>NC_087367.1:25267935-25892935 GCF_030014295.1 Loxodonta africana
TGGCATAATCTTTATGGGAGCAGATAGCTAGGTCTTTTTCCTGCAGAACTGCTGGGTGGGTTCAAACTGCTAAGCTTTAGGTTAGCAGCCGAGTACTTAACCGTTGGGCCACCAGAACTCCTTGTGTCAGATTAAGGTGCTATTAAGAAAGTATTTTGTCAGGAGGCCTATCTGTGAGGTAGACATTTTCCATGCTTTTATTGATCATTCAGCATTTGAGGAGTGCCCTAACCCAACTTAAAAGTATTCACCTTCCATAAGAGAAAATTGATAACTTGCTTTCCCAGGCCCCTTTGCTGCGAGGGAGCCAGCATGTGAGCCAGGCTCAGCCAGTTGGACACAGTTGGTTATTGAAGGAGTTGGGTGAGAGTGACAGCGGCCGTCCACTTTCTTAGGTGCTGTGGCAGAGGTTCTGGCCGCAGTATCCAGTATCTCAGGCCAGAGATATTGATGGGGTAAGCTGCAGTGTCAGAACCCCGGAGTGGTGGCTATGGTGTTTCCATGGGACCAGATCTGTGGTATGATTCAGGCCTATTACAGCTGTCTAGCCTCTAGGCCTATTTCTCTAACTCTCCCAGAGTGTCTGTGAACTACCTAATATTCTTCAACTAATATCTTTTCTACTTAAATTAGCCCGTTTGGGTTTCTGTTGTTCAACTAAGAACTATTGCTAACACAAATAGATCATTTCCTCTAAAGCCACCTCTCCCAGTGAGAACAAGGAAGAGGGGCCAGAATTTTTTTAGGCAGGTCAAGCTTCAGGCCAAGACTGACTTCTCTCTGCAGACTTCTGGACAGAAGCAAGTCCAACAGGGAGAAAAGAGAAGAAAGAGAACAGGGTCTAGCCTTTTTGCCAATTTGGATTTAAGAAAGAAAAAGAAGGAAAGAAAGCATACCACATACTCTGAGACATTTAACCAGACAGAGTGACTGCACCCACTAACACAAAAAAACAGAGGCCAGTAAAACACCCTCCAAGAGAGCAGCACTTGTCCTGGGGCACAGAGTGACCCAACCCATCCCTGGGCAGGGGGATGCAGGTTCCCTCAGAGGCCAGCCTTCACTTGCAGGGTTGGCTTGGAGGCTGTTATCAATGCAAAACGCTTGGCTCTCAGTAGGCATTGATTTTAAAAAAGTGTTTATTGAGTACCTACTATGTGCCAGGCGCTGTTCTACATACTGGGAATACAGTGAACAAAATAGACAAAAATCCCTGCCTTCTTGGAGTTTACATTCTAGCAAGAGAAGACAGTCAACACATAAATGAAACATAAACTATGTCAAAAGGCAATGAGTTCTGTGGAAGAAAATAAAGCAGGGGCAGGAAATAGGGAGTGCTGGGAGGAGGTGGGGAAGTTATAGTTTTAATTAACATATCTGAGAAGGCTTTTCTGAGAAGAGGATTGACGATTATCACAGAAATGTTTACCAAGACTGTCCTTTCCAAACCCCTCAACGAAAACACCTTCTGTCACACACTAACCTAACTGTGGGGACTCTGGGTCAATATTTGAAGGTATTTCTGTCCTGGAACCTCTGGGACATGTGGGCGTCTATGTTCTAGTGGGCGGAGGTTAAGAGCTTCCTGGGGTGACCAAGGCCACCTAGGGAGGGCTTCCCAGAGGAAATGACTTTTGAAGAGGAAAGGGCAACCACCCAATTGTGCTCACTGGGCTGGGCAGGCCAGGCCAAACCTTGCGTTCAGCCTGTGGGGCCTTACTGAAGGCAGTCACTCCCCCTGATGAGAGAGGGAGTCCCATTACTGCACCTGAGTTTCTCCCCCAAGTAGTAAATCTACAGATGGAATTGAGAAATGTTTCCTAGTCTTACTGCGCTATTGAAACAAATATAAACAAAGCCCCACTCCAGATTCTCTCTCTGGGCTTCTGATTCCCTTGGACATATCACAAGCCAGGCTGGCCCTTTTGCCTCCTTTTCAACCAGAGTCTTCATTTTGTACAAGATCCGCGGACTATAATAAACCACTCATATTCGTCCATGACCTGCCTGCCCCAAGCTGTCATTATCACTCTACAATCCCCCCGAGACCCAAAGGGAGAAGCACAGTAGACACATTCTGGAATGCTGAAGGAAGGGGACAAAGTTAACTCCTGGGTTATGTTGGCCTTGGAGATTTTATGATTGAGGGACTCTGTGCTTTAGAAACTCCATATTACAGATTTTCTTTGCGATCAGGAGAGATGCCTGGTATTACACTGCTGCACGCAGGGACGTGACCAGCCCTATAGTATAACTGCACCCAAAGTACCAAGCAGGGAGTTGTAGTTAGATTTTAACATATCTTCCCTTGTTATCCAAGAGAAAGCTGTGGTAAGAGGACTCGTTCTCTGAGCCTGTGGCAGGCAACCAAAAATAAATCCAGGGAAAGGATATATATACCTTTGGATATGTCTTTTACTACTTTCCAGAGATTCATTTAATCTCTTTCCAGCTGAAGTTTTTAATTTCTTTGCCTTGCACACGATAATTGCTGGGGGACTTCGTGGATTGGAAACCTTTTGAGAGAAACAGAAACTGAGATGCAAATTGGTGTGATGTATCTTCTTTGCTTTGCAAAATTCTCCAATGCAATCTAACCCAGTCAGGCAAGGCAGTGAAATCTAAAGACTTGGGTTATAATGCTTCAAAAGAGTCAGGTGGTAGGGAAGGAAAAATGTTAGTAAATGTTAAACACATGTCTCCCTGGCCTTGAGCTATGTATTTCCTGAATAGTGATACCCATAAATATCAGAACTCATATCCAACTAGTCAGTTGGGAAAATATACATCCATGCATCCCTTCACAAATATTTATTGACTATCTACTATGCAGAAAGACTCTGTTGACTGCTGGGTCTTAATTTGTGTATTCAATGAGCTTTACAATTTGCTGGGAGAAACAGGCAGACAAGAAAGCATAAAGTGCAAAACAGGAGCTTCTGGGTATTCCAAATGTTAAGCGTGCAGCGGCTAACGCAAAGGTTAAAGGTTGGAATCCACCCAGAAATGACTCAGAAGAAAGGCCTGGCAATCTACCTCTGAAAACCCCACGAAACACAGTTCTTCTCTGGCACACTTGCGGTTACCATATGTCTGAGTCAACTCAACAACAACTGGTTTCGAGGTGTGGGGGTTCCCATAGGCAAAACTCGTTTTCCCAATCTTCCTGATCATTGTCACAGCAATTCGGTAAAGTAGGTGCTATTATTAACTTCATATTACGGATGAGGAAACTGAGAGGCGCAGAAATGAAGCAGCTTGCCCGGGATCACACTGCTAGTAGCTGCAGAGTTCAAATTTGCAACCGGGTCCTAGACCAAGTTCTGGAGACCTCCGATCCTAACTCTTTTGTAAACACAATCACAGCGAAGGGCAGGACAGGACAACACGTGGCTCCAGCGCTACTGCTGAATGGCTCTTATTGGTCTCTGGAACTGCCCAGCCCAGGTGCTCCATGCTAGGGCCCCAGGACTGGAACCAGCTGTAAAGGGAGGGAAAACGTCTATTTATTTACTCTCGCTTTACATTGAACGACACTTTCAGGCTTCGGTATTTGCTTCCGTGTTCCCTGGGGGGGAAGGCAGAAGAGTTGGTTTGCAATAATCCCTCCAGGTCTTCAGACTCTGGCAACAGGAGAAAACTGAGGCCTAGACCACACCTTCCCCATAGCCAGCTCTGTGAAAGATGAGCTGAGCGGCCTGCACCATTCTCTTAAAGGCACAGCTGCAGCTCAGTTTCAGCTGCTCTGGTTTGCAAACCCTCAAATGTGGGTCAAGACCCTCAGGCCGGTATGAGCGCAGTTGTTACTCCTAAGCCCCTTCTACGAGGGGAGGGGAGGACATGACGGGTGCAGTTGTAGACTTTAGACAGATGAGCAAATCAACAGATGGTGGCAGTGCCAAGTTACAGGCCGACAGCATAGTGTGACAGGCCTTCCGCACCTTCTGGGCCCTCCTCTTTTGTACCTTCTCTCTCAGGCTCAAAGATGTGTGTTTGTGTCAGGAGGGAAATTGCAACAGAGTTTGGCTTAGTTACTGCAGAGAGGATGGGAACTGAGGCCTAGAGAAATCCAGGGCTTTGAACCAGTTCCTACTGGTTTGAACCCCTGATGAGAATTTGTATTTTCACCTAGATATACTGAATCAGAATCTACCGTTTAACAAGATCCCCAGGTGATTCTTATTTACAATAAATCTTGAGAACCACTGCTCTTCTAGTGGTTCTCAGAATTGGTCCCTAACCAGCAGCAGTAGCATCGCCTGGGAGCTTGTTAGAAATGTAAGTTCTCAGCAGAAGTTTGAACGAGAATGAACCGGTTTGAAGCCCTGGAAAAATCTGAGGATGAAAACGATTTGAAAGCTTCTAGTTACAACTCTCAGAAGGCCATTGTCCCACTTTATGGTCAGTCCTCACTCCCAACAGAGAAAAGGACCTTCTGGTTTGCTACTTCCCCTCTCTGGTCTTAGTCCTTTTGTCTTACTAGTGCTTAACAGGGTGCTTGGCATATAATAGGTGATGGCGTAAATGATTAAGCACTCAGCTGCTAACCAAAAGGTTGATGCTTCGAACCCACCCAGCAGCTCTGTGGGAGAAAGACTTGGTGATCTGCTTTCATAAAGGTTACAGCCAAGAAAATCCTGTGGGGGCAGTTCTACTTTGTCACACGGGCTCGCCATAAGTCGAATCAACTTGACAGTGCCCAACAGCAACGACAACACTTAATGCTTGAACACCTCCACCCATCTGAGCAACAGGTTCAACAGAAATGCTTCAGGTTCACACATGGTGCTTTTCATTTTGCCTCTTTTTTTTAAACTGTGGTAAGTAGATATATAACAAAACATTTGCCAAGTCAACATTTTTTACATGTACTTGGCAAATTTCCTTTTAACTTGCCCTCAGCATAATTTCGTTACACCCTTTATTTGCAGCTGCTGTTAGAACATCAAGCTAGGCACTGCCCCAGAATTCCTCTTGGTGATTTAAGGCTGACAGGTTTCCCAGGAAGAGCTGCTTGCCTGCCTGGAATTTCCCCACAGCCCTCATTTCCAAGCACCCTGACAGTCCTGAACATAGTCCTTCAGTCTGGACTTGCCTGAGGGAGATGAAGGGCTGGGGCAGCTCTACCTGCCCTGCCCTGCCCTGGCCCAACCTGTAAATCACCTCCTGTGGCAGACGCTTCTCCTGGAGAACAGCTAGGAGCTTCCTGCCCAGCCTAAGCCTCGGGAGGAATTTTCACTGTGGGTTTACACACCTTTCAGGTTTCGGGGGAGGAATGTCACCAGTTTAGAAGGTGTTTATTCTACCGGGTGCAGCAGAGCACCTGGTAAAGCTCTGCCTGACGTTTGTGTACAGAAGGGGTTCTCCTCTCCCCTTTCCCGTCATTCCCTCCTCCACCCGCCTCTACTCCCCTCAGCCCCCAAGTGTACACAGCTTCAACCTGACACCAGACTGCCGCAGGAGAAAAACAATGTGGGAAAGCCTGCTTCAGATTAAAAATAATAATAATAATATTCCTTTGAGTTTCAGCAGAGCTGCCCTCAAGCAGAATTCTGACTTCTGTGATGATTCAAAGCCTCTTCCCTAGTTGCCACCTCAGACTCGAGACCCAGATTTTCTTGCTGGAATATATGGCTCAAGTTGGGGAGGGGGGCGTGAAACGATTCTCAAATATACCTCTCTTGTAGCAGGGGAGCCTGGGACACTGCTAAGGCCTACATTGTTTTCCCTTCAAATTACTACAGCATCTGAAATGCCCATTCATCTTCCAGCATGTTAAAGAGCTAATCCCTTTGGGAGAATCGAAAAGGCAATCACTGGTGCCTACTTTAAGGGTGTCAATTAATCAGAAGCTTTTTTATAACACCCAGCTAAGACCCAAGACTCCGGATGAAGAGGGCCTTCTGGAAGATATTAGATATGGGAGGAGGCCAGGGAGAGAACTTAGCATCGATGTCAGCAGGCAAGCAAGCCTCACCTTCCCCAGGCAGGGCAGGGCAAGCTTGTCCCCTTCCTTGACTCCCTGCCTTGCCTAAACATTCTTCTGAGGGAATGCCCCAGCAGCAGTTCTCACAGTACAGGCCCCAGCCTTCTGGTGGTCTTGAAAGCCTTTCCAGTGGTCTGCAGGCTGGTTCAAATTACATGCATGTGGTTCACTGGCATAACACTCCCCTGTCGTGCTCCAAATGATGCTAACAGTTAGAGCTGAAGTGCCCTCTTCTAAGGGTGGGGGAGGAAGGGGGTTACAGCATCCTCGAAGCACCATCCTCATTATTATTAGAGAACATTTCCCTAGAATTCATTCATCTGGCCCTTGGCATTTATTTGTTCAATAAGATTTTCTCAAATATCTTTTTTCTGTGCATTGTGTCAGGACAAGGGACAGAGAAGAATTAGACAGTGCCCCTGTTTTTCAAAGAGCTTCCTGCGGTGGGGCAGGGGATGTATAAAGCAAGAAATAGTGAATAAATAGCAACAACATGGAACAATTCTCTAAATACTGACAGAGGAATACAAAAGTGTCGTAAGGGCACAACCCAGGTCTGTAGATATCAAGGACGTCTTCTCAGAGCAGGGACTTTGAGCAGACTTTTGAAGGAATAATAGAAGTTTTCCACACAGATGGGGAGGAGTGAATGCGATGTGTTACTTTCAGGAACGTGGAGCATGGGTGCATCTTGCTCAACTTTACTCCATCTGGCCTCCATTCATTCAAAACGCCAGAGTTTTGGAGGAAGTGACATTGATTTGAGACCTAAAGGATACAGCTAATGTGGACATTTGGAGGTGGGGGAGGGATAGGCGTCCTAGGCTGGTCTTCCTGCCTCTGGCTTCTTCCCCTTTCTGTTCATTATTCACACTGTCATTAGATTTATTTTCCTAAAACGCAAATTTTACTTTGTCATGTTTCTGCAGAACATATCTCAGTGGTTCGTCATCATTTAAAGACAATCCCCAGCCCTTAGAATGGCTTATGTTATAAGGTCCTTTGTGACCTAGCCCCTGCCTACCTCTCTAGCCCTGCTTTAGAGATACCAAGCTACAAATATGCCATGTTGTTTCATGCCTTCAGGCCTTTGCATCTTCTGTTCCCTCTTCCTGGAAAATCCTTCTGCATCTTGTCCTCCCTGCAAACTCACATCCATCCTTTAAACAAGAACACTAAAACCACCTCCTTCAACCTTCCCGTACAGAGTAATCACTCCCTGCTTTTACTTATTTGTATTCATGTTGCTACCTTTATGACTCTGCTATTGTGACGAGCTCTTCACAGAGCGCTCTTCTGCCAGATTCTGAGCAGCTTCAGGGCAAGGCCCAAGTCTGATTTCTTTTCGAAGCTCCAGGCCCCAAGCCCAGGGCCCTGTTCATCATTACGGAGTAAGTGGGACAGGCCGCTGAGTCCAGCTCCTCTCTGGTGCTGGGGCTCTCTGTCCTGGCTGTTCAGGCTGTTCTTGACAATCACCCAGGGAACTGCAAAAATACCCATGTCTGAGTTCCACCAATTAAGCCAAATATCTGTCTACCAGCTGGGCATAGGTATTTTTTTTAAAGTTCCCCAAGCAATCCTAATGTGAAGCCAAGGTTGAGGACAACTGGTGACACAAAGTGGATGGACCTGAGAATCAGGAGATCTGAATTCTGAACTCTTCCACTGATTCATTGCACCATCTTGGGCAAATCAGTTATTCCTCTGGCCTCATATTCTTACCTGCAAATTGGGGGTTCTGAGCTAGATGACCTCTGATGTCCATTCCACATCACTGACCCTTCTTGAAATGTCATTAAGCATTAAGCATTCCTAGGGCAGATTGGCCACTACCTGTCATGGTGGACAGGTTTCAGCAGAGCTTCCAGACTAAGACCAGGGAGAAAGGCCTGGAGATCTACTTCCAAAAATCAGTCTGCGAAAACCCTATAGATCAGAACATAACATTGTGTAATATAGCTCTGGAAAATGAGCCCCCTAGGTTGGAAGGCACACAACCTACACAGTGGCCACAGCAATGAATTCACGTATTCCAATGATGATGAAGATGGCACAGGACTGGGCAACATTTCGATCTGTTTACAGAGGGTGGAAGTCGGTACTTGGCTCTTGAGGCTTGGCTGTGCTCTTACCTTTTTGTTGTTGCCATGGAGTTGATTCTGACTCATGGCGACCCCACTTGTGCAGAGTAAAATGTCTCCGTAGGGCTTTCAAGGCTGTGACCCTTCAGAAACAGATTGCCAAGCCTGTCTTCTGAGGCACCTCTGGGTGGATTCGAACTGCCAAACTTTTGGCTAGTAGTTGAGCCCTGAATTCTGCCACCCAAGACTCTGCTCTTACCTTAGAGGTAGAGAAATGAGATTGTCAGCCTTTCATGTTCTTCCCTCAGCTACTTTTCCTTCCGCCCTAACTTTACACACTGCATCTGCCGGCTTTTTTGTACGTCAGCCCTGCTATCAGCTAGGAGCACTTCTGGCTCAGTTCTGGCAGCCTCCCAGCTGGTGGTTTTCTCTGGGCTCCCGGTGCTCAGGATTTCTCACTGCTGAGCTAAAAAGCGATCCCAGATTGCTGTGAGCTGGATCTGTGAAGCGTCATTGTCTGCCTTGGAGATGATTTCTTCCAGGAATCAAAGGGCTGCACGTA
Organism: Loxodonta africana; assembly: GCF_030014295.1. Taxonomy (NCBI): domain Eukaryota; kingdom Metazoa; phylum Chordata; class Mammalia; order Proboscidea; family Elephantidae; genus Loxodonta; species Loxodonta africana. Next base: position 25,276,565 of record NC_087367.1, read on the forward strand.
TTGCATTTTCTTTTCAAAATTTTGTGCTGCACTTCTGCGAGCACATGTAGAATAATATAATTAAAGTGTTAGCAGAAAAATAAAAACAAAATGGTGCTTCCCTGGCTGATGTGTAGAAGCGGGATTCTGGGTGGGAAACAACTGCTGTGCAATTCTGCCTTCTCAGTTTGGCATGGGGGTATTCTCCAACAGTTCGTCACTGAGAACAAGAGGGACCTCTTGCAGCCCCTGCAAACAGTTTCTATCACCAACAATCCACTATGTCCTGATCCGGGCAAGACTTCATCTACGGTAATGAGCAAAGACAGCCCATGATGCCTCCATTTTCATTTGAAATAAATCATGTCAGCTTGTTCCCGTGGTCAATATGAATTTGATGTCTTGCAAATAAAAGCAGCTCTAACTTGAGCAGACACAATCCATTACTGTGCCATCTGTTGTGTCCTGGTTGCCAGACAGGAATAACAAAAAAGATAGGATTTTCTTTAAAGCTAGGCACTCTGGGAGCAGAGGAAGGCACACTGCCTTTCAAAGATATTAAATTGGCCCTTTTGGATTAAATACCATGAAATCCAGCCATGAGTCCATAGAGTCCCAAAGAGCTGAATTTTCCCACTTCTGCCATTTTGTATTCTCCAAGATGATTAAGGAGGAGCGATCCCCACCAAAAAAAAGAAAAAAGTGATTAACTTTTCCTTTTTCAGTTATCTACCATTTTTAAGGATTATCAGTTCCTCACCCTGGCTGTACATTAGAATCCTCTGGGGAGCTTTGGAAATATACTGAAACCAGGACTGCCCCCCTCCCCACCCCAAGATTCTGGTTTGATGCATCTAGGGTGGGTCCAGCCTCCTGTAACTTTGGAAGGCTCCCCAGGCGATTTTAATGTGAAGTCTGGGCTGAGAACCACTGGGCCAAGCAGGGCAGAGCTTGGTCTGGCTTTACCTTACAAAAATCATTCATGGAGGTTGAATGTGCTCCTGTGAATCTTTTTAAGTATACCCAACATTTATTGCGTTCGTAGCATGTGTAAGGCACTGTGGTGAGTAGACACTGTGTGGCATGCCAAGATGTACATAACCCAATCCTTGCCTTCCAGGAATGATAACTTAGTTGGGTTGTTCAGTATTTTACTTGCATTGCTGCTCATTCCCGAAAAAAACAGAATCTCAAAAAGCAACCAAAAGAAAACAAAAAACAGCCCGCCCTGTGGCTATTTAGCAAAGCTCGTGTATTTCTTAAACTGTGTACACTTTCTACTCAAGAAATCCCCCTTCCAGGAATTTATACCAAAGCCATTATTAAGAATGTGCACAATGAAGACGTTCATTAGAACATTGTTTGTTTCGGAGAAATGTTGCAAGCACTAGGGGATTGGTTAATAAAATTGCAAGATATCGGTATTTACTAGAACACTATGCATCATTCAAAATGATAATGTAGAAGATTTTTAATAGATTTGGGAAAAGTTTACAATATACTAAGTGAAAAAGATCATATTCTAAAGCAATATGTACAGTATGAACCCATTTAAGTAAAAAAAAACAAAAAAACCCCACAATTGTAAAAACGGCATGGGTTCTGTGTCTGACCTCCTCTAAACTAACTTCACAAGCGGGAAGAAGAATCAAGATTAACAGCCCAAGACTTATTCCTATGAGGTGGAGGTGAGACATGCCTCCTCTCTCCACCATCTTTACTAATTCTGACACCAACCTTCCCACCCACGGCTCTCTCTGCTTCTCTGCTGGGCTCAATAATTAAATGCAATGCCACACAGAACTCACAGACTTATTCATAGTTATGGGGTTTATTAGGGAAGTAATAGTTTACAATTCAGTCTCAGAAACACTCAAGGATACAGCCTTTCCATCAGGACAGCCTCTTCCCAGCCATGCTTGCACGTACGCCTCTCCCTGGCTCTAGGCCTCTGCCCAAAGGCACTCAGCTTTCTCTCTTCATGGGCCAGGAATCCCAGCTCGTGTCTCTTGCTGCCCGGTCTCTCCTGCCACCACTTCTCACTGTCTTCAGAGTTACAGCTTACTTTCTCTAGGTCTCTTACTTCCAGGAGCTCTCAGCACGGGGATCCCAGGTCATGCTGCCTCCTGGCTATTCTTCCTTGGTGGTGGTGGGATTTCTCTTTTTTGCCTTTGGGGTGACTCATTTCAAGCCCAGTAGGATGGTTAAACTGACCAGTCCCCTTTGTGGGCCACAATTAACATAGCACAAATTCCGTCCCAATTACTTGGGTGGGAGTTACAAGACTATGGCTAGGAAGGCCACACAAAAGCAGTTCATCACCACACAACCATACACTTAGAGGAAAAAAGCCCTGAAATTGAGATACACCAAAGTGTTAGCAGGAGGTATTGCTGGGTACAGGTCCACAGGTGATTATACCGTTTTTCTTTTAGGAAGAAGCTACAAAAGTGAATCTCGGATGACTTCCCAAGGCTGGCCAACTTCCGGAGTCAATTCTCTGGGGACAGTTGAGTTGATGCCCTCTAAGCCTGGGAAAGCTGGGCTCCCACTCTGAATCACAACTCTGTCCTTGCAGGACTGGAGGCAGCCTCCCATCCCCTCCTCCCAGTGCCCACGTGTGCAGTCCTAAGCTGCCTCCCAAAGTGAAGAACGATTGCTATGAACAGTGGTGGTTCCAGAACGTCAACACAGGAGGGACTTTGTGATGCACAGAACGGTGGGCAGGCTGGGGGCTGTGTCTTAGGCTTCATTTGTTTCAGAAACATTGTTTTCCTTAGACTGTACGTTTTAGATAGAAAAACAGAAGAAAAAATACAGATGTCTTTATTCACATCTTACATAATTTTGAGGAAACATCAATTATCTGTGTTAAAAACTATCCCTATCGTCATAATTTGGAGACCTCGTGGAACTGAGAGATTGTGTTAGCCAGGGCCTAACCAGACATCACCCAGAGTATTTAAAATAGAAGGAATTTAATGAAGAAAATTGGTTACACAGGTGATGGATGAGACTGAAAAGCCAACTGGGGACAAGGAGACAACTGGGAGAGGAATAATAGCTGACTGTCACTACCACCCTTAGACTGGGGGGACCAAGGAAGGGAAGAGCCCAGGGGCAGGGGTTGCCATGAACACAAATGTGGCCACTGCCATAAACACAACCCAAGGCAGAGAAGAGGGTGGGAAATACCCCAGCTTCTCCTTTTCTCCTGCCCTTTAATCTTCTGCTAATGCCTTTTATTATCCAAACCCAGCTGCCAGCCAGTGACATAGTAGCTGTTCTGCCATCCGGAGCAGAGAAGTGGGAGAAATGGAGCCGAAATCACTCAGGCCGGGGGTGGCATAGAGATTACAGAAGGGGAGCTAAATCCCCTTTGTCATTCCTTGGAGCCCCCCTAGCTGTGAAGAATGAGTAACAAGAGGCTTCGTAATACCGCACTGATAAAACGTAAATGATAAGGGTATCACTTTCATTATTTTTTTGTCATTAAATTGACCTGTATGAATTGCCAATATTCATCTAGTTGTGACCCACAAGAATAGCAATTTCATATGATTCCATTTAATACTTTAGTTGACCTCTCTCTCTCTCCCATCACTCTCTAAAGCCTGTTAATATTTGATTCATTCATTTATTAGTTCATAAATACTTACCGTGCACCCTGTGCACTTTGTGACGTGGTCTTTTCATACATGTTTCTTTACTACATCTTCTCAGGACAGGCTCTGTCTTCCGCCCAGGATGGTGGCATTCTCCTGCTTCTTTTATTTACACTCTCAGAATCCAACTGTCTTTAGACTCAAGTGGACTCCAAAGTTATCAGAGAAAGGTAGTTAAAAATGCAAATTCCTAGGTCCCACCACTGAATTCAAATTCAGTAGGTTCAGGCAGAGCCTAAATGATGCTTTTTCATTTCATATAAGCATTTAGGGTATTATGTCAGGTGGGGTATATACCACACTTTAAAAAGACCGTTTCAAAAAAAAAAAAAAAAAAAAGACCGCTTCAATTTTTCTTCCATAGCACTGCCAGAGTGGTCTTTCTAAAACCTAATTCCAAGTGTGTCACTACCCAGCTTAAAATGCTGTGATGGTTATCAAACGTTTTGATCAAAGATTCTACAGAGTGATCAAAAAGGTGAAAATATACAACAGAATTTCAAGTTCTCATGGAATCCAGACTTTCTGCGTCTATGGAGGCTGGATGAACCCCTGAAACTATTGCCCTGAGATAATCTTTAAAACTTACACCAGAAATATTCCCTGATGTCTTCTTAAAACCAAACAATAGTTTGGCTTAACTAGTAAAAGTGTCTGCCTGAGCATTATGCTCAAGAACTATCTATATGGGATAAAATTGACAACCGCTTTAATCAAAAATTAGATAGAAAACTTAGGGGGCAGTAAGTTTATACTGATGTGGGAGGAACAATTCGGAAAAGGAGCGTGAGAATGATTGCACAACTTAAAGAATGTAATCAATGCAACTGAATTGTACATGCAGAAATTGTTGAATTTGTGTATGTTCTAATGTGCATATTCTCAACAACAACAAAAATAAAATAAATCCTTTAAAAAACAAATATTGTAATGATTCCCCATTGCTTACAAAATGAAGTCCAAACTCCTTAGCTAACAGAAAAGACCCTCCGTGATTGGCTCTGCCCACCTTTCCAGACTCTTCTGCCTTCCCACTTCCCCAAACCCCCTTGCTTCTGGTCTGCTCATTGATCCCCAAACACCCATATCTGTGCCTTGAAATGTGTCCATCCTGGTCCTGTGCTTTTAAACCAGGCCAACCCACCAAGTGGCTGCAGCCAATGAATAGGAGCCTCCGCCCCTTCAAGCTCTCATTTCTGTTCCTGTTCCTCAGCTTCTGACCCTTTGACTTTGTTGCCACCTGCCCCGGGCTTGCCCATTGGCCTCCCAGCTATGTAAAGGGTTGGGCTAGCACTTCTCCTTCTTTGGCTTGGCTTCACAGTTGACAGCCAGCTTGGCCTGGCCTACACCCCAGAGGGGCTCACTTTGGATCCTGATGAACAGAGATTCAATAGCTCTTGCTTTTCTCTTTCACCTGGAATGCCCTTTCCTCACTTTTCAGCCAAGATAGCTTCTTGAGACTTAGCTTAAAAGCCACATGCTCAAAGATACCCTTTCCAACATCCTCAGGGAAAATCAGCCACTCCTTTTTCTGGGCTCTCCTGGTACTCTGTGCACAGTTGGCACACAGCCCTTATCACATTATGGATTCACACATCTACCCCCACCCCCCTGGGGGCTGGGAGCTTAATGGGCCCAGCGCTGTGTCAGGCACTCAATGAGGACTTCCTAAATGTTTGTGCAATGAACAAAGGCTTTCTGCCTTCCACTTGGCCTCAGGTTTACAATCTTGGTTCATATGCTGGTTACCTAAGGGACTCTAACCAAATTGCACCATTAGTAGCAGAATAAAGTTTAGAAATTCGTAACGAAGCTGTGGTTCCTCCTGCTCTGAGTCATTCAAACCTCGTGACTACCTTATTAATTATTTTATATACTATTTGGCCATCCTTGTCAGCCTTGGTGGTGTAGTGGTTAATTGCTACAGCTGCTAACCAAGAGGCCAACAGTTTGAATCTGCCAGGTGCTCCTTGGAAACTCACTGGGGCAGTTCTACTCTGTCCTATAGTGTCACTATGAGTCGGAATTGACTCAGCAGTGGTGGGTTCGGTTTTTCGGTTTGTCAGCCCTGGACTTTGACATTCCTCTTCAACATCACCTGACCTTAGGAATTAGCCTGCCTTCTCATGCTTGCACAACCTGAGAGCTATTCTCCCAGATGATAATTACCATGAGTCCCTCTGCAACTTGTTAATAACTGTAAGTAGGGAGAAGCTCAGCAATGTTCAGTACATGAGTTGTGAAAGCTCAATATATAATTCTTGTAGATTAATAATACAATCCTTATTCTCACAATTTATGTCAGTTTTTCCTTTTTATTACTCACCTCACTAAAGGCTGACCTGTAGAAGCGTAGGAATCTGTGTAAGGACAGGCTCGATCCTATCCAAGGATTGTTTTTTGCTGGCTGTGCCAGGAAGAGCTCATTAGAGAAGTTTTGCACATGACCTGGTCCCACAGCCTGGCCTCTAAGGACAGTGTTGGGCTGCAGTCAGGCTCTAGTGAATATCAGAAAGTCTAAAAGTCATGAGAGGTGTAACACTTGTACAAAATACCCAGGTCTCCCTTTGAGATGCATTACCCAAACGTTGTTGTTGCTAGTTGCTGTCAAGTCAGTTCCAACTCATGGTGACCCATGTATGCAGAGTAGAACAGCTCCATAGGGTTTTCAAAGCAGTGGCCTTTTGGAAGCAGAGCGAGGCTTTTCTTTTGAGGTACCTCTGGGTCAGTTCAAACTGCCAACCTTTTGGCTAGTAGTCTAGCACTTAACAGTTTGCTCCACCCAGGGACTCCACCCAAACATTAAAAGAACATAAACGATGACCAATGTTGTCTTGTAACAGACAATAATTTGGTATTCAGGAAGAAGGACTAACTTTGGCTTAGAGATTGGGATATTTGCCACCACCAACTGAACAGTAACCATGACAATATCATACAGAAAGAATCCCAAAGATAATTTATTTTCATGACTTTGAAATATTTTATAGACATTATTTCATTTATTCTTTATAGCCAAGTATTATAAACTCTGTGTATAGGTGTAAAAATAGCTTGGGGAAGGTTTCTGACCTCCTCCAACCCCTCAAGGGAGAAGGAGAACAAAGCTCAACAGCGCAAGGCTGGTGGAGGCCAGACAGGCCTCCTCTCTCTGCCCATCTTTACTAATTCTGACAACAACTGTCCCTCCCACAGCACTCTCTACCAGGTTCGATAATTCAGTGCAATGGCCACCCGGAACTCAAAGACCATACTCACAATTATGGTGTTTATTAGGGAGGTAACAGTTCAATTCAAGCTTAAGAACTCTCAGGATACGGTTCTTCCATCAGGCTCACAGGCACATCTCTCCCTGGCCCTCAGTCTCTGCCCAAAGGCACTCAGCTTTCTCGCTCCATGGGCCAGGAAGCCCACTGTGCTGTCTCCTGTGGGTCTCTGCAGTGGGTCTGTGTTGTGGGTCTCTCCTTCTTTGGTGGTAGTAAGCTTTCGTCTCTGCTCTGAGATTGACTTTCTTTTAAGGCAAAACTGACCAATCCCCTCAGTGAGTCACAATTACCTTATTTGCACCCTACCCAATCACTTGGGTGAGAGCCACAACACCAGGGCTAGAAAGGCCACACACAAAAGTAGTTAATTGCACCACGACAGGTAAGGAAAACAAGGTGAAACATTTTGACCAAGATCACAAGAAAGAGGGAGGGACTGTGCCGGTAGGCTACCAGCTCTAAAATCCAATGTTTTATACACAGTGCCGCATTCGCTTCCTGTGGAGCAGCTGACAGCACTGGTTGGGACGTTGAGGCCAAAGTCATGGATCACGTGCCCAGGTGGCTCACTTAGCCACAGAAAGAAAAAGACTAAACACTCCATCTTCGTCTCTTCTCTGACATATGGTTTCACAGATATACGTCTTTGCTTAAAGTAGTTTAAGTTTATCCTAACTAATTTATCAACTCCATCCAAAATTACCTGAATAGTAATTGGCTCCTCATTTCAAAAGTAGAATGACTTGGGGGAGACAAAACGTGATCACTAGTAATAAGTCCACCTCAGCGTGGGCAACTATGTATACGGGCTCTAAGAGGTGAGTAAGGAATCTCAAAGTGAGAACAAATGTTTGTGCAAGGTCTGTTTGCAGGTCTTGATCAAAAAGTGGATCTACCTTTGGGTGGCTCATTAGTATGTGTAGCCTGACTGGAAAACGGGCTGGTCCCTTCTGGTTCTCTGAGTTGTACTTGGAAATCTGAATGAGGTAGGATTCTAGTGAGAGCTGGGTAACTGCCTTTTTTGGTTGTAACAGCAGTCTGCTCTTCCATTTTTGTCCATTTCTGCATGTGTGAAACTAGAACACTCCCAGCTGGGGGCTCCCTGGTGCCCTTACTCTGGGGTGTGGTCAAGAGGGAGCTCAAAAGCTAATACAAGCTCAGTGCTGACAGTCAAAAGCAAGAAACAGAATCATGTCTTATTCTCCTGGACCCAGGAGCAAGACACAAAGCCCAAAGGATCCCAAGCAAGCTAGACACCAAAATGGAGCAAGGACTCAGAGCCAGGTACAAAACAAAGGTAGACAATCTAAGAAAGTGGGAGCAGATAGGACTGGCATGCCCAAGACTCACTTTTATTAGTCTCTGAACCGGGTCTGTAGGTGGGTTTGTTTAGATGAAAACACTGGTTTCAGGCTCCAGCAATCACTAAATATTAGGTTACCTACAATGAAGGAGCCTTGGTGGCGCAGTACTTAAGTGTTCATCTACTAACTAAAAGGTCGACAGTTTGATCCACTAGCCACTCCATGGGAAAAAGATGTGGCAGTCTGCTTCCATAAAGATTACAGCCTTGGAAACCCTATGCGGCAGTTCTACTCTGTCCTATAGGGTTGCTAGGAGTCAGAATCCACCGTACAGCAACGGGTTTAGTTTGAATTAATGTACAAAGAACCTTCCATTGGCCTGGGGGAGGGCCTGGTATGTACACAGAGAAGGCAGCAGATTAAACAAACAGATTATTAATGTCCAGTCACAGGGGGCTCTCTCCTTTCCCTTTACTTGGCTATGGAAGCCACATTACGGTGAAAAGGAGCACAACCTGCTAGTGTTCCATTCCATGTCAATTTGTGTCAAAGCGACAGACAGGGGATTTCATACAACATCTTTATTTATCCAAACATTTGGCAAATGTGGGCGAAGATAGAAAGCATTATTTGGGCTCTCTGTGGAGGCTCACCCTGACATAAATAGACAGTCACCCAAAAGAATGATTTTTGTTCTAATAGCTGTCTGGCACATATTAATCAAATCGGTTGGATACATAATGCTTCTTTCTGAGAGTCACCACCAGGCATGGTGTCTGTGTGTCTCTTCTCACATTCATAGAGGGTGTTTTTTTTTCCCCCCTCACATGAACAAGTACAATCAATGAAGAAATGGATGTTGAATCAACAAGCCCAGGGACCCTGTGCCACTTCCCTGTGGAGAACTGAGTAGAGACAGAGACAGCAGATCGACCAGAACAGTGGGGGGAGTCAAGCTGGGGAGAAATGGGCTTGACCATCAAAAGAAAGTCAAAGACAGCTTAGTGGGCGGTGGATGATTAACACACCCAGCAAATCCTCATTTCCCACTTGGGAAGCAGGCGCCATGCTTTGGTTTTTTTCTTAGATGGAGACATGGCTATTTTATTAATTGAACCAGAGGGAAGGTTAGGCCCAATTAGGAAGACAAGGTTTTTGCACTACTGAGAAACTGAAAGATATTCCTACGGTAATGAGAAGTGGAGAATCCAAAAAGACCATGGTCAGCTCCTGTCCAATCTGCTATGGAGAAACACTGGGTAGCCAGCGATTTAACAGAAACTCACTTCTCTTCTCCATTCCTCCAGAAACAGGATATGGCACAGGTACAAGGAAAGCTTCTTGATCTCCTCAAGGTTGTCCTTCCCCCTACCTGGCAGCAAGTGACACAGAGCTTTTGGAGAGATGTTTCCATCAATCAGATCATGTCAAGTTCCTGGTTAGAAATTGTGAGGGTTCTTCACCTGCTATAAGACAAGGTCTAAGCTTCTAAGTTGATGTACACTGCTTTCCCCAGAGTAGCCACACCTGACTCCCCAGCCTCAACTCCCAGGTCCCAGCCACGGTCACTTCCCAGATCACAGAAGGCTCTTTCCTACCTGTACACCTTTTTGCATGTGGTTTCCTGTGCTTGGATTGCCTCACAGTCCACTTTCTGAGGTTCTCCCACCCTTTAAGATCCAGCTCAGAGGGAGTCTCTCAGAAGCTTTCCCTGACTGTCTTGACCCTTTAAGGTCCAGAGAGACCACTTTCCCCTAGGGTTCCCTCTGCCCATATACACAGTTCTTTATTAACCGATGCAGTACTTAAAATGTCACTCAAATGTCCCCAACCACTTCCCATACTCACACAGTTGTATGTACTTGCTATGTTGTGAGTACAACTGAGGCCACATTTATAGATAAACCCAAAGCCTACTGGCTCTACATCTCCACCAGAATGGTGGCAGCACCTCAGCTCCCCTTTCTAGGCTTCCCTCTATCTGGTATATTTCAGTGGGTCTTTGGGGAGGTCTCAGGCGTATGACCTCATCACCCCATGTCACTGCCCATGCTGCAGTGACTCCCTCTGCAGTTCTGGGAATGCCAACTCCCTTGTCCCAGGGAATGCTGGTGTCCAGGTTCCAAAGAGTGGCCACCAAATGGCCTTAATTCTACCTCACTGAAAGCTTTGGGTACACAGGAAGGAAAACCAGCCAGAGAACCTTTTACCTGGCTTGCAGACATGGCTGTTCTCAGAGCCCACTGACGTGGATCTGTCCCCATGTTTCCTATAGGGAACATGGCAGGTGTTCAAACGGCAGAGGTACCTTCCAGCCTACCTACTGGGCCTCCTGTGTTAGAGCAAGTTTCTCTTACCACCACTGGCAAGGGTGTAACCATAAAATGCAACAGGAATTGTGCCTTCTGGAGTTGTGCAACAAAGTAGCCCTGAGCACACCCACCTCCCAGGCTCTCAGGGCACAGGCTCTCCAGAGTGAGCTCTGAAAGGCCAGGAAGCTCTTGCCTCTCCCCTGTCCAAGGCCCTCTTTCCGAGATCTCACTGAATATTCTAGCTTCTGTCTCTTCCCAGCATTGGCAATGCTGGGATGTCTGTTTTCTCAGAGGAAAGCTTGCCCCTCATACAGCACTGGAGTGCCCTATGGGCCCCAGTAATGAAGTATATATACAGTCTGTGATCTACTTCTGTTACACAATTTTGTGTTTACAAATCTGTCTCCCCTACTGAACTGTATGCTCCCTGAGGTCAGGGACTGGGTCTCAGTCATCTTTACATCTGTGAAACCCAGCACAGAAGTAATTGTTTGCTGAGTGAGTGGATAAATGAATGAATGAGATTCAATAACGGCATTAGTTCAAGGAGGCCCAAAGTCACCAGCAGGTGATTTTGGAAAACTTGCCAGATCTCCATGTCTTGTCTTCTCCTTCCTTCTCCTCTGTGACTCCCCTTAGAATCCTTGCCACTGGCCCCGTCCCAGTCCATCTCCTTTACCTCCTCATCTAGGCCAAGAGTGACTTCGCTCAGTAGTTCTACCCTTGCCTTGGCAGCACATTAGAATCATATGGGGAGCTTTAAACATATACTGATGCCCAGACCCCACTCTGGACTAATTAAATCCAGTGTGCAGCTGAGGGTGGGACCCCCACCCCCACCCCCACCCCCACCCCCACCCCCACCCCCACCCCCACCCCCACCCCCACCCCCACCCCCACCCCCACCCCCAGGTCTGGCCCTCGTCATTACCTGCTCTGAGGTGGAAGTCTCTGCACAAGCATCAGCCGGGGTTCACAGTGCAGGGTCCGTGGCACGCACCAAAAGTTCAGAGGACAGTGATAAAAAGGAAGGGAAGGAAAAAATCTTCATGCGCTGGATAAGAGCCTGCCATGTTATAGTCCTCTGGGCAGCTATTTTGGGAATATCTACTGGGAGGCACTAGATGTACTTTTGCCCTTAGACTTCGGTCTTGAAATCAACAGTTGCCCAATGTCCCGTAGGCCTTTCCATTGCTGCGCTTCAGCCTGAGGCCAGCTTGCCTGGGCCCTCCTGACCCAGCGTACAACCAAGCCTACTGTTTACTTAGTGCTGTTGAGGCCAGGCTGGCCACCCTCCTGATTAGGCCTAGGTGGTCTCTAGGTCAATTGGCTTCGGTGTCTTCCCAGAGGTCAAGGGGAGGTTGTTGGCTGATTACCCAAGGGTCTGCCCATGCTTTGGAGAGCAGCTAGGTAATTGCCTAATGATTAGGGCCACACAGCTACACCCCGGGGCTGGGCGGGCTGGCTTCTGAGCAGGCAGAGAAACTTCATTTTGGCTTTTCAATTGCCGTTGCAGCTGTAAGCCTCTGGAGCAGTGTCTACTTGAAGATTTACTCATTAACCCTGTCATCATTGCTGTCTTTTCCCCAGCCGCTTCTGCCAGAAGGCCAGAGACTTAATTAAAGGCTCATCACCTTTTTTTAAACTTGTGGTCATTTTAATGGGAGCACTTTAATTGGGTTCTGTCCAGAGAAGCCAAGCCAAAAAGCAGCTGAGTATTGATTATTTCTCATGATACAGAATGTCAGACATGGACTCTCAGTCACCACCTAGTGCAGAGGTTCTCAAGGCAAGTAACACATTGGAGCCACCTAAGGAGTTTCTATGCATAGGTGGAGCACAGGACATTTTTCAGGCAGTGAAACTATTCTTCATGATACTGTAATGGTGACACCTGACATATTGCACTTGTCAAAACCATAGGACTAAACTCAGACAAGGAGGGTGAGATTGGTCGCACAACTCAAAAAATGTCATCGATGCCAATGAATTGTACTTGTAGGAACTGATGAATTGGTGTATGTTTTTGCTGTGTATATTTTCAACAACAACAACAATAAAAAACATAGGAGTGTACAACACAGAGTGAAACCCAAGGTAGACTATGCACTTTAGTTAATAATAATGTATCAGTGTTGGTTCAGCAACTGTAACAAAGGTACCACAGGAATGCAAGCTGTTAATAAGAGAAATAACATGGTGCTGTGGTTAAGCGTCTGGTAGGTCAGCAGTTCGAATCCACCAGCTGCTCCTTGGAAACCCTATGGGGCAGTTATGAATCAACTCGACCGCAATGGGTTGGGTTTTTAATATGCAGGAGGGAGGAGCATATAGGAACTTTACTTCGCACATAATTTTTCTGCAAACCTAAAACTGCTCTAAAATATAAAGCCTATTGAAAACAAACAAACAAAAAACCTGACACCTGGGTTTGACCACTTAAATTAGCATGTCCAGATGTGGGGCTCAGCACTGGGGTTTCTAATGTGTAGTCAAGGTTGAGAATCATTCACTGATAAAAATTCCTTTACACTTCATATGAGAAAATGAAGACTGAGGCCTGTGGGGACAATTCTGACCTCAGTCCTGCTTGGATGTCCAGGGTGCCTGTGAAGCCAGAGTAATAAATAAATCAGTTACTGGTGAGTTGACTCCGACTCATGGTGACTCCATGTGTGTCAGAGTAGAACTGCATGCCACAGGGTGTTTAATGGCTGATTTTTTGAAAGTAGATCTCCAGGCCTTTCTTCTTAGGTAGCTCTGGATGGATTTGAACCTCCAACGTTTTGGTTAGCAGTCGAGCGTGTTAACATTTGCACCGCCCAGGAACTCTGAGCAATAAATAACAACTCATAAAGTTCTGCTCTTTTCTGCCAACTAGATCACTCTGGACCATTCACCCACTCTCCTACCTTCTTTCCCCACCCTGGTTTTTCATTTCTAAGTCATGTATCTCAGGGAGTATAAAATCTGTTTTCTTTTTTAACCCCTAGACTTCTACTTTACAGATTCAATAGATGCGCTAGACCAGAGGGTGCCTTGCCCTGGGTCACTCAGCAAGTGATGGTGTCCAAGGTTTTATTTGTGGTCTTTCCACGGCAACAATCTCCTGAAGCTTGAGCTTTCACCGGGGCTGGTAGGGAGATTATTCGTATTTAGTCCTGCTTCAAAGCTGCAAGGTGGGATGCTTAAAACTATCACACGTAACTGAGAAGTTTCAGGACATTGTTGACCCTTTGCATTTTGTAGGTGTGAAACCATCATGATGATTCCATGGGGGGTGGGGTGTTAGGTGGGGAGGAGGTAAAGGGCTGGGACTAGGATGAGGCAAACAGGGGGCCTAGGGCTCAACATTTAAGCAGGCCCTCACTCCAAAGGTTGTGCAAGGGCCTTCTTAAATTTTGTGCCCTGGGCCCCTCGCTTGCCTTACCCTAGTCCTAGCTCTGAGGCAGAAGGAGGGAAGGGAAAGGAGGGGACAATGGCGAGGAAGGAGAAGAGGAAAATTTTTATTTTAGCCGAAGGGCTAAATCTAAAATGTATTCCTAGTTAAATATAGTTGGAATGCTAATATGCCAGCCTTAGCCTACCTTAGGCACCGAGTCCAGCTCAAAGACCAGTGCCCCTGCAATAGAGAAGGCCATACCCAGGGGTCCCTGAGGGTGCTGAGGCAGCTCTGAGGAAAGGCCAGCTTCTCTCCCTTCTGCCTGTGGCCCTCTCAGTGCCAGCACCTGCTTCACTAGCCTCTTGGAGCCTCTGGGCAGAGGTGGCCCCTGGAGAAGTAAAGAACAGAGACTCCCCAGAAGTCTAAATATTTAATTTGTTCTTTTTGTTCCTTGTACTTGAGCTCTTGCTTCGGAAATGGGCCTGGGTCCTGAGGCTTTGCCTTGCTCCCTGAATGCAGGGTGAGGAGCATGACTTCAGGGCATGGGAAGTCTCTCCTCTCATGCATGAAGTACTCAACCTCTTGGTCCTCTCTGGCCTAAGAGCTCATAATTAGAGCTTTATCCCCTTTGTTAAATGTGAAATGCTTATTCCTTGCGCCGTGCTGCGTTAAGCCATATCCAGAGCCTGGAATGCCCACCCCAGTCCTGTTTTACCTCTGACAACTAAAAGGTCCCACCTTTTCTGAGATGCATGTCTAGGCCTCTCTGGCCCTGGAACCATGCTCTTTCTACTGTCCACATCTGATAATTAATCATCCTGTGACTTTCCTGTGTTGTTATATTAAAATATGTTAATGCTAAATGCAATGTGGGATCATCCTGGATTGGATCCTGGAACAAAGGACAATACTGGAAAAAGCGGAGATGCCTGAATAAAGTATATCTATAGTTTGGAAACCCTGGTGGCTAGCAGCTAAGTGCTATGGCTGCTAACCAAATGGTCGGCAGTTCAAGTCCACCAACCGCTCCTCGGAAAACCCTGTGGGGCATTGCATAGGGTTGCTATGAGTCGGAATCCACTCGGTAGCACTGTTTTGTTCTGTTTTTTTATAGTTTAGTTGGGAACCCTGGTGGCGTAGTGGTTAAGTGCTACAGCTGCTAACCATAAGGGTTGGCAGTTCGAATCCGCCAGGCGCTCCTTGGAAACTCTATGCAGCAGTTCTACTCTGTCCTATAGGGTCGCTATGAGTCTGAATCAACTCAGCGGCACTGGGTTTGGTTTTTTGGATTTACAGTTTAGTTGGAAACCCTGGTGGTGTAGTGGTTAAGTGCTATGGCTGCTAACCAAAGGGTCAGCAGTTTGACTCCACCAGGCTCTCCTTGGAAACTCTATGGGGCAGTTCTGTTCTGTCCTACAGGGTCACTATGAGTCGGAATCGACTTGACGGCACTGGGTTTGGTTTGGTATAGTTTAGTTGGAAACCCCGGTGGCTGTGGCTGCTAACCAAAGGGTCAGCAGTTCGAATCCACCAGGCTGTCCTTGGAAACACTATGGGGCAGTTCTGCTCTGTCCTATAGGGTTGCTATGAGTCGGAATGGACTCAATGGCAGTGGGTTTTTGGTTTACAGTTTAGTTAACAGAATTGTACCCATGTTATCTCTTAGTTTGAACAAAGTTACCTTGGTTAAGTTGGTAATGTTGGGGGAAGCTGGGTGAAGGGTATACAGGAACTCTTTGTGCCATCTCTGCAACTTTTCTGTAAATCTAAACTTATTCCCAAAATTATTTTTTAAAAATGCACCAATATTTATCGTGTGGTGAAGTTGAAAGACTGAGGCTTTAGAATAAGAATCTCAGCCCGACTACTTACTTGCTGACTGTTTTTGGGCAAATAAATTAACGTTAGCCTGTTTGCTTGGCTATAAAAGGGAGATAGTACCTACTGTGGTCAGGACTGCTACTTGTCCACCAAAATTAGTTGTCCCCTCCGTTCACATCATAGAACATGGCTGCCCACCAGGCAATTAGTTGTGGTCAGGTGACTATTTTCCCAATGCCAAACACCTGACCAGACTCCGGAAGCCAATAACGGAGTTGGTTAATGCCTCATACACCACTCTAGATGAGGGAAAACTCACATAAGTGGGGTTGGGAGTGGAGTTTGGACTGGAGTGGTGGTTCTCTAATCCATGGTGCTCCATATTAAATCATCTGGCTAATGTTAAAAAAAAAAAAAACTGATGTCTAGGTCACACCCGGGGCCAATTAAATCAGAATCTCTAGGGGTAGGACCCTGGCACTAGCATTTTTTCAAGCTTTCCCAGGTGACTCCAATGCACACCAAAATTGGGAACCGGCAGACTTTGTGGTCTTTAAAATTCCTTCCAATCCTCAGGTTTTGCATAGTGCAAAAATCATGTTTTTGGACTTGTGTTTCCACAACAATCATGAGTGTGTTTAGGAGCTCAAAACACTCTGGACTAAGACTTGAAGTCACACTCTAAAGGGCTGATTTAGGAGGAATGGGAAGTTGTTCTGTTCCCTCATTCCGACCTCTTTCCAGTCCTCCTTCACTCTCTTCCCTTTGGTGTATGGAGTTAACATCATTTTTCAAATGGTGATACTCACCATGCTTCTGAACCATCTTTTTTCTTCTGGACTGGGAGAACTAATTAAGTGGGTTCCAGGTAGCTTAAGGCAACAGAGAGAAAGGAGAATTAGTAGGGTCATGAAACAGTTTTACCAAAAAAAATTTGACTATTTAGAAGAGTATGCAGACTAGTTATAACATTTGGAAAATATAGAAAAGTTCAAAGAGTAAAAATTAAATCTCAAAATCTCACTTTCAGAGATAAGGACTATTAGCATTTTGGCACACTGGTTATAAAGTTTTGTATCCTGCTTTGCCATTTAATACTGTTTTGTTACTGTTAATGTTACTGTTTTGTGGTAGATATTATTGAAACCCAGAATTAAGTGGCTACACAACATTTTATCATCTGGTTGTTTTGTATTTTAACTTTTCTTTTTTTTTTAATAAGTATCATTATATGTCTTTCATTTAAAATTTACTTTTACAAATGGGCGTCTTTGACTAGAATCTCTCTCTCTCTCTCTCTGTGTGGTTGAGACTCCTTCTGATAACTGAGGTCTTGTTTTTGTGTACAGAAAAATGTGCTCATACATATTGTTTGGGAAAGTCTTGCTTGTTTTCTTAGAGAGGTCTGGAGGCCCTAACAAAGACCTATTCCTTCCTTCTATTCATTTCATATATTTTTAGTTCAAAGATTTCGTAATTTCACCTCCACCCTGGCTATTCCCCAGGGCTATGAGAGAAAAAGAAAAATATTTTTTAAAGGACAGGGAATGTATTCTTTTCTAGGCATATTCTAGGGTCCGAGGCAACTGTTTTGTTCACATGTTTATGAATTGAGACTGGTTTGTGCTCTGAATTAGGGCCAGTCAGAAATGTAAGCATTCAACATTTTGATTTTTACCAATGACCCTTTTTGGGAATTTGAGAAAGAAGACAGTGAAAGGTGAAGGGGAGAAGAGAGAAAAGAAGGAGCACAAATAGGAGGAGAGATGAGGTCTCGAGAGTTCTAAAAAGACTAGGGCTCAATCTCATGTGTACCTGAGTCCCCTTGGGATTTTGTTAAAATGCAGATTTTGATTCAGTGCATCTGGGATGGGGCCTAAGATTTTGTATTTCAAACAAGCTCCCAGGTGCTGCTGGTCCATGGACCTGACTTGAAAAGTAAAACCCCTAAGATGTTTTGGTTTGTAAGGATCCTGGGTGGTACAAACGGTTTGCATTTGTTTACTAACCTAAAGGTTGGGGGTCTGAACATGCCCAGTGGCACCGTGGAAGAAAGGCCTGACAATCTGCTTCTGTAAAGATTACAACCAAGAAAACCCTTGGTTGGAGCAGTTCTACTCTGTAACACAGAGGGTCACCATGAGTTAGAATCGACTCTACAGCCTCGGGTTTGGTTTTTAGCATGGTTTGTACCTTTTTAGAAATAGCGTGGAGGCTTCATCTCTCGCTGCTGCTATTATATCCCAGTTCTCTCTTATGCCTGCCACCTCCTTGATCACCGATGATGTCTTTTGTGCCTTATGCTAAAAACGAGGAAGCTTTTACAAAGCTCCCTTCAACCTTGCATGGGAGTCATCTTCACTGCCAAAGTCCCTCCACTAACTTCTCTTTCTCTTCTGCCATGACTTCTGATTTCTCTTATTTCATTTCCAGCCCTTTCATGGCTTGACTCATTCATTCAATTCTTCTGTCCTCCTCAATCTATCAAAGAAAGATATGGCAGTCTGCTTCCATAAAGTTTACAGCCTTTGGAAACCCTGTGGGACAGTTCTACTCTGACCTACAGGCTCAATACGAGTTGGAATTGACTTGATGGCAAAGGGTTTTTCACTTTACCAAACTCAATTATATTTTTCTAAATGTGCTAAAGCACTGTCCTTGCACCAAGAACTGCCTTCTACATTTCCTTTCTGGTTCCTCCTCAGAACAAAATTACAAATGGTATCATCCTAATGGTGGAAGTAGGAGCCCTGGTGGCAAAACAGCTAAGCACTTGGCCGCTAACTGAAAGGTCGGCGATTTGAACCTACCAGGGCTCAATAGGAGAAAAGACCTGGCTATCTGCTCCTATAAAGATTCAGCCTAGGAAACCAGATGAGCCAGTTCTATGCTGTCCTATAGGGTCACCATGAGTCAGAATCTACTTGACAGCAAACAAGAACACCAACAACAACCATGGTGGATGAGTTTTGATTAGACTCAACGTGTAGCTTTGGTGGACAGCTTCTGTTTACCTCCCAGACTGCTTCTTTATGAAATAACGTTCACCACAATGTATGCTTTCTAGAAAGTCTGGAGGAATACTGATGTTTTCCCTAGAATGCATTTTTTGTGTCACTGTAGTAAACAGGAATTTTCAGACTTGTGGTCAATGGAAGTTTTTTAATTCCCATAAGGTTCTCAAGGCTTATTATGCAATGGTTGCTTCTCTTGCCTGAAAACAATGATTTGAGTGTGACTCACTGACCATAACCTAATCCTAACACCATTCCTCCAAACCCACTTGGGACTAGCCAGTGTGATTAAGCTGGCAGAGCTGGAACTGAGCACTCTAGGCCTGAGTGTACATTTAACTCATGAAACCTTGAAGCTGTTACGGTGTGTCTTCATTTAATTAACCACAACACCCACTTCTCTTTCAACCACTAATGAATAAAGCCAACTGAATGGTGACCCTGTTACTCTGCTAAGTTCTGCATTGGGCATTGGGTGAGTTCCCCGGGCTCCTGCTTCTTTGGGCCCCAGTCTCCTAAGCAGGATTATCCAGCCTCCTGTAATTAGATTCCGGAACATGCCTGCCTCAGCTCACAGGGCCTGCCTATTTCTCCCTCCCTTGAATGATGCCTCTGGATTGGACCTAGCTCCTCATAACTTGCCAGCAAAGCCCATAGCTGTCCCTTTTCAGGGAGGAGGCAGTGAGCTGGTTGTCTCCAGATCCCTCAGGGCTAAGGGTCTGGGAGAGAGAGCATTGGGTAATGAATATTTCCTTCCTGCTCCACATTTCCTTTCACTTCCATTTTGTTTTCCTATCATGAGAAAATTCTTGTGTGTCCTCTTTGATGACTTAAACATTATGTTTCTCTGTGGATGGTGGTCTCGCCATTACAAGGATCCTTTCCAGAGAGTCTGCTTTCTGTAGTATGTGGAGGTAAATCTCCATGCCACACGTGGGGGTGCTAAAATGCGACGTTTAAAGTCACAAACAGAGTCAGAAGTAAAACAGAAGAAGGCTCTAAATCTGTTTACTCCTAAACTCTTTCTTTCAAATGCAGACAAATTGGAGAGTTCAGATTCCTCTTCTATTCAGTCAGGATAAAGAACTAGTTATAAAATTCCTGCAGTCAGAAAGTACCCCCCAAAATGATCAAAAGGGATATTCTTTTCTCATCTTTCCTTTTCCTTCCTAACGTCTAAAGCAAATGTTTCAGAGAAGACTCTAGGTGAGCGAAGGTCACAGTGTAGGAGTTTATGAAATACCATCACTACCATCACCCTCTCACTCCTTTATTCCAACTCTTAATCTATGGACTTTGATCGGGACCCATGATAGGCCTCAGACCAGGTTGCTGGTCATGGGATGAGTCTGCACATCTCTGTAGGAGCCTGAACGTCAGCTGCAGTCAGTCTATGAGGCCCGTGGCTTTTTGACTGTATTTAAAAAGTGGACCAGACAGTCTCTGACATAAGAAACAAATGACAGTGTTCTTATCACTCTTGTCTTCGGTGGGATCTCCGAGAAGCAGGGCCTGAGTCAGGGATTCCAACACACAGGGTTTAGTGGGAGAAAGGGCGCAAGGGAAGCAGGATGAGGCAGCAGAAGGAGCTAAGCCAGGATGTGATCCAGCTGGAGCCTAGCTTTGGTCTTCTCCCAAAGGAAATGAATTGCACCACAGAGCTGGTCCTACTTTGAGGCAAGGATGCAGCCTTTTGCACAGTGATCATTCCCTATCAGTCAGACACTGGTTGGCGGCCCCGATGGGAGTGGTAGTGGTGTAACCTGCAGGGCAAAGGAGCTGCCATGTGGCCGAGGGCAATTCTCCAGGGAAGGAGCCAACTGTGAGCTTTTTGAGCCATCTGGGAGGGACACCAGACAGATTCCGCGTACTACACTGGGATGAATAGCCATCATCACAAGCCATTTTGTAGAACTGAGGTCATAGGAAGATCAGATTACTCTTCCATTCAGCCAGAATAAAGAACTAGTTAAATCTTTTATAGGTAGAAAGTGCTTCCCCACTACCCACCCCCCAAAATAAATAATGAATAAATAAATAAATAAAAGAGGCACAATGGTACTATTGTTCTTTTCTCATCCTTTTTTCTTTCTTTTCTCTTATATCTTTTCTCCTCTGTCATTTTTTTTTTTTTGGCTTTCTGGTAGTAGGAAAGGCAGGCATTATTAGGAGACTGACACAGATTTTTTGGGTCTGAAGCTTATTACAATTTGGGAAGCCCACTCAATAAAAAGAATATATGCTGTGGATATGAACTTAGGTCCACAACATGTGCGAATAGCAGGCCTCAAAGTTCAAGCTTCATTCTTTCTGGGAATTTTATCTCATTTATGCAGAAGAGAAAACTGAAGTTCAGACTTTAAGGGAAATTGCTCAAGAACATAAATCAAAGAGTTACAGCCTTATTCTTCTCGTAGTCCAGAGCCTGCTCTGTGGTAGTACTAGCCCTGCTCACTGCAAAGGACTGCTATGTGGACGAGAAGATAACAAATGAGAATCTGCTTTGTAAGTTTTTCTTGAAATGCCACGCGGCAAGAAGGCTTTATCAATAAATGGGCAATTGATTTGTGAAGTGGGATGTTGCCAACTTGAATAATTCGATCAAAGGATATATATATGTATATCTTGAGTTTTCCACAGTGGCTTTCTAGGTTTACGTAATGCTTTTTTAGCATCCATGGCTTGATTCAAAGTTGTAGGCTTCCAAAATTGGTGTGAGTAACCTATTGATAATCTCCCAGGCCTGTGGCTACTTGCCTGAGCATGCAAACAGAAAAGGGAGGCTTTCTCTTAGAAAACAAAAGTATTCTTCCTTATCACTCTACCAGAGTGAATAGTTGCTAAACACTCAAGTGTTCTTGAGAGGCAAAGCTGAGGAGATAAGCACTCAAAAGTTATCAAGAGGCAATGCTGAGGAGGTACCTGAAGGGAGGTTGGTCTCCTGAATATATGGTGCAAAGTAAGGATAGAGTGGGTTAAAAAAAAAAAAAAACCTTCTCTGTCCCACGAGTGTTGCCAACAGTAACAGCTAACTCTAAGTCCTGGGTGCTGCCACTTATGCCCATTGAGTTTCCCTCATTCAAGTTTACATCAGTGATGGCTTGAAGAGTACCACCAACCCCCTGAAGATAACTGGATGCCATTAGTTGGGAATATATTGACCACTTTGCCTTCTTTTCTGTAGGTTAAGTAGGTATATTGAATTTTGGGAAAGTAAAGCAACCAAAATGTTACTTAGAAGTGAGATGGCAAGACTTCAACTCATTTACTTTGAACATGTTATCAGGAAAGACCAATTGACATAAAAGGACATCGTGGTTGGTAAAGTAGAGAGTCAATGAAAATGAGAGAAACCCTCAATGAGATGGATTGACATAATAGCAGCAACAATGGACTCAAACATGCCAACAATCATGAAGATGGCGCAGGCCTGGCCAATGTTTTGTTCTGTTATACTTAAGGTTGCCATGAGTTGAAACTGACTTGATGGCCACTAACAATAACAAAAAGCACACAGAAAGAATCAAACAACTTTGTTGAAAAAAGCCCTTCTTTTAGAAAACTTGCATTTACTCAGTTGAAGGTGAGTCCAGGACTGCAGGACTTCAGAATCTGAGCTGTAGAGGGTGCTTAAGCTATGTGGGAATCCCTTGAGGACATTTTTTATAGATGGTTATCTAGCTCCAATGGAACCCTCACAATGACAGGGACTCGCTTCTTCGTGACACCCTGCTTCATTTTAGGGGGCTCAGGATAACTCTTCTTATTCTGCTCTGAAATCTGCCTTCCTTTCACTTCCATCCATTGATATTTCTATCCATTAAGACTTATTCTGACCCTGAGAGTATGGCCCCTGGACGCCCTTTTAACTCAGTACTGATGTCACTCTTGAGGCTCACTCTTGACCGTAAAATTACACAGGCCTCTGAAACAAACAATAACACACTTAGTTCGATCATGTATAAGAGACTAAATGGGCACACCAGCCCAGGGGCAAGGACAAGAAGGTAGGAAGGGACAGGAGAGCTGGAAGAATAAAAATGGGGTTAACCAAGGTCGAGAAGGGTACACGTCACAGGGTTGACAATCAATGTCACAAAACAATATGTGTATTGTTCAATGAGAAACTAATTTGCTCTCTAAACTTTTACCTAAAGCACAATAAAAAAAAGAAAAACTTATTCTGTCTTCCTTGACCTCAGGGAATCAGGCCCATTAATCCTGTTATCTCCCTTTTATACCTTGAAAAATCATTACACTTGCAATGATTTATTTAAAATCTTTCTGTCTTCCTTACTACATTGTGTAGGTAAATTTGCTTTGTTTCTCACTGTTCCCCTGTGCCTAGTTCAGTGCCTGGGACAAAGTTGATGTGAGAAATGTTTGTTGTATGAATGAATGAAGTCTGTTCCTTCTTCCATATTATAGATTTTCAAACATTAAGACAGCCATTGGGCCTATCTCTTCTATTCTTCCATCTTGCCTTTTTTCTCTCTAATAGTCCCTGCAACAGTCCCTTGCATTTTCAGATCCATCTAGCCTTGTCAACTTGCCTTGCCACCATTCTCACTAAATTGTGCCCTGATGAGTCTTCACGAGACCACAGGTAAGCTCTCACCAACATGGAGTAGAGTGGTATCATTTTGTGAACACCATGAGCCTTCTTCTGAATGCGATGTGAATTTCCTTCAGTATCTATAGGAAGAAAGTGACACACAAGGAGTTTCCATCCCCTGGCTGTTCCCACTCAGAAGAAGCACTGTGTCGTATCACTGGATTTGGAGTCAGACACATCTGGGTTTGAGTTTCAATTCTGCCACTTGCAACTGTTCTTTGGGGCAAGTTACTTGTGCTTTCTGCATTTCAGAACCAGCATCTGTAAAGTGGAGATAATATTGCAAGGTTGAGGATGAAACAATGTATAACAAGTACCTGATGTATTTCCTGACCCTTACTTATGTAGTAGACACCCAGTACATGGCAATTACCATTATTTTTCCCAATTTCTGATTGGGGATAATATCAAAGGACACAGATTCAGGCCAGACTCACGCTTAATTAGAACACATGATAGATAGTTAAACTATGCTAATACACAGAAACTAACTTTTTTAACTCTCAGAGTTTTGGATCTGAAAAATAATCAGTATATGTTCTGCATTAAAAAAAACAATGTAAATAACAATTATAAGATTATCTAGGTCAACATGATGATATTATTTGAGATTTCCCAGAAATTTTTACATCATAGTCTAACTAGGCCAGGAAAGCCTGGATACACCTATAGAGGCTATAAACCAAAAACCAAACCAGTTGCCATCAAGGGATCCCGACTCACTGTGATTACGTGTGTTGCAGAGTAAAACCACTCTCCATAGGGTTTTCAGGGCTGTGAACTTTCAGAAGCGGATCTCCAGGCCTTTCATCTGAGGCACATCCAGGTAGGTTCAAGCATCTAACCTTTCAGCTAATAGCCAAGCACACAACCATTTGCACCACCCAGGGGACTCCATGAGGGATATGTTGTTATCTTTGCATGCCATCGAGTTGGTTCCAACTCACAGTGACCCTATATGAAAGACTAGAACTGCCCCATAGGGTTTCCAAGGAGCAGCTGGTGGATTCAAACTGCTGACCTTTTGGTTAGCGGTCTGAGTCCTATCCCCCACTACACCATGGGTAATATAAGCAAGGCAATATAGGAGGTGACATATACTTGGTAGGTTTTGATGCCCTCACAGGCCACAGGTTAGGTCACAGAACTGTCTAACCTAATTTCTAGTAGAATGGAAGTGCAAGACACAGCACGGTGCTGACACACAACCTGAGAGACATTGGAAGAAGGGAGGCAGTGTAAAATGGGAGGAGATAGATGCCTGCTTTCCTGGGACTGGTTTTCTCTTCTTCCTAACTTTACACTTGAAAACTTAGGCCCCAGATCCATGCTCTGAGAACTCTGCTGAGTGCTTGCTGAGGGTACCTAGAAGAGGCTTCCTGACCTTGGCCTTCCAGCACATGGGCCAGAAAGATTGCTCCCAGCTTCAGTCTGCAGAGAGACAGCAGATGTTTTCAGGTCCTCTGCTCCAAGGTACCCTCTCTTAGCCAGTGGAGAGAGGCTAGCTCTTGGCCTATGATTGCCAACAGAAGACAATCTATACTCAGTTTATTTGTGCTAAAGTCTATCAAGATTAAAGGCTTGAGGGCTTGAGAATCACCCTTCTATTTATGTCACTGGCCTGGTCATCCTGCATGAGTAGAAATTTACAAACCGGTAAAAAAACAGTTGCCCTTAAGTTGGTTCTGACTTATGGTGACCTCATGTGTGTCAGAGTAGAACTGTGCTACATAGGATTTTCAGTTGCTAATTGTTTCCAAGTAGATTGCTAAGCCTTTCTTCTGGGGTGCCTCTGAGTGAACTCTAACCTCCAGTCTTTTGGTTAACAGCTGAAGCACGCTAACTACTTGCACCACCTGGAGACTACAGAAATTTTCAGTGGCATGCTATTGCTCCATCATTTCCTAGCCCGTGTTGGCTTCCACATCAGTCAGGCTATTTCTCTTTTCAGTGTCTCTCAGCAGCTGGGGTCATGGGGGAATGTGAGTATTCCCTTTCACTTACCACTTCACTTATAGAACCACTATCGTCTTGGCCTTGGTAAAGATTCTTCAGGACAACTAAGGGTGGGCTGGATGGGGGAGTGGGTGTAATAGGGGTTAACAGATGAGATGAGGCACAGAAGACAAAGAGACTGGGTTTTCAAGATCCTAGGATTTTAGGATCTGTTGATTTGAAATTTGATTTTCATTGTCCTGACTGTACATTGAAGACCAACCCCTTGAAAGAGAAGTGAAGTCTTCAATGAGGCTGAGATGGGAGCCAAAGGGGGAACCACATCCTTGGAACTTTCTATTTTTCTTCTTTCTTTTCTGTGAATCCCGGAATTCTAGGTCAAGGGCTGCAACCAGCTGTCATTTAGATGAAACATTTAATGAGGCATCTGACTAGGAATTTTCGAGAAGTAATAACCCAGAAGCCAGCAGTCAGGGAACCCCAAGTTTAGGACATGTATTGTTCAGACCTCTGTTCTTGGCATGTGATACTGCTTCATACGACCAAAAAGGAACAAAGAAAAAACAAAGAGATTTCCTGCTTCATTCAAAACAAGTAATGTGAAAACATGAGAGGTGAGTTAGAAGGCCTATACTTTCTATCTGTGCTCTCTAACTGGCCAAGATACAAAAGACTCTCATCAGTAAAATGGGAAGGACAATGGGAGTAGAGTTACTTTCCTACCTGTTATGAAATGAGTTGTATCCCCCAAATATGTATGCCTACTGAAGGGTTGGAAGTTCAAACCCACCAGCTGCTCCTTGGGAGAAAGACCTGGCCATCTGCTCCCGTAAAGATTTCAGCCTAGGAAACCCTATGGGGCAGTTCTCTTCTGTCTTATACAGTCACTATGAGTCAGAATTGACTTGATGGCACAGAACAACAACATATATACACAGACACACATTGTAATTCTAATACATAAGTCTCTCACTTTTTCTAAATGCCCTTCTTGTTTACTCTGGCTCAGATTGGCCTTTATCTATTTATTTTGGCTTTTTGGTATTCTGGTCTTCTTTTGAGGCTTCCATCTTTTTTTTTTTTTTTTATCTTAGTCACCTTCTAATTTCATTAGAATATCTACGAATTCAAGCAGATCCTATGGGTTTAATCCCAGTAGATTATAAACTGTGAGAATAAGGAATTGTGCGTATCCTATTCATGGTAATATCCCATGACACAGAGTAGCTGCTCTAACCGTATTTGTCATACAAAATATTTGTTGCCAAATAAATGACATGTCCATAGAAACTTGGATCTCGGGGTTTGCTTCTGGACTAGGATCAGACCTCTTGAAGCTCTGGGGTCTGGGGTGGCTGCCTAAGGGAGGCATTCTCTGGGATGTGGGAGTCTGGGCAGGCGGGTGCCCCCAGGCAGGTCCCCCCTGGCAGCCCTGATAGAGCCACAGGTACAGGATTATTCAGAATATGTAGCTGGGTTCTGGAGGATACTCGTAAGGATGTGTAAAATCCCACAAAGCAGCATAGCTGTTCAAGATAAATATGTCTATCCTTGGTATCAGGACCAGAACGAAGTTCTTCCTGTGGAGTTTAATAAAGAGGGTCTTAGTCTGCTTCTCTAGAGGAGCAAAACCAGTGAAGTGTATACATATATGAGTCAGAGTTGATTCGAAGGCAATGGGTTTGGTTTGGGTTTTGGTGTATATATATATACAGAGAGAGAGAGAGAGATTTACTTCAGGGAAACGGTTCACCCAGTTGTGGGGCCTGGCAAATCCCAAACTCATGGGTCAGGAGACAGACTGAAAGCCTCTGTTGGCTCATGGGGTTTCAGGGACTGGCAAATCTAAAATCTGTAGGGCAGGTACCAGGCTGCAGACTTCTGCAGGCTTCTGTCCCAAGAACTGGAAGTCAGGCAACAAGAAGAGTGCAGGGTTGAACGGGAGGGAGCTTTGCCAGAACATCCATGTATATTCTGGAGGCAGACCACACCCTCAAGGAAACTCATGTTTCAACTGGTTGATGATGATATCAGATCATATCGTGATTCTGTTATATTACATTATGAAAGAGCAATCAGTCCAATGTCTACCAACCCACATAGCAATAGCCAATTGACACATAACATTAACTGTCACAGCGTGTCATCGACATCCATGTAGGAGGCACCATGGAGATACTGTGTGGCTCTTTCCCACGGCAACACTTAGTAGGGGTGAAAGATAGTTTCCGCAAGTGAAATTAGAAGTCATCAGGCCTAAGCCTGAATGTCACCTAAGAGGCTGCTACCTCCCTGTTTTAACCATCCCCTTTTTTTTCCTCTCCTTCGATGATTCATTGTGTGTGTTTGTCCTCCAGGAGCAGTTAGGCACCCTGGGAAGGCTTCATTCTTGGATTGTTCTAAAAGCAGCACTAGAAAGTTAAACATACACATACACACACTATACCTCCTCTCAGTTCCATTACTTACCCTGAAAGATGCTAGATCCAAAAGACCATTCTACTTGGAGGAAGCCAAAAGGAATGAAAAAGGTCTTGTTGCTTTTTAAATAAGAAAATGCAAAGCGACCCAGCAACAGCCACCCAGTTTGATGCTGGGGCCCTTTGTTTTGATGCAAATTTAAGACAACCACTGTCCAATAAAGTGAAAGGGGGCAGCCAGGACCTGCTCCCACAGAAAGGCAAGTTTTCCTTTTCTCTGGCATATTTTGCTGATGCAGCAGCATTTGGGATAAGCCAGTTATTCAAAACAAACACTTCCAGAATTCTCGGGACCACAGGGAGTCTTACAATTTTCTTTGGATTGGCAAAAAGAAAAAATTTTTTATCAGACCTATTATTTATCGTTCAAAGTCCCAAAATCTAGAGCCAGAATAATTAGGGATGCTGGCAGAGTTGCAGGGAAAAGCTTGCTTCCAAAGCCTCCTTCTTTTCCAGAGAGCCTGCCAGTTCTGCCTGCATGTTCAGCAAGAGATTGTGTAATCTCAACACCCTGGGAGAGCCTACAAATTCTGAAAGGGGCTGCCTCCTCCTTTAACCTGGTCCCGCAGGTCACTAAACAAAGAACCACTTCATTGTGGGCAGAACAAGGTTGGGCCACATTTTGTCAGATTTAAAGCTATAATCCACCCACCTACCTGGCACAGGTGGCTAAGAAGCAGCCTTTTTCTCACTTTTCAGGATTTCTAAGCTGTCCTTGGGTTTTAGCTTTTCTGTCCCCTTCTTCTGCAACAAAGGAGAGGACACAGAAGATATGGCCAGTGTTGTACATTTCCAAAAAGGATAGCAGAGAGGGTGTGACCTCAGGCCAATGCAGATGATACTTAAGGAAGAGGTCCCTGACCAGGGCAAGTGACAGACACTAGAACAGATGGATCATTGTTCTCCCAAGTACGTGCTTCAGGGAAGTCAGGTAGCGTCGATGTCCTTTTTCAGTAGCATGAAGTAGACTGCTGTTAAAAAAAAAAAAATCATATTAAGCCAATAATAGAAATTGATTGAAGTTTATTTGATATACAATTTGCAAATTGGTGTAACCTTTCGACCAAGCCTGAGCCAAGCCCATTGCCTTTGAGATGATTCTCACTCATAGCGACCCTATAGGACAAAGTAGAACTGCCCTATAGAGTTTCCAAGGAGCAGCTGGTGAGTTTGAACTGCTGACCTTCTGGTTAGCAGCCAAGCTCTTAAACAGTACACCACCAGACTCCAACATTTCAACCAGGGAGTCAAAAATGTTCTAAAGAACGTCCAAATTCTTATATCACATTTTACCGACATTGCCACGGAAACGGGGACCAGAACAGTGTTTGTATACAGGCTTACCTTGGGGATATTGAGGGTTTGTTTTCAGATCACCACAATAAAGAGAATCATTAAGAATATTTTCATTTGCCAGTGCATATAAAAGTTATGTTTACACTACATTCTAGTCTATTAAGTGTAAAATAACATTACATCTAAAAAAAATTACATACCTTAATTAAAAAATACTTTACGGCAAAAAAATACTAACCATCATCTGAGCCTTCGGTGAACCATAACCTTTTTGTGGTGGAGGTTCTTGCCTCGATGTCGATGGCTGCTGACTGATCAGGGTGGTGGTTTCTGTGGCAATTTTTAAAAATAAGACAACCATGAAGTTTGCCACAATTGACCTTTCCTTTCATGAGCGGTTTCTCTGCAGCGTGTGATGGTGTTTGATAGAATTTTACCCATAGTAGAACTTCTTCCTAAACTGAAGCCAATCCTCTCAGACCCTCCCACTGCTTTATCGACTATGTTATGCAATATTCTAAATCCTTTGTTGTCATTTCAACAATGTTCATAGCATCTTCACCAGGAGTAGATTTCATCGTAAGAAACCACTTTCTTTGCTCATCCGTATGAAGCAAGTCCTCATTTGTTAAAGTTTTATCACGAGATTGCAGCAATTCATCTTCAGGCTCCACTTTGATTTCTAATTTTCTTGCTGTTTCCACCACATTCACTAAAATCTTGAACCCCTCAAAGTCATCCATGAGGGTTGGAATCAACTTCTTCCAAACTCTTATTAATGTTGGTATTTTGACCTCCTCCTGTGAATCATGAATATTCTTAATGGCATCTAGAATGATAAATCCTTTCCAGAAGGTTTTCAATTTACTTTGCACAGATCCGTCAGAGGAATCACTATCTATGGCAGCTATAGCCTTAGGAAATGTATTTCTTAAACAATAACACTTGAAAGCCGAAATTACTCCTTGATCCTTGGGCTGCAGAATGGGTGTTGTGTTAGCAGGTATGAAAACAATATTAATCTCCTTGTACATCTCCATCAGAGCTCTTGGGTGACCAGGTGCATAGTCAATGAGCAGTAATATTTTGAAAGGAATCTTTTTTTCTGAAGAGTAGGTCTCAACAGTAGGTTTAAAATATTCAGTAAACCATACTGTAAACAGATGTGCCGTCATCCAGGCTTTGTTGTTCCATTATAGAGCACAGGCAGAGTAGATATAACATAATTCTTAAGGGCCCTAGGATTTTCAGAACAGTGAATGAGCACCTGCTTCCACTTAAACTCACCAGCTGCATTAGCCCCTAACAAGAACGTCAACCTGTTCTTTGAAGCTTTGAAGCGAGGCATTGACTTCTCTCTCTAGCTATGAAAGTCTTTGGTGGCACCTTCTTCCAATGTAAGGCTGTTTCATCTGCATTGAAAATCTGTTGTTTAGTGTAGCCACCTTCATCCATTATCTTAGCTAGGCCTTCTGGGTAACTTGCCACAGTTTCTACTGCAGCATTTGCTGCTTCACCTTGAACTTCCATGTTATGGAGATGGCTTCTTTCCTTAAACCTCATGAACCAACCTCTGTTAGTTTCCAGCTTTTATTCTGCAGCTTCCTCACCTCTCTCAGCCTTCACAGAATTGAAGAGAGTTAGGGCCTTGCTCTGGATTAGGCTTTGGCTTAAGGGAATGTTGTGACTAGTTTCATCTTCTACACAAAGAGTTTCTCCATATCAGCAATAATTCTGTTTCACTTTCTTATCATTTGGGTGTTCACTGGAGTAGCATTTCTAATTTTCTCCGAGAACTTCTCCTTTACATTCACAACTTGGCAAACTATTTGGAGCAAGAAGCCTAGCTTTCAGCTTATCTTAAGTGCCACCTCCCCAAATATACCCCCTTAGAGAGCGAGACAGTTTTTTCCCTGTTTGTTGAGCAACCCCCAGGATAGACTCATCATTTACTCCTTCTAGAGAGGACATCCCTCATGTCCTTGCCAGAGTACTCCCTTCCCCAGCCTGCTGTTGTTGTTGTTAGTTGCTGCTGAGTCAGTTCCAACTCAGAGCGACCCTTTGTATGCAGAGTAGAACAGCTACATAGGATTTTCAAGGCTGTGATCGTTTGGAAATAGATCACCAGGCCTGTCTTCTGAGGCACCTCTGGGTATGTTTGAACTACCAACCTTTGTGCTCGAAGTCGAGCGCTTAACCATTTGTGCCACCCAGGGATTTCATTAAAAAACAAACAAACAAAAAAAAACCTGTTGCCATAGAGTTGATTCCGATGCATAGCAACCTTATATAACAGAGTAGAACTGCCCCATAGAGTTTCCAAGGAGCGCCTGGTAGATTCGAACAGCCAACCTTTTGGTTAGCAGCCATAGCTCTTAACCACTACACAACCAGGGTTACCAGGGACTCCATAGTCCTTTTAAAATTGTCTTCATAACACTTCACTACACAACCAGGGTTACCAGGGACTCCATAGTCCTTTTAAAATTGTCTTCATAACACTTACTACTGTTGTACAGTAATGACATGTACTCTATTTAAAAGTAAAATTAAGAGAGATTTATTGAAAGTTAAGACAGCTCGAGCTGGGGACACGTTAGATCTCACAAAGTGAAAGTCAGCACTCCGAAAAGGAACAGTCACACAGGCATAATTTTAGGGCTAAGTCAAGAACTCAAGTTACAATATTCTCATTCATTCTTACATTCAGGACTCAGCTCAAATGCCACCTTCTCAGAAGCCCTCTCTATCAGCCGGGGTTGCCATGAGTCAGAATCTACTCGAAGGCAACTGCTTTTTTGTATTATTCTGCTGGATCTCTTTGTCCTATAATCACCTTTACTGGGTTGCCTTGCTCTTCTTACTTCCTCCTTAGTTGACAGGGACATGCTGTTTTCTCCCTTTCCTAAGTAAACTGGGGCTCTACTTCCCAGATGACCTAATCTAAAGAAACCTCCTAAAAACCAGTTGCTGTTGAGTAAACACCAACTCACGGTGACCCCATGTGTGTCAGTAGTACTGTGCTCCATAGGATTTTCAATTTTCAACTACTGATTTTTCAGAAGTAGATAGCCAGCCCTGCCTTCTGAGGCACCTCTGGGTGAGTTTGAACTGCCAACCATTTTGTTAGCAGCTGAGTATGTTAACTGTTTGCACTCCAAACAAACCTCCTACTCACTCTCTACTGTACTGCTTTGCCTTATTTTCTTCATAACACTTTACACTAACTAAAGTCATCTTTTTTGTTTGCTTTTTTTACTGTCTTCTCCCACCACAGAAGCTGCTTGAAAGCAGGGATCTTGTTTGTCTTGTTCACTGTGTTATGCCCCCAGCACCTGGAGGATTCATACAGACACTTACTTTTAAAAGAATTCAACAGACTTTACTGATACCATTCTAGCAGAATTATAAAAGTATTATGTATTTGTATAGCATATTCTAGTTTTCAGAGTGCTTTTACATGCATAATCTCATTTCAACCTCAAAACAATCCAGTGAGGTATGTAGGAGAGGGATTGTTGTATCATCATTTTAAAAATGAGTAAATTGAGATCCAGAGAGGTGAAATGACTTGTCTAAAATTGTTGTTGTTGTTAACTGCCATCATTCCAACTCATGGTGACCCCATGTATGCAGAGTAGATCTGTTCCATAGGATTTTCAAGGCTGTGACCTTTCGGAAGCAGATTGCCAGGCATGTCTTCTGAGGCATCCAGCAACTCCTGTCTAAAATTACCCAGCTAATAAGTGACAGTGCCAAGTCTTCTTCCATCAAGACCAACTCTTTCCATTCTGGCTCATATGCCTAAGTTCAATTATGTCTCCTGATTCCTCAGAGAAAAAGAATCCAGCCATTTAAGGAATGAGAAAGAACCTCCCTCATTCCTTGGAGATGGAAGGAAAAGAGAGCTTGGCCTCCATATGAAGGTTAATGAGAGACAGCCTCACCTTTGTCCGCAGGCCACGGAACCAGGTTTGTTATTATATAGTGATGCATTGATAATTACTAGTGACGGGAACATGAAAGTTAGAAACAAAGAAGAAGCATCGGTAGTTGGAAAATATGGCCTTGCTGATAGAAATGATGTTGGAGATAGCATGATAGAATTTTGCAAGACCTATGACTTCTTCATTGCAAATACCTTTTTTCACCAACATGAACGGCGACTCTACACGTGGACCTCACCAAGTAGAATACAGAGGAATCAAATCTACTACATCTGTGGAAAGAAACGATGGAAAACCTCCATATCATCAGTCAGGACAAAGCCAGGGACCGACTGTGGTACAGACCATCAATTTCTCATATGCAAGTTCAAGTTGAAACTGAAGAAAATTAGAAAAGTCGACGAGAGTCAAAGTATAACCTTGAATATAACCCACCTGAATTTAGAGACCATCTCAAGAATAGATTTGATGCATTGAACAGTAATGACCAAAGACCAGATGAGTTGTGGAATGATATCAAGGACATCATATATGAAGAAAGCAAGGGGTCATTAAAAAGACAGCAAAGAAAGAAAAGACCTAAAAAGGATGTCAGAAGAGACTCTGAAACTTGCTCTTGAATATTGAGTAGCTAAAGCAAAAGGAAAAAATGATGAACTTAAAGAGCTGAACAGAAGATTTCAAAGGGCAGCTTGAGAAGACAAAGTAAGGTATTATAATGACATGTGCAAAGAGCTGGAGATAGAAAACCAAAAGGGAAGAACACGCTTTGCACTTCTCAAGCTGAAAGAACTGAAGAAAAAATTCAAGCCTCAAATTGAAATACTGAAGGATTCTATGGAGAAAATATTAAACGATGCAGGAAGCATCAAAAGAAGATGGAAATACACAGAGCCACTATACCAAAAAGAACTGGTGGAAGTCCAACCATTTCAAGGGGGTAGCATATGAACAGGAACTGATGGTACTGAAGGAAGAAGTCCAAGCCGTACCGAAGGCATTGGTGAAAAACAAGGCTCCAGGAATTTGCGGAATACCAACTGAGATGTTTCAACAAATGGATGCAGAGCTGAAAGTGCTCACTTGTCTATGCCACGAAATTTGGGAGAAAGCTACCTGGCCAACTGACTGGAAGAGATTCATATTTATGACTAATTCCAAGAAAGATGATGCAACCAAATGCAGAAATTATTGAACAATACCATTAATATCACACACAAGTAAAATTTTGCTGAAGATCATTCAAAAGTGGCTGCAGCAGTATATTGAAAGGAAACTGCCAATAATTCAAGCCCAATTCAGAGAGGACATGGAACCAGGGATATCATTGCTGATGTCTGATGGATCCTGGCTGAAAGCAGAGAATACCAGAAAGATGTTTACCTGTGTTTTATTGACTATGCAAAGGCACTCAAGTGTGTGGATCATAACAAATTATGGATGACATTGTGGAGAATGGGAATATCAGAACACTTAATTGGACTGCTAGATAGAACAAATCTATCTTGGAAGAAGTACAACCAGAATTCTCCTTAGAAGCAAAGATGGCGAGATTACATCTCACAGACTTTGGGCATGTTATCAGGAAAGATCAGTCCCTGGAGAAAGATATCATGCTTCGTAAAGTAGAGGGTCAGCAAAAAAGAGGAGGACCCTCAGGAAGATGGATTGACACAATGGCTACAACGATGGGTTCAAGCATAACAACAATTGTGAGGATGACGCAGGATCGGGCAGTGTTTTGTTCTGGTGTACATAGGGTCACTATGAGTTGGAACCAACTTGACGACACCTAACAATAACAGCAACAATGATTACGATTGGACAATAACAGGATACATTTCCTATGTGCAGCAGAATTTTTTACTTATCATAAAAGTGGTGAGGGACTTGAATTTTCATTTCGATTTAAAGTCAAAACATCAACTGCTGTGCAATTTTATATATTTCACCCTTAAAGGCAAATTGATTACGTGGTAAGTAAAGAATGAGAGTCAACCTTGCTATTTTTTAAACTATCACTAATATAAGTGATGTTTTCTAAAATTGTCAAGAGAAGCAATTACAGAACAGGAAGTTCAGAAATCTGTAATTTCCTGTCCTAGTCAATGTCTGTTATTATTGTGTGCTGTTGTCTTAGTTATCTAGTGCTGCTATAACAGAAATACCACAAGTGGATGTCTTCAAAAAACAGAAGTTTATTCTCTCAATTTAGTAGGCTACAAGTCCAAATTCAGGGCGCCAGCTCCAGGGGAATGCTTTCTGTCTCTGTCAGTTCTGGAGGAAGGTCCTTCTCATCAATCTTCCTCTAGTCTACGAGCTTCTCAGGCACAGGGACCCCAGGTCCAAAGGATGTGCTCTGCTCCTGGTGCTGCTTTCTTAGTAGTATGAGGTTCCTAACTCTCTGCTCACTTCCCTTTCCTTTTATCTCTTGTAAGATAAAAGATGATGCAGGCCACACCACAGAGAAACTCCCTTTACATTGGATTAGGGATGCGACCTGAGTAAGGGTGTTATATCCCACCCTAATCCTCTTTAAAATAACCTAATCTTGCCTCATTAACCACAGGCGGAGATTAGGATTTACAACACATAGGAAAATTACATCAATCACAAAATAGTGGAAAATCACACAATACTGAGAATCATCGTCTAGCCAAGTTGACAGATATTTTTGGTGGACACAGTTCAATCCATGACAGCCTTCAAGTGAATTGTCACTAATAGCGACCCTTTAAGACAGAGTAAACTGCCCCCCAAGATTTCCTAGCCCATAAATCTTTACAGAAGGAGCCCCGGTGGAGCAGTGGTTAAGCATTCGGCTGCTAACTGAAAGGTTAGAAGTTGGAACCCACCAGCTGCTCTGCAGAAGAAAGATGTGGCAATCTGCTTTCATAAAGATTACAGCCTTAGAAACCCTACGAGGCTTCTATAGGGTCACTATAGAGTCACTATGAGTTGGAATCGAGTCCATGGCAACAGGTTTGTTTTATTCCTTTCTTTGTTTTGGTTTAATCCTTACAGGAGCAGATAACCAGGTTTTTTTCTTCCACAGAGTGACTGCTGGGTTCAAACCACAGACCTTTCAGTTAGCAGCTGAGCACTTAACCATTATACC
The DNA here is from genome assembly GCF_030014295.1 of Loxodonta africana. Taxonomy (NCBI): domain Eukaryota; kingdom Metazoa; phylum Chordata; class Mammalia; order Proboscidea; family Elephantidae; genus Loxodonta; species Loxodonta africana. The sequence continues at coordinate 25,312,720 of NC_087367.1, forward strand.
ACCAGGCCGGAAGTTAATTTCTACAACTCTTCTGGGCTTCCGTTCTCCATTAATGGAAATCTTTAGGAACCGTAAATGTATTTATAATACAGGAAGACTCCAGGTTACGAACAAGATCCTTACCGGAGTCTGCCTTTAAGCTGAATTAGTAGGTAAGTCAGAACAGGTACACACAGCTCTTATTTAGCCTTACTTCAGTGTAAGAAAAGGCTAGAAGACTTTTCAATGATTTAAAACCTGCATGTGCCGCAAGCGAACGTGATTGTGATGAAGAATTTGTTGTGCGTAGGGGTTGGTTCAATAGTTTCAAAGTGAGGGCAAATTTACATAACGCTAAATTTTTTTTTTTTTTTTTTTTAAAGGGCTAGGTGAAGTGGTCTGCAAGTCGGATGTTTGTAACCTGGGACTTGTACTTGAATGTGACACCTATATGGATTTCTTTACTGACAAGTAACATATAAAAATGTGCAAACTACATAGAGCTCAATGAATTTTCACAAAGTGAACACAGTCATGTAACCAGCTCCCAGATCAAGAAACAGATCACTACCAGCATCCCAGAAGCACTCCTCTTGCCTCATCCCCAAAACTACCCTCCCCAAACAAGGTAACCATTATCCTGACGTCTACCACCGTAGATTATATTTGCCTGCTTTTGAGCCGTATGTAGATGGTATCATACAATATATAGGTTTTTTTTTTTTTTTTTCTGTTTGGTTCTTTGGTTCCATATTATGCTGGTGAACAGGGCGAATTAACCTGTAAGCAAGGTACGCACAGGCTTACAGTAATCAAGGTACGCACAGGCTTACAGTAATCAAGGTACGCACAGGCTTACAGTAATCAAGGTATGCACAGGCTTAATTGTGTTTACTTACTAACCTGTAGGGGACAGTTTCACGTGGGTTTCACCACATCAAAAATTAGTAAGTAAGCATAAGTAAGCTTGTGTGTACCTTGTTTATTGGGTAATCTGTTCCTACTGAGGAAACTTTAGCTGTAGTTTGTTTATTCTCACTGTTCTATTAGTATTTTATTACCTGAATATACCACAATTTTATACATTCTGCTATTGAGGGTCATTTGGGCTGATTTCAGTTTGGAGCTATCATGGATAGTGCTAATATGACCATTCTTGTACATGTCTTTTGGTGAAAATATGTATGGGTCATAGGCTATCCATATATTCATAGATAATTGCCAGTTTTCCAAAGTGATTGTGCCAATTTATTCTTCCATAATTTCTGTATGAGAAGTATAGTTGCTCCACAACCTTGTTAACACTTGGTATTATTTAGCTTCTCATTTTAGCTTGAATGTGACCTTCGGTAAACTTTAATACATCCAAATTTAACATAAATATACTATGATATAATTATAAATAATTGTATATTGTAAATTAAATAATCAAATTTAATATAATTTAGTAAATGTATTTATGGAATGGTACAGAAGGAAAGTGAGCCATAACCTACTACCTGGGGAGACATTAAGCCACTTTTGCCCAGTTATACTCCTGTCATGTAGGGTTCTTTAATTCCTTCATATGTATAGGTTCAGCCCATCCAACAAGACTATAGGCTTCTTGACGTCGAGGGCTTTGTGGTAGAGTCCTTTTATAGTTGTCATCGCCCTTAGCACAGAGCTGGTTACAGAGTTAAAAAGCAGCTGCTGTTGAGTCAATTTTGACTTGTGATGACCGTATGTGTGTCAGAATAGAACTGTGCTCCACAGGGTTTTCATTCACTGATGTTTCAGAAGTAGATCACCAGACCATTCTTCCAAGGGGCCTTCGGGTGGACTCGAACTTCCAACCTTTCAGTTACCAGCCAAGCACATTACCCATTTGCACCACCCAAGGAATCCAGGTATCAGAGTGGGTGCCCAGCAAGTGCTGATTAGATTGGGCTGAACTGAATGATGGAGGCAAGCCTGCCAAGGTCTATGGAGTGTCTGCCTGTTCCCAGTTCTCTGCCTAATCACTGTTTTCAAGTACTTCCTAGGGTGATGAAAGGACTAGGAGAGAAAAATTCTAGAAAATGTCCGACTCTTATATTTTTCCAGACCCTGCATCCCAAGTGCTGAAAACTTTCAGGTAGAAGGAGAATTCTAGTTTCAAAAGGATTTCCTTGAGGCATGTACCTTAGGCCACGGAAAATGGAACAGGCAGAAGACTGCCTCACCCTCTGTTGTCAGGAGAAAGCACTGTTTGTGTCCTTCCATGCTTGAAGGGGTGCTTTGGACTCAGGATATCTGACCTTATCACACTAACCTGATGTCCCTATGGCTGGATCCAGTTTGATAGAAATTTCTCCAAAGGCCACGGTAATCTCTAGGAGACTTAGTTCCCTTTTTCTCCTGATTTTTTTTAACCTGTCCTAATTTTTAAGAACTATTTCTGTCATTTCATCAGCTAAAGGATCTGTACCCAACTGCCCATTTCAACATGCAACATTGTGTCATGTTATGGACATTTCTATTCATACTGAATATTGACTCTTTTTGGATTGACATCTTGAGAGGTCAAATTAGTACATTTTGATAGTTTTGATTTAGTTTGGAATTAGACACTTACTGAAAATGATTGGTGGATGAATTCCTCCTGGCCTTTCTTTCACTTTTGGACCCTGACATTCAGCAAGGAAGATGAGTTTTAATAGACATGATCAAGAAGTGGAAATTAAGAAGGAGGAAGTTATGGGCCTTGAGAAACCTGTATAGAGAACTGATAAAACAGTGTTTGTCAGTGCCAGTTTCCAGACTCCCCCCTGGGCCTACTGCCATCAGGAGTATAAAGGGGTGTGTGTGTGTGTATGTGTGTGTATGTGTGTGTGTGTATGTGGGGAACGGTGGAACAAATGAGAAATTTGTGAAACGAATATCATGGTAGGATCCAGAAAGCATATTAGGTAGTAATTGTATACGGTCACTAATGGGAACAGTCTTGTTCTGCAAGCTGAAATCATGATCGGCAGGTAATCAGATCTAGTGCTCTGGGGCCTCCCACGACACACTGATTGTTGTAGACTAGACCAAGACACAATAGTATGTTTTATTCTATCCTCTTTCTCTCCTATCAGGGCTGGCCAGCTTCCCAAGATTTGTGGGGGGAAAGAGGAGGGCTGTGAGTTTCAGAATGTCTCTCCTCTGGGGGTGGACCTTGAGTCTCAGATCTCTTGATAGGTCTCTCCCTTTGTATACATACTTGCTTTTCAATCTCAGCTCCATGAGAGAACACCAAGGGTATTTTTGTACAGGTAGCTGAGGGCCATGAGCTCAAACGCTCTGGGCAGGTCAGGCAAGTAGCATCAACGGCACTATTTCCTGACCAACGTGGGAGCCACGATTCAGCTTGGTCAGACCTTCTGATTTTTTAAGAAAGCCAGAAATCCAGATTTTTTAAAAATGTGTGTGATTTCTTGATTTTGAAATGTTGGTAATTATCTAACATTAAAAAAAAAAAAATCACTTTGCAGACCAACTATGTAAGGACCAAACAAAACAAACCTGCGGGTCTCATTCAGTCTCTGATTATTTGTGGAGAGGGGAGAGGAAGAAAGGGAGAATCCAGTGCTTACACAGGTTACTTCAAGCTATTTGGGGGCTATGCTATAAGGACACATGTAGCCATGAGATAAAGAGGAATTTCAACTATGCAACAAAGTCTCATAAAATTCCAGGAAAACCGTTAAAAATTCCTGTTCAAGGGAAGAATAGGAAGAGTCACATGGCTCGTACTTACTGAAAACTTAGTGAAACAAAGGTCTTTATCACTATAAAACCAGTTACTGTTGAGTAGAAGGGTGCTCCACAGGGTTGTCCATGACTGAGTTTTTAGACGTAAATCACCAGGCCTTTCTTCTGAGGTGCCTCAGAGTGTATTCATACCCCCAACCTTTTGGTCAGTAACCACAAATTTCAACTGTCTTGTCACTATATTTAAAAAACAAAATAAACAAACAAACAATAAAATGGCTCATTGCGGTTGAGTCAATTCCAACTCATAGTGACCCTATAGGACAGAGTAGAACTGCCCCATAAGGTTTCCAAGGAGTAGCTGGTAGATTCAAACTGCCAACCCTTTGGTTAACAGCCATTGCACTTAGCCACTAGAGCACCAGGACTCCTTTATCACTATAACATAAAACTAAACTAAACCCGTTACCATTGAGTCGATTCTGACTCATAGAGACTCCACAGGACAGAGTAGAACTGCTCCATAGGGTTTCCAAGGAGCAGCTGGTGGGTTAAAACTGCCAACCTTTACTGTTACCAGCCAAGCTCTTAACCACTGTGCCACCAGGGCTCCCTTTATCACTATAAACCAAAAAGCCCGTTGCCATCAAGTTGTTTCTGATTCATAGCAACCCTATAGGATGGAGTAGAACTGCCCCATAGGGTTTCCAAGGAGCACCTGGTGGATTCAAACTGCCAACCTCTTTGTTAGCAGCCGTAGCACTTAAGCACTACACCACCAAGATTTCTGTTTATCACTATCCCACTGCTGTCGAGTCGATTCCGACTCATAGCGACCCTTAGATGGTATAAATTATGCTCCTCAATTGATACATGTTTCAACACAAGCCACCCTGACTCACATTAATTTCTCTGGTAATTGAAGAATTATTGGCTGGGTCTCATGGCTTCCAGTCTGCTCTCAGCCTCCTCTAGAGGGGACTTCATTACTTGAGTTATGCCCAAATGAGGGCACTTTCCCGTGGCAAGGGGATGATTGCAGCAGAGGAGAGAGACCTGGTATGTCAGGAGTGCTTAGAAGCCACTAAACACTATGTGGCTGCCTATCCATTGCCATTTCTCCCTCTTCCTTGCTAACAATCCAGTATTGTTCAGATATTAGGCAGCTGTGTGCTTCGGGGAAAGCTGGTCCCAGCTCAGAGCAGGTTGGTTCTTTTTTGTTGTTGTTGTTATTTTATTGTGTTTTAGGTGAAAGTTTATAGTGCAAATTAGTTTCTCATTCAAAAATTTATACACAAATTGTGTTATGATACCGGTTGCAATTCCCGCAATGTGTCAGCACTCTCCCCCTTTCCCTTTCTACCTTGGGTTCTCAGTGTCTGTTGGTCCAGTTTACCTAACCTTTCCTGCCCTCTTGTCTTTGCTTTTGGGCAGGTGTTGCCCATTTGGTTTCGTATACTTGATTAAACTAAGAAGCATGTTCCTCATGTGTGTTATTGTTTGTTTTATAGGCCTGTCTAATCTTTGGCTGAAATGTGGACTTCAGGAATGGCTTCAGTTCTGAGTTAGCAGGGTGTCCGGAGGCCATAGTCTGAGGGGTTCCTTTAGTCTCTGTCAGACCAGTAAATCTGATCTTTTTCATGAATTTGAATTTTGTTCTGCATTTTTCTCTTGCTCTGTCTGGGACCCTTTGTTGTGATCCCTGTCCAAGTGGTCAGTGGTGGTAGCTGGGCACCATCTAGTTCTTCTGGGCTCAGGCTGGTGGAGGCTGCGGTTCATGTGGTCCCTTAGTCCTTTGAACTAACATTTTCCTTCATTCTCCTTTGCTCCAAACATGATGGAACCAATAAATTTATCTTGGATGGCTGCTCGCAAACTTTTAAGACCACAGGTATTGTTCACCAAAGTAGGATGTAGAACATTTTCTTTATAAACTATTTTATGCCAGTTGACCTAGAGGTCCCCTGAGGCAGATTGGTTCTTGATTAAATCAAACCAATCATGGAAAGTCCATTTTCCTTGCCAGAGATAAGTTTAGTTACGGCCATATGCAGCAATTCTGAGCAATGAAACTGAGGGAAAGTCAGAGAGAGGGGCCTTCTGGGAAATGTTCCTTCTGATGAAAAGAAATTCAAGGGAGGAAATAGAGGCTCCTTTGCTCACATCGTTGCAGTCAGTTTGCAAGTATGGAGGATAAATGTGTGGGTAAATGTCAACCTATAGAGGATGGAAAAGCAGAAAATTGGAAAAACCCAAGCACCTCAATGATGTCATTGAACAGTGAATTAACCAAGCCCCAAACCATCCTATCTTTGGACTTATTGTTATATCAGCTATATTACATTCTCCTTTTTGTTAATGATGTTTCTCGTTTGATTTTCTGTTGTACATTCAGCCTAAAGCATTTTAACTGAAACATAAGTAAGATATATTACCATTTTATTATTCCACGTAGAATACTGAAATGACTTTGCTTTCTCCCTTAAGATTATGTTATGGAGAGCAGTGGGATGCAGACTGCAAATTCTCTTAAAAAGACCAGACTTAATGGTCTGACTGAGACTAGAATGACCCTGGAGGTCATGGTCCCCAGACCTTCTGTCAGCCTGAGACAGGAACCATTCCCAAAGCCAGCTCTTCAGGCAGGTATTGGACTGGACAATGGGATAGAAAATGATGCTGGTGAAGAAGGAGCTTCTTGGATCAAGTAGACACTTGAGACTATGTTGGCATCTCCTGTCTAGAGGGGAGATTAGAGGGCAGAGGGGGTTAGAAGCTGGCGGAATGGACACGAAAAGAGAGAGTGGAGGGAAGGAGTGCGCTGTTTCATTAGGGGAAGAGCAATTAGGAGTATATAGCAAGGTGTGTATATCGGTGACATAGCTTCCAGCATCGCAGCAACACACAAGCCCCCATAGTACAATAAACTGACAGACATGTGGGGGCTGAGCTTCCAGACTAGACAGACTAGGAAGAGGGACCCGGCAGTCTACTTCTGAAAAACATTAGCCAGTGAAAACCTTATGAATAGCAGTGGAACATTGTCTGATATAGTGCTGGAAGATGTGCCCCCCAGGTTGGAAGGCACTCAAAAGATGACTGGGGAAGAGCTGCCTCCTCAAGTAGAGTCGACCTTAATGATGTGGATGGAGTAAAGCTTTCAGGACCTTCTTTTGCTGATGTGGTGTGACTCAAAATGAGAAGAAACAGCTGCAAACATCCATTAATAAGCAGAACCTGGAATGTACAAAGTATGAATCTAGGAAAATTGGAAATTGTCAAAAATGAAATAGAACGCATAAACGTCAATATCCTAGGCATTAGTGAGCTGAAATGGGCTGGTATTTGCCATTTTGAGTCAGAAAATCACATAGTCTACTGTGCTGGGAACGACAGCTCGAAGAGGAATGGTGTTGCATTCATCATCAAAAAGAACATTTCAAGATCTATCCTGAAGTACATCACTGTCAGCGATAGGATAATATCCTTACCCCTACAAGGAAGACCAGTGAATAAGACTATTATTCAAATTTACACACCAACCACTAGGGCCAAAGATGAAGAAATAGAAGATTTTTATCAGCCGCTGCAGTCTGAAATTGATCGAACACGCAATCAAGATGCATTGGTAATTACTGGCAATTGGAATGTGAAAGTTGGAAACAAAGAAGGAGCAGTAGTTGGAAAATATGGCCTTGGTGATAGAAAAAATGCCAGAGATTGAATGATAGAATTCTGCAAGACCAACGACTTCTTCATTGCAAATAGCTTCTTTCACCAACAAAAACGGCAACTATACACATGGACCTCGCCAGATGGAATGCACAGAAATCAAATTGACTACATCTGTGGAAAGAGAAAGTGGAAAACCTCAATATCATCAGTCAGAACAAGGCCAGGGGCCGACTGTGGAACAGACCATTAATTGCTCATATGCAAGTTCAAGCTGAAACTGAAGAAAATCCGAGTAAGTCCACAACAGCCAAAATATGACCTTGAGTATATCCCACCTGAATTTAGAGACCATCTCAAGAATAGATTTGATGCATTGAACACTAGTGACCGAAGACCACACGAGTTGTGGCATGACATCAAGGACATCATACATGAAGAAGGCAAGAGGTCACTGAAAACACAGAAAAGAAAGAAAAGGCCAATATGGATGTCAGAGGAGACTCTGAAACTTGCTCTTGAGCATCGAGCAGCTAAAGCAAAAGGAAGAGTTGATGAAGTAAAAGAGCTGAACAGAAGATTTCAAAGGGCGTCTCGAGAAGACAAAGTATTATAATGACGTGCAAAGAGCTGGAGATGGAAAACGAAAAGGGAAGAACACGCTCAGCGTTTCTCAAGCTGAAAGAACTGAAGAAAATTTCAAACCTCGAGTTGCAATAGTGAAGGATTCCATGGGGAAAATATTAAATGATGCAGGAAGCATCAAAAGAAGATGGAAGGAATACACAGAGTCATTATACCAAAAAGAATTAGTCGATGTTCAGCGATTTCAAGAGGTGGCAAATGATTAGGAACCAATGGTATTGAAGGAAGAGATCCAAGCTGCTCTGAAGGCATTGGCGAAAAACAAGGCTCCAGGAATTGATGGAATGTCAATTGAAATGTTTCTACAAACAGATGCATCGCTGGAGGTGCTCAGTCGTCTATGCCAAAAAATATGGAAGACAGCTTCCTGGCCAACTGACTGGAAGAGATCCATATTTATGCCTATTTCCAAGAAAGGTGATTCAACTGAATCTAGAAATTATAGAACAATATCATTAGTATCACATGCAAGTAAAATTTTGCTGAAGATCATTCAAAAACAGCTACAGCAGTATACTGACAGGGAACTGCCAGAAATTCAGGCTGGTTTCCGAAGAGGACGTGGAACCAGGGATATCATTGCTGATGTCAGATGGAGCCTGGCTGAAAGCAGAGAATGCCAGGATGTTTACCTGTGTTTTATTGACTATGCAAAGGCATTCGACTATGTGGATCATAATGAATTATGGATAACACTGTGAAGAATGGCAATTCCAGTGCACTTACTTGTGCTCGTGAGGAACCTTTACACAGATCAAGAGGCGGTTGTTTGTACAGAACAAGGGGATACTGATTAGTTTAAAGTCAGGAAAGGTGTGCGTCAGGGTTGTATTCTTTCACCATACGTGTTTAATCTGTATGCTGAGCAAATAATACGAGAATCTGGACTATATGAAGAAGAACAGGGCATCAGGATTGGAGGAAGACTCATTAAAAACCTGCGTTATGCAGGTGACACAACCTTGCTTGCTGAAAGTGAAGAGGATTTGAAGTACTTACTAATGAAGACCAAAGACCACAGCCTTCAGTTTGGATTGCATCTCAACATAAAGAAAACAAAAATCCTCACAACTGGACCAACGAGCAACATCATGATAAACAGTTAAAAGATTGAAGTTGTCAAGGATTTCATTTTACTTGGATCCACAGTCAACAGCCATGGAAGCAGCAGTCAAGAAATCAAGAGACAGATTGCATTGGATAAATCTGCTGCAAACTACCTCTTCAAGGTGTTGAAGAGCAAAGATGTCACCTTGAAGACTAAGGTGTGCCTGACCAAAGCCATGGTATTTTCAATCACATCATATGCATGTGAGAGCTGGACAATGAATAAGGAAGACAGAAGAATTGACGCCTTTGAATTGTGGTGTTGGTGAAGAATATATATATTTTTTTTTACCAAAAGAATGAACAAATCTGTCCTAAAATAAGTACAACCAGAATGCTCCTTAGAGGCAGGGATGGCAAGACTGCATCTTACATACTTTGGACATGTTGTCAGGGGGTATCAGTCCCTGGAGAAGGACATCATGCTTGGCAGAGTACAAGGTCAGCGGAAAAGAGGAAGACCCTCAATGAGGTGGATTGACACAGTGGCTGCAACAATGAGCTCAAGCATAACAACTATTGTAAGGATGGATCAGGACTGGGCAGTGTTTCGTTCTGTTGTGCATAGGGTCGCTATGAGTCGGAACTGACTTGATGGCACCTAACAACAACAACAACAAAGCAAGGTGCGTGTAAATTTTTGTATGAGAGACTGACTTGATTTGTAAACTTTCACTTAAAGCCCAATAAAAATTAAAAAAAAAAAAAAGATTATGTCGTGCCCACAAAGGGCTGACTGGAAGGAGCCTGTGAGTCTTAATGTTCCCCTTCATGCTCACGAGGAGCCCTGGTGTCACAGTGGGTAAAGCACCCAGCAACTAACCGAAAAGTCAGTGGTTCAAACCTACCAGCCACTCCGCAGGAGAAAGATGTGGCAGCCTGCTTCCATGAAGATTTACCACCTTGAAAACCCCGTGGGGAGGTTCTACTCTGTCCTATGGGGTTGCTGTGAGTCAGAATTGACTCAAGAGCACACAACAGTGGCAGGAGACGGTATCCATGGTGGATTGGTAGGTTGTGCCCAACACCCTATCCTGAGGTATACTTCCTGGAGAGTCAGGCACAGCCTTAGATCTAAATCATTCACACTCATTGAATTGTAAAATGATCTAAATTATCCTGGAAAGAATCTAGGATTCCATAGAGTTGCCTTTTGGCTGTGGTCACTATTTTCAAGCCCGGTGCAGACCTCTTAGGCTCAGTCTACTCAAACCCTAGCTCACCGTAGATTGCCGTACTCTGTTGTCTTTGTGCGTCAGTCCGTATGCTTCTCCAGCAGCACCACCCACATCTCTAGTCTATTAGAATATTTTATTCTATTTACCAGCACCAGGTGCCATTGAGTTGATTCTGACTCATGGTGACCTCATGTGTGTGAAAGTAGAACTGTGCTCCATAGGGCTTTCAGTGGCTGATTTTTTGGAAGTAGATTGCCAGGCCTTTCTTCTGAAGTCCTCTGGTAGACTTAAACCTCCAACCTTTAGGTTAGCTGCCAAGTGAGTTAATCGTTTGTACCACCCAGGGACTCCACTTCGTAGAACTTCATAATTTTTATTATAACTTTGATTTTATAGTCCCTTATACTTCCCTCCCTCCTTTCTTCTCTTTATGCTCCCCCATCCCCTGGAGAAAAAGCTGCTCAGATTACTTTAGTGAGTGGATGTTGGAGAGGACAGATTAGAAACTAAGATTTTCTTATTCTTCATTTCCTTTAGTTTAGCCTTACTTGTGGAGTTTGGAAAACGCCATTATTTAGTGAACAGATTCAGGTTCCCCAGAATCACATGACAGTCTAATATTCTTCATTTGTCATGTACTGAATTATGTTCCCCCAAAAATGTGTGTATCAATTTGGCTGGGCTGTGATTTCCAGTATTGTGTGATTTTCTTGTATGTTGTAAATCCTGCCTCTATGACGTTTTTTTTTTATGATGTTAGTGAGGGAGGATGGGTGGCAGTTGTGTTAGTGAGGCAGAACTCAACCTACCAGATTGGACTGTGTCTTGAGGCAATCTCTTGAGATATAAAAGAGAGAAGTGAGCAGGGAGACGGGGAGACCTCATACCACCAAGAAAGCTGTGCTGGGAGCAGAGGAAGTCCTTTGGACCCAGGGTCCTGGCACAAAGAAGCTCCTAGTCTGGGGGAACATTGATGAGAAGGCCGACACAGAGAGAAAGGCTTCCCCTAGAGCTGATGCCCTGAATTTGGACTTAGTCTGCTTTACTGTAAGGAGAAAACTCTTTGTTAAAGCCATTCACTTGTGGTATTTCTGTTATAGAAGCACTAGGTGACTAAGACACCACTTATTCTCTTTTTTGGTTTCTGAATTAAAAAAAAAATTAATTTTTTATTGTGCTTTAGGTGACAGTTTACAGCTCAAGCTGTAGTGTTATGTGACATTAGTTGCAATCCCTATAATATGACAGCACACTCCCCCTTTCCACCCCAGTTTTCTTGTGTCCATTCAATCAGTTCCTGTCCCTTCCTGCCTTCTCATCCTGCCTCTGGACAGAAGCCACATATTTGGTCTCACGTATCTGCTTGAACTAAAATGCATGCTCTTCATGAATATTATTTTATGTTTTATAGTCCAGTCTAATCTTTGTCTGAAGACTTGGCTTCGGGAATGAATTTAGTTCTGGGTTGACAGAGCATCCAGGGGCCGTGGCTTTGGGGTTCCTCCAGTCTCAGTCAGACCATTAAGTCTGGTCTTTTTACACTTTCTCACACTCCATCAGGGACTCTCTGTTGTGCTCCCTGTCAGGGTGGCCATTGGTTATAGCCGGGCACCATCTAGTTCTTCTTGTCTCAGACTGATGGAGCCTCTGGTTTCTGTGGCCCTTTGTCTCTTGGGCTAATATTTTCATGTGTTTTTGGTGTTCTTCATTCTCCTTTGCTCTAATTGGGTTGGGACCAATTGATTGTTTTCTGAATTTTTGATGCCTGATTTCTCTTGCTCCCTCTTGACCCACAATAGGTATTTCTTCACTACAGTCAGCCTTTCCCCATCTTCACAATTCCAGCTTGCTCTTAGTCTCCCTTTCCTGTTCTGGACTGCTCACAGCTAGCTCTTTTATCCCATGATATCCCTTTCCCTGTCTTTTCACCAGAGGCTGTTATTTTTCTGCCACCCTTCTCAGAGCATCTGTGTGTGCACCTGCAACTGCAGTGGTTTACCAGCACTCCCTGACTTAATTTTGGGAAAGAGCTATACATCATTGTCTTCTGCAAATAGTGCTTAATTGCCACCATTTTCAGCTCCCTGCAGAATGACTATCAACTCCCCAGTCCTCATGGAAGATACTGAAACCACTCTGGAATAATTTTCCTTGTGAAAGTATTGGACTAAAATATTCTGTGTACTTTTTTCCAGCTGCAACTGTTATAATGAGAAATAACCTGCTTATCTTATAAAAGAGCAAATACTCTGCTTATAAAACAAACCAAGCCCATTACTGTAGAATCAATTCTGACTCATAACGACCCTGTAAGACAGGGTAGAACTGCCCCATACGGTTTCTAAGGAGTGGCTGGTGGATTTGAACAGTCGATCTTTTGGTTAGTAAGACAGGGTAGAACTGCCCCATACGGTTTCTAAGGAGTGGCTGGTGGATTTGAACAGTCGATTTTTGGTTAGCAGCTGAATGCTTAACTACTGTGCCACAAGTGCTCCACCCTACTCATAGTCATGGTAAGCTTCCCAGAGATTTAATTCATTGACCTGAACTTGATAGGGCCTATCAGTGAGTATCAGTTAAAGATGAGATAAAAGAAAGCATACATGTCTGTGAGAAGAGAGCTGTGTCATGGGATACTGGGTGTTGGTTTTGACCTTCATATTTAAATATGCCCATGAACTAAAATCTAAAAGTGCCATTCTCCCAGACGGACATACACATTTTTGGTTCTGCATACTTAAAATAAGAACAGGAGGAAAATCTTAATCCATGTTGAAATTTCTAAATATTACTACCCCTAACATCTGTTGCAGGGCAATTTTGCCCTGCTGAGCTGGGGCCCAAATATGGCTAACGAGGGCAATACCTCCTCAAGTCTCCTTCTGTCCCTGTGCCCCTCTTCCCAATATCTATCTGCACCTATGTTATCCCTAAGGTACTTTGTGTTGTGCTGAGTTTTTCAAACACTTAGAGGGACGAGAGGCATGTTTAGTTGAGATCAAGGCCTGGGAGTGGAATGGAGGCAGAGGGGCACAGCATCTGTTCTCTGCATGTGCTTTTGGAAGCTGTTGGAGTCCCAGGTGATTAGAGGGGTGAGGCCAGAAACAGAAGGAATTGGCTTCATGAGGCATTGCAAGTGATGGGAGTAAGAAACTCCAAACTATGGTGATGGTTGCACAACATTGTAACTGTAGTTAATGTCTCTTAATTTTACCCTTAAAAATTGTTACAATGACAAATTTCATGTTATATATATTTTATCACACACACACAGAAAAGGATTCTACAGTGCCTAGCACCAGCAGTATAAGAAGAGTGAAGGGAAAATAATGTTTGAGATGAATGGAGCCAGAAGCTAGTCTCTGGTAAATTCTTTCAGTTGCTAGATGGATAAAATTTTAAAAAGGATTTGGTTTTCATCAATGCAGATTCAAAATGGAATTTCTCTCCTGTTGGGAATATACTGAAAAATGCAGCATAAACAATTATAAAAGCCCCATGCATTTTCAATCAAAAAATATTTGAGATTAGCCACTGAAAAGAAAACTTGATATGCCCTGAAATCTTAAGCTAGTGCATGAAAGAAATCCAATAGAAGTTTTCTCAAATTTGACAATAGTCCTAAAAATTTGCAAGACATTAATAATAAAATGTTATGAGGCTGAGACTTTTTTAAACCATCTACACTAGAGGAAGAACTAATTTATCTTTCCATTTTCTCCTTAGAAAACGATATCCCAAAATTAGTGTAATATAAGAGCAGACAAACAAAAAAGTTGCAAAAAAAAAAAAAAAAAAAGGACTAGAGAGGTATCAATAAAAATAATCAATAAAAATTGTTATTTTTCTTGATGTTTTTAATGTTTGTGGTATGTGTTAGCTTTATAAAATGTGTAATTTGTTGTGATTTCTTTTCTCGTTGTAAATAAATATTCATTTTCATATCTAATTTTGATTCTAATTTGTCTTCTGAAAGAAATTCCCCAAGTTTATTTCAATATAAGCTTTAGGTCCCACAAATCTTCAATCCATTCCTGATGGTAACTGCAGAGCCCATAGGCTAACCTGTAATGGCCACTGTCTCAGTCAGCACAAAATGGAGGACAACCTCACAATACTGGGAATCATGGCCTAGCCAAGTTGACACATATTTTGGGGGGACACAATTCAATCCATGACATTCCACCTTTTGGCCCCCCGAAAGTCCCTGCCCCATGTAAAACACACTCACCCCATCATATCATAGCAAAAGTCTTAAATCAGCTCCAAGTCCAAAATCCAAAAATTCTTCCTCATCTGTGAAATCTAGAATACAAGTTATCTGCTTCTAAAGTACAATGGTGGAACAGGCAGAAGCTAGACATTTCCATTACAAATGGAGGAAATTGCAGGGAAAGAAGGGATAACAGGCACCAAGCAATTTGGCGGAATACATTACAATAGCCCTCAAGGCTTTGAAAATAATCCTCTGCTCTTCGAGACAATTTACACAATGGCCTTGCCCTCCAGACTCTAGGTATTGGCCACACTCTCCGGATTCTGAGTGGAGGCCCCTGGCCCTGGGCTTCGGCTCTGCCTTCTAGGCCCACTGAGATGGCAACTCTGCTCCCTCAGCTTTAGGTGCACCTTTCTCCCAGTCCATCTGAGTGGTGACTCCACCCTTAGAGACACCAGAGGCCATGGTCCCACCCTTTGAAACCCCAGAGGTCCTGTCCATACCTTTAGAGGCTGAGGCAGCTTGGCTTCCTGTGTTCCTTGTCTTTTCAGCTTTTGCTTCCTGGTTGCCTGGTCTCTTGGCCCCCGGGTCTTACACCCACATCTGCCTTGCTGGGGCAAGTGTTCCAAAGCTCTGTAGCTCCACTGATAAGCACCTGGAGGCACCCTACTCCACCAGTACACTTCAGCTGGAAGGCACTCAGCTCTCTTGCTCTGTGGGTCAGCAAGCCTAGTTCCACTGAGTTAGTGCTTGTAGGCACTCCACTCCACCAGGAAGCCTCTTGTGCACAAGCACTCGGCTCTCTCGCTCTGTTGTTTGGCTCCAGTTCTGTCTGGTACTTGTCCCAGTTCTGCTGCTTCTGGTCCTCTGCTGCTGCCGGCTCTCGCTGTCTGCGTTGTCTCCAGTGTAACTGCTCTCCTCGTTTTCTTTTGAGTTCTCTATCCATTCACAGTTTCAAAACTGCTTCCACATTTTGGGTATCTGTTAGAGCAGCACCCCACTCCTGGTACCAAATTCTGTCTTAGTCATCTAGTGCTGCTATAACAGAAACACCACAAGTGGGTGGCTTTAACAAACAGAAGTTTATTCTTGCAGTCTAGTATGCTACAAATCCAAATTCAGGGCATCAGTTCCAGGGGAAGGCTTTTTATGTTGGCTCTGGAGGAAGGTCCTTGTCATCAATCTTCCCCTGGACTAGGAGATTCTCTGTGCAGGAACCCTGGGTCCAAAAGATGATCTCTGCTCCTGGCACTGCTTTCTTGTGGTATGAGGTCCCCCTGACTCTCTGCTCCCTTCTCTCTTTTATCTCTTGTAAGATAAAAGGCGGTGCAGGGAAACCCCTTTACATTGGATCAGGGATGTGACATGAGCAGGGATGTTACATCCCACCCTAATCATCTTGAACATAATCCAATCTTGCCTTATTAACTACAGACAGAGATTAGGATTTACAACATGTAGGAAAATTACATCAATCACAAAATGGAGGACAACCACATAATACTGGGAATCATGGCCTAACCAAGCTGACACATATTTTGGGGGGACACAATTCAATCCATGACAGCCACCAGTGGATATTCGGGCATATCCTTGGAGGTGAATGCCACCTATCATGTATATTGCTGCCAAAAAATCAAAACAAAAAAATTAAGAGCCACTGCTCTAAATAGCAGAAGCAAACAAGCAACATAACCAAAAAGTAATTATCACTATCCTAAACTCAGTGATTATCATTGCCACGTGTTTATTTATGCAATTACTACCTATGTATGTTTATAATTGGCATTATACCAAGTGCATGTGTTCTGGTTAGCTATTACTATATAACAAATCACTCCAAAATGTAATGTCTTAAAACAACAATTAAACAACAACAACAACAATTATTTGATTATATTTCACAATACCTCACCTCACTGGAGGGTGAACAGGAAAAGCTGGAAAGATAAATATTTACCAGGCAGATCAGGTGGCAGTGGCATTACCTGCTGACATCTCAGCTTAAGCAAAGAACTATTATGGAAACAGAAAGAAGGAATTCACATTCTTAGCGTTTATATCTGAAGACAAAAAACTCCCAGTGAAACCCATTGTTGTAGAGTCTATTACGACTCATAGCAACCTGATAGGACATAGGGTTTCCAAGGCTGGTGGCAACTGGTTAAGTGATATGGCCGCTAACCAAAAAGTCAGCAGTTCAAATCTACCAACCATCCCTTGGAAGCCCTATGGGGCAGTTCTACTTTGTCCTCTATGGTCTGTATGGGCTGGAATCAACTCCACAGCAACAGGTTTGTTTTGGAAACCCTGGTGGTGTACTGGTTAAGAGTTCAGCTGCTAACCAAAAGGTCAGCAGTTTGAATCCACCAGGCACTCCTTTGAAACCCTATGAGGCAGTTTTAGTCTGTCTTATTGGGTCACCATGAGTCAGAATCGACTCGATGGCAATGGATTTTTGGGTTTAACCTTTACTGGAAGCAGACTGCCACAGCTTTCTCCCACGGAGTAGCTGGTGGGTTCCAACCTAACTAGGAGCTGAGCACTTAATCATTGCACCACCAGGGCTCCTTGAAGGCAGACTCCGTGAATATAGGGCATGAGAGGGGCGGCATGATACTTGGGGGAAGGAAATGCTTGAGGTAAGGTGCAGATTTCTTTCTTTTTTAAAATAATATTAAAAAAACAAACAAACAAAAAACCAAAATAAAACTGTTCACACAGCAGTTTAGGTTCCCCTTCGACAATTTCTGTACAAATTGTTCAGACATTGGTTACATTTTTCACAATGCATGAACACTCTCATTAATTCTGTTCTGCTTGTTCCATTTCCATTAATCTAGTTTCCTTGCCCCTTTTTCCCCCACATTCTTGTCTTTGTTTGAAAGTAATTGTTAACCATTTCGTCTCATATAAGTGATTTTTTAAAGGGACACAGTACTTACAGGTAATATTCATTATTTTGTGAGCCAATCTGTTATTTAGCTACAAGGTGAGCTCAGTGGTTAGTTTTAGTTCAGGGTTTGAAGACAATCTCAGGGCAATAATCTTGGGAAGTCCTCCAGTCTCAACCAGTCCAGTAAGTCTGGGGTTTTTTTGGACTTTGATGTTCTGTTCTACATTTTTCTTCCATTTTATCAGGGTCCCACTATTGTGGCCCTGGTTAGACTGGTTGGTAGTTGTAGTCGGGCGCCATCTAGTTCTTTTGGTCTCAGACTAGAAGAGGCCATGGTTCATGTAGACTATTAGTCCTGTGGACTAGTTTCTTGAGTCTTTGGTTTCCTCTTTCTCTCTTGCTACAGATGAGTAGAGACCAATATGCGTATTTAGATGGCCACTCACAAGCTTCTAAGACCCCAGATACTACTTACCAAACTAGGATGTAGAACATAAATTTATGAACTATGTTATGTCAATTGACCAAGATGTTCCACAAGACTATGGTCCTAATCCTTCAAACCCAGAATACCAATCCTGTGAGTTGTTTCCCTATGTTTGAGAAGTACCTGTAACTATGCCCCCATCTGCTTTATTATACATATGAATATATATCCATGCCTTCACACAGATGCATATACATACACCTATATGTACACATATATACATATCTATACACATATTTGCACATATTTGCCTACATACATACAAATATACCCACATATATATTTTTTGGTTGTTTTGCTATTGTTTCAAAATTCTATATGCCATAGCAATTACCAACAGGTCTTTTTTCTTGTGTATGTTTTAGTAACATAGTTTACCTTCATCAAGCTTTGTACTCTTCACCCCCATTTGGTGTTACTTTTCCTGTCACCAAAAAAAGCAAATATCTACTATCTAGAGAGTAAATCCCCCTGTTCACTATCCACCCCCATCCCTGGCAGCCACTGATGAAAATTAGTTTCTGTATATTTGCCTGTTCATGTGATTTCATAAAAGTGA
The DNA here is from genome assembly GCF_030014295.1 of Loxodonta africana. Lineage (NCBI taxonomy): Eukaryota > Metazoa > Chordata > Mammalia > Proboscidea > Elephantidae > Loxodonta > Loxodonta africana. Next base: position 25,331,176 of record NC_087367.1, read on the forward strand.
GTGCATACGATATTTGTTTTTTTTCATGATTGACTTATTTCCCTCAATATAATGTCCTCCAGGTTCAACCATGCTCCAAGAGCTTTGGAAACTCATTTTTCTTTTTTGCTAAGTAGTATATCACTGTATATATGTACTACATTTTACTTATGTGTCCATCTGTTAATGGGCACTTAGGTTGCTTCTTTTTGCTATTGTGACTAGTGCTGCGATGAACATAGGTATGCATACATCTGTCCATGTCACTTCTATTAGATCCCTAGGGTATATATCTAGGAACGGAATTGATAGGTCATATGGCAGCTCTACTTCTAATTTTTTGAGGAACTGCCAGGCTATTTACCACAACAGCTGTGCCATTTTGCATTCCCACCTGCAATGGGTGAGGGCTCCAGTTTCTCCATATGTTGTTATTTTCTGTTTATTTTAGCAATCCTAGTTTTAGTGGGAGTGTAATGGTATCTCATTGTGGTTTTGATTTACGTTTCTCCGATAGCTAATGATGTTGAGCATCTTTTCATGTGTCCGTTGCCATTTGAATATCTTCTTTGGTAAAGTGTCTGTTCATGTCCTTCACCAAGTTTTTGATTGGGTGATTTGTCTTTTTGTTGTTAAGTTTGTAAAAGTTTTCTATATATTTTAGATATTAGACCCTTAGCAGTTATAACATTCCCAAAGACTGTTTCCCAGTCTCTAGGTTGTCTTTTTACTTCTTTTTGGTAAAGCCTTTTGATGAACATAAGTATGTAACTTTTATTTGGTTCCAGTTAATCTATTTCGGTTACTGTTGCACATGCATTCGTTGTCGTGTCTGATAATCTATCACTGAAAAAAATTAGGTCCCAAAGCTTTGCTCCTATATTTTCTTCCAAGAACTTTATGATTTTAGATTTAACATTTAGGTGAGGTACAGATTTCTATGAAAGATATATGAAAGCCTGGGCTAAACGTCCCAATAGAACCCAGAGGAAACTACTGAAAGTGAACCCAAGGATTATTTAGGTTTCGACAAAGACAATTCATTTTAAGGGCATTGTCAAGGTGGAGTGTTTCTGGCTGCCAACCAGTCAGCCAGCCAATTTTTAGGGCTTTGGGATTAGGTGTGGTTGTGACGTAAAAGACTTGGCTGTTCTCCCATTACAAATAAAATACGTTGATTGTAATAAGTCAATGTAGATATTGTCTTCATCTTAAAGGAGGCCAAAATATACAGCTCTTTCTGTGAAGTATGAATTTCCCACCAACTTCAAAGGAATTCCTGAGGGCAGGGAAGCTATGGGGTGAACCAGGAGTGGTCCGGCTTGAGGCGGATATCATTTACCACCTTGCTTTCAGAGGAGACTAAAGCACATGGCAGTGTTTGTCTCAAGCTACAGCACACTTTCTACATCTTGGTGGCTGCATTTTCATTCCCTTGTTATTATTTTTGTTTTTGTAAAAGTGCTATAGAATAGTGTGTTAGGCTGGGGTTCTCTATAGAAGTGAAATCAATGAGAAGTACATATGTATGTGTGTTACATGCACATATATGTATATATACATAAAGATAAGTGTATATATATATATAGAAAGAGAGAGATTTATCTAAAGGAAATGGATCACGTGGTTGTAGAGGCTGGCAAGTCCTGAGTCCGAGGGTCAGGCGTCAGGCTAGAGGGTTCTCTTGACTCACGTAGCTGCAGGGGCTGATGAACCCAAGGTCAGCAGGTCAGATGGCAGGCTGCTGGCTCACAGGCTGATGAATCCTAAGACTGGCAGGCAATACAGCAGGCAGCTGGCTCTAGTTCCAAGAACCAGAGATCCAATGATGATGAGCTAGATGCAGGATTCAGAGCAAGCAAGCAAGCTTTGCCAGAACATCCATATATTAGATGCAGGCCACGCCCTAGAGGAAACACCTCTTATAACTGATTAGCTGATCACATCAGATCACATTGTGGAGGATGACCCCATCATTGCATAACTGCCAAGCTACATCCTTACATAACTGCCAAACCACTGAGAATCATGTCCTAACCAAGTTGACATGTAACCTTAACCATCACGAATGGTATATAACTCCTAGAGAGTTCCCATAGCTTTCTTTACGATGATCTTAATTCAAAAACCAGCCTTCATCTACTTTTCCAAATGAATTCAAGCAAGTTGAGCTTATGGATTTGGGTATTTGTCACTCTCTCTTCTGAACTATTTTAATGACTACAAGATACTTATGAAATTTATAAAGTCAGTTACTCAAGTAGATGCTCCCCTTTGGATCTCAGAGAGTACTCATCATGGTGCTCATGGGTGCCCTCGTCCTGGATTTTGAGTGCGGTCTATCTCCACTCCAGCAATCTGAAACAATCTCCTGGACATTCAGAAGCTACGTGTCTAGCTACTTCTTGTAGTTGTTGTTAAGTTGCTGTCAAATCAGCTCTGACTCATGGTGACCCTATATATAACAGAATGAAACATTGTCAAGCTCTGTGCCATCTTCATGATCATTGGTTAGTTTGAGACTGTTGTTTCAGCTCTGGTCTATATTCATCTCATTGAGGGTTTTCCTCATTGTTTTTGAAGCTTTCCTTTACCAAACATGATATCCTTTTCTAGCAACTGGTCTTTCCTGATGATATGGCCGAAGTAAGTGAGCCAAAGTCTCGCCATCGTTGTTTCTAAGACATACTAGATAACATCTCAGGAGATAGTTAAGAACATGGGCTCTGGAGGCAGACAGAACTGGGTTTAAATCTTAGCTCCTTTTTTAACTAGCCAAGTGATCCTGAACAAATTATGTAACATTTTTTAAGTCCCAATTTCTTCATCTGTAGAAGTCTGATGATAAGGATGATGCCAATAGTCCTTGCCTCGTTGAGGTACTTTGTGGATTAAAGGAAATTATGAATAGGTATTATGATTATGTTCCTGCTCTTCTATCACTTTTTAGGCTCGAGAGAGCTGCTTCATAGTGCAATAATAACGGGCTATCATTTATTGCCATGTGTCAGGCACTGGGGTAAAAACTTAATCCATATTATCTACAAAATGGTAGGAAAAGACTTGTCATAGATTGAATTGTGTCCCCCCCCCCCCGCCAAAATGTCATCTTTGTTAGGCCATGATTTCCAGAATTCTGTGGTAGTCCTCCATTTTGTGATCATAATTTTATCTTAAAGAGGATTAGGATGGGAATGTAACACTGACTTTACCCAAGTCACATCCCTGATCGAACATAAAGGGAGTTTCCCTGGGGTGTGGCCTGTACCACCTTTTATCTCCCAAGGGATAAAAAGGAAAGGGAAATGAGCAGAGGGGGGAATCTCATACCACCAAGAAAGCGGCACCGGGAGCAGAGTGTGTCCTTTGGACCTGGGGTCCCTGTGCCTGAGAAGCTCCTCGACCAGGGGAAGATTGACGACAAGGAATCTTCCTCCAGAGCCAACAGAGAGAGAAAGACGTCCCTGGAGCTGACACCCTGAATTTGGACTTGTAACCTACTAGACTGTGAGAGAATAAATTTCTCTTTTTTAAAGCCATCCACTTGTGATATTTTTATTATAGCAGCTCTAGATGACTAAGACAAGACTCCTACTTGACAGCAGAGAAAACTGAAGGTTGGAGAGGTTAATCAAGTTTCTCAAGGGCATGAAACCAAGTGGCAGAGCTAGGGCTTGAACTTCAAAGCTGGTGCTTTTTTCATTAAGCCACACTGATGCTCGTATATACCAGTTCAAGTAGTTGCCCCTGAGGAGGAATAGGACTTGGCAGGGGGGCGGGGGGTCATTATGTATCTGTTATATTCATGAAGTACAGCTGTCCCTTTCTCTAGAGAAAAATGGGCACCTAATATTAAGCACAGGCGAGTGAGTACTTCCAGCACTGCATCCGTTTGGTATTCCATCAATTCCTGGAGCCTTGTTTTTTGCCAATGCTTTCAGTGCAGTTTGGACTTCTTCCTTTAGTACCATTGGTTCCTGATCATAGTTACCTACTAAAATGACTGAACGTCCACCAGTTCTTCCTGGTATGGTGACTCTGTGTATTCCTTCCATCCTCTTTGGATGCTTCCTGAGTCATTTAATATTTTCCCCCTAGAATCCTTCAAAAATCCTTGCCAAGAAATTTGAAAGACAATCACCTGGAAGAGATCCATATTTATGCCTATTTCCAAGAAAGGTGATCCAGCTGAATGCAGAAATTATTGAACAGTATCATTGATATCACATGCAAGTAAAGTTTTGCAGAAGATCATCCAAAAGTGGCTGCAGCAGTATATCAACAGGGAACTGCCAGAAATTCAAGCTGGTTCAGAAGAGAGCTTGGAACCAGGGATATCACTGTGGCTGTCAGGTGGATCCTGACTGAAAGCAGAGAATACCAGAAAGATGTTTACCTGTGTTTTATTGACTATGCAAAAGCATTTGATGGTGTGGATCACAACAAATTATGGATAACATTGTGAAGATGAGAATTCCAGAACACTTAACTGTGCTCATGAGGAACCTGTACATAGATCAAGAGGCAGTTGTTCAAACAGAACAAGGGGATACTGCATGGTTTAAAGTTAGGAAAGGTGTGCATCAGGGTTGTGTGCCTTCACCATACCTATTCAATCTGTGCTCTGAGCAAATAATCTGAGAAGCTGGACTATATGAAGAAGAATGGGCCATCAGGATTAGAGGAAGACTCATTAACAACCTGGTTTATGCAGATAACCCAACCTTGCTTGCTGAAAGTGAAGAGGACTTGAAGCACTTACTGATGAAGGTCAAAGACCATAGCCTTCAGTATGGATTACACCTCAACATAAAACCAAAATGAGCAACATCATGATAAATGGAGAAAAGATTGAAGTTGTCAAGGATTTCAGTTTACTTGGATCCATAACCAACACTCATGGAAACAGCAGTCAAGAAATCAAAAGATGCATTGCACCGGGCAAATCTACTGCAACAGGCCTCTTTAAACTGCTGAAAAGCAAAGATGTCACTTTGAAGACTAAGGTGCGCCTGACCCAAGACATGGTGTTTTCAATCACCTCATATGCATGTGAAAGCTGGACAATGAATAAGGAAAAGTGAAGAATAATTGATGCCTTTGAATTGGGGTGTTGGAGAAGAATATTGAATATACTGTGGACTGCCAAAAGAACGAACAAATCTGTCTTCCCAGAATGCTCCTTAGAGGCAAGGATGGTGAGGCTACGTCTCACATACTTTGGACACGTTATCAGGAGGGATCAGTCCCTGGAGAAGGACATCATGCTTGATAAAGTAGTGAGTCAGTGAAAAAGAGGAAGACTCTCAATGAGATGGATTGACACAGTGGCTGCAACAATGGACTCAACCATAACAATTGTGAGGATGGCACAGAATTGGGCAGTGTTTCGTTCTGTTGTATATAGGGTGGCTATGAGTCAGAGCTAACTCAGTGGCCCCCAACAACAACAACAAGAATATTAAGCGGCAAAACCAGTGGAAACCCATCTATGCTCACAGTGTTCCATGTGGAGCAACTGCCTTTCAAGAGCCCCACAACTGTCAGTATGAGATGAACTCAACTAAGCCAGAGAGACATGCACCCTTGTCCAGACTCTTATAATAAGTATTAACCTCAAAGAACGCTTGATGTTCTTGACTTGATGTTTCTTGTTGTTGTTTGGTGCTGTTGAGTCAATTCTGCCTCATGGCAACCCCATGTGACAGAGTGAAGCTGCCGCATAGTGTTTCTTGGCTGTAATCTTTATGGAAGCAAATCCCCAAGTCTTTCTCCAGGGGAGCCACAGGCGGGTTTGAAACACCAACGTTTTGATTAGCAGCTGAATGCTTTACTGTTGTGCCACCAGGCCTTCTTTGATCTTTTTTAGGGATCTTTCTTTGATACACAGACCCTGGCTCCAGCTTTGGATATAAATGAAGTCTCCCTGCCAATCAATAACTCAGAGTCCTTACTCTTGTCCACATCTACTCCAGGAGGAACTCTGATTTTCTTCTTTCTCCCAAAAAATTTCCTGTCTGGACCTTTCTCCCCGAAACGCTTAATCCCAAAGAAAGCCTACATGTGGCAAATCAGTTTATTAGCTACAGTGACTGTGTAACTTCTGGGATTAGGCAATGGTCATTGCCCCTGAGGTCAATGAAAAGAGCCTGCAGAGTCCGTGATGAGAATGCCAATGACTGGGTCAAGGGCACTGTTTCCTAGTGCTCCCAAGGCTACCAGTCCCCAAGGCCCATTCTCTAGCCCTGTTGTGCTTTATAACACCTGCTTTATGTCACCCGAAGCAACTTTGCCTGTGCCCAGAGCTGCGTAGTTTCATGGAAATAGCTCATTTATGTTCTGTCAGCCATTCTTGCACAAGAAAGCACACATCTTCACAGAAGGAGCAACAGTGTGCAAACATGGTTAAAAAGAAGGTTAAAAAGATCTTTAGGACCAGTTTTGATCTGTTCTTACTCTTTGTACCCTGTGCTTTTCTTCCACTATAGAGGACTGGTAAGAAAGAAATGTTTCCCTGAAATGTTGCTGTGGTGAGCTTTCTTTAGGGATCACTGCCTTTTTTTTCTGGGCAGCCAACTTTTTTTTTTTTTTTTGAAAGAGTTTGACTCATCTTAATTCAGGTATAGTAACCACAGTCTGGGGAGGGAGTGGGTATGGGGGCCAAGATGGGCAGAACACCAAAGAGAGAAAAGCATAGGAAAGGAAAGGAAAAATACGTGAGGTAATAGACTAGATAAATAGATTTGAATTCCTGAAAATTGAAGGCAGAGTGAGGAAAACCATAAGGTCTCTTATTAAATACAAAACATTCTGAATCTTCCAAAAGAAGGTCTGCACCGAACAGGAAAGGATGAAACTTACAGGCCAGTAAGAACTGTCAATTTGTCATACTGTGGTGATTTGTGTGTTATTGTGATGTGAGAAGCTATGCCACTGGTGTTAAAATATCAGCAGGGTCCCCCAGGTAGACAGGTTTCAACAGAGCTTCCAGACTAAGACTAGGAAGAAAGGCCTGGTGATCTGCTTTTGAAAATTAACAACAATAACAACAAAAATCTGTTGCTGTCGAGTCAATTTCGACTCATAGCAAGCCTATAGGACATTGTAGAACTTCCCTATAGGATTTCTAAGGAGTGACTGGTGGATGAACTGCCAACCTCTTGGTTAGCAGCCAAGCTCTTCACCACTGTGCCATCAGGGCTCCCAATTAGCCAATTAAAACCTTATGGATCATAAGAGAACATTGTTCATCTTGCTTGCTTTGGACATGTCATCTGGAAAGATCAATTGCTAGAGTAGGACGTCATGTTTGATGAAGTAGAAGGTCAATGTGGGTGTGGAAGACCCACTGAGAGATGGATTGGCACAATAGTTGCAACAATGGGCTCTAACATGCTGGCGTATGTGAGAATGACACAGGACTGGGTGATGTTTCATTCTATTGTACATAAGGTCACCCTGAGTCAGAGTTGACTCAATGACAGCTAACAACAGCAAAGGACTTGGGTAGCTTGTTTTGTTATGTTAGCTTTTAGTTAGCAAATGGCCTGTGTTGTCCTGTTTGCAACTGTTTCTTATTTTTATATGCTTCTACAGAATTTTTTGGAGTCTGTAGGTGGTGTAAACAGTTAACGCACTCCACTGCTGAACTGAAAGATCAAAGGTTCGAGTCCACTCAGAGCACCTTGGAAGAAAGGCCTAGTGATCTACTTTTGAAAAATTAAAACGGAAAACCCTATGGGAGCGCAGTTCTACTCTGACACACATGGAACTGCCATGTGTCTGAATTAAAGGCAGTTGGTAACAAAATTTTTCAGTGAGTAAATGACAGTGTGAGGTTACCTTTTGAAAGCTTTTTCTTCTTCATCATTGTCTTCTTTTTTTCTTTTCCTTTTGTCTTTTATACTATGTTCTACAGGCCAATAATAAAACAGAAAATGTCCTGACAAAATGAGCCCTCCAAATTGTATGTCACAAAGAAACAAGGGGACTGTTACTTAAAAGTTGGTAACAGCCTGCGCTTAATATGAAACAGGGAGAAGTATAATTGTTGTTTGGATTATGGTGGTGGTTCTGGTCCCAGAGCTAGAACCTTAGTTGCCCCAAGAATATTGTCAAGAACATGCACACAGTTGTTCTTGTAGGTTCATGAGATACAACTATAGCGAACTCCTAATTCTGTTTACGTATATTTGGATTGAGTCTGTGGATTTTCTGTAAATCAGCTTAATTCTTCCTTTCTGATTTTTTCAGACAAACCAAGCAATTTTTAGAACTCCAAGGAGGAGAAAGGAAAAGGGATTGAGTAACTATTAGTTGGCACAGTGGCTAAGTGCTCAGCTGGTAACTCAAAGGCTGGTGGTTTGAACCTACCAGCCACTTCGTGGGAGAAAGAGGTAACAACCTGCTTCCAAAAAGATTTACCAGCTGGGAAACCCTATAGGGCAGCTCTGTTATGTCCTGTAAGGTCACTATGGGTTGGAATCCACTTGACGGTAGGGGGTTGGTTGGTTAGAATTATCACGGAGGAGCAGGGGAAGTCGGGAGGCAAGCTCTCCAATTCTCCTAGTGACTGCATTTTCACAACCAAACATCCGAATGCGTGATTTAACACTCAATGGGAAGGTCTGCTTGAATCAGAGTCATCAGGAATACTTGGACTGAATGGTTGGAGAACATGCTGAGAACTTTTCTTTTTTTTGCATTCTAAAGATTTAGAATAATAGGCAGTAAAAGGAATTTGAGCCATAGACTATGTGTTGTTGTTGTGTGCCGTCCAGTGATTCTGACTCCTGGCAACCGTGTAAAAAGCAGAAAATCTACGTCAGAAAAGGACTTCAAGAGCTCTGAATCAGTAGTCACCCTGTTTAAAAAATTTTCCAAAGGGATATCCTAACTGCTATTTCCAGAATGTGTAAACATAGTTAACTGGTGCCAATGTCTTCTAAAATTTGTGCCAGGTGGGAAGTAATTTCTGATGTCTAACTTAAATCCTTCCTCCTGAAATCTAGGCCTGCTTTATCACAGAAATTTGTGAAAAGACCTAAAGAGCCATTTGCAAAGTACTTTTAAAAAATTATATAGGCAATATAGTAGGACTCCAGAAAACTGAAAATTCAAGAATAATATGCCCCCACCACATCATCCTACCAGCTTCCTTTAACATACCTACTTCTAGTTTTTTCCATGTCAACCCATGTTTTTATGTGGTTATACTCTACTTTTTGTCCTACCTGACATTATGAACATTTTTTCTCTATTGCTAAAACGTTAATAATCATTTTTAATAACTGTGTAATAGTACATGGAGTGTAAGTTTTCATTGATCTCTAATGGACTCGAAGAGATGATTTGCCCTTTAAAATGAAAGTTTTAAGTTTTTAAAATTAAAAAAGAAAAAACTCTCTTCTTTAGAATAACTTCAAATTTACAGAAAAGTTTAAAAAATAAGAACAGTACATAGACCACTTGTGTACTTTTTATCCAGATTTACAAGTTGTTAACATTCTGTCCCATTTTGCTCTTTTCATTGCTTTCTTTCTCTCCTTTCTCTTTCTTTTTCTGTAGATACACAATAGCTTTTTTTTTTTTTTAATTGTACTTTAGATGAGATTTACAGAGCAAACTAATTTCTCATTAAACATTAATACACATTATGGTATGTGAAATTGGTTGCCAACCCCACAACATGTCAACACTCTCCCCTTCTCGGCCTTGAGTTCCCTATTACCAGCTTTCCTGTCCCCTCCTGCCTTCTCATCCTTGCCCCTGGGCTGGTGTGCCCCTTTAGTCTCGTTTGGTTTTATGAGCCTGGAGTGACTTCGTTATTCAGCTAAAAGGGTTTCGGGGCCCATACTCTTGGGGTTTCTCCAGTCTATGTCAGACCAATAAGTCTGGTCTTTTTTTGTGTGTTAGAATTCTGTTCTACATTTTTCTCCAGCTCTGTTTGGGACCCTTTATTGCGATCTCTGTCAGGGCAGTCAGTGGTGGTAGCTGGGTACCACCGAGTTGTGCCGGACTCAGTCCGGTGGAGGCTGTGGTAGTTGTGGTTCATTAGTCCTTTGGACTAATCTTTCCCTTGTGTCTTTGGTTTTCTTCATTCTTTCTTGCTCCAGATGGGGTGAGACCAGTGGAGTATCTTAGGTGGCTGCTCATCAGATTTTATGACCCCAGACACTACTCACCAAAGCAGAATGTAGAACATTTTCTCTATAAACTGTTACACCAATTAAGCTATACGTTCCCCGAGACCATGATCCCCACAGCCCTCTTTGCAGTAATTTGGTACCTCAGGAAGTTTTGATGTGCCTATCTGGTTTTATGGAGCTTCCATGACCATGTCTTGGATAACTTGTGCTTCCCCAGTATTGTGTACTGTTGTCTTACCCTTCACCAAAGTTATTACTTATCTATTTCCTATTTACTGTTTTTCCCTTCCACCCGGCCCCGTAACCATCAAAGTTTTTTTTTTTTTCGTGCATTAAGTGAAAGTTTGCAATTCAAGTCAGTTTCTCATACAAAAACTCACACACACACCATTGTGTGACCCTAGTTGCTCTCCCCATAATGTGACAGAACACTCCCCTCCACCCTGTACTTCCAGTGTCCATTCAACCAGCTCCTACTCGCCTCTGCCTTCTCATATCGCCCCAGGACAGGAGCTGCCCACTTTGTCGCATGTGTCTCCTTGAGCTTAGAAGCACACACCTCACCAGTATCGTTTTATGTTTTATAGTCCAGTCTAATCTTTGTCTGAAGGGTTGGTTTCAAGAATGGTCTTAGTCTTGTGCTAACAGAGAGTCCAGGGGCCATGTTCTCTGGGGTACCTCCAGACTCAGTCAGACTAGTAAGTCTGGTCTTTTTACCAGAATTTGAGTTCGCACCCCATTTTTCTCCTGCTCCATCAGGAACTCTGCTGTGTTCCCTGTCAGGGTAGTCATTGGTGGTGGCCGGGCACCATCTAGTTCTTCCAGTCTCAGGCTGATGGAGTCTCTGGTTTATGTGGCCCTTTCTGGCTCTTGGGCTCATATTTTCCTTGTGTTTTTGGTGTTCTTCACTCTCCTTTGCTCCAAGTGGGTTGGGAATAATTGATGCATGTTATATGGCCACCTGCTAGTATTTAAGACCCCAGACACCACTCACCAAAGTGGGATGCAGAAAGTTTTCTTAACAAACTTTGTTATGCCAATTGACCTAGATGGCCCCTGAAACCATGGTCCCCAGACCTCTGCCCCTGCTACTCTGTACCTTGAAATGTTTTGTTGTATTCAGGAAACTTAGCTTTTTGTTTAGTCCAGTTATGCTGACTTCTCCTATATTGTGTGTTGTCCCTCCCTTCACCTAAAATAATTCTTGTCTACTATCTAGTTAGTTGAAAACCCTGGTGGCACAGTGGTTAAGTGCTACGGCTGCTAACCAAAGGGTCGGCAGGTCGAATCCGCCAGGTGCTTCTTGGAAACTCTGTGGCATAGGGTCGCTATGAGTCGGAATCGACTCAATGGCAGTGGGTTCGCTTTTTTTTTAATCTAGTTAGTGAATACCCCTCTCTCTCCCTTCCCACCCTTGTAACCATCAAAGAATGTTTTCTTCTGTGTTTAAACCTTTTCTTGAGTTCTTATAATAGTGGTCTCATACAATATTTGTCCTTTTGTGCTTGACTTATTTTACTCAGCATATTACCCTCCAGATTCATCCACATTGTGAAATGCTTTGTAGATTCATCATTGTTCTTTATCATTGCATAGTATTCAATGGGGTGTATGTAGTTTGTTTACCCATTCATCTGTTGCTGGGCATCTAGGTTGTTTCAATCTTTTTGCTATTGTGAACAATGCTGCAATGAACATGGGTGTGCTTATGTCTATTTGTGTGATGGCTCTTATTTCTTTAGGATATAGTCCAAGGTGTGGGATCGGTGGATCATATGGTATTTCTATTTTTAACTTTTTAAGGAAGCATCATATTGTTTGTACCATTTTGCAGTCTCATCAGCAGTCCATAAGAGCTCTAATGTCCCCACAGTTTCTCCAACATTTGTTATAGTCTGTTTTTTTGATTCATGCCAGTAATGTTGAGATGAGGCGGTATCTCATTATGGTTTTGATTAGCATTTCCCTAATAGCTAGTGATCACGAGCATTTCCTCATGTGCCTGTTAGCTGCTTGTATGTCTTCTTTGGTGAAGTGTCTGTTCATATTCTTTGCCCTATTTTTAATTGGATTATTTGCCTTTTTGTTGCATAGGTGTTGACTTTTCCTATAGAGATTAGATCTTCATTGGATTTGTCACAGGTAATTTTTTTTTCCCAGTCTGCAGGTTCTGTTTTTACTCTTGTGGTGAAGTCTTTTGATGAACACAAGTGTTTAATTTTTAGAAGACCCCAGTTATCTACCTTATCTTCTGGTGTTTATGTATTGTTAGTTATGGTTTATATCCTGTTAATGCCATGTATTAGGGCCTCCAGAGTTGACCCTCTTTTTTCTTCTATGATCTTTATACTTTTTGGCTTTATATTTAGATCTTTGATTCATTTTGAATGAGTTTTTGTGTATGGGTCATGTTTCATTTTTTTGCAGATGGACATCCAGTTTTGCCAGCACCATTTATTAAAAAGGCTGTTTTTTCCTCATTTGATGGACTTTGGGCCCTTGTTGAAGATCAAGTTACCTTAGGTGGCTGGATTTACATCTGAGTTCTCAATTCTGGTCCATTGGTCGATGTATCTGTCGTTGTACCAGTACCAGGCTGCTTGGACTATCGTAGCTGTATAGTAGGTTCTGAGATCCAGGTAGTGCGAGTTCTCCTAACTTATTCTTCTTCTTCAATACTGCTTTATGTATCTGGGGCCTCTTTTCCATATAATGTTAATGATTAGTTTTTCCATCTCTTTAAAGAATGTTGTTGGTATTTGGACTGGAATTGCGTTGTATTTGTAGATTGCTTTGGGTAGAATTGACATTTTCACAATGTTGAGTTCACCTAACCATGAGCATGGTATGTTTTTCCACTTACGTAGATCTCTTCTGGTTTCTTGCGGTAGTGTTTTCTTTGTATTGGTCTATTATATTCCTGGTTAGATTTATTCCTAAGTATTTTATTTTTTTAGGGGCTATTATAAAAATATTGTTTTCCTGATTTCCTTTTCATCATCCTTTTTATTGGTGTATAGAATCCAACTGGTTTTTGTTTGTTCATCTTGTTTCCTGCTACTCAGCTGAATCTTTCTATTACTTCCAGTAATTTTCTTGTGGAGTCTTTTGAGTTTTCTATGTATAGTATCATATCATCTGGAAATAGGGACAGTTTTACTTCTTCCTTACCAATTCAGATGCCCTTTATTTCTTTTTCTTGCCTTATTGCTCTAGCTAGGACTTCTAGCATAATGTTAAATAAGAGTGGTGATAAAGGGCATCCTAGTCTTGTTCCTGGACTCAAGGGGAATGTATTCAGCTTCTCAAATGATGTTGGCTGTTGGTTTTGTATAGATGCCCTTTATTATGATGAGATATTACCCTTCTATACCTATTTTTGAGAGTTTTTATCAGGAATGGGTGTTGGACTTTGTCAAATGCCTTTTCTGCATTGATTGAGATGATCATGTGATTCTTTTATTTAGTGGTCAATTACATTGATTGATTTTCTAACGTTAAACCATCCTTGCATACCTGGTATGAATCCCACTTGGTTGTGTTGTGTTATTTTTTTGATATGATGCTAAATTCTATTGGCTAGAATTTTGTTGAAAATTTTTACATCTATATTCATGAGAGATATTGGTCTGTAATTTTCTTTCTTTCTTTTTTTTTTTTTTTTGTGGTGTCTGCCTGGTTTAGGTATCAGGGTTATTGCTGGCTTCATAAAATGAATTCAGAAGTATCCCTTCCCTTTCTATGTTTTGGAATAGTTTAAGTGGTACTGGTGTAAGCTCTTCTCTGAATGTTTGGTAGCAGCCATTTGGGCCAGGGCTTTTTTGTTGCTGTTGTTGTTGGGTTTTTTTTAAAAATAATCTTTTCAATCTTTTCTCTTGTTATAGGTCTGTTCAGATTTTCAACTTCAGCTTGTGTTAGTTTGGGTAGGTATTGTGCTTCTAGAAATTTGTCCATTTCCTCTAGGTTTTCAAATTTGTTGAAGTAGAGTTTTTCATAGTACTCTGTTATGATCCTTTTTATTTCAGTTGGGTCTGTTGTAACGTCCCCCATTTCATTTCTTATTTGGGTTATTTGTGTCCTCTCCTGTTTTTCTTTTGCCAATTTGGACAACGGTTTCTCGATTTTGCTGATCCTTTCAAAGAACCAATGTTTGGTTTCATTGACTCTTTCTATTGTTTTTCTAGTCTCTATTTCATTTGTTTCTGCTTTGATCTTTGTTATTTCCTTTCTTCTGGTGGCTGTGGGCTTCTTTAACTGTTTTCTTTTTTGATGTGTGCATCTATTGCTATACATTGACTACTGAACAGTGCTATTGCTGTGTTCCAAATGGTTTGGTATGATGTGTTTTCATTCTTGTTTGATTACAGGAATTTTTTTATTCCATCTTTGATTTCTTCTATTACCCAGTGGTTTTTAAGCAGAGTGTTATTCAGTTTCCATATATTTGATTTTTTTCCTTGCTATTCCTATACACAATAGCTTTTTTCTGAACTGTTTGAGAGAAAGTTGCATATATCATGGCTCTTTACCCCAAAGCACTCTAGTATATATTTTGTATAAATAAGAATATTCTCTTACTTCGCCATGGTACTGTTATTGACTTCAGAAAATATAATGTTGATACACTACTTTTATCTACTCTCCATCCAAATTCCAATTTTATAAATTAACTGAATAGTGTCCTTCATAGCATTTCCCCCTTCAGTACATTTTCCACCTAAGATCATGTCTTACACTTGGTTGTCATGTCTCTTTAAAAACACCTGGTTGTCATGTCTCTTTAGCCTACTTTAATCTAGACTGTTTCCACAGCCTTTCCCCTTGGATTTAGCATACATAGATAATGCTTATCTGAACTTATCTTTAGTGTGAAGACTGCAAATTGGTGACTTTCCATCTCCAGTATTGCCTCCACATTTACCAGCTGACCCTCAGCATTCTACCAAAAACAAGAGTCCTCCCTCTACATTATTTACTTGTCTATTTATTATTGTTATGGGATCACAGATTCCTATTTTTCCAAAGAGTGATAATTCATTATTGTCTTTGACTATTTTGATGCTCAAATTGTCCCAAATTTGCCAATGGAAGCCCCTTCAAGCTGACTTCTGTGTCTTTGCAACATAATATTTTTGAGTACTTCCTTAATTTCCAATGCAAAAAGATGTCTAAGACTCACCTTGTACTCACCCAGCTTTGAGATAAGCTTCCTTTCAGTGAGGAATGGTGTTAGAGAACAAGACTGGACACTAGGTATGCTCATTGCTACTTGGGTACCCTTTCTGTTGACACAGCTAGGAAATACATACATGTATATAAACATATGAGGAGCCCTAGTAGTACAGTGACTAAGTGCTCATCTGCTAACTGAAAGGTTAGCTGTTTGAACCCACCAGCTGCTCCAAGGGAGAAAAGATCTGATGATCGTCTCCTGTAAAGTTTACAGTCTCGGAATCCCTATGGGGTAGTTCTGCTCTGTCTTATAGTGTCTCTGTGAGTCAGAAGGAACCCTTGTGGCACATGGTTAAGAGTTCAGCTGCTAAAAAAAGGCTGGCAGTTCAAATCTACCAGTTGCTCCTTAGATGCCCTATGAGGCAGTTCTATTCTGTCTTATATGGTTGCTATGAGTTGAAATGGATCTATCCCACAAAACAACAATGAAAACAACATATACATTAGCATACATACATACACACACACACACACACAAACACACACAAACATACACACATACTTTCGGAACATAAGTCTGCATAAGTACTCTCAATTTAATCCATCTTGTAGGTTCATCTTGGCTTCTCCCTTCCCTTATTTGTACATCCCCTTTTCCTCATTGAAAACCCTGGTTTTCCACAATATCAACACATTCAATTATTTGTTCAACCCCATAATACATCTCAAACAGGCTCAGAATTGCTTTGTCCATGCCACTACAAAAAACAAGCCTACTAAGAATTCAGGATGTTTGCTCTTCTACCTCTACTTCAACTGAGACTGAGAAATATAGTCCAACACTGTATTTATAAACTATTTGACTCTTTTTTTTTTCCTCTTTGTTATGGTTATGCTATTCATTTTTAATAGTTAGGTTCATTTATTTTAATTTTCTTTGGTTTTAGGTCTACCCCATCTTTGTTGATTTAATTTTATTTTTTGACCAAAAGCAAAACACTGTATGAAAGGTACACTCAGGGAAGCGCCGCTCTGTCTCTATTCCTTCTACCCCCATAACCCACATCGCTTGGAGAAAACCAACTTCATTCTTTCCTGTTTATTCTTATTGTTTTCTTTTTGGACAGATACATAGATAAATGTATGTTTCCTTATTTCTCCTTGTCACATGAAAGGTAGCATTTTTGCATTCTGCTTTTTTCACTTAAGATTATCTCCTGGAAATCATTCTATATTGGTTCATAGAAATCTTTTTTTTTTTTTTTTAACTGCAAGCACTTAATCATAGTTCATTTAATCAGTTGTCTATGGTATGCTCAGATACTTAGTTTCCAGTATTTTGCAATTGCATATAATGCTGCTATGAATAATCTCATGTAAATGTATTTTATATATTGTTCGAGTTGTATCTTCAGGGTAAATGCTCAGAAGTGGGATTGGTGGATGGAAGCATATGAATGAATTTTGTTGATGTAACCACAGGGTTATATCCTCTTGCATTCTTACCAGCAATGAAACTTACCTGTTCCCCCCACGACCTTGCTAATAGAGTGAATTGCAAGCTTTTGAATGTTTGCCAACCTAATGTGTGAGAAACGGTTTCTCAGTGTTGTTTTAATTTGAATTTCTCTTATTATGGGTGAAATTGAACATTTTTTCATAGGCTTAAGGGCCATTTTTAGAATTCTTTTTGTGAATTTTCTGTTGATGTCTTTTGCCCATTTCTTCCCTTACGGGATTTAAACATTTTAAAGTTGTTAACTAGGGAGAAATAGCTTTTAATACAATTTACATTGACCGAAGGAAGAAACCCAAAGTACCTGTCATGGATAAGTTATGGATTCCTCCACCCAGGAATTCACAGTCTATGAGTTATACACTCTTATACTGAGCAATGAGCATAAACTTTGGAGCCAGGCTGCCTGGGATCAGGTGCCAGCGCTGCCACTGAGGCAACTCAGTTTACCTTTTGGTGCCTCAGTTTCTCTATCTGTAAGATGAAAATAGGAATAGCATTTAACTCTGAGGATTGCTGTCAAGATAAAATGGCTTAATACATATGAAGTACTTTGAACAGTTCCTGGATCATTAAACATTCCATGAATGTTAGCTATTTTACAGTTGAGAAAATGCTCTCAATACATCTCTTGATTTGATCTCAGAAGAATCCTGTTGTATACTTAGTTATAAGAACGAGGACCTGGAATTTAGAAACATTAGGTAATGTGGTACAGAGTTGTAACTCATTCATTCATTCATTCTCCACACATTTATTGAGGTGCTGCTGTCAACCAGGCACCGGAGATCTACCTTGATCAAGACAGATGTTTGAGCTCATGTAGTTCACTCTCTGATGATGAAAGGATGGAAGTGTGAAAAGAGACAAAAAAAAAAAAAAAATAGGGACACCACTTTGTCTTGTTCACCGCTGGTGTCTTCAGCATTCACTGTAGGGTCTAGACTTATTTGTCAAAGAATGAAGCAATGAACATTTGAGTGGTGACAGTGAGGTTGGATATGTAGGCGGAACCCAAATCATGAAAGGCCTTTTGAACTATTCTGACGAGTCTGGACTTTATCCTGAGCAGAGAAACTACATGATCAGATTGTCATCTAAGAACACTCAAGCTCGAGGCTGTGGGGAGGACCCACAGGAGAAGGGTGAAAAGCAGGGAGGTTGTTAGAAGAAGTCTAGTGGGAGATGATGAGAGCCTAAATCGAGAAGGAGGCTGTGGGGATAGAGAGGAGGTGAGCTGGAGAGAGATTTAGAAGTTGGAGTTGACTTTAGCTGGTGTGGAGGGGAGGGAAGGAGAAGTCTAGTGTAATACTGAGGTTTTTAGTTTGGTATAAGAAATTCATTGTGATAAGAGACTAAAGGGGGATTACTGACTATGAAAAATGGAGGAAGGCCTTTTAAACACAGAGATCTGAGGTGACCATGGAACCAAGCTCCTCCTCTCGACTGTGCTTGCATTTGGCTTCTCCATCTGTACTCCTTAGAGTCAGGAACGGTGGACCTGTCCAGGGCACTGTACCGGTAGCCTAAGAAATAAACAGTGTGTCATAGAGGAAAAAGATACCAGTTCGTTGGCCAATTGGTGGGCAGTGCAGCCTTGGGAATCGCCTTAATTCTCTGGGGCTCCCTTTGCAGGACAATGATGCGGCGTGCTCAGTGCTCTTAACCGCTAATTCTAACTGCAAGTTTATCCTGGATTGCTAATTCTTTGAGGGCAAAAATACTTATCTTTGCATCTTTTCTTATTCTCAAGATGATACCTTGCATAAAGCAGCTAATGCAAACTATATAACGGTCTCAGGAAGGGAAGCAACATCGGGGACTTTTGCGAGTAAAGAAAACATCAAGAAAAAAAGTGGGGCACAGGCGACTGTTGAGGCGAGGGGAGGGCCTTGGAGGAGGAGATGGGGATAAAAAGGAGAGAAGAAAAGGGGTGTGAAAGCAAGCTCACATGCAGGACATGAGTTTGCAGAGAAAAGATCTAAAGAGAACTGGGTTACTGAATTGAGAAGGGGGTACTTCGCACCCTGGAGATCCCTTCTGTGTTTACGCAGACCAGCTCAGCTCTAGGAGAACGTGATAATGGGCTCAGGGAAGTTGGGCGTGAACCGGTGACGGTTGAGGCGCCCCTCAATTCCTCCCAGAAGTGGGAGGCCCGGAGAAGCGCGCAGCAGCAGGGCGGGGGCGGAGCGAAGCCCCGAGGGGCGGGGCAGGGGCGGGGAGCCGAAAGAGGTGGTGCGAAACCTGGGCGGCGCTAGGACCTGCCGGCCGCCCCACCGGTTCCCGGGAGGTTGATAAAGCGGCGGCGGCGTTTGACGTCAGTGGGGAGTTAATTTTAAATCGGTACAAGATGGCGGAGGGGGACGAGGTAGCGCGGAGGCAGCAGCCGCACCAGGGGCTGCGGCGCCGGCGGCGGAGTAGCGACCCAAGCGTCGGGGTTAACCACGTCTCGTCCACGACTCCTCTAGGTACGGGCTGACAGGGCGGAGGCCGCAGGGCCCCGGTCGGGCGAGAGGGCGCGGGCTGCTCGGGCTCGCGGGCACCGGCTGCAAGCGGCGGGCTCGTCGTCCTCGGCCGGCTGAGCTCTCCTCCTGCAGCCGCGTCCGGCCGCTGGGCCTAGCCCCTGCCGCGCCCCGTGCTCCGGCCGCGCGCGGCCAGAGAGGGCGGCCCGTGGCCGCACCTCCCGCAGCTGTCGGGTGAACCGGCGGCCCTTGCGTCCGCGCCCGGCCCCTGCCCGCTCGCCGGCCGCGTGGCTGCCTCCGTGTCCGCCCCGACCTGCGGGGGCGGCCTTGAGCCGGGGCCGCAGGCCAGGGCGCGGGGAGGTCGTTGGCGGGGCCGCCTGGTCCGGGGAGCCCTGGACACGGCGGGACGGTCTGTCACCTGGCGGGCACTCGCTGCCCTTCCCCTCGCGGAGAAGGAGGAAAGGTGGCCGGGACGAGACGGGGGTCCACGGCGGAGGACGCGGAGCGCGCGGGCAGAGCAGGTACCTGGCGGCCAGGTCGAAAGCTCTTCAAACACTCTTCCAGAGGGAGCCGCGGCACGCAGGCCAGAGCTGTGCCTGGGCGCTCGGGATCCGGGGCTCCTCGGTCCCCAAACCCATTCCCGTGGACTGCGCGTGCCTAGGTTTGCGAGTTGACGTTTAGTTGCCAAACTGGGGTCTGAGTCGTTTACTAGTTACTGAGACGGTGGTAGGGCCCGACTTGGCCGAAGGTGTCGGTGGTGTGAAGTCACCTGATCCATCCTTCCCTGGCTTTGCTGAATGTGAGCTCCTACTGTACGTGTACAAGGAGCGCCCCTGCCCTCTCGAAGACGCGTTTGCTTTGGCAGCAGAGTGTTATGTGTCCCTCTCACTCATAACACCACTATTTTTAGGAGTTTAGCATTTGATCTTTCACTGTGGTGTGAACTGAACGCATGAACTCCTGAATGAGAATTTTGATGGTGTTGAGAGGCGTAAAGTTTTACAGAGGTTTATAAATAGTAGACGCTTAAGTAGGGGAAGTACGACCATGGCTTAGATAAGAGTTTATTAAATACACCAAATACGATCTTGTTTTCAGATTTATCTCCTCGTATCTGATAAGGTTTCGTGCGATGAGATTTAAAACATTTTGATTAAATAGTAACGTGAGGACTCACTTTAATAGAAAAGTTTATGTGAAATTATACTTAATCATCATTGGTAGCGCTTGAAGATGTTGGACATATGTCAGAGGAGATGACAAACTGTAGTTTGCTAACGGAAAAAGAAAACGAGATAAAGCTGATTTTATTGCTTGCCAACTGAAGCCCTTCGCAGAACTGTTTGCAGTGGTAGCACACCACTGAAAAAGACTACCAGGGACTCTTACTTTAGACCTCCGCCGGTTGGAATTCTCGAGTAGCTTAGTCTAGCTCTTTTGGGTCCTAGGGAAGGGACTTGTGCTCCCCCGGCCCCCCCCCCCCCCCGCCCCAGGTAACCATTTTAGTTGTCATTCCAAAATGTTTCATGTGTTGCCTTCTTAGGAATACCAGAACTATGACACAGTCATGGTTATGCACATTGTTTTTATGCAATAGTACAGTGAGAAGAGATGAAACGCTTGAGACTTGATATGTAGGGTCCACTATTTATTAAACGCTCTATTGCCCATTTTTTTTCTATTGCCCATAGGTGTTTGTCTTTTTTTTTTTGGCATTTGACCTTCACTTAATAGCCGTTCCTATCTAATGCCTGCCTAGAACAGTCCTCTCCCTGCTAATTTGCTCTGAGTCATCTATTACTGCATTAAAAACCAAATAAACTTGTTAGGGTTTGTGTCTCTAGTAAGAGCAAACAGGCTGTGAATGAATAGGGACTCCTTTAATTTTGACTGAATAAAAACTCTTTGTCTCCCTCTGCTTTCTGGAGAAGTGAAGTTGAAGAACTGAATTCAGTAACAGTAACGCCTGTTACTCTGGTAATTTAGTCATAGGAAGATGCTTTGTGTCTCGAGGAATCTGTGGATGTGTTTAAATCTATTTAGTAAAATGTTTTTGAAGCTGTTCAGAATTCTTTATTTGAAGGAAAAAGGGCTGCCTTACAGTGAAAAAAAAAAAAAATCTGTTACAGGGAAAATAAACCATGAGTGAAAATGAGTCTGGCCTTAAATCAAGTGCACCTAGGTGTATTTAGAAATTTGTTTTTAGTTTGCAATTGTATTGTAACTTTAGAATAAAGTTTTTGATCATTCACAGGTGAAAATATTAGACCCTTTCCAAAATAATGCTTTTTCTACCTGTTTGGTATAGGTAGTTTTAAACTTAGGCAGCTGCTAAGAGTAACTGGAAAAATTACCAATTAGCTTGCAACTTTAATAATTTTGGAGTTCAGGACATTTTTAAATTGCAGGACTTAGTAGTAGCAAGATGCACTTAAAAAAATTGTTTATGCTCAGTTGCAAGACCCGTTTGATGCACACAATTGAAAGCAAAGCCATTTGACAGGCTCTCAAAGTCAAGAGCCAAAAATCTAAGGAATTGGAGTAGAAGTTAAACTTCTTAATTTTATTTTATAAAACAGCTTTTTTTTTTTTTAAGTTTAGTGATATTCTGATTATGTAGCCATTTTGGGTTGTCAAAGCCCAGGTGTGTTTTTTACTTTCTAGAAAATTTGGGCATTGTTTAACTCAGGAAGGTAGATGTGAGTATAGAATAACAGAACTTGATCCCACAATGGAGATGTTACCCAAGTTACTTTCTTCCTCTCCTTTACTCTTCCTCACCTGAAAGAGTTGGCTTTCTTTACAGACTTAAAAATGGATTGCTAGAAGAAAGTACCAGACCACAAATATGACAGCAATACTTACAATACTTGGTACTTTGTAAAGCATTTTGAACATCTCATTTTGATTTTATTTCTTAAAACCTTCCCATGAGGGAATTAAGATATTTTTATTCACATTGGAGGGAGTGAATGTGACTTGCCCACAGTTGCAGAATTACTCAGAGGCACTCTTACTGTTCCTCACCAGACTTGGAAGGTAGAGACCTTTATTTAGAATTCTCACATATGATTATAGACGACTGGGTAAAACTTTATTGAATGAAATCTGAAATCATACTAATGAAGGAAAGAATATGGGGCAATTAAGGAAAGACAGGGCAAGTCACTAAACGGAATAGAAAATTTTAAAGTAGGAATGGGAAGGATAATTACTGAAGAAAGTAGAACAGTTCTGCTTGTTATGGACATCGAGAAGTATGGAGTCTTCTGAAGGGCACAGCCAAGGTACTTATTTTACAAATGATTTTCCAAGTTATTTGTTAACATATCTCTGTGTTTGTGCACCTGTATTGCTAAACTTGGATGGAGTTTTGTGAAAATGTGTTTGAGTAGCTACTCTCACCTTTTGCTCTGGAGTAAATGGGCAGATAATATTTACTAAAACAAATTTTGAGTCACAGAAGGTCATTTATACATTCTCTATTTTCCCAAAGAGGTTTGTACTTCGGATTGACTTCGGGTTTGGTCTTCAGGCCAGTACAAGTAGGATCTTGGGGATTCCCTTGCTAACCTACCAGTTTGATAAAAATTATTCAGATAAAATATGTTTCTATGATTCACACTGAAATAACCAGTTACTGGCTAACTGGGTGTCCTGCTAGCCAGCCAGGTGATTCTAATAACTTATTGATGAAATATGGAACTGATGAAGGGTATTTATTTAGAATATAGTCATTCATCTTTCCTTGCATCATGCTGTTATTGTGGGAACAATGTTTCTTTAATAATAGAGGCACATTAAAAACCAAAAAACCAAACCTGCTGCTGTCGAGTTGATTCCAACTCACGGTAACCAGTGGGTTACAGAATAGAACTGCTCCTTAGAATTTTCTGGGCTATAATTTGCACTTGGCCAGTAACCTAAAGGTTGCCCATTTGAGCCCATCTGGAGGCACTGCAGGAGAAAGTCCTGGCAATCTGCTTCTGTAAAGATTACAGCCAAGGAAACTCTATAGAACAGTTCTACTATGTGACTTACGGAGTTGCCCTGTGTTAGAATCAACTTGACGGCAGTGGGTTTGGTTTTGGTTTTTAATTTTTATGGAAGCAGATTGCCAGGCCTTTCTTCCACAGTGCTGCCGAGTGATTCGAAATGCCAGTGCAAACCATTTTTACTGTCCAGGAGCCCTTAGAGGCAAGCTAAACAAAACAAAACAAAAAACAAGCCAAACCCCTTGCTGTTGAGTTGATTCCGATTCATAGCGACCTTATAGGACAGAGTGGAGCTGCCCATAGAGTTTCTAAGGAGCACCTGGTGGATTCGAACTGCCCAGGCTTTTGATAAGTAGCCGTAGCACTTAACCACTGCTCTACCGGGGTTTCCAGAAGCAAGATAGTGTAGTGGAAAAAGAACAAAGAATCAAACATGAGTGACTGCACTTAAGCTCTCTGTGCCAGGAAGCCCTCGGTAAAGTGGCGATGATAACCCCATAATAAGGCTGTAGTGGGAAACAAATGAGACAGTAGGGTGCAAGTGTTTTGTAAACTCTAAAGCTGCCTCTGTGTAAGACATTGTAACATATACGGAAGAGTGTGCCAGTTTTACTACTTTGCTATTATATGTGTGTATTTGCCAACAAAGTTTTTCTTTTTTTTTTCTCCTCTTGTGATATGGAGGGAGGTTTAGTTTGAGAGAGGTGGCTGTCAAGTTTTTAAGTCTATCTGTAAACTGCCAGTAATATGTTCATGGTAGGGTTATCATGAGTGTTAAATTTAATAAAAGTGCTTAATGTAGCACCAAACATTCTGTTGGTGGTAGTTATTACTATGATATGTGGTTATTTTAAGATGAGAGTTTGAACTAAAAATTAATTTTTAAAACGGGCAACTTGAGAAGCCTTTGTTCTGTTTTCAAAATACGATTTAAATATGCTTTCATGTTTCTCGGCTATCTTAATTTTAATAAATTCGCATTTTAGAGAGTCACTTAATTCTGAGCCGGTATAGTCCTCTAAACTGTTTATTTTCGGTTACAGGGTTCATTAGCTTAAGGCATAGCAGTTTCCAAGTATAGTTCACTGTCTTTCCTATAGCAAACCACAAAACCTAACTTGGGTCTGTTATATGCACAGGAATGCCTAAGAAATGAGTCACATGAAACCATACTGGCAGGGAATTCCATAAATTTTTTTTTTCTTTTTTAATTTTTCATGTGATCATTTATAGTAGGTTTATAGGTAATGATTAGAACTATATAACATTTTAACTAAAAACCTACTTAGACCTCTGTTCTAAGCTTTCATGCAAATGGGATAGACCTTTTACATATTTCTGAGTAAAGTTTATTAAGTTTGTAAGTTCAAAAGTAGAAATTACTGTAAACTTCCTATGACCTTCTGTATGGATTTGAAATGGAGACTTGGATTCTAGTAGGAGCTTTGTAACTTTTATTTGTAACATTAATCCCTTCCTGGTTTTCCATTCCTTGTGTGGAAATATGGTTATAACAAATATAGGACCTTATTTTTTTTGAGTACTGAAGACATAGTATCTCTGAAAACCCACTGCTGTTGAGTCTATTCCAACTCATAGCTACCCTATAGGACAGAGTAGAACTGCCCCATAGAGTTTCCAGGGAGCACCTGGCGGATTTGAACTGTCAGCTTCTCAGTTAACAGCCGTAGCACTTAACCACTAAGCCACCAGGGTTTCCAGTATCTCTGAAGGCACTTTAAAAACCATCTGTGAAGAAACTTCTAAAGCTGAGAGAATTGGCTTAGTAGGTGTGGTGTTCTTTTCATATTTGAATGAAGGGGTTTATGAGAGATTAGAAACTGGATTAAGTTCACCTGTGTCATAATGGGGGGGAGCTGATTTTTGAATGACAAGTTGGAGAGAAATTTTGACAGGAAATGTACCTTGTTCTTAAATTTTTTTGAAGTTTCAGACATCACTGTTTTCATCAGCACTTTAGTTTTTAAATAGATATGCCAACATGAACTGGCTGTATAGAATTTTTGTTTATAGTTGAGAGGAAAATGGCAGTGGACTTGGATGTTGTTTCTCAAAAAATAGCTAAATTTTTAATTAGGCTAGAAGTTCTCAAAAAGGCTCAACCGTGTAATCGTGTAGCAGCTGCCAAATATCTTGTTACAGCTACATATTAAGAGAAACTTATTGCCTTTAAGTTGTAGCTAAACTTCTCATGAAACAGGGCTTTTGATCACAGCTCTTAACCTAATACATGTAATGTGATAGTTCATACTTTGTTCTAAAAGTTTAAATTTTTTTAAATTTCAAAAGCAAATAAATCTTGATAGACACCTTGGAAGATACAAAAAAAAAAAAAAAAAAACCAAACTCAGTGCCATCTAGTCGATTCTGACTCATAGCGACCCAATAGGACAGAGTAGAACTTCCCCATAGAGTTTCCAAGGAGCGCCTGGTGGATTCAAACTGCCAACCCTTTGGTTAACAGCTGTAGCATTTAACCGCTACGCCACCAGGGTTTCCCCTTGGAAGATAAAAACAAATAAATAAAAAGAAGAAAAATCATACCACCAGCAAGTGGTAACTGCTGCTAACATTTTAGTATATATCCTTTTTAAAATTCGTAATTTCATTTTTTCTAAATTGGGATCTTACTATAATTTTTGTAAGCTACTTTTTAATTTTATATTGCGAGCATTTTCCCATGTGATTAAATAGTTGTGGCATGATTTTTTAATGGCAGCATAGTATTATTTACCTAATCAACCCTTTGTATATTGTTTTTTTTCTTGCGAATAACACTAGATGAATATCTTTGTAGATTCATCTTGACCTTTAGGATAAGTTCTTAAAAACAGATTGCTGGGTCAAATGGCTTGTACATTTCTAAGACTGCATATGCGCATTGCCAGATCCGTTCAGAAAGGTCCTACCTATTTTCCTCCTCTCTCTCCCCTAAAAATAACTCTGGTTCATAGTGGGTGTTGTCGTTTAAATGTAAATGCCAGTTAATAGGTAAAAATGGGCACCTTACTGTTTTAGTTTGCCTTTCCTGATTGCAGTTAATGTTGAAATTTTAAAACGGTAATTGAAAATGCAATCTTTTTATTAACTGCTTTTTTATATTCTTGACCATTTCTCATTTAGTGGTTCTCTTATTGTTTTGTAAAAGTCCTTTTGCATACACGAAACATTTTTTCCTACTTGTTTTTTATTTTTGTATTTTTTTTTGTGAGAATAGTGTCTTTTTTAACTAAGAGTGATTTTATATGAGTTTCTTTTTATGATAAATTGGCAGCTTTTCAACTTACGGATTTTGTACCAGTCACTTCTGGTTCCTTAGGTGAGCTATTGAAGTATTTTTTTTCTGCTGTTTACATTTTTTTTGAGAAATTGGTTGTTTACTCTTGTCTTTTTATTGCCAGAGTAGAGTCAAGAGTGGGCATACTTCAGTGCCCAGTAGTGTGGTAGGAGAACAGCAGGCTCAAGAGTTTGATAGACTGGGTTCAAATCTGCACCACCACTAAGCTTCCGTTTCTTTAACTCAGAACACCTACCTTCAAAGTTAAATATGGAAAGATAATGTCTTAAAAACACTTGGGATGAATTTAGTGTGCAAAGAAAGTTATCAGCCCTTCTCTTGAGGGTAAGAGAGCATATGAAGAGGCTGGGACTTGTTTTCTTTTGGGATAGAAAGGTGTAGAGCAGGCAGAGAACTGTATTTTGACAGAGGAACTAGCTTTTTCCCTTGATGTTTTCAATTGACCATGGTGGTTAAGAGCTACGGCTGCTAACCAAAAAGGTCAGCAGTTCAAATCCATCTGGCACTCTTTAGAACCCCTACGGGGCAGTTTTACTCTGTCCTACAGGGTCACTGAGTTGGAATTGACTCAGTGGCAATGGGTTTTTTTTTTTTTTTTGGTTTTATAAAAGGGCTTTTTAGTTGCTTGTAATGAATACTGGTTGTTGGAGTGAATACCTGTACAGAAAAGTGTAGAACAGACCTCTATTCTCAGCTTTCGTACAAATGGGAGGTCAGATAGACCTTTTGCATATTTCTGAGTAAAGTTTATTAAGTTCAGAAGTAGAAATTACTGTGTGCAACAGTCTCAGCTGCTAAGAGAACGGCTGAAGGTTTGAGTCTGCCCACAGTACCTTGGAAGAAAGGCCTGGCGATCTACTTCTGAAAAATGAGCCATAGAAAACCCTATGGAGCACAGTTCTACCCTGACGCACATGGTGCTGTCATGATGGCAGCAGTGTGTTTGTTTGTTTAAGAATTGTGGCCTTTGTCAGGCCTTGAATAGGTGGCTCTTAGCAGAGTGTAGGACTCATCACTTGTTTGAAGATAAAAATAGTACTTGGGGTCACAACAAAGAGCTTTTTATGAAATAATTTAAGCAGTTGCCTCTGCTTTCTAAGAATTTTCATTCTAAAAAGGATGCTGAAGAAGTACTTAAAAGGAATTAGAGGGCCCTGAAAAATCAGATGGTGCTATGTTTTAAAAAAAAAAAAAAGGAACATGGACTGTTTTTCTGTAGCCAGGTAGAGCCAAGAGTTGAGTTAAATAACTGGATAATTCCTGGGAAAACTGTCTGAAGCCTAATATGACCTCTTAAAAACTGGAGAAGTGCTACTCCTTCCCCCTGTTGTGAGCATATGTATGTATTTACACAGGAATCCTGACACGCACTCTAAAATCACCGAATAGAGAAGGGACAAAAGGGAAGGTACGGTGAGAAGCTCCACTTATCCCTTTTGTTTTTTTGTAGTCTTATTTTTATGTAGCAGAAAGGATGTTTTATTTGTCTGTTTTTGGCACCATTCCCTTCATTTATTTATTTTTTTTATAGCTGCTCTCCTAGTAGGAATTTTGCCTGTATGGAGCCAAGTCTGGGATTTGAGTGTATTTCTTTTCTTCTCTTTTCTCTCTCCTCTGCCTCTGCTTCCGTTTTTTAAACTGCTGCCGTAACTGTCATCTGAGGTAGGGAAATGTGGCAGAATGAAATTTAGCATCTCATTTCCAGAGTCTTGGTAGATATCTTTTTGAGATTTGTCATGAAAACCCTATTCTCAGTTTAAACTTGGGTCCTTGTTTTTTTGCTTATGACTCCTTGAAGTCAGCTAATTGGTTATCCCAAATTTCATTGCTCTTCTATGGGTTTAATGTCTTCTAACTTTCCCAGAGTTAATTTTTAGACCAAAAAGGAATTTGTCTGAGTTTAGGAACCTGCCGTGGTTGTGATGGCTTCCCGATCCCTGTGTTGTAAAATCTTGGAGCCACTGTACCAAAAATACATTTGAAACAGAAATGTAGTACACTGTCATTTTAAAAAGACGTAAGAAAAGAAAATGCTTCCTGTAAAAAATGTGGAATAATTTTGTATAAACTGTTGCCTGGTCCAAAGAAGGATAGGTTTAAGAACTAGCTCTTGCATGCCCCCATTTGCATTTTTATTCTCACGTCCTGACTTTGGACCTTTCACCTTATTCCTAGGCTCTGATTTCCCTGTTTTTAGACTCTCATTATAGTTCTTACTCACTCATCACTTTCCATTTATCTCTGTAATACAGCTTTGAGCCTATCACTCCTCTTGCCCCGAAATTTTTAGTGGCTTCCCACAGGTATAATCTCAGCCATCCTTACCCTGAACATTTAAGGGTGATGTTTACCCTCCGTTTGACCTTCAGGGCCCAGAGAGATGCAGGCTTCTCCCAGATTTCTTCAGTGATAACCCTAGTTTAAATAATCCAATATAGCCCTTTTTTTGTATTACTTATGTAGCATTTGCTTTATACTGTCCTTTTATACTTGCTTGTAAGAACCTTGAGAGCAAGGACGATTATTAGTGAATTGTACTTCTATAGTATCTAGCATAGTCCCTTCTCTTTGATTATTAGCTTGAAGTAGGTAGGGTGGAGCCTTCCTCAGTTATTCGTGACACACTGTGTAGGTGTACTGAGCATTGTTGGGGTCGGTGGATATGAAACATTGAATTGCCCATTTATTTACACACACAGAGAAATATATAATCTTACCAGATATGATTTTATTGCATCTTATGTTTTAAGAGTTTGCCATTTACATACGGCCTTGTAGAAGGTTTATGAAGAAAAAAATTTCCTTCTCTACACATGTGATTTGGCATACTGTCATTTGCTGACTATAAATGGTTGAGTTTTGACAAGCAAATTTTTGGAAAATTTAAATGGAAAACAAATCTGTATGCCAAGATTTGTTACAAAGATGAAAAATACCTCCCGCCCTTTTTTTTGAAAAACAAATTGTATTTTTAGCTTTCTAGAAATCTTGAGCACATAATAATTCAGCTCTGAGTTTATTCAACAAACAAGCTTATTTGATAATAAAAAGGTAGACTGCCATGGTTGGAAGAGCATGAATTTAAGAATCGCAGACCTGAATGTGCATCCCGACTTGAATACTTAGGAATTGTATGTCCTTGCAGGTTGGTTTATCTGAGCTTCGCTGTCCTCCTTTATAAACAAGGATATTCGTAGCTATCCCACAAGGTGATTTTGAATATTAAAGCGATAATATATAGCTATTAGCGCATAATACTTCTATAATAAAAGGGAAGGTACAACACCTCAAATTATTTCGTAGAGTAAATTATTTAGAAAGGATGAGAAAGTTACTAAAAATGTTTTTACCCTTCTCCCAGATAACTACTTCTTCCAATTCTCTGCTTAAGTGTCTCTTTATTAGGAAGCCTTCCCTGATCATTGTTTTTTTTAATGGCAACTTCTACTTTTATTTCCTTTAACCTGCTTTATTTTTCTGTGTTACACTTAACACCAGCTGATGGTCCTATGATTGTTTTCTTGTCTCCCCACCTTTAGAATGTGTGCTCCTAAGGACACGATTTTGTTTTTTTGTTCACTACTCAATCTGTAGTTCTTAGAACTACATTGTAGATGTTCAGTGGATATTTATTGAAGAAAGGTTTATGCATTCTGACTTCTAGGAGTGTCTTCTTGTTTGAAGGGCAATGATTCCAAAGGGTAGTCCTTCCACCACTGCATCAGAATTAGCTTGGTGGTCATTGATGCAGCGCGTGTGAAAAATGTAGATTCTTGGGCCCTGGAGCCCTGATGGCATAGAGCTTGGCTGCTAACCAAAAGGTCAGCAGTTCGGATCCACCAGCTGTTCCTTGGAAATCCTATGGGGCAGTTCTGCTCTGTCTTACAGGATCACTACAGAGGCAATGGGTTTAGTTTGACTGAGTCCTGGTGGTGAAATGGTTAATAGCTCAGGCTGCTAACCAAACGGTTGGCAGTTTGAATCCACCAGCCGCTCCTTGGAAAACTTATGGGGCAGCTCTCCTCTGTTTTATAGGGCTGCTGTGAGTCAGAATTGACTCGACAGC
The DNA here is from genome assembly GCF_030014295.1 of Loxodonta africana. Taxonomy (NCBI): domain Eukaryota; kingdom Metazoa; phylum Chordata; class Mammalia; order Proboscidea; family Elephantidae; genus Loxodonta; species Loxodonta africana. Next base: position 25,361,833 of record NC_087367.1, read on the forward strand.
CATGGGTTTTTATGGAAACCCTGGTGGCGTAGTGGTTAAGTGCTGTGGCTTCCAACCAAAATGTCAGCAGTTTGAATCCACCAGGAGCTCCTTGGAGCAGTTCTACTCCGTCGTATAGGGTTGTATGAGTTGGAATTAACTTGACGGCAATGGGTTTGGTTTGGTTTTTTTAAGCCTGATTACCCAAATCAAACTCTGGAGGTGGAGTCCAAGAATCTGTATTCTAAGCAAGTTACTCAGGTGGTTCTTAAACTTTAGTGTGTATGGAACTCAGTGTTTACAGTTGGGTAATTAAATACTGACACTAACTCTGTTGTAGACCCATGTACAGGTAACTTACAGATGGCTTAACCACTCTGTAGCAAGTAGTCCCCCCCCGCCCCCCCCCCCGCCGTTGTCTGTCCAGGAAGAGTTCTGTATGTCTGTAGTAGTTATGATTATTTTGGTTATCGTAGTTGCCATCCAAAAATTTACCTTAATCTGGAACTTTAAGAACCTAAAAACCTCAAATACCAGATATTAGTCAATCACCTCGTATAAACAAACAAAACCCCTTAAGCCCACCCTACATTCTATCCTTATTATTTTTTACTCATAAAAATTGTGTTGTTAGTTGCTGTTGAGTCAGTTTCGACTCGTGGTGCCCCAACGTGACAGGGCAGAACTGCCCCACAAGGTTGGAATCTTTATGGGAGCAGGTCACCACATCTTTTCTCCTGTGGTTCAGCTGGTGGGCTCAAACCGCTGACCTTTTGGTTAGCAGCTGAGCTCTTAATGATTGTCCACCAGGGCTCTTTATACTTTAATTAGAACTGGCTAATATTTGATGGGAAACCCTGGTGGCATAGTGGTTAAGTGCTACAGCTGCCAACCTAAAGGTTGGTGGTTCAAATCCACCACGCGCTCCTTGGAAACCCTATGGGACAGAGTTCTGTCCTATAGGATCACTATGAGTCAGAATCGACTCGACGGCAATGGGTTTTTTTTTTTGGTAATATTTGATGATATGCTTTGGGAAAAATACCTTGAATTTATACATTCATAATCTATTTTATTTTTTTTCTTCATCTATTTAAATAAATGTATGAAAGCATTTTTATGCCTCAGTGTTCTTTAAGTGGGAACCCTGAAAATTCTGTGACATCAGCACTGGTTACCATGGGAACAGGGTAAATTTCCAATGGAAGAAGATATGTGAATCTTATAGGAAAAAACAACTCTTTGTCTCCTAATTTGATAGTAATGAAGGGAGGACGCCACCTATATCATATACTTGTTAAAACATTTCTTAACACCCTGGATAATTTAGGATGGTCATCTGTTGGCTAAAGGGGTGGAGCTGAGGGGTAATATTTGATAACTGACATTGTTAATAGGTCGTTTTCTGGGGTCTTTAAATTTTTTATTTTTGTAATTTGCATTGTAGTTCGAGTTTTGTATGAGAGAACTTTAACTTTCTAAGTTCTTAATAACATTATTTTCTAAGAGCAAATTGTTGAATTACAATCTTGTAGTATCTAATAGGTTCTTCTCTCCTTCAAAAATAGACGGCATTGAAATTCAGATTTTGGTGTCTTTGTGAGCGTTCTTATTCCTGAATGTATCAGTCCGGGGGACAAGGCCCAGCACTGATATAAAAGCTCACCCAGGTGACTGATGGTGACTCCTGTTTTCAATCCTAACTGTATATCACGTTAACATTTTAAGACATCTTCTATATCTGTTTTTTTTTTTTTTTTTTTTTCGGTAAGTAGGATTGTCTTATGTACCCTGCCTAAGACTTTAATCAGAATCCTCAGTAGTTATGCTGGAATGGTTGGTTGTATCAGAGCATGAAGCGTCTCCTAGGAAGGATGGAGGATTATAGTTTTGCTTAAAAACTTCCCCCCTTTACCCTTACAAGTGTGAGAAAGGAGGGTGAAATTCATTGAAATTGGTGTACCTTGACAATAATCAAGTTGGTACTTGCCCTGGTAGATAAAAGTTTTCATCACATTATGATAATTTTTTAGATACAGTGATTTTCTCAAAACTGCTGTTAGTGTCTGAGATTTAAAGGTTGATGGAAAGATAAATATATTATTTAGCATTGAAATGAGAGGGGAAGGGGAGAAAAAGGTAGCTGATATGCTTGGTGTTATTATTTTAATATATAGGTCAAAAAATAAAATGGGCTAAGTTCCCTAATGGTTTGAAATTATCTTGCTTCATCTACTTGTGATAATTCCTGTGGCACTCTCATGGAGGTAAAACGTAACCGTTTGACCTTGTAACCCACATTGCTGCTCTTGTTTTCAGAGGTAGCTTACTTCTGTGTTCGGAGAGAATTTACTAAACGTCTGCTCAAGTATGAAGTACAGTAACGGAAATATGCTGTGGTAGCCAAGACTTGTTTGTTTCTGGTAGAAAAGAACCAACAACAAAAATCTGGCCAAAAGGCAATTTGAATCTGTTTTAAATAGGCAATTTAAAATAGGCTCGATTGTTTTCGGTTCTTGTGCCCTCAGTCCCACGGATAGTTTATGCCATAGTCCTCCCATTAAGGGACAAAGGTGAAAGAGAGTCTCATCTTGTTTAGGCCTGTGAACCACCAGCAGTCTGTCAGCTTGTCATGCTGTCACCTCGTGTGTTGCTGGAGGCTGTGCCACTGGCATTTCAAATACCAGCCGGATAACTCATGATGGGTAAGGCTTAGCAGAGCTTCCAGACTAAGACTAGGAGGAAAATCTGGCAATCTATTTATGAAAATTAGCCCATGAAAAACCTATCACCAAAAGCAAAAGCCATTGCTCTCGAGTCGATTTTGACTTAAAGCGGCCCTGTAGGACAGAACAGAACTGCCCCCTAGGATTTCCAAGGCTGTAACGTTTCAGGAAACAGACTGCCACATCTTTCTCCCATGGAGTAGCTCGTGGGCTCAAACTGCTGATCTTTTGGTTAGCAGCTGAGCACTTAACCACTGCGCCTCCAGGGTTCTATTGAAAACCCTAGATCACAGAATATTGTCCAAAGACATTTACTTTGGACTTGTCATCAGACGGGACGGATGGCTGGAGAAGGACATCATTTTTGGTAGAGGGCTAGTGAAGGCAAGAGAAATCCTCAGTGAGTTGGGTTGACGTAATGGCTGCAACAGTGGTCTCACGCATGCCAATAATCATGAAGATGGTGCAGGATTAGGCAACATTTTTTTCTGTTATACATGAGGTAGCCGTGAGTCGAAACTTATAACAACAACAGGTTTCCGAAATGCATATAGAGCTAAAGTGGTAGACTGGGAAACTTGGATTCTAGGTTTGGCAACGTGCAAGTTTGGGATAGTCCTTAACTTCTCCAGGCTTCGGATTTCTTACCTGTAAAATGATGGAGTTAGACATCATGGTGATGGTAGTATTGGCTAATAATTAGTAAGAGTTTGCTATATGTCAGGTACTGTATTAAGCATTTGGCATGAATTAAGTAATTTTATCCTTGGAATAACCCTATGAGGTAGCTACTGTTCTTATCCCCATTTTACAGATGAGGAAACTTAAGGCACAGAGAGGTGAGATCTCAACCAGTGAGTGGTGGAGCTTAGGTTCAAACCTAGGTTTTTATGACTCAGAGCTTGAGGTGTTAGCTGCTACCTGATTTTGCTTGAGTGCCTTCCAGCTTTTGAGATACCAGACTCCGTTGGGGTAACATAATCATTTCTGTATATAATAGCAATATTCTGAACATTGATTATTTATTTATTTGTTTTTACTTCAAACAAGTTTCTGGGCACCGTTTGTTAGCTCTTAGAAGATAAGTAATATGGTTTTAGGAAACTAGGAATGTTCACAGTGAGAATGTATAAAAGTTTTAAAGGTTTTCAAGGCTGGAGCTTGGATTTGGCTTCTAAGTGTATGAATATTTATCTGCCTAAAATTACATAAATAAGCATGGTACAGATTTTTGTTTTGCTACTTTAGAATTCTGACACATTTAAAAGTAGCCTATTACAAGCAATCTAGGCACAGAAACTAGTGTTATTGTTAGTATACAGATTTTATAATAATTAGGTTCTTGACCAAGTAAAAGCAAAAAGAAAGGACGGTAAAATTTCACTGATTCTAGTTATATAAATCAGAGGAAAATCTGAATAATGGACTTTTAAAAGAAATGTAATTATTTACAGTGTCTTAGAGAAAATCAGAGCTAATGTTTTCAAGGTATAATTTTGGTGGGTATGTGTGGTGGGAGGTTAAGTTTCTTAGTTATTAGGAAATTGATATCGTCTTTATTTGCTCAGTCTTAAATACTTTGAGAAGTGTGTACTTCTAAGTAGTATGCTTGCCCAACAGTTTAATCCGTATTTTAGATCAGTTTCTAAACTTTGAGTCCAGTTTAATGAGGCATGGTTGTACATAGGTGGGAGTGTTGGTTGGCTGGGTGATAGAGGTGATTTTTAAGAGATTGTAAATTCTTTTCTTAATGAAATTGTTACGTTAAATATTATCTCACTAGGCATGATTTCTGGGACACATTCAAAGTGGAAAAATCACTGATTTTTACCCCCTTTTTCTTGTACTTTATCTTTCCCTCTGCCCTCACCTGTTTTCCTTATTTTGGTTCTCATGGGCTCCTAGGTTTATGTCTTACTAACAGATAAGGTTGAAATGTCTCTTTAGGGATTAGGAGCAAAGCTTTGATGGAAGACTAGAAGTCACTATACCTTTACAAAGCCTGATCAGGGTTGTAGAACTTGTCTATAGAAATAATTTCATACGTATAGTATGTTCAGCAGTGATTTTTTTTTTTTTCAGTTGCAAAAACCATTCATTTTATACTTTTCTGTGAGTGTCCTCCTCAACAGAGAAATGATAGAAATCCTGAGAGATCGAGTGGTAGGCGAAGGTGGCGTGGGCATCTTTTGCTTTAACATCACTGGAAACTACATGAAATAAAGTTAAATGAATGGCGTGTACACCTGTAAAATGTTCTGACCCTTGTTACTCCCTGTGATCAGCAGTGTTGGCATCACCTCGGGGTGAGTTATGTGCAAAGTCTCAGGCCCCACCCCAGATGCGCTGAATCAGAAATTTGCAGTTTAACAAGGTTCCCAGGTAATTCATGTGCATGTTAAAGTTTGAGAAGCACTGCTGTAGAGGAAATAGCACTCAGTTGGTAAGACTGGCCCATTTCTCCCTCCAGACAGCTGTCTAGTTATCTGTTTTCTTTATCTTTAAGATAAAGGAATTGGGCTACATAATCTCTCAGTCCCTGTGAGGACTATATTAGGTTTAATTTTAAGTATTGGGCCTAATTTTTAAGCATATGTATGGAAACTTAAATGTCTGCATACATCTTGACGAGATATGATTTTCTAGGGGGAAATATATATATATTCTGTTGATGATTAAAACATTTTTAGGACTTAAAAAATGCCCACCCCCAAACATCTAAAGTTCTTTAAGAAAATTGGTAACTTCATAATAACTTTTTCTTTTTTTTCACCAAAATATCTTGTTATGATCAAGTTCTGTATTCATGGGAATTCATCCATAAGGGAGTAAATTTGTCACCATTGCAGACACTCAGAATTATGTTTTCAGGGTCTTGAATTCAGATCAAGAGAAGATATTTTAACTTGAACTTCAGCAGTGTCAGAATTGATGGACAATCACTGCTTTTCATCACAGTGGAGCATAATCTTTGTGGGCAGTTATCCTTAATTAGAAGTTTGTCCTGGAAAATGTTTAATATCTTGGCTGTATTGCTTTAATCTCTCTTTTAATAAATTAAAGTGCTAAGGGGAATAGGTGGATTTGATTTTTTGTAAATATGCTTTGTTGAGAGATAATTTACATAAAATGAAATTCACTGATTTTTAAGAATACAGTTTGAGTTTTGATAAATGTATAGTTTTGTAACCACAATCATGATGTAGAACATTTCCATCACTTCCAAAATTTCCCTTGTAGTCAGTTGTCTTCCTTTACCCCCAGCTTCTGACGGCCGTGATCTGCTTTAGAATTTCATGTAAATGGAATCATACAGTATAGTATTTTGTGTGTGGCTTTTTTCACGTACCATAATGTTTTTTAGATTCATCTGAGTTGTGTATGTAATTGTTTATTTTCATTGCCGAGTAGTAGTCCATACATTAATTCGCTAGTTAACGGACATTTGGGTTGTTTCTAATTTTTGGATGCTGTGAACAAAACTGCAAGAACCTATTCAGATCTTTTTGTTGTCATGTTTTAATTTCTCTTTCAAATACCTAAGAGTGTGATTGCTGGGTTCTTTTTATAGATGTATGTTTAACTTTATAAGTTATTGTCCAAAAGTTTTTCATAGTGGTGGTTTGATTACCTTTGTGTGGCCTTTCTAGCCATGGTCTTATAACTCCCCCCCAGGTGACTGGGCAGGACTGTGTGGTAGGGTAGTTGTGGCCCACCAAGGGGATTGGTCAGTTTTGCCTTAAAAGAGAGCAAATTTCAGAGCAGAGAGGAGGATCCTACCACCACCAAGGAAGAACAGCCAGGAATGGAGATCCCATTCTTTGGACCCAGGATCCCTGCACTGAAAAGCTCCCGGAAGCAGGAGACAGAGAGAGAGAGAGAGAGAAAGCTGTATCCCTGAGGATGGTGAGAAGTGGTGGCAGGAGAGACCCAGCAGCAGAGACCTGGCAGCGGGAGATGGCACGGGGGGCTCCCCAGCCCACTGAGAGAGAAAGCTGAGTGCCTTTGGCGGGAGAGTCCTAGGGCCTGGGAGAGGCATGCCTGTGAGCATGGCTGGGAAGAGGCTGACCTCACTGAAGAACTGTATCCTGAGTGTTCTGAGCCTGAATTGTAACTGTTATTCCCTAATAAACTCTGTAATTGTGAGTATGGTCTGTCAGTTCTGTGTGGCCACTGCAGTGAATTATTGCACCCAGTAGAGAGTTCTGTGGAGGGATGGTTGGTGTCAGAATTAGTAAAGATGGTAGAGAGAGGAGGCATGTCTGACACCTGCCTGATAGGAATCATCAGCCTTGGGCTGTTGATCTTGATTCTGCTTCCTCCTTGTGAAGTTAGAGAAGGTCAGACACTGCCCCCAAGCCATTTTTACAATAGTGTTTATGTCATTTTACACGCTTACCAGAAATAATGAGAGTGGTGCTGCTCACCCAGTCTTGTCAGTCTTTCTAATTTTAGCTCTTCTGGTGACTGTGTAGTGGTTTCTCATTGTGGTATAAATTTGTATTTCCCTGACATTTAATGGGAAACCCTGGTGGTGTAGTGGTTAAGTGCTATGGCTGGTAACCAAAAGGTCGGCAGTTCAAATCCACCAGGCGCTTCCTGGAAACTCAGTGGGGCAGTTCCACCCTGTCCTGTAGGGTTGCTATTGAGTTGGAATTGACTTGACGGCAATGGATTTTTTTTTTTTTTTTTTTGCAAATGATATTGAGGACGGAGCCCTGGTGCGCAGTGGTTAAGCGCTCAACTGCGAACTGAAAGGTTGGCAGTTCAAACCCAGCAACCACTGTGTGAGAGAAAGATGTGGCAGTCTGCTTCTAGAAAGGTTTACAGCCTTGGAAACCCTATGGGTCAGTTCTACTGTGTTCTGTAGGGTCGCTATGAGTTAGAATCGACTCAGCGGAAATGGGTAGTAATAGTATAGTAGTAATGATGTTGAGTATCTTGTCATGTGTTTATTGGCCATTCGTAGATCTTCCTTGATGTGTCTGTTAAAATCTTTTACCCATTTTAAAATGGAGTTGCTTATGTTCTTATTGACTTGTGAGAGTTCTTTATATTCTGGATACTGGATTTTGATTAAGAATTTTTATGGCTGTTCATGAGGGATACTGGTGTATACTTTGTTTTCTTGTAATGTCTTTGGGTTTAGTAATCAGGGTTGTAATACTGGCTTCATAAAGCAAGCTGGTTCATGTTCCTGTCCCTTGTTTTGTGGAAGAGTTTGTGTAGAATTGGTATCATTTCTTCCTTAAATGTTTGTTAGAATTCATCAGTAAACCTAGAGTTCTTTTTTAATAGGATTTTTAATGGATTTGATTTAAAATCTCATTCTTTTTAACTTTCCCTTATTAAAGAGCACGTTCCTTCTTTTAGTTAGTCAAATTTGGGCAACTCTGGCTTCTAGAGTGTAGGAGGCAAGTGTTAGTGTGTTTTAGAACTGGGTTTCTGCCGAGTGGATTGAGGGAAATAGTGGGATGGGTGGGCACAGGATTTTAGAATCACCTGACTTCATGTATTTTGAAAACATATATTTTGGGCCCTCCATGGTACCCTTTTGCCCCTCCCAATCACTGAAATGCTGTGGAAATAGAAAAAAGTTTGAGAAGCTGTGTTTTAGACTATTTGAGAGAATTTTTCTTGCCTCTGGTAGCACTGGCATATATATATCTCTTTTGTACTTAGATCTACTTCATCACCTAATAAACCTTTTATTTGCATCACCCCCCCCCTTTAAATTAATGTTTTATTGCATTTTAGGTGAAAGTTTACACAGCAAATTAAGTTCCCCTTTAACAATTTTTATATAAATTGTTCCGTGACATTGGTTACAGTTTTTACAATGTGTCAGCATTCTCATTTTTTCCATTTTGTTTGTTCTGCTTCCATTGATCTAGCTTTCCTTCCCTTCATTGCTGTCTCATCTTTGCTTTTTTTGGGTAAATGTTGATCATTTGGTCTCATATAGTTAATTGTTTAAAGCAGTACATTCCTCATGGGTGCCATTTATTGTTTGTTTTATAAGCTGCACTGTTATTTGGCTGAATGGTGACCTGCAGAAATAGCTTCAATTCTAAGTTCAAAGGGTACCTGAGGGGATAGTCTCAGGATTTCCTGTACTCTCTATTGGTCCAGTAGGTGTGGCCTTTTTTAGGAATTTGAGATTTGTTCTACATTTTTTTTCCCATGCTGTCTGGAACCTTCTGTTGTTTCCCTGGCCAGAATGGTTGGCAGTGGTAGCTAGGCACCATCTAGTTCTTCTGGTCTCAGGTTTGAAGAGCTGGTGGTTGGTGTGGGCTGTTAGTCCTGTGGACTGGTTTCTTTTTTGAGTGTTTGATTTCCTTCATTTTCTTCTGCTTCATACAAGTAGAGATCAATAGTTGTGTCTTAGATGACCACTCACAAGATTTTAAGACCCCAGATGCTGCTTATCAAACTAGGATATAGAACATTATCTTTGTGGACCATGATATGCCAATTAACTAAGTTGTCCCCCAAGACTAGGGTCCCAAGCCTTTTGACCCAGTAAACCAATCGTGCATGTTGTTTGGATATGTCTGGAAGCCTCCATAGCCATGCCACCTGTGTGGTTTGTTATACATGTGGACATACATGCAGCGCACACAGATGTGATATACATATGCCTACAGGTACGCCTACACATGCACGTGCATTTACTCACACATGCCTTCCTGTACACAGATATGCATCCATATCTACCTGTGTAAGCACACACATATTGTTTTGGTTGTTTTTGCAAAATTGTATATGTTACAGCATTTACCGAAATTACCCCTTTTTCTTGTGTACTTCTCAGTGTCTTTATTTGCCTTTCCCATCACCAAAAGTAATAAGTGTCTTCTATCTGGAAAGTGATTCTTCCTCTTTCTTCTTCCCATCCCTGGTAACCATCAACGAACTTTGCTTTCTGTGTGTATGTCTGTCCTTGACTTTTTATAGTAGTGGGACCGTACAATATTTGTCTTTTTGTGGTTGACTTATTTCAGTCACCACGGTGTCCTCCAGGTTCATGCGTGGATTGAGTCATGGACCCATTATTCTTTGTAGTTGCATAGTATTCCACGTAGGCATGTACCACAGATTGGTTATCCATTTGTCCGTTGATTGGCACTTAGGTTGTTTCCATCTCTTTGCTATTGTGTATCACCTCCCTTTTAAAAAACTTTTTATTCTAGAAAGTTTCAAATATGTACAGAAGTGAGCAGTATAAGGAACCCCTGTATACACATCACCCAGATCAAACAATTATTAATGTACGGCCACTTAGTTCCCTCTGTTACCCCATTGCTAGCCTCCTGCCAGATTATTTTGAAGCAAATAATAGATCTTTTATGTGAATGTTTTACTTGTGTCTTTAAAAGATTAGAAACTTTAAAACATAGCCACAACACCGCTAGGAATGTCATAATAGCAAATATCCAGAGTTTAAATTTCCCTGATTGTTTCATACATTTTAGTAGTTAATTTGCTTGGACAAGGCATTTGGTTGGTGTATCTCTTAATTCTCTTTTTTGTAGGTTCTCCTCCCTTCCCCTCTCTCTTTACAATTTATTTTTCTAATAACTGGTTGGTTTGTCCAGTAGAATTTTCTGTGTTCTGGATTTTGCTGATTGCATTTCTGTGGTGGTGTTTAATATGTTTCTCTGTCTCCTGTATTTCCTCCCCTGTAGTTAGAAATGGAGCCCTGGTGGCCCAGTGATTGAGAGCTTGACTGCTAACCCAAAGGTTGGCAGTTTAAATCCACCAGCTGCTCCTTGGAAACCGTATGAGGAAGTTCTATTTTGTAGGGTCACTATGAGTCAAAATTGACTCGACAGCAACAGGGTTCAGTTAGATAAAGAGTCCCTGGGTGGTGTAAACAGTTAAGAGCTTGGGTACTAACTGAAAGGTTGGCAGTTAGAATTTGCCCAGAGGCATCTCGGAAGAAAGGCCTGGTGACCTACTTTGAAAGATCACAGTTATTGAACACCCCATGGAGCACAGTTCTACTCTGACACGCATGGGGTTGCCATGAGTTGGAATTGATAGCAGCTGGTTTGGTTTTTTGGAGTCAGATATAGAGGATCAGATTATGCTTCCTGATATATTGCATCATAAGCCACAAAATGTGTGATGACCTCTTTGTGATGTTAAGATCGATGAGGTAGGGGTGTTAGGGCTAGGGGCTGATCTGCCCATTACAATCTAGCCCGTTGATTTTTCGCCCATTAGTTTTAATAGCCATTGGGCATTGCTGCCTTCTTGAAGTCCCCATTTCTAATGAGTAAAGACTACCTGGGTTCTATTTATAGAGGACCTTAGACATTAATTGGTTCCTGGGTAACAGTCTTAAGACAGATGTTTAATGCCTGTAATTATTAATTTGGTTTCTGTTTAAGGAAATCTATTTCATTCCATAGTATCATTCTTAATCTTGAAAATAAATGAAAAGAAAATTGGATGAATATTTTATAGACATTAAGGACATAAACCAGATATTTAATATAAATATGTTATTTTTAATAATGATTTTGTTTTTAATATCAATACTTTTTTCAAAGAATTTTTGTCTGTGAACTAGATTGGCTGAATTGAAGCTTCTTAAAAAAAGAAAAAAGTAACACATGGAAATCAAGATACCTTCTTTTTTTGATAGATTTCACTTTAGTAAGCTAGGAGGGCCACCTCATTCCAAAGACCTTATAATTATTCTCAAAATTCTTATCATCTGTTTCATATTTTTCCTGTTGATTCTCTAGAACTTTCGATAGTAAATGCTGGAGACGCGTTTGTCTTCAGTGACCCCTTGCCCTTCTACTTTGAAGTGCTTTGCTGCTGCTCTCCTTTGGGTGAGATTCTAACAATGGAGTCCCATTTGCCTTGAGACCAGGCATTGTTCTTTCTTTCTTGTTACTGTAGCTTTGCTAATACATACACTTTCCAGAAAAACTGTTTTGTTGTTGGTGAACTCAAATAGTAATTCCTTCCAGTTAACTTTACATTTCCCACTGAATTTCAGTGCCAGTCAATTCTTATCCTAAACCTTAGACCATCTTTTGAGCTAAAAACTTCCTCCTTGCCCATCTCACCTATCCAGTGTTTAAGCATTTTGAAGACTGTAGAAAGTGCTTCTGAGGAAATTATTGCTTTGATTTAGAGTTTTAATGGATTTCCTGCATTTACTAATAGTCCATTTTATCACGTTTTCCCACACCATTAATCAACCTGTCATATTTAACAAAACTTATACTTGCAAATGTTATGACCTAGAGATCGGTCATATTTCCTTGTCCTCCGCAACTGTGCTTTGTTTATACCTGGGAAATAACTCATGGTGTTTTATTCCTGGCTTCTGTGGACTTAAAATGCCATGCTTTATTTCCAGGGTAGTAGTTTCTAATTTGACATTTGGTGAATTGCCTTTTTTTTTTGAGATCAGAATTAAAGCAAAAAAGTTACAAAGTTTGAAGAAAATTTACAAAAAGTGAAGAGCAGAGTACAAGTTTTTGCTGTGCACAACTCCTAATTGTTAGCTGGGCTATCACCCTCAGTTAATTAGCCAGTCAGTGATCTTTAGTTAACAGTTGGTCGTAGTTTTTAGACAGTTATAAATTCAAATTTCAATCTTCAGTCTGGAGATCTTAATTATGGTAAAGGTCATAAAAGCAGGATTGGAGTATCGAAAGTAAAGCTGTTTCGCTTTGAGGCTTTGTCTGTTTGCACTTAGTGGGGGCTCATAAGTTTTGTTGTCTGTGGTCTGTTTATAGCCTGTTCCAGCTTTTCACCACCATGCAGGTGAGAGAACCACATTATTCCTATGGGAAGAACACAATTTGCTTTATAATGTTAAAATTGGAAGTTGCATTTTTAACTGAAGGTTCTATAGGAAGTAAATTATAGATATTTTATGCAGGCAAATATATATAGCAACTATAAGCCTTTTTGATCAGTTTTCAGTATTAAATTATGTACTACATGCAGATTACCCTACTCTAAAACATGCAGGTAGAACATTAACTTTTTTGGCCTCAAAATACTATCTACTATCTGTAAAACACTTGAAGCATTTAACAATTGCTACTGCAGAATTAAAGGAACTTCTGGGTGGTAATTTTAAACTGTTTAAGTTTTCTTATAGCTATCTAAATTATGAATAGGCAATTCATACAAAAAGAAACAAATAATATTCATAGAAAATGGCCAACCACAGTCAAGGAAATGCATATTAAAGCAATTAAGGCCTTACCTTTTGTTTAGTAAAAAAATGAAAACTGGTATCAGTGAGGTTATAATGAAACTTGGTTCTTCTATTGCCTTTTTTAGTTATGACTCATTTTATATTTTCGTCACTGCACTAGGGTTAACAATATGCATCCTTAATGTATCAGAGTCTGTTAGAACCTGTGTTTTACCACCTTCCACTTCAAAATTATAATAGCTTTACAGTATAATTTAACTTACTCGTCCCTACAACATTTAAGTTTTTTTTTTTCTCTTTGTATATAAGCCCCACATTGTAGTTTATTACTTTTGTTCTAAATAATCAATTATCTTTTAAGGAAATTAGTTGGAGGGGGGAGCAACCTTTTACCTTTATACCACTTATTTTCTATTTCAGGTTCAGATCTGTAGGAAGGAATGAAAAGAGTTTGCATTTGGTATTGTTTTCAGCATTTCTTGTAGTGTACCTCTGCTGGGGATGAATTCTCGTATCTTACACCCATTGTCTTTATTTTGCTTTCATTTTGAATGATAGTTTCACTTGGTATAGAAGTCTGGGTTGAAACTTTTTCTTTAAGCTCTCTAAGGATATATTGATGAGAAGCAGTTGTTTGAATTATTCCCCTATGTAATGTGTATCGTCCTCCCTACTCCCCCACCCCCAGTTGCTTAAAAGATTTTCTCTTTCTCTTTTGTTTTTAGCAGTCTGACAGTGATGTGCCTATTTTTGGTTTTCTTTGTTTTTATCCTTCTTGAGGTTCTCTGAGCTTCCTGGGTCTGTAATCTCCGTCACCCAAATTGGGAACATTATGACCATTACTTTTTGGGCCTATTTTCATTTTCTTCTTCTGGAACTCTTAACTATGCATGGTTAATATTGCCTGACAGATCCCTAAGACTCTTATTTAGTTTTTCGTCAATCTGTTTTTCAGATTAAAACATTTCTTTTGTTCTGTCTTCAAGTTCACTGGCCCTTTCTTCTGCCATCACCAATCTTCTGTTAAGTCTATCCAGTGAATATTTTCATTCTAATTATTTCATTTTTCAGCTTGAAATTTCCATTTGTCTTTTAATAGTTCTTATTTCACACTTGAGAATCCCTGCCTATTCACTTAATAGGATCATTTTTTTCTTTTAAGCCTGGGAACATAGAACAATCTGCTTAAAAACTTTTGTCTGCCACATCCAACATCTGGGCCTTTGCAGGTTTCTGTTAACTTCTTTTTTTTCCCCCTGGATTATGTACCGCTTATTCCTGTTTCTTTGCATATTTAGTAATTTTTTATTGTATACTGGATATTGTGGGTTATACATTGCAAAGATCCTGGATTCTGTTATCTGTTGTTGTGGAAAGCTGTTTAATTACTGGTTGATATTGACCTTATGTAGACTTTGTGTTTTGTTTTTAGTGTGGATCTGTGGAAAGCTCAGAGAGAAAACCATCTAACTTGATGGGACTAATTCTAAATTGTCTTCTTTGGAGATCTTGTAAAGTCTTGGTTTTAGGCTTTCTTGAAGTGAACTTCAGTAGGACTTACTTACAGTGTGGTCCTTAATTCTAAGATGGAGCTTTTCTGATGTCTCATCGTGATGTCCGAGGTGTTCATGAGATTGCTCCACTCTGGCTGGGCCAGAACTCCGAAGTTCTTGTTGAGTTCTGAAATCTCTATTCCTTTTTCAAACGTGTAGCAGCTGTTCTCTGTGTAACCCTTGCATACAAAGCATTGTGTTCTCCTGCACATGCCTAGCTTGCCCTTGGCCAAAGTCTTCTTGGCTTTACCTCTGCACTGATTTAGCCATCCTGATCTCTCATCTTTGCTTGTGCCCTAGCTGTGGGTAGAATATTGTTCCCAGGCAGAGAGCTGGAGGTGATGATAGAGCTGACCTCATGAATTTCCTTTTCTCAGGGATTATATGGTCTTGCACTGCCTGTTGTCCAATGCTTGAAAAAAAGCAAGATGCCATATGTATTTTGTCTAATTTTATAGCTGTATGTGTTAGAGGGCTGGCCTGGTACCAGTTACTCTAATGGCCTGAAGAAGAAGGCCCAAAGTGTTCTTTTTTTTCCTTCTTCAAAGTCTGACTGTAGTTTTAAAAACAAACCAAACAGAATTGGGAATTGTTTGTACTATTTTGTAATCCGTTTTTTTCCTACTTATTTTATGCGGATTAAAAAAAGAAAATCCTTAGGTTCTTAAGTGTTTTTTTCCTTAAGCTGCGTAATATGTCAGTATATGGCTAAAATAATTGTTGGGCCACTTTTCAGTTTTGAGACACTCAACATTAATTTTCACCATCATAAGTAACGCAAGTAAACAAACTTACACATCTTTGTTAGCATCTTTGGTTATTTCCTTATAAGTTCTGAGAAGTAGGTTTGCCCGTTTTAAAAGAATATAATCTTTAAAAATGGCTTTTAAAAATATGTGCCAGAATAAACTTTTGAACACTTAGATGCTGTTATTATTTGACTGTAGAATGTAAATGTTGAGGAACAAGTACAAGTCACTAAAAGATTGCTTTTTTTCACATAACTAAATTTTGTATATGACAGAGTAGACTGAATCCGAGTTACTTTCTGTAAAAATTTGTTCGTAGCTTTTATTTGGAATATGAATAATAATTTAAAATATACTTTCATTGATTGTGAAAAGCAAATTGCTCTTTACTTGGTTCTTTCTCTGTAAGTTTAGTTTTGGGTTGATGTAATGTAAAGCTAGTAACATTGTAATGCAGATTTGGTGCACTTTTTTATTGTCTGCTTAAAATTAAGCTTCAGGTTTGCTGCCGGATCTAGGTCAGTCCTGAAGTATAAATTTTGCTATTATAATATATGCTGAATTTATGAATTTGGCAAGTTTAATATTATGATTAGACAGCAATAAAAAAAGACTTTTTTTTGGTAGGGCTTGTGGCAAATTGATTGTTAGGTGTACTTAGCGATAAGGTATGGAGGGGTGTTTAAGGTGTCTTTCAGCTTTGGACTTGAAAGACTCATGGGGGACTGAAGGTAGGAAGAATGAACTTGGAATAGTGAATCCGGAAACTCTAACGGAAGGATGAGATCTACTTGTCTCAGTAATTTTTTTTGGACCTGAAGAATGGAAATAAAATCACTATTGTTTTTTGTCCATAGGATTTAATTTCAGTTTAAAATCTTACAGTAATGTAAGTTTCAAAAAACAAAAAAACAAAAAACTTCCAGTCATTCCTAATTACTGAATGTTAAGGTTTGCAAGTATTAATGAAATTTACATATAATTTTTTTTTTATTCAAGTGCCTATTTCAGCTTTTGATAAGTGAAGCACCTTGTATTTAATCCAAACTTGGTAGATAATCATGATGAGGCATAAACGTCGGTGATCACGTCATTGCTGAGCACCGTTATAACTGAAATACATTCGGCACAGTTTGCTTTAAGAGGCTGTAGACTAAAGATGGTGCCAAGTGTGTAGACGTGTGCTGCCTTTTTCTCTGAGGTGAACTGCCGTTATCCATGCTAACAAAAAGAAACTGGCCAGATGATAACTATAGCCAGCTAATTTAGATGAAATTTCAAGTTAATAAAGATTCCTTGTTCAGTGTTTTTGGGTGGATGTGTGTCTTGTTTTTATCTGTCTGTCTGTCTGCCTATCTAATCTACTAAAGCTTTCTACAGTTACTTTACAAAAAGAACAAAACTGTTTGTTGGTTTTTAACAAAATCACCAATCGCCAAATTTGGCTATTGTGATGTACTTGTAGCACTTACTAACTTCAAGTTCTTATTTAAGTGTTTTGCTTCGTAGAACTTCATACTTTTTATTGTTACTTTGTGAGGAATATACTAACTGAGTTGTTAAGAGGTATTTCCCCAGATTGTGTCCCTTCTAATTACATGATTATCAAATTTGCTTGTAAAGTTGGTCAGGACAGACATAAGGCTCTTGAGTGAAATGTTTAAATTTCATTCATTCAACAAATATTTATTAAACACTTGCTAGGTGCCAAGAATGTTTTAGGTGCTGGGAGATATAGTGGTTAACAGGAGGATTGAGATCCTTATTCTTGTGGAGCACATAGTCTGTTGGGGGGAGGTATAAGATACCCATGTAAACAAATGAAAAAAGGTTATTCCAGATATTGATAAGGGCTACAGAAAAGACTGTTTCATTAGAGTGATGGAGTGAGCGGTTGGGGAAGGCCACACTGAGGCAGTAACATCTGAGCTGAGACCTGGATGATGGATAAGTGAGCCACATGAATTTCTAGGAATAGAACATTCCAGCCAGAGGAGACAACAGAGGACAAAGATTCTAAGGTGAGCGACAAGCTTGAGCTGTTCAGTGAACAGTAAGAAAGCCAGAATGCCTGGAGCTCTGGGAATGAACTGAAGAGTGTTGTAAGACGAAGCCAAAGGGGAAGTAGGAGCCAGATCACGTAACACTGGAGCAACTTAGATTTTTCTTTTTTTCTTCTTGCAGTGAAATGAAGGCTTTATGTAGAGGAACGGCAATCTAGGAGGGGATACATACAACAAATAAGTACTTACACAGATGTTTAAATGATGGATTAGTTAATTTCCTGAAGCAGTGACATTTAAGCTGAGACGCAGGAATATGTATGAATTGATTAGGGGAGCAACATGGGAAGGAGTATTCCAGGTAGAGGAATAGCAAGAAATCAGAGTCTAGAAAGAATTTAGCATAAGGATCTGAAGGAAGGGTAGCTTGGCTATTTGTAGTTTAAGGAGATGGGAGTAGCATCAAATGAGGCAAGACAGGTTGGCAGTGAGTACAAGATCCTATAAGATATGTGTAGGCTTTTAATCACTAATCCTCCTTAACAATGATTTTAAGGAGAGTAACTTGATCAAATTTGCATTTAAATGTGTTTTTTGGTGGTGCTCTGCTGAGATTGGATTAGAGGAGGGAGGGTGAGTATTTATGAAGGCAAACCGGTTATGAAACTAGTACCACAGTCCAGGCTGTGATAGGATGGTGGTAGTGGAAACAGGTATTAATGAAGATTCTGAGATAAGCACAGATTTAAGAACTTGGAATTGATTAGATTAAGATGATAAGAAAAAGAAGAGATGGCGCCAGTGATAGCGCTCAGTCTTCTACCTGAGCAAATAAATGGGTGGATAGTGATGTCCTTACAGAGCTACACTGGCTAATTGAAATTCACTGCAGAGCTTTGGCATAATGCACGGTGTGAATAGAAGGTTCTCTTGTGGGGTTGATGATTTTTCAATTACTGTCAATAGCAAATACCTTTGTTATTTACTACACGGCATACATATTTCAACTCATTTTAATCCTGATACCAATCCTGTGAGGTAGACACTATTATCTCTCCATTTTACAGATGAGAAAACCAAAGCACAAAGAAGTTGAGCGACATGCTTAAAGCCATCCAGGCATTTTGACCCCACGGTTCATTGTCTTAACTACTAATTAACCTTGGAAACTTTTTTTTTTTTTTTTAAATAACAGCTTTATTGGAATAGTAAAATTTTACACTTTTAAAGTGTCCAATTCAGTGCTTTTAGTATATTCAGAGTTGTGCAGCCATCACCATTACAACGTTTTCATCACCCCCAGAAGGAATGCTATACTCATTAGCAGTCACTTCCCTCTCCTTCTGACCCCACAGCCCCTGGCAACCAGTAATCTACTTCCTGTTTCTATGGATTTGCCTTTTCTGGACAAGAAGGCTTTTGTGGCTGGCTTCTTTCATTTATCGTGTTTTCAGGGTTCGTTCATGCTCTAGCATGTATCAGTATTTCATTTGTTTTAATTGTGGTAAATGTAACATAACATTTGCCATTTCAACATTTTTTATATATACAATTCAGTGACACTGATTACGGTCATCATGTTGAGCTTGGCAGCTTTTAATCACACTGCATCATTCTGTTTTATTATTTATTCTAATGATATATTAATGTAAAATTTAATTGTTATGTTTCCTGGGAAGTTTACTTTTCATGCATTCAAATAGCATACCTAGCTATGTTGATATACCATTGAAACAGTCAGTGAGAATAGTCTCTTATATTAAATATTGCTTTCATTTTCAAGATTCTCCTTTGAAGTCGTTTGTTCATTGTACTGCATTGTCACTATTTGTAGCACATTTTAAATATTGTTGATTTTGCTCTGCACAGTTGAAGATGCCTTGTGATGAGGAAGTAAAGGCTCTAATACTCTTCACAAGTTAGAATGAGCTAGATGTTTCTCTCTGTAAAGAGATTAAAAATCCATTAATGTAGGTATATAATCTTTGCTCTGTGAATGGCAATAATGTGGGTAAGGTATTGTACTGTTGACTGACAGTCTCTCACTTGGGAGAGGAGGGACAGTCATTGCATTAACCACAGTGGAAACTGAATGTCTCCTAGACTGGAAACTGGCAATGAGTAGATAGGCTTAAGGAGGGTCTTGAAAATAAAAACAGTGTTTAATGAAAGAGACTGTTATCACTGACCATATCAGTGGTATATCAGTAGAGCTGGGTATGATATTTGAATGCATGAAAAGTAAACTTTCCAGGAAAGGTATAACAGTTAAATTCTAAATTAATATATAATTAGAATAAGTAATAAAAGAGAATTATGCAAATAATGTGATTTTGATGTGGGAGAGAATAAGGTCCCTAGGAGTAACTTGTTGGCTACATTGATCAAGCAGTTGGCAGGAGAGGAAGCCAAGACAAAGAACATGTCCTCTGAAGCTAGCTAGCAGGTGTGTTTTTAAAAGGGCAGATATCTAAATGTTGGAAATTTGCTTCTGTTATTTCCATTTTCTGTAGTTATTCTGTAAAGTTCTTTCAGCAAAGGTTGCCTTATTTTGGTGTGCTGTGGTAAACAAAGGAAGGGGTTGTATGGTTGTTTTGGGAAACTATAGAATCTTGAGATGGCAGCTATGGTGTTTGGTGAGAAAGAGCCCCAGAGGAAGATGAAAAGAGGATAAAACTTTTTTTTTTTCCTTTAAGTGAAAGTTTACAAATCAAGTCAGTCTCTCATACAAAAACTTATTTACACCTTGCTACTATTCCTAGTTGCTCTCCCCCTAATGAGGAAGCACATTGCTCCTCTCCACCCCTGTGTCCATTCAGCCAGCTCCTGTCCCCCTCTGCCTTCTCATCTCACCTCAGCACAGGAGCTGCCCACATAGTCTCATGTGTTTACTTGAGTCAAGAAGCTCACTCCTCACTGGTGTCATTTTCTGTCTTATAGTCCAGTCCAACCCCTGACTGAAGAGTTGCCTTTGGGAATGGTTCCAATCAATCTTGCGCTAACAGAAGGTCTGGGGACCATGACCTCAGGGGTCCTTCCAGTCTCAGTCAGACCATTAAGTCTGGTCTTTTTATGAGAATTTGAGTTCTCCATCCCACTGTTTTCCTGCTCCATCAGGGATTCTCTGTTGTGTTCCCTGTCAGGGCAGTCATCTGTTGTAGCCAGGCACCATCTAGTTCTTCTGGTCTCAGGCTGATGTAGTCTCAGGTTTATGTGGCCCTTTCTGTCTCTTGGGCTCATATTTTCCTTGTGTTCTTCATTGTCCTTTGCTCCAGATGGGTTGAGACCAACTGATGCGTCTCAGATGGCTGCTTGCTAGTGTTTAAGACCGCAGATGCCATTCACCAAAGTGGAATGCAGAGTATTTTCTTAATACATTTTGTTTTGGCGGTTGACCTAGGTGTCCCCTGAAACCATGGTCCGTCCCCAGACCTCTGCCACTGCTACTCTAGCCTTCAAAGTGTTCAGTTGTATTCAGGAAACTTCTTTGCTTTTGGTTTAGTGCAGTTGTGCTGACTTCTCCTGTAATGTGTATTGTCTTTCCCTTCACCTAAAATAGTTCTTGCCTACTATCTAATTAGTGAATACCCCTCTCTCTCCCTCCCTACCCTCGTAACTATCAAAGAATATTTTCTTCTGTGTTTAAACTATTTCTTGAGTTCTTATAACAGTGGTCTCATACAATATTTGTCCTTTTGCAACTGACTAATTCCATTCAGCGTAATGTCTTCCAGATTCCTCCATGCTGTTTCATGGATTCATTGTTCTTTATCGATGTTTAGTATTCCATTGTGTGAATATACCATAATTTATTTATCCATTCATCCGTTGATGGGCACCTTGGTTGCTTCCATCTTTTTGCTATTGTAAACAGAGCTGCAGTGAACATGGGTGTGCATATATCTGTTCGTGTGAAGGCTCTTATTTCTCTAGGATATATTCCAAGGAGTGGGATTGCTGGATTGTATGGTAGTTCTATTTCTAGCTTTTCAAGGAAATGCCAAATCGATTTCCAAAGTGGTTGTATCATTTTACATTCCCACCAGCAGTGTGTAAGTGTTCCAGTCTCTCCACAACCTCTCCAGCATTTATTATTTTGTGTTTTTTGGATTAATGCCAGCCTTGTTGGAGTGAGAAAGCCTTGATGGCGTAGTGGTTAAGTGCTCCGGCTGCTAACCAAGAGGTTGGCAGTTCAGATCCGCCAGGCATTCCTTGGAAATTCTATCGGGCAGTTCTTCTCTGTCCTATAGGGTCGCTATGAGTTGGAACCGACTCAATGGCAGTGGGTTTGGTTTGGTTTTAGGTGTTGGAGTGAGAAGGTATCTCATTGTAGTTTTGATTTGCATTTCTCTAATGGCTAATGATCGTGAGTATTTCCTCATGTATCTGTTAGCTGCCTGAATGTCTTCTTTGGTGAAGTGCCTGTTCATATCCTTTGCCCATTTATTAATTGGGTTATTTGTCTTTTTGTTGTTGAGTTTTTGCAGCATCATGTAGATTTTAAAGATTAGAATCTGATGGGATTTGTCCTAGCCAAGAATTTTTTCCCAGTCTGTAGGAAATCTTTTTACTGTTTTGGTGAAGTCTTTGGATGAGCATAAGTGTTTGATTTTTAGGAGCTCCCAGTTAACTAGTTTCTCTTCTGGTGTTTGTACATTGTTAGTAATGTTTTGTATACTGTTCATACCATATATTAGGGCTCCTAACATTGTCCCTATTTTTTCTTCCCTGACTTTATCGTGTTAGATTTTATATTTAGGTCTTTGATCTATTTTGAGTTGATTTTTGTGCATGGTGTGAGGTATGGGTCTTGTTTCATTTTTTTTTGCAGATGGATATCCAGTTATGCCAACACCATTTGTTAAAGAGACTCTCTTTTCCTCATTTAACAGACTTTAGACTTTGTCAAATATCAACTGCTCATATGTGGATGGATTTATGTCTGGATTCCCAATTCTGTTCCACTGGTCTCTGTATCTGTTGTTGTACCTGTAGTACCAGCTATTTTGACCACAGTGGCGGTGTAACGTGTTCAAAAATCAGGTAGTGTGAGGCCTCCCACTTTGTTCTTCTTTTTCAGTAATGCTTTACTTATCTGGGACCTCTTTCCTTTCTATATGAAGTTGGTAATTTGTTTCTCCATCTCATTAAAAAATGTCATTGGAATTTGGATTGAAATTGCATGGTATCTATAGATTGCTTTGGGTGGAATAGACATGAGCATGGTATATTTTTCTACTGATGTAGGTCTCTCTTGGTTTCTTGCAGTAGTGTCTTGTAGTTTTCTTTGTGTAGGTCTTTTACGCCTCTGTTTAGATTTATTTGTAAGTATTTTATCTTCTTGGGGGCTGCTGTAAATGGTGTTGATTTGGTGATTTCCTCCTTGACGTCCCCTTTGTTGGTGTAGAGGAATCCAACTGATTTATGTGTGTTTATCTTGTATCCTGATACTCTGCTGAAGTCTTCTATTAGTTTCAGTAGTTTTCTTGAGGATTTTCTGTGCTGCAAATAGATATACTTTTACTTCTTCCTTACCAATTTGCATTCCCTTTATTTCTTTATCTAGCCTGATTGCTCTGGCGAGGACCTCCAGCACAGTGTTGAATAAGAGTGGTGATAAAGGGCATCCTTGTCTGGTTCCCGTTCTCAAGCGGAATGCTTTCAGATTTTCTCCATTTAGGATGATTGAGGATATAATTCGTATTGACCATTCTTGTGTTCTGTGCTTTGCTTTAATACGGAAGGCTATTCTATGTTACGTTTATTAAATTAGGAACTTTTTAGAAAGTTCTTTTTAGAAACTTCGTAGGGTCTTAACTTTGCCCTTAAAGTTCTATCATGAAGTTAAGCAACATTCACAATCATATATATGTTTTAATCTTTGCAACTTTGAGTAATTTTCCAGATGATACCTACAGGGAAAATTGAGATCTGAACTATTAGGTGAAGGTGATTTTTTTTTTTTCCCTTCTGAATTTAGTTTCTATGTGCATAGTAGCAAAATTTGTTTACACAATAAAGTAATGCTCAAGAACAGGTAGTAGTCACGTTTAGTTTTTTAAGACTTAATTGAGATAGAGGCATTACTTGATACTGCTACTTATCTGTATAATAGTGGGAACTCTTAGTGGCATTCTTGGTCCAGTTACAGAGGGAGTGAGAAATTTAATATGTACTTGAGCTTGACTTTTTGTAACTATCCTCAAATGGTCTAGAGATAGTGGTGAAGTTATTTGAGATTCTGCTTTAGTTGTAATCCTTCAGAAAAAGAATTAATCTGTTTCTCTCTCTCTTTTTTTAATTGTAGGTGAGAATTATGAAGATGATGACCTAGTAAATTCTGATGAGGTTATGAAGAAACCATGTCCAGTGCAGATTGTTCTTGCTCATGAAGATGACCATAACTTTGAGCTTGATGAAGAAGCCTTGGAGCAGATATTGCTGCAGGAACATATACGAGATCTTAACATAGTAGTGGTATCTGTGGCAGGAGCTTTTCGTAAAGGGAAATCATTTCTGCTGGACTTCATGCTTAGATATATGTATAACAAGGTGAATAGAGTCTTTTATAAGTTGAACCCAATTTAAAACAGAAAACTACCAACCAACCAACTCTGTTTAAAAAAATAAAAGACGAAAAGCAGGAAGAGCTGTATCTTTAATTTTATAGAAATACAGTTCTTTATGACTTTACAGATAAAACAAAAATATAAGTTTATTTGGGCCCTTGACTCTTTCTCATCTCCATAATTCCTTTATGTACACACTACATACTGATGCGTATGATTGAGCATCTGTGTTCCAGGCATTGTGGCTCTAACCCAAGGTATCTGAGTATACCCTGAAAGTCTCTGAAGTACTGCTGTTCATCTTCTCTCACTTTTTGTTATTCCCTCACACCTTCCCCTTCTTGTTCGTCTTTACAGTGAGTGAAAGTAGGCTGATTGAGACCTTTGTAAAAGCATACCTCTGTTCCTCAAATAAGTTACTTTCTGTGGTTTACTATTACCCTCTGAGTTAACATCCAGTTCCTTAGAGTGGCTTCCATGGCCTTGCATGACCTCTGAGTTTCATCTCTTGCCTCTGTACATCGGGTATACTATAATTCTTTCATTTCCTTGAGTGTATAACAATGTTTCTTAAGTCAGTCCTTGCTGTACTCCTGACTGATCTTTTCACAAGAGGTATTTCCTGACTTAATAAGACTATGTTATGTCCTACAGATTCTCATGGCTCAGGTCATATGTTACATTGATGTTACTTTTGTTGCCTATTTTTCCTGGCTCTGTCAGGACTGGGCTTTTCTTTTTTTAGTATTTTATTGTGTTATAGGTGAAAGTTTACACAGTAAATTAGATTCCCATTTAATAATTTTTGTACAGATTATTCTGTGACATTGGTTACAATTTTTACAATGTATCAGCATTCTCATTACTTCCCTTCTGTTTGTTCTGATTCTCTTGATCTAGCTTCCCTTTCTGTCCTTGCCATCTCATCTTTGCTTTTGGATAAATGTCGACCGTTTGGTCTCATATAGCTGATTGTTTAAGGGAGCACATTACTTACTGGTGATACTGTTTATTTTATAAGCTAAACAATTATTTGGCTGAAAGGTGACCTTTAGGAGTAGCTTCAGTTCCAAGTTCAAAGGGTATTTTAGGGTGATAGTCTTGAGGGTTCCTCTAGTCTCTGTTGGTTCAGTAAGTCTGGCTTTTCTTAGGACTTTTAATATTGTACTACATTTTTCTTCATTTTTTTCCAGGACTTTCTATCCTGTCTCTGGTCCGAACAGTTGGTAGTAGTAGCTGGGCACCATCTAGTTCTTCTGGCCTCAGGCTAGAAGAGGCTGTGGTTTGTGTGGGCTGTTTAGTCCTGTGGACCAGTTTCTTTTTTGAGTCTTTGGTTTCCTTCATTTTCTTTTGCACCATATGAGCAGAGAGCAATAATTGTATCTTAGATGGCTACTTGCAAGCTTTTAAGGCCCCAGATGCTACTCACCAAACTAGGGTGTAGAACATTATCTTTACGAATTATGTTATGCAGTTGTTGACTAAGTTGTTCCAGGAGACTATGGCCCTAAGCCTTTAACCCAGTAAACCAATCTAGACGAGTTTGAATATGGGTATGGGCTTTGTTTTATATATATATATATATATATATATATATATATATATATATATATATATATATGAGACATATCTCCATTACCTAGTGCAATAATTGATACTTAGGTGTTTGTTATCTATTTTGAGCAATGAATCTCCATTCCTTTATTCATTTTCACCTTTTGATGGTATCAGATGGTTAATTATAATTTCCTTCCTCCTTCCTGACTTTGACTTTTTCCCTAAAAAAAAGGCAAAGAATTTTATCACTTGAGTCGTAGTGTTTTTCTAATAGTTGAAAGTTGGGTTGAGAGAATGAGAGCTTTGATAAGGACCAAGAAGAAGGAATTGGAAATTTTGGAGTGGATCATTTAGGTGGGGCATTTGACATACAGAAGCCACGTGAAGACGCTGAAAATAGCACTTGGACGGAATTACAGAATTGTTTAAACACCTGTTAGGGTGCTCACCTTTAAAAGTTCTGATAAATGTGTAACCGAGTATGCTTGTCTTGAGATAAGCAGTAATGTCAACATTCTCAGTAGATTTTACAGGAAGCTCTTTGGAAAATTCTTTACATAGGGATCTCTTTAGGCATGCTCAAGTATGCCTGAGTATCAAGAATATAGATCATATTAAATAATAGTTTTTTTTTTTTTTACATGTTTAGGCAATTGAGAAAGATATAGTACTTTAAGGTTTTTAAGCTTAGACTTATCTCCCTGAGTTTTACAACTGTAATAGAGACATGTATAAATAGTGGCATATTCTTAAAAAAAAATCTGCATATTTAAAGACAATCAAAGAATTCCTCTATTCCTTAGGTTAGCTTGTTTATATTATGTATGTCTGCGTCTTAGCTGTTCACTGCAAATGTATTAGCTTCCAAGTAGGTCACAGATAGTCAAATGTTGGAAGAGAAAGGAAGCGTAGATCTCTTGTCTAGTAATGACGTGTAAGTTTTCACCTCATTCGCCATTTCTGATTCCAGCTCTGATCAGTTAGTAGTGGCTGCTTAGAATGGGGTAGCAGCCCATATGTGTCATGTATTTATAATTCCTGAACTAATAGAACTCTTCCTTTCCTGGGAGAGATACTGAAGCCATGGAAAGGGTATAATGGCAGATGGCCTGAGTTTACACATAGTTAGGTGGGTTCTAAACTTGTAAAATAATATCCTTATTAATCTTTATTCATAAGGTGTTCGAATAGAGGTCTTTATAAATCATCTTACTCTGTCAAATCAAAAATCGCATTAAAGCAGCATCTGATTTTTGGAATAACATGCCTCTACTTATACTGGTTTAGCGGTCGTTCATGTTTTTCCTAGGAGATAAAATAAGGAAAGAGTAATAACAGTGGAATAGTTTCAAATGTATCTTACTGTGTGCCTGCAAGGAATCCCTGGGTGGTGTTAAGCATTGACTACTAGTTGAAAGGAGCCCTGGTGGCCCAGTGGTTAAGTGCTACAGTTGCCAGCCAAAAGATCGGCAGTTTGAATCTACCAGCCACTCCTTGGAAACCCTATGGGGCAGTTCTCCTCTATCCTGTAGGGTTGCTGTGAGTCGGAATCAACTCCATGGCAACAGATTTACTAGCTGAAAGGTTGGCGCTTCAGACCTACTCAGAAGTGCCTCAGAAGACAGGCCTGGTGATCTGTTTCTCAAAGGTCACAGCCTTGAAAACCCCGTGGGGCAGTTCTACTCTGCACACATGGGGTTGCCATGAGTTGGAATTGGTTCCGTGGCAGCTAACAACAAGGTAAGCCTTGGTGGGATGCTCCTGAAAGAAGTAGGAGAGAAGCCAGCAGTGGCTCATATTGACTGTGTGTGTCTTCTGTATTGACCGGAGTCAGTCTGTGTAAATATGCAGTTTACTAAATAAAGGAGCTAGTCGTGTAAACATTTTACTATATGACATAAAAATAGATGAGTATTTTCATTTGAGTAGTTAATAAAGGAATAATATCATAAGGCTGAATGTGAGCTCTTCTCTGTTGAATAAAAACAAAAACATCAGTAGCTAAGTTCTTAAAACTAAGAATATTCTGATATTTTAACCAAACATTTCCAAATTATAGAGGAAATCCTGATTTTTAGGCCTCATTTTCTTGTAAAGTAGCTTTTTGTATAGTTTATTTTTTGAGCGGCTACTTCTTTTGGGAAACCCTGGTGGCCCAGTGGTTAAGTACTACGGCTGCTAACCAAGGGGTCAGCAGTTCAAATCTAGCAGGCGCTCCTTGAAAGCTCTTTGGGGCAGTTCTACTTTGTCCTATAGGGTTGCTATGAGTCGGAATCGACTCGATGGCAGTGGGTTTGGTTTTTTTTGGTACTTCTACTGAGAAAATTGTTAGGTTGTTTTTGCTTACTATATGGGAGAGAAGAAATTAGTCTTGTCTTGTAAACTTGAGAAATGAACTAAGGGTTTTTCTAGGATAAAATCTCTTCATGTCATTTCAGAATTAAGCAATTATTATAACAAGACTTTTAATATGAAAAGTAGGACAGGAGGGTGTCACTGGAATTGCCGATTTATTGAATTCATGACAATAAGAAGCATTTGAACTCATAACTTATGACATTCATCATGAATGCCAATTATGTATGACCTATATACAACAACAAAAAAAATTTTTTTTTATATACAACAGAAATTCAGGTTTATTGGTATACCCAATAATTTTTAAGTGGAATATTACCTTATAAGTCATTCTTGAAAAATTATGAAATAATTGTAAAGAGTTATGTGGGAACTATCAGGTCTATTATGCCTATATTTAAAAAAAATCACCTTATTAATGTGTAAAAGTAGTGAATTGTACAAAAACAAAAAAATTACAAATTATACATACAGGGGGCATTAAAATTAGTAATGAGAGACATTTAGCGGTGGAGTTGGGAAGGAGACTGACTTTACCCTCTGAGATACGTGTGTGAATGCATATACACACACACAGAGTCACGCGTCGCTTAAGGTCCACGATGTAGTCTATGAGATAGGAAGTTTTGTGATTTGGATGTTGCGCGAACGCTGTAAGGTTTTTTCAGGCATTTACTCCAGAATAAGGAGGTTTTGTCCATAATAAAAATTTGCGGGGCAAATAACCTCTCTCTACAGTTTATCTAAGGTTTCAACAAATTCTTCTGCTGACTTTGCATAAGCGTTTAATTTCACGTTACGCAGGGAAAAATGTTTGAAGTGTTTGAACCACCCAGAGCTAGCACTAAAATTGGTGGTCTGGTCCTGCTTTTTCTTTAACATCTTGAACAAGCTTTGTTCCTTAGCAGCGATCATCACAATGTGAAGGGGGATCACTTTTGTGTTTGACCCACAATCCACGTCATTAGCAATTTCTGCATATCTGACGTATGTCCCTCTTGCATTTTTGTTAACCTTGTAGCTTTCAGTGGAGCCAGTCCTTTAACGGCTTGGGGAGTTTTCGTTTGTTCGTTTGTTCTTAATGATCGTTGTGATTGTCAAGTGTGACATACCTAAGTCCACTACGTCCCCTTTTCCAACCTTATGGATCCATAGACATACATGTGGTCAGACGTTGCCCGGACAGATGAGTGGTGCATGACTGTATATACTTTCAAGTATTCTGTGCACCACCCCCCCCCCCGCCCCTTTCCTGATTTTAAACCATGTAGGTGCCCTTGTTCTGTTCAAATGACTGCCTCTTCGTCTATGTGTAGGTTCCTCATGAGCACGGTTAAGTATTCTGGGATTCGCATTTTTCACAGTGTTGTCCATAATTTGTTATGATCCACACAGTGTATACCTTTGCATAGTCAGTAAAACACAGGTAAGCACCTTTCTGGTGTTCTCTGCTTTCAGCCAGGATCCATCTGATATCAGCAATGATAGCCCTGTTCCATGTCCATCTGAATCCGGCTTAAATTTCTGGCAGCTCCCTGTCAGTGCACTGCTACAGCCGTTTTTAATTATCTTCAGCATAATTTTACTTGGATGTGATATTAATGATATTGTTTGATAATTTCCACATGCTGTTGGATCACCTTTCTTTGGATTGGGTATGAATATGGATTTCTTCCCATTGGTTGGCCAGGTAGCTGTCTTCCAAATTTCTTGTCACAAATGAGTGAGTGCTTTTAGGGTTGCATCCATTTGTTGAAACATCTCAGTTTGTATTCCGCCAATTCCTGGAGCCTTGTGTTTGCCGATGCCTTCAGGACAGCTTGAACTTCTTCTTTCAGTGCCATTAGTTCATGATCATATGCTATGTCACGAAATGGTTGAATGTTGGCCAGTTCTTTTTGGTACAGTGACTGTGTATTCCTTCCATCTTCTTTGAATGCTTCCTGCGTTGTTCAGTATTTTGCACATAGAATCCTTCATTATTGCAACTTGAGGCTTGACTTTTTTCTTCAGTTCTTTCAGCTTGAGAAATGCCGAATGTGTTCTTCCCTTTTGGTTTTCTAACTCCAGGTCTCTGCACGTTTCATTATAGTACTTTACTTTGTCTTCTCCAGTTGCTCTTTGGAATTTGTTCAGCTCTTTGACTTCATCATTTCTTCTTTTCGCTGTAGCTACTGTACTTCCAAGGGCAAGCTTTAGAACTTCACATGAATGTGGAATCATACCGTAGGTATTCTGGGTTTGGCTTATTTCACTGTATCTGTGAGAATACCCATGTTTTTGCATGTTGCAGTAGTTACTGTTTTTGTTAGTTTAGTATTCCATTGTATTACTATACTGCACTTTATTTATCCATCTTCGGACTTTGGCTTTGATTTTGTAATTTTCAGTCAGCTGATTTTTGTGAATTCCACGCTTTCAAAGTAAAGTAGGTTACTCCATTGTCAGTAGAAATTTTTGAAAAATGTTGATCCAAATTGTTACATCTGGCTATTTTGAATACTTTTAATTCCAAGAAACAGCTTCAAAAAAAAAACAAAAACAAACCAAACCCGTTGCCGTTGAGTCAATTCGACTCTATAGGACACAGTAGAGCTGCACCATACAGTTTCCAAGGAGTGCCTGGTGGATTTGAACAGCTGACCTTTTTGTTAGCGGCTGTAGTTCTTAACCACTACACCACCAGCGTTTCCAAGAATCAGCTTACGAAAGTCAAAACCTAATTTAGTAGAATTTAAATTATATAATGTAAAGCTTAGCACAATGTTTGCGTTATATTGAACACTAAGAAATGATGAGCGTTGTTACTATTGAACTGTTCTAGACAAGGATTCTAAATTCTGTACAAAGTTGCTTCTACTTTTATATTTCTTAATTTTCCTGTTACGAACGCCATTATGAAGAATTTTAAACATATATAAATGTAGACACTAATGAACACCCGTGTACACCTATTTTTAGCAATTATCAACTCAGTTTCATTTCATCTATAACCTAATTCACTCCCCACCTTTTGTATTGTGTTGAAGTAGATCCTGGTCATCATGTCACTTCTTCATTTGCAGAAATAAATTGTATTTACAACTTTGGTATGTATTTCTTAAAGATAAACAGTTTTTTGTGTCTAGCTTGTTGAAGACACTGATTGTTGGTCTTACAGAGTCTCCCCATCCGGATTTACTGGTTGCATTCCATCACTGTAGTTTTACACGTTCCCTTCTCCTGTAAATTTCCTGTAAATTGGTAGTTGAATCGAGGGGCTTTTAGAGGCTTTACCAAACTCAGATTTGACTTTTTTTTTTTTTGGCAAGAGTATTTCATGGATGAAGTGAATATTCTTCCATTAGGGGGCATATTGTCTTTTAAGGTAACAGATTTTGAATCTTTACTGAATTCTGTGTACTCTGTTGACTAAGCATTTGACAGGTATTATCTCACTTACTGTTCACAGTTACCCTATACAGTAATATTAGTCTTTTCACTTAAAAGGTGAAGGAATGAGGCTCAAAGTAAGTGGCAAGGCTGAAGTTACAGACCAGGTGGTTTGATTCCAAAGCTTTTTTTTTTTTTTTCTAAAAACTACTGTGTAAAATGCTCTTTGATAATTTTCCTATATATTTGTAGTATATAAAGTACAAGTACTTACTGAATTATTCTTTTGTAAAAGTGGTTTTTCTTTTCAATATGTCCTTCAGAAGTTGAAATAGACTGACAGGAGGATACTCCATGTTTATGTGTTAGTGCAAGCATGGCTAACTGTTTATGCTGCCCACTGGTACTTGTGTCTTTGCTTAATGGAGAAAGCGTCGATGCTCTGTGTTGGTACTCAAGAGTTTTGACTTCATTTGTAGCAAACTGATAAAGTCATTGTAAGGGAAGCTATCCTTTATGTAGTTTTTATTCTTTACTCTTTAAAGAGCTGCTCCCAGAACTGCCACCAGAAGTTGGGATTTTATGTGCCTTTACATACAACTTGCCAAAAGCACACATATCTCAGAATATCTCAGAATATGGTCCTATGGGATGTTGAACTGGATTTTACCTTCCCCTCCTAGGCTAACAGTATCTAAGACACAAGACCATGGAAAATGTGTGAATCCATGAAGAAAACTTGGTTTGTTTCATGTTCTTTTCTAAGAAAGAAATATATTTGGAGGAAGAACTACATTTTAAAACGTTTCTTTCTAATTTTATTACCTTTATTGTGGTATAGTTTAATGTACAGTAAAGTGCGTAAACCTTAGTACAGCCAGTGAATTTTTACATACGTCCACATTTGTAACCACTGCCACCGAGATCAAGAAATGAGATCATTTCCACCTTTTTCGAAGGCCTTTCAATCTCCGGTCAGTCATTATTATCTCCAGCTCTCAAGGGCCGCCACTGTTCTGACTTGTATCGCTGTAGAATGGTTTCGCTTGCCTTTGAGCTTCACCTAAATGTATTTATAAAGTATGTACTCTTGTGTCTGGCTTTTTTTTTCTTTTTGTCTTAAGTCTAAGATTTATCCATGTTATTGCATGTATCAATAGTTGTTACCTTTTATTGCTGAATGGTATTTTGTGAACGAATATATCACAGTTTATTTACTCATTCTTCTATTTTAATAGATAGGGGGGTTGTTTCTAGTTCTTGTCTGTTATGAATAAAGTTGCTGTTCACCTTGTCCAATTCTTTGTGACGTAGTACTTATTTCTGTTGGGTTTATACCAGGTGTAGAACTGCGGGGTCACAGGGAAAACAAATACCTATTTAATTTTAATAGGTACTGCCAAACGTTCTTTCCAGGGTGGTTTCATCATTATGCACGTCTACTAGCAATGTAAGAGATTTGTGGTTACATCTTGTAAACAGTATTATCTTTTTAATTTTAGCTGTTTTGATAGATGTGCGTTTTGTTCGTTTATAATCATCATTATACTCCTCTATACGAGTTCCTTTGCTCTTAAAAAACTGTTTGCCAGATTTAATGTA
Source organism: Loxodonta africana (assembly GCF_030014295.1). Taxonomy (NCBI): domain Eukaryota; kingdom Metazoa; phylum Chordata; class Mammalia; order Proboscidea; family Elephantidae; genus Loxodonta; species Loxodonta africana. The sequence goes on from NC_087367.1 coordinate 25,394,496, forward strand.
GAAGTTTGTTTTATTCATTTAATTGTTACTTTAACTGAATTTGCCTTTGAATATTTCATTTATTACAGATGAAACATTGTATGTAACTATTATGTAATAAGCTGCTGAAATCTTAAATTTTGTGTTATTATTTGATCGGGATTTTAAAGGAGTCAGTAAAGAAAGTAAGAATTTGTTCCCCCCCCCCCCCCCCCCCCAGTAAAAGCTAGGGGGATTTGGTATGGAGGTTATGTGGACTACTTTCTTTCTGGTAGCATGTTGAATTTCTTTTTCTATTGAGATCTTGGTTTCTGGATTGACGCTGGTGGCGTAGTGGCTAAGGGTTATGGCTGCTAACCAAAGGGTCGGCAGTTCCAATCTGCCAGAAGCTCCTTGGAAACTCTGTGGGGCAGTTCTACTCTGTCCTATAGGGTAGCTATGAGTCAGAATCGACTCGATGGCGCTGGGTTTTGGTTTCGATTGAGACTAATTTTTTGTTCTTCCATTTGCAGGCTTAAATTTAGTGTAATTTCAATTAGAATGAAAAATAATATCAATTTTTATAATGAAAAAACTTTTCGTGGGCATAAAGTTTGTAATATTCCCTCATTATATTCTTAATGTCCATGGAATTAGTAACGATGACTCCTCTTTTATCATATATTAGTAATTTGTGCCCCCCCCCCCTTTTTTTTCTTGCTTAGTCTGGCCAGAGTTTTATCAGTTTTATTGATCTTTTCAAAGAACCAGCTTTTGGTTTTATTGATTTTTCTCTGTTGTTTTTATCTTTGTAGTTTCAGTTATTTTTGCTCCAACTTTATTAGATCTTTTCTTTTGCTTGCTTTAGGTTTACATTGCTGTTCTTTCTCTAGTTTCCTAAGGTGGTAGATTATTGATTCTAGATCATTCTTTTCTAATATACACATTAAATGCAATAAAATTCCCTCTAAGCACTGCTTTCTGTGCATCCCACAATTTTTTTTAAGTTGTATTTTCATTTAGTTCAAAGTATTTTTTAGTTTCCCTTGAGACTTCTTTAACCCATGTGTTATTTAGAAGTGTGTTGTTTAATTTCTAAGCGTTTGGGTATTTTCCAGCTATCTTTCTGTCATTGATTTCTAATTTAAGTCCATTATGGTCTAAGAGCATACTTTGTATCATTCCTGTTCTTGTAAATCTGTTAAGGTGTGTTTTATGGTCCAGAATGTGGTCTGTCTTGGTGAATGTTCTGTGTAAGCTTGAGAAGACTGTGTGTTCTGCTGTTGTTGAATTAAGTGTTCTATAAACATCAATCCAGGTAATCGATGATGCTGTTCAGTTCGACTAATATCCTTACAGATTTTGGACCTGCTGGATCTGTTTAAATACTGGTAGAGGGGTGTTGAAGCCCCCAACTATGAGGATGGACTTGTCAGTTTCTCCTTGGAATTCCATCAGTTTGCATCACGTATTTTGACACTCTGTTTTTAGGTGCAGAGAGGTTAGGGATTGTTAATGTCTTTTGGAGAACTGACCTTGTTATCATTATGTAATGCCTCTTTTTATTCCTGATAATTTCCCTTGTTCTGAATGAAGTCTGTTTTGTCTGAAGTTAATTATAGCTACTCCAGCTTTTTTTTTTTTTAATTTTACTGTGGTAAAATATAACACTTTTTTTTTTTTTTTTAAATATAACACAACACTTGCCATTTTAAGTGTAGAATTTACTGACGTGAATAACATTCACCATATTGCGCAACTGGCACTGCTGTCTGTTTCCAAAAGTTTGCCTCACGTATTTCACACTCTGTTTTTAGGTGCAGAGAGGTTGAGGATTGTTAAATCTTTTTGCAGAATTGACCCCTTTACCATTATGTAATGTCTTTATTCCAACTAATTTCTTTTGGTGTAATATGAATTTGTTTCTTACCATTTAGAGTAGGTAGAGGATCTTTATTATTGATGATTATATTGCATAGGCAAGTCTTTTTGGCAAGAGTTTATGTTTATTCACTGTAATATTTGACTATACTTATATTTCAGGTGATTTCAGATTTCCTTTTGCAGTTGAGATTTATTCTGTAAGATCTAGTCCCTTTTCGTTTTTACTTTATTTCAGTGAAGGAGTAAGATTACTTTTGAAAATTCTGAATTTTGAGGCTTTTTTGTCCCCATAGTAGTAAATGGTGCCAGTTTAAGTGTTTTTTGAGTTCTTACGTTTGCCTTTAGTAACTTACGACAGCTACTAGGGAGGAGACAGTTTGCTGTTATCAGCGAGGCTGCCTTTTAGAACCCACTAGAATGTTCTTTTTTTTTTTTTTTTAGAATGTTCTTTAAGAGCAGGGGATATTTGTTCTTGTTTCCTGCTTTATCCCGAGCACCTAGAACACTGGCTGGCATGTAGTAGGAGTTCAATAAATATTTGTTGAATGAATGAATGTATTTTATGAAAACTCTCAGTGTTTAGTGTGTTAGAAGAGAAATGATTCTTAAGTTTTACAAAATTATATTATCTAGGTTCTGTGATTTACTTTTTCTTTTATCCTTTTATTGATTAATCAGCTTAGTATTCTTTACCATATTCATTACAAGGTAAACTAAGAAGAGATGATATATAGTCAATAGATTTTTATGCAATACCAATTCTTTTAAAGTTTCTTATGAAGAAGAGGTCAACAAACATGTTAGCCTATGATTACAGTCATCTGTGCTTTTTAAAATTAAAAAAAAATTAAAATTTACTGTCTTGTCCATGTAATTGTATTGTTTCTAAGGATATATCTTAACCCATGCTCAAAAGAGAACACAGTGAAGCTTATAATTAAACTTATTTATATATTCATTCATTGAACAAATATTTTGAGTACCTGTTGCAAGCCAGGCACCATTCTGTGTGCTGGGAATACTTAAGAAAATGAAACACGTGTTTATAAATAAAATACATGGAAAATTTTAAACACACTTTAAACAGAGTAGTATAATGAACCCCCTGTGTACCTATCAATATTTTGCTGGTCTTGTTTCATCTCTTTTCTTCCTTAGGTTTTTTTGGAGGGGAGTTGGGGGCTAGAATATTTTAAGGCAAATCCCAGGGATATTCTTTCACCATAAGTAACTGTTAAGACACGGATGAGGACTCTGTTGTCATTATTTCAACACAGCTGTAGTATCCCAGTTGCCATTGAGTCAGTTCGGACTCATGGCAACTCCATGAATGTCAGAGTAGAACTATGCTCCACGGGGTTTTCAGTGACTGATTTTTTCAGAAGTATACCTCCAGGCCTTTCTTCTGAGGCCTAGATGGTTGGAGGTTTGAGTCCACCCAGAGGCCGTTATAACACCAAACAATCATCTTTACCCAGATTGAACACTCTCTTCATATAATACCCAGTCTGGGTTCAGATTTCCTTGTTGATTTTGAAAAAGCCTTTTTTTCACACATGGGTTGTTTGAATCAGGTTCCAAACAAGTCTTGTGGTTATTTTTAAAGTTGATGCTTTTTAAAGAGAAAATTAAGGCAGTGTGAAAACATTTTTTTTTTTATACATTTTAGTATAATCTGTTCTAAAAGAGCAATGCTATTTTGACAGCCACTGTGTTCAGAATTAAGCTTCGCTTATCTGTACAAGGAGATATAAAAATACCTGGTGTCTGTGTTTTATGGTTTTACAATTTATAGGAAGTCTCTCCATAAAGGAGAAAAAGCTTGCGTGACCTTACTTATCTAGAAGCCTTAGAGAGTGAGAATGTGAGCAGATCCCAGAAGGCTCAGGTTTGGAGGAGATGGTAGGTCTGTCAGGCATAGAGCCCTAGACGGAATTTGGGACCACTTTTGTATACTACTTATGTAACGTTACACAGTCCATTTTATCTCTGGGGACTTTAGCTTTTCATCTGTAAAATAAAGGCTGATTTCTTAAGTTTTTTTAGTTCTTAAATTTTTTGTGTTTTATTTTTACATTTATGCCTGACATTAACAGGATTCCCAGAGTTGGATTGGTGGACACAATGAACCATTGACTGGCTTTACATGGCGAGGTGGTTGCGAGAGAGAAACAACTGGCATACAAGTCTGGAATGAAGTATTTGTAATCGACCGACCGGATGGAACAAAGGTAAAATCCTGTTTATTATTTTTTACTATTTTTTTTTATCCTTTACCCCTCTTCACCTATTTTCTGGTATTAAAAATCAAAATAACACAAAAGTGTTAATATTTGATAACTTTAATGTATATTGATTATTATGTAAGAGTGAGATATTAGTGTCCTATTCTTGCCTTAATTTCCTGAATTTGACATTGATAGTTTTGTATTTGATTTTTACTGTCATTTTCGGTTAATATTTTGCTTAGTATTTTAAACTTCTAAATTTCTAGGTGGCTGTGCTGCTAATGGATACCCAGGGTGCCTTTGATAGCCAATCAACTATCAAAGACTGTGCAACAGTGTTTGCTCTGAGCACTATGACTAGCTCTGTCCAGGTGAGACACAAGATTACACGGTATGTTCAGTTCAGATAATCCCAATATCTTTCCCTTTCCTCAAATGCCTTTGGATTGAAGGAAAAAAAGGAATAAAATCAAAGAGTTATTTACATTTCCCATTGGTTGTTTACATTTCTGTGCTTGCTGCTTTGGCTCACAACGTAAAATTTTATACTTTGAGTAGTTACCAAGAAAGTGATAAACCAATAGCCAAGCTGTCTGTTCTTTCACCACAGAATCTTTTTTTTTTTTCCTTTTAAGAAAAGAATATTACTGCATGTTATCCTTAATTGAATGTAATTATATGATTGCCAGATACAGTAAGGTGTGAGGTACATTTTTACTTTCTGGTTAAACAAACAAACAAAAACCTCAAGTAATTAAACTTGAAAGTCTAGTTTTCTACTTGTATCTATGACAGCCGGTGCTTAATTAAACTAATGGAGGTAGAGATACAAGAATTAATTCCTATTTAACTTAGTAAACCTAAGTGATGCTTTTATGATATACTAAGGATTTACCACACCTGATTCATTTACTTTTTCACTTATTTTATGTCTTAATTGTATTTTTAAAAACATTTTTATTGTGCTTTAAGTGAAAGTTTACAAATCAAGTTAGCCTCTCATACAAAAATTTATATACACCTTGCTATATACTCCTAATTTCTATTTCTATCCCCTTAATGAGACAGTCTGCTCCTTCCCTCCACTCTTGCTTTTTGTGTCCATTCTGCCAGCTTCTAACCCCCCCCCCCACCGCCCTCTCATCTCCCTTCCAAATAGGAGATGCCAACATAGTCTCAAGTGTCTACTTGATCCAAGGAGCTCATTCTTCAGCAGCATCTTTTTCTGTCCCATTGTCCAGTCCAATCCCTCTCTGAAGAGTTGGCTTTGGGAATGGTTCCTGTCTTGGGCTAACAGAAGGTCTGGGGGCCATGATGACTGGGGTCCTGCTAGTCTCAGTCAGGCCATTAAGTCTGGTCTTTTTATGAGAATTTAGGGTCTGCATCCTACTGCTCTTCTGCTCCCTCAGGGGTTCTCTGTTGTGTTCCCTGTCAGGGCAGTCATCAGTCTTAATTGTATTTTATGCCTTAATTGTTCTATCAAGTTCTGGTCTCTTCAAGCTAGGCTATCTCTTTTCTGTATACTTTAGACTAATTCGATTGAATTAAATTACCACGTCATTATATTTCTTTGCTTTCTCTTTTCTGAGGTCATCTGTGGTTGATATTTCTCTGGCTGAAAATGAATTACTAAGCATAGTGCTGGTGATGGTAAATGTATTAATTAGGTTTCTCCAGAGAAATAAAACCAATTAAACACGCATATGTGATGGGGATGAGGGAGAAGAGGGGTTGATTGATTTTTAAGGAATTGGCTCACACAGTTGTGGCAGCTGGCAGGTCCAAAATCTGCAGGTCAGGTGCAAGGCTAGAAATTCTGGCAGTCTTATACAGTCTTAAGGCAGAATCCTTCTCCCTTGGAAACTCCAGTTTTTGCTCTTAACGCCTTCAGCTAGATTGCACGAGGTCCACCCACATTGTGGAGGTTAGCCTGCTTTACTTAAAGTCACCTGATTTAAATGTTCATCACATGTGAGTACCTCCATAGCAACATCTAGACTAGCGTTTGACCAAACAACTGGGCGCCATAGCTTTGTCAAGTTGACACAGAAGGTTAACCTTCAGTGTTATCAAGGAGTATAATTGCAAATACTGGGGGAAAAAAAAAAAAAAAGGTATGTGTAATCCTCCCAAGATAAGAAATTGTTGACTGCAGATCATGGGTAATATCACAGTGTCTTGGAGTTTTGTAATGCTTTTTTAAAAAAATATCTAGAATATAAGACCAATCTATAAGCTCCCATTTCCCTCCTTCCTCAACTTGAAGTCTCTAGCTGTTGGTGTGGAAAGAAGGTTTGAGTATTAATTTGAGCTAAAGAATCTTTTTCAGGGTTGGGGAGGCAACTATTTGCTCTTTCTTTAAGCCCTGAACGCTAGTCGCCACCCACTAAATGATGCTATTGGAGACCCTCAGAGCCCTTTTTGTTGTTGTTGTGCCTTTCTTTTGGCTGCTAACCAAAAGTTCAGCAGTTTGAATCCGCCATGTGCTCCTTGGAGACATTATGGGGCAGTTCTACTCTGTCCTATAGGGTCTCTATGAGTCACAATCAACTCGACAGCAGTGATTTTTTTTTTCTTTCTCTGATCTTGTAAGCGGGCACAGCTGCTATTCCCATGAGACTAGTAGAAGCCACATCACTGTTGTCATATCGTGGCCTTTCGAGTTAGTTGGCTCTAGGGTCGTTGGACTTGCCTTAAATTATGAGAGTCCTAATACTCATCCCTTGGCTTCCTCTTGTTTATTTATTCAGCTTTTTGATAGTAGAAAGAGGCCTGGCTTTGGACAGCCACTTAAGTAACTCAGCCACTTGCTTATCTGTAAAATAGGATGTTACCTGTCTTGCCTATCTCACATGTGGTTGCTGTGGGCAGTCAGAAGTGAGATTTAAATGAGATAATACATAAGAAATGGCTTTGTAAATGATAATTGACCAAGAAGATAAAAGTTATTATTGCTTTCTTCCTGACCTTTGAGGCTAGGTTTCTCTCCTTACTGAAGATATCTGGCTGATAAATCAGTGACACATTGATCTTCTTGACATTTATTCTTTCAAGAAATATTTATTAAGCACCTATTAAGTATAAGACAGCATGCTAAATCCTAATGATCTGAAATGAACAAATCCCCTTCTCTGCTGTTTGTAACCTGGCCCTAACAATGAAAGGATCTGGATTTCTCTTTTCTTGACCTCCAAGTAGTTCAGCTAGATTATTACTTATTTGCCATTAGAACTAATTGTTCTATCTTTGGAGTAATCCTGTTTACTTAGGTGTAAATTATTTCTTAGCAGAGGTAACTTAGGTAGATGTCCAGACTTTTCTTCTCTGGCATCCCTGGGTCACCTTCTAAAGACATGGCTCAGAAGAACTGGACCTAGTGAATCTTTCTCCAATTTCCCTTCCTTGAGAATACTTAGATGTCCATTGTCAGACCTCCATTGAGAATACTTAGACCTCCATTGTCTATGTGCCTTGGAAAGCCTCCTAAAATATGGCAAGAACGCCACCTACTGTTAGCCTTTCACTTATCACAGGCAGCCTTGAAATTTTCTGGTTAGTGTTTTAGGCTGATGGGTTTATTTAAGTGAGAAGAGAATGACATTAGAGTTGGTGGTTGTCAAGGCATAACCATCTGATTGTATCAGGGAGGAATTTATCTCTGTATCTTTGAAGTTATCTTTGTAGACCTATTGCCCTTCACAGTCACTGACTTAGAAAGATGGCTGTAGAAACAATCTTGCCTTTTTGTGGGGGGAAATTATGTCATAACATTAAAGAAATTTTGAAAAGAGACTTACTGGGTCATTCACCATACACATGATTTTTATGTCTGCTATTTTATAGGCCTTGTATGCATGTATTCCTGATTTTTACATAGTTTACCACACCTCTCCTCCCTTAATGTTTTATCCTCAGTGCTGATAAGGTAAAAGAGAAAATCCTTCTCATGAGCCGCTGGTTAAAATGCTGCTTAAGTAGTTTATTTGTGCTCAGGTATAAAACAGCCCTCATTTCCACAAGTAAAATTATACACAAGCTGGGTATTTAAAATAAAACACTATAATAAAAGCAAAATAAATTGTGTTTTAACAGGTATATAATTTGTCTCAGAATATTCAAGAAGATGATCTTCAGCACTTGCAAGTACGTATGTTTCAGATAATACGTGCCAAAATAGTCAAAATTTGACTTCCACTTTATTGTGAATTTACATCTAGGACTAAATGTTACATGGTTTTAAACTGATTTACAACTTCTAAATAAAATAAATTTCAGTATATACCCAAAAAAAAAAAAAAAACAAATCCGTTGCCATCAGGTCAATTCCGATTCATAGCGACCCTATAAGGCAGAGTAGAACTGCCCCATATGGTTTCCAAGGAGCGCCTGGTGGATTCAAACTGCCGACCTTTTGGTTACCAGCCCAAAGCTTAACCACCATGCCACTCGGGTTTCCAGTATGTACTCAGTGTTAGAAAATCAAGTGCATGGCTTTCAAATGGTTTTAAGTTAAGGCTTTGATATCTAGTTGTATATAAAATAGTTTTACAAATGTCTTTTTTCAATCTCTTTGGGACAGTATTTTAAATAACTTGATTTAATAGTTATTTACAGAGTACGGCAGGCTTGCAATGGAAGAAATCTATCAGAAACCTTTTCAGGTAAATAAGTTTTTTTTTTTTTTTTTAGCCTACCTCAGGTTATAACTTTGAAGACCCTAGGATATTACAACAAAGCCATTTCTAGTGACAAATTTAGTGGAGTTGAAACTAACCTATGATAGTGTCATCACTAGCTTACTTACCAGTAGTAGGCTAACAGTATAGAAAATGAAACAAATGAATCTAGATTGATTCTTAATAGTTTTATTAGGATTAAGAGGGTGTTGTTTTTCTTAGATATCATTTAATTCTAGGACTGAAGACAGGGAATTTAACACAGCCATGTAAAGTTTGTTTTACACATGCTAAAAACTACACCAAAATATTATGAGTTTCTTTTTTGTGGTGTATTATAAGTTGAAGTTAGTCCTGTTATTTCTTATTTTGGTTTTATATAGGAAGGTCCCAGAATTTATCATATCTTCTCCATGTCTCCCACTATCTCCTTGTGTTTTTTTACTTAAAAGCCAGAATATGAAGTCAGAAATGACTTTGGTATTTGAGAAGCGTATGCTCAGCTTGCTTCTGTGGAGTCCTGTCATTACAGAGATGAAGACACTGACACCTCATTTCTGATAGTTTATTTTTTGAAGTAGGTGCAAGTTATAAGTTAGCATTAGTAGTATTTGATCACTTGCAGTGACAGTAGTGGTGAGTGACTATCCTTTTTGCTTATCAGTGTGTGAAGTCCTTCCTATATGACAGCATTGCTGGTGATTATTAGTGTTAGTGGGTTTACACTGATTCTGCCCCATTCTTGTCTGGCTGGTCTGGCTCAAGCAATCACTTTTATGAAATACTTTCCACTGTGTATATGAATGAAATAATACTGTTTAGACTATATCAGTATTTCTCAGTTAGGGGTGATTTTGCTATGTCTGGAGACCTTTTTCATTGTCACAGCTGAGGGAGTGGGCTTGCTATGGCATCTAGTGCATAAAGACCGGGAATGCCGTTAAACATCCTGCAACGCACAGGACAGCCACTCACAAAAATTATCTGGCCCAAAATGTGAATAGTGCCAAGGCTGAGAAACCTGAGCCTATATGAATAAAAAATCATGTGGAAATGGCCTCATTGACACCAAATCTGTAATCAGGCTGAAGTTAGCCATCTAGAATTAGTTGTCTTCTTTAATACCATCTTGATTCTATGCCTTTTAGTCATTTAAAAATAGCCTGTATTATTCTTTGTGGTGACTCGTTCCTTACACCTAGTGAAGTTCTTGAATGGGAGGTGTTTACTTGGTGTGGGGGCTGGGAATGTTGATTTAGGTAGACTCTTGGTGTGGATGACTGCCAGCAGTACTAACCACATGGTCTACTACAACTTTTGATAATGATTGTTTAGGCAGTAAGGGAGGCTTCAGTTACTAGAGTAGCAATTTTTCATGTATGTAAGAAATGATTTATACTTTTTTTTGTGTGGGTAGACATTGATGTTTTTGATTCGAGATTGGAGTTATCCTTATGAACATTCATATGGTTTGGAAGGTGGAAAACAGTTCCTTGAAAAGAGACTGCAGGTAAGTCCTCAATTCTTATAGAGGAGATCAGAAGCCCCAAGCCAGGCGAAGGGGTGGGTGTCTGAACTGCTGCTTAGGCTACTAATCTCTATATTTCATTGGAATAAATTATCCCAAATTATCACAGGTGACTGTATACATAACTGGTGAAAAGTAAATTGTTTCTACTCCTTCCAAAGTGGACAGAGTCCTCGAATTAAAATTAAGTAACAAGTATTTCTCTCCAGAGCCAACTGCCCCTCAGCAAATCAATATGAATAAATACTGGAATGATACACGTGAAGAAGACTAGCCATGTGCCCTACCTAGATTGCGTATACGTCTCCTTCAGGCCCAGCTGAGCTGGACATTTGGGACAGGCTGGGTAATGTGCACAGATGACGTGAGACCCTCTCTCAGAGGAATGCTGTCTCTCATGGAAGGGCAGCTTAGAGGGCTGTCTTAAACTAATAAAACTAATTATTGATAACTGGCACTAGGACTCAAATATCTAGACTCCTGGCCCACACAATATGCCACACCAAAGCATTCCTGAAAAATAACCTCACCAACATGATCTTTCATTCCTGAAGATGCCTTCCTGTGGGAATACTTAGGGAACTCACAGGCCAGATGCTTACAGACTATCAGCTACTCACATACTCGAAGATAAATGATGCTCCCTTTATTTATAAGGAAGAGAGTTCGTGCCTGATTAATAAGATGCCTTGCCTGTGGGGTGGCACAAATATCAGTACTAAGAGACTTGGAGTACAGTATAATTTTGTTTTTCCTAAAATGAGATTAAAACCAGTTCTTTCTTGGATTATGTGAAAGGTATTTCTAGACCCTATTACTGGAGGTGATTTCAGTCATCAGGGTTTTCTCTTGTCACTTGGAATTACGAGACAAGAAGGTTTTTTAACTTCTTACTGAAGCAATACGTATATACATAAAACTGCTCAGATCATAAGCGTACAGCTTTATGAATTTGTACAAATGGAACATACACTTACAACATAACCTTATATACGCTTATAGCCTGCAGAGGCACCCACCTTTATATACTACCACCCTTTTTAGTCCTATCACTATCCTGATTTCTAATAGACTTTGTACTTCATATGAATGGAATCACATAGAGTATGCAGTCTGTGTCAAGCTTTGGTTGCCCAACGTTATGTTTCTGAGATTAATCCCTATTGTTGCATATAGTTTAGTTCATCTATTCTCATTGCTGTGTGTTTTTTTCCATTCTGTGAATGGACAACGGTTTTTTCCATTCTACTGTTAGTTGATGGAAATTTGGGTCGTTTCCAGATTTTTTCTATATGATTGGTGCTGGCTTTGAGCATTTAAATAAGTCTCTTTAGAATGATTTTTGAGAAGAGCCTTTGGGAGAGTATGTGAATTATTTAGGGATAAGTGAGTGATTATTCAAAATGTTTCTCAGTTTAGGATTTTCTTCTAGGAAATACATAGCAGTCTCTCTTCCCAAAACTCTCTGCTAAATAACTTAAATCATAGTTGTGTGGAAAGAGCCCTTAAATCCTAATAAATTTCTAAGGTTCTTTGGACCACACTGGAGCTTTTCACCTTAGCTTTTATCTTTGGCCTAGGAGCTGACCTTTTGTTTGTAGGCATATTGCTACTTTGTTTTGTTTTCTTTTCCAGTGCAAATTCTTAATGTACTTACTGGTTTGTAAGCCACCGCTACAACTTGTTATTCAAATGTTAGATGATATTATGATTAATTGTTATTTGTGTTTTTTGGTATCCCAAGTAGTTTACTTAAGAAGAACATCTTGTTTAAGATCAGAAATCATGTTCAGAAATGAGCCTTTAGTAATATTTTTTGTTGTAAGAAAACACTCATCTGGAGTAGCATCTGAGTTAAGTATGTGTGCACACGTGTGTGTGTACGTGCATGTGTACCTGAGAGACATTTTTCTTGTCTTCTCTTTGCGTCTTTACCCTGTTCTCTTCTGCCCTCAGGTAAAACAAAATCAACATGAAGAGCTACAGAACGTAAGGAAGCACATTCACAATTGCTTCTCAAATCTTGGTTGCTTCCTTTTACCACATCCTGGTCTTAAAGTTGCAACTAACCCTAGTTTTGATGGGAGACTAAAAGGTGGGAATTCCCATTCTTGCTAAAGTCAGAACTTATATTTTAGTGGCTGAAAGGTTTTATTTTAAAAATATTTGATGATTGATATTTTCCGTCTTAAGCTGGAGGACATTTTGAGATTCATTAATGAGGCGGTTGTAGTGCTGTCTGTCTTTCTAGCTTTCTGTTGATTGGTTTGCAGCCGCCTAGCTTAGTGGTTAACCTATTCAGCACTGGTATCCTGAAAGTTATTTTGAAGGCTGAGAACAGTTCTTTTCAATATTTCATCTGATTGCAGTCTACTAAAAAACATATAGCAATTTAATATGTTGATACAGTCAGATTTCAGTCATAGTGTAGTATCATTTTTTTTTCAGATTACTTTGAACGTGATGGCAGAAGGCTTGAGGATTGATGAAACTTACAGTATGGGTGGAAAACAATATCCAGTGTTAAAATTTAACCTCATGAATTGTTTGCCTCTTTTGAAAATAATATTTTAGTTAGCATTTAATGTAGAATTTGTTTTGGTAATCCACAGTTCATTTTACATATTTTTTGAGCTGGCAGAATTATTGGGTATTAGGGAGATGGGCTAGAGTTAAGGGGGAGACTATTTTATTTTTTCCTGGGAGATATGGAGTGTTTGGATATGTTGTTTTTGTTTTTTTTAACAAACCTACTTAAGTACCGTAATAGATACTGTGCACTATTATTTTAGGAAATAGAATTTTACTTCTTTACTTTTTTTTTTTGACTAATATATTGGCTAATTTTATGTCCACTAGATATTGATGAAGACTTCAAACGAGAGCTTCGAAATCTGGTTCCATTACTGCTTGCCCCTGAAAATTTGGTAGAAAAAGAGATAAGTGGATCTAAAGTCACTTGTAGAGATCTTGTAGAATACTTTAAGGTAGGCAAACTCTTAACTTAAATGCCTTTGTCTAAGTTAGAAGTGTAGCTCACTTATGACTGTTTCAACTGTATGTACAAGAAACTTCTTTATTTAAAAGCAAAAAATAATTTAAAATTTATTTTTCTGCCTTGAATTAGTTATAGGTGAAACAATTTTAAAGCTGTTTAAGAGATTGTAGCATAAAACCAAAACAAAAATAAATAAATGAAAATAAAAGATTGTAGCAGACTATTTGCATCTTCTAGACAGTGATTTTGTTTGTGTAATTTTTCTCCCTTTTCACCGGCTTTGGTGTGGGAGAGAAGAACCATTTATCACAATATCACTCTAGCAACATAATTCAATATTTGTTAATGAGTTAAGTAAATGATTCAGAGTTTGTGTTGTTTTCTGTTTACTCTTCTCTAGTCTTTATAGCTTCGGGCTACTCTTGCTTGCCAGAGCGTGACCACTGTACAGGGTTGTATTTATTCATAATAGTTACAGATTGGTGGAAGGGAAATACAGTTAACTAAAGAGTGTACTTTTGCTCACTTAGTGGACACTCGACCACTCTCGTCCAGTCTTGGTTAAACTATGAATTAATTTTCAGCCAGTAGAAGACTTACATGGACGATTCCTGTATGGGCTTACTTATAAACTCCCATCTTCTCCTTCTTATTCTTAAACCACAAATGAGATGACCTTTTTTTTTCTTGAGCTGAAACATAATAATTGAAGCTGGAGTAATACAGAATTAAAAATATCTTCTGAGGTTTTTATTTGAGATATTGCAATAGAGGGGAATTGTGGCTTTCTTTTCATAAAGTGGATGGCATTTTATATATAACTTTTAAATATGAGATATAACTTTTATTCAAGTTGGAACTATATCTAGAAGCATTTTTCTAGGATATTATTTAACAATGTATGTGTTTAATAATGTTAAGAATAGGGCTAATTTAATAGGAATATGAGAATAATGTATAACTTTTAATGCCTGGGATTTCCTTTTAATGGTACAAATTATTCCTATATTTAATGGTTTTCTTTCTTTGGAGATGTAGAGCCAAATTGCACAGCCTGCCAACATAATAAAATTTGTGTCTTTTTTAGGCGTACATTAAAATTTACCAAGGAGAGGAACTTCCACACCCAAAGTCCATGCTTCAGGTAGTGTGTATGTGTGTGTTGCATACATACATTTATTTATTCCTGTACCTATTTTTACTACTGGCTTTAGAAATAAATAGTTGTAAATGGATGGGAGGTGGGAGGACCTTTAAATTTTTTTCCAGTGCTGCTTTACATACAGATACATTTTAGATATTTAAGGCAATACGTGTCACAGGTTCTGGAGTTTTTATATGATATTTTGCAACTGTAGATTGTAGACCTTGCACATGAGTAGGTTTGGTGCCTTCTCTTCAGATGCGCGGAGTTTAGAGAAATGCCTGTTGGCATAAGGTAGCTGCATGTGGGCATCTCTGACTAAGCTGCTTTCGTTCTCTGAGTCTTTGACAAGGAGTGGTGTTTGGAATAAGGCTTATTTTCTCTTGGTGTTAATGATCTATGGCTGCTTCTAGTGAAGATAGTTTTTTGTTTTGTTTTTGTTTTTTAAAAAGCGGTGTTCTTTTGGGACTATGTTATTTTAACTCAGCTCATTCTTTTTTAAGATTTTCCACTCTGAATAATTTCCCAGTTTTGTAGTGGATTAAGCTGGTTTTTTCTTAGTAAAACTCACACAGCTAAGCCTTTTTGTGGATTTGAAAGTGTCTATTGTGTAATATTGTGTAATATTGTGAGATAACCATATGATAATTCTTGATTCTTTGTATCCGGAGATTAAACACATTAATTCTTTATCGATTTTCCTGAGCAGATTATTTTCTACAAACCCGTTTTAACATGGACCTAACATTAGAGAGGCAGTCTTCTTAGAATTATCGTATCTTTTATGTCAGTGTTTTCTTACTTAGGGAAGGAAAACTGGGAGTTGGTAATATTTTTCTTTGGTTTATTTTCGTACTTGTCCATAACGTATTATGTTAATCAATTATAGACACATTGGATATTTTTGTGTGATAATTGGTACATTTTATCTTATTTTTTAGGCCACAGCTGAAGCTAATAATCTTGCTGCAGTAGCAGGAGCAAGAGATACCTATAGCAAAAGTATGGAACAGGTTTGTAACTGAAATTTAAATTTGACGTTAGAGTAGGATAGCATGTTTTTATATTTAAAATAATTAAACTAATTTGTGCTCCTTATGTATTGTCACAGAGAGCCCTGGTGGTGCAGTGGTTAAGCGCTCAGCTGCCAATGAAAGGTTCGCAGCTCGAACCCACCAGCCGCTTCGAGGGGGAGAGATGTGGCAGTGGCAGCCTGCTTCTGTGAAGATTACAGCCTCGTCAGCTCTGTGGGGCAGCTCTGCTGTGTCCTGTAGGGCCGCTCTCAGTCAGAATTGACTCAAGGGCAGTGGTTTTTTGTTTGTTCTTTAATGTATTGTCGTATTATAACCCATCGCGATAGAGTCGATTCCCACTCGTAGTGGCCCTATAGGACACAGTAGACTGCCCCCAGGGTTTCTGAGGCTGTAATCTTCACAGAGGCCGACTGCCATAGCTCTCTCCCAAAAAGTAGCTGGGGGGGTTCAGACCGCCGGCCTTCTGGTCTAGCAGCCCAGTGCTTTAATTGCTGCGGCACCACCAGGACTCCTTATTGTCACATTATAGCATGCCCTAATTCCCCTTTATCATCTTCACTGGAAATAAGCTATTTCAATATAATTCACGTGGTTAGAGTGCAGAGTACAGGTGGCAAGTTATTATATAAGCTACTGCAATCCTTTCTGACATATGATTCAGAGTGCTGCTATTTGTAGCCTCTGATGTAAGTCATATTATCTTAAGGCCAATAACAGTTCCTGTGCTGTGCTTGCTAACTCAAACATTAAAATACCTTTTTATATTTTACCTGCTCTCTTCTCAGCGGTCTTCTAGCACTATTTTGTTATTTGGTGGATCAAGTAAAGCGAGGTACAGAGTGTAGTGTAACTTTCTTTGTCTTCCCTTTTACTGGTATTAGTCATATCTGAAAAATTATTTTATCTTATTCAGTTAATCATACAAGAAATAAACAGGTTGCGATTTCATGTGAGATACTGTAAGCAGTTTAATTAACTTTATGAAGCTAACAACTGGGAACAGGGGACTGGTTTCGAGGGTCAGTTCCAACATGTCATTTGTCCTGCTGGAACCCTGTCTGTACAGGTGTGCGGAGGGGACAAGCCTTACATTGCGCCTTCAGATCTGGAGCGGAAGCACTTGGATCTCAAAGAAGTGGCCATTAAACAGTTTCGTTCTGTCAAAAAAATGGGTGGAGACGAATTCTGCCGTCGCTATCAGGACCAGCTTGAGGCTGACATTGAAGAAACCTATGCAAATTTTATAAAGCACAATGATGGCAAAAACATCTTCTATGCTGCTCGTACTCCAGCCACACTGTTTGCCGTCATGTTTGCTATGTATATAATCTCAGGACTGACTGGCTTCATTGGCCTGAACTCTATAGCTGTCTTGTGTAACCTTGTCATGGGGTTAGCACTGACATCTCTGTGTACTTGGGCATATGTTAAATACTCTGGGGAGTTCAGAGAAATTGGAACAGTGATTGATCAAATTGCTGAAACACTATGGGAACAGGTTGGTATCTGTCTTTTAGTTTTTCAGTGACTAATCTCATTATCCCTATGATTTTTTTTCCTTCAGTATCTGCACACCTACCTTTTCCTTTATATGAGGAATATCAAAAGGGTATTTTCTGTTTTGTTTGGATGCATGATCTGAATGTAAAGTATGAATTGAATTTTTTTCTTTAAAGTCATAATTTTAATGTGTTTTTGTTAGCCTGAATCTTTACTATCATCTGGATAGATTCCTACTTGTAGGTCTGATCATCCCTGACAATGAGCAGGGCCAGACTCTGTAAAGCTCAGGGAGAGATGTGTGAAGGTAAGGAAAAGAGGCTTTGGAAATTCAGTGCTTTAGGAAAGCAAAAGAAGTGTCTTACTAATACTGGCAAGAAGCAATGCACTCTTTTATTCCAGGAAAAATATTGATGGTAGACAGGTCTTCATTGCCTTCCATAAAGACAGTGTTAATATACTGCAAGGAAGAGTCTTATAGGGATTTCTTAAACCAAAAAAGTTTGGCTTCTGTACTTTGGAAATGCTAATGAACAAGCAAAGCTCCACAAGCAAAGAATCAACTTCAATAATAATCTTTTACCTCAAACCAGAATTTAAAGTCAGGCTGTGAATTCTTCCCCAGCAAGGGTCTACTAAGGAAAGCCATGTCTGTATCTGCCAGCTGTGTCCCGGAATTGCCCATGTGCAGAAAATTCCACGGAGATTGTCATTAAAATGATCATTGTGAAATACTTGGGCGTCACATCAGAGACCAGAGTGAAAGCTGCAGTTATTACTGATGGACAGTATAATAGCATTTTCAGATGCCACTTCTGAGCCAACGAAGTATTGGGCTTATACCAAGATTTAGGATATCAAAGTCCGTGTTTCTTTCACTTTAAATTCAAAGACTGGAGAAGTAAATCATCTTTTGAAGAAAGTTTTTTAGATGTTGACTTCTGTTGTAAGAATATCATTATTTTATAAAGTGATCCACTATATTAATTTGGTTTTTGTATTTCCTGTTAGAGAAATGCTGTCTGTTCAGATCTGATTTGGAAGTTCACTTGTGTGGACTTGGGTCGGATATTTGTTTAATTTAAATTTTAATCTCTTGAAAAAACTCATTACTTTGCGTTCTTTGCTATCTTTTAGTAGAAGATGGATGAAAAACTATCACAATCTCACTTTTTTCTTTTCTAATATTACCTACTTTAAAATTTTGGACTATCATTCTCTTCGACATGAATTTCAATAATTATACAATGGGTTCTTTTGAAAAATACTCATCTCCTGTACAGCATTTATTCTAGGATTTTAGAGGTGCCATTATTACAAAAACCAATTAAATGGAAGAATCTAAAGTGTGTATACTGATTTTCAGTATAGTTGAGGTACGGTGATCACTAGTCAGAGAGGATCTGTGCTGTGTCAACAAACCGCGTCTAAATTTCTTTGCATTTCTCTTTTCTATTGCTTCAGAGGAGTCCCAGGAAGGTGAGAAAACCTACAAAGTCTCAAATTCTTGTAGTCTTAAACTCTTTTAACTTCAAGGCACTCTTAAGCCATTCTCCTAACGAGTCACTCCGTGTTCTAGGTGTTTTCCAAACTGTTTGAAGTTACTAGACGTCGAATGATTCATCGTGCTCTTTCGTCAGCACAGCGACAGAGACTGTCATCCAACAATAACAAGAAGAAAAATTAGACAGTATTTTTAACTTTTTTCTCTCTCTGAAGTGTTCACACTATACATGTAGGACAATAAGCAGGACCGTCTGGGCCGGTCTGCATAAATGCTGTATACATACCAGATTTGATGCTGCATATAGGGTATGGAATTGCACATCCATCTCATAGGAATTGTAAATGGTTTGAATAGGAGGAGAGTAATTTTTGTTGCATTATAAAATGTCTAATTGCATTATTTGTAGCACCGTAACTTTTTTTGGGAGAAGCATCCTTTTATTTTCCGCCTTCCTGGTTATTTTCGTCATTGCTTTGAATTGAATTTTTATATCTATTTTTGTATGTGACTCCTTTTTTACCTCATGTTTTTGTTTGTTTTGCACATGTCTCATGCCACAGGTGTTGAAGCCCCTGGGTGATAATTTGATGGAGGAAAACATAAGGCAGTCTGTAACAAACTCTATCAAAGCAGGCCTGACTGACCAGGTGTCTCATCATGCCAGATTAAAGACAGACTGACACTTCATCTCCTCATGGACTCCACTCTCCCTTTTTTTCATGCTTGCTGTACAATGAGAACTCAAATAAAAATAAACCAAAGTTTACAATCAACTGTAGAAGTAGTTTAGTGTAACTGGCTTCACAGATAGCTGCCACAGAGTGTGAAAATTGTTTGCTGGTTGTAAGCATTCTTTCATCGGCTCCGAAGACATGAGCTTGGCTGAGGAGCATTAGTTTATCATGCACATTTGTGCCATGTTTTTTTTTTTTTTTCTTTCTTCTTTTTATTAATCTAATGTTAGTGAAACTTGTCTTATGTAAAAGGATATTTCAGGGAAATATTTTAAGAAATATATTTAGCATCTGTTTAACACCATATCCCACTGAAATCTTAATTTTTAGAGAAGTTATGAATCACTGTATCAAGAATCAGATTGGAATGACAATGAAGCCTTTATTGAGCCACTACATTAAAATTACATATTGCTTTACTGTCTTCAATACCAGTATTATGTAAATGCATGTATCAGAAACTTCACAGACATTACATGACAGCTCTTGTAGCTAAGAAAGTGATTCTGAGGTGTACGTTTGTCTTGCCTTTTTAAATTTATAAACCTGCCCTAAAAGGAGATGCATATCTGGGAAACTGAACTGTCTTTTTTGCAGTTTAGCCTTCATGTACATAAAATATGCCATTAATTTTATTGGGGGAGAAATTCCATCCAAAAATGTTGCCTACAGCTATGAGTTAAGAGTGTCTGTACAGTGTGTAGCTTTTATTTTCTAAAATCACAGATAGGGCATGTATATGAATTATAAATATATAAATACAATTTTGTATTAAAAGTTTTGTAGTTTATGACAAAATCTGGTTCTGTGGTAGGCTAATAAGTACAGTCCCTGTGAAGGAATGTTTGTGGCTCATGTCAGTGTGTGAATGCATAGACAATTTAAAGTTTTTGATAAATTTGTGATACTTATGTTCCCTAAGCACTGCAGTCTCACCCCCCCCCCCCCAAGGGAATTCACTGGGAATGTTTGTTGTGAAATTTTGTCCTCTGTTGCATTTGAAAGTTATTTCCTGTAATTTATTTTCAGCATATAATTAAAAATTTGTTGTATATATAAAATGAAACTCGTGATTATTTTTTAAGGAATCCTTCAAGTATGTATTCCACTTCATAAACCATATTTGTTTATACTGAAGAAGAGCATGAGCAGGAAACAGTCAGGTGAGAGCTCCAAGGTGTTAGACCTTGAAGCTGAGCTTGTGAAAAGTTAATTTTCCGTGTCTCTCTGCTAGGGAAAATGTGATTAGCCTAGGTGTAGCTGGGGGATTTATTCTTTTTTTTTTTTCTTTTTTAAATGTGGTATATGTAAGGCTAGCCTTTTTTGCAATACTTTTGTGGCCTTCTTTATGAACACCTGTTAAAGCACCTAGTTTGGTTTTTAAGTGAAAATTCAGATGTTGGGTTGTATGCATGAAAGCTCTAAATTTACTTTGGTTGGTATATCTTTTTCCCTTCAAATCCTGTTTTTATATGGATTGTATTGTTTCCATCTGTATTAAATTGCTTCCAACTTATCTGTTCTTAAACATAAAGAATTCACCTGAAAAGTGTCTCTCTTTATTTCGTCTACCACCCTGTTTAATGAATGCTGTGGACTGTTTATGAGGGAAGAAATAAAAAGTTTGTCGTATAATAACAGTTCTTGTGAAATTAAAGGCTTATGTAGCATACTTTTTATTTGAAAACAAAGTTGGTGAAATCTAGACCACTGGATTTCTTAGTATTTAATGTTGGAAAGAATGTTTGTCCCAAAGAAGATATAATTCTATAAAGGTCATCAAGAAAGCATTTTGAGTTTCAGCTGGAAGACCCTGAAGTTTGTTAAGCAAGAAGAAATAAAAAGGATTAAAGACCACCTCAAAACTGTTGACCCAGATAATTTGGCATTAGTACATTTTCCTGTGGTATAATTTTTTTTTTTTTAACAAGCATTAATTATTTATTGAACTGCTGCCTGTGCGGTATAATTTTTTTAAGTAATCTGTATTGCAAATTAGGTTTTTAAAAAGTTGATTTTCTCAATGGCAGATGATTTCCTAATTAAGATACGAAGTCCAAGACAAATAATTTACTTTTGTTGAAGGGACAATTAATTGTGACCCTGCTATTGAGCATGACCTGTGTATTTCTCATGAGGATACCGAGCCATCCTTGGTTCACTGAAATATTTTCTAGAATGAAATAGCAGTATTTCACATCTGAGGGTTATACTTCCAGAGAGCTCTGACCTGGGCTTGCTTTAGCTACTTTCAGAATTGAGCCAGGCGGGCTAGGGACTTCACCCTGGGCTTTAGGCATGAATGCTGCTGGTCTTAGTTATATTACTTTATTATAGATTAAAAAAAAAGTAGTTTTGATCTTAACCTGGTGAAGACCTATTAAAATATACCATAGGATTTCAGGAAGCACTGTAACATGTTTGTTAGTGGTTTACTATATAAATATTCAAAATGGCTTTCAGAAAGTTTTTTTTTAAGTAGTTGCTTAACCTTTTAACCAGGGAAGAGGCTTTTTGTTTAGCTGCTTATCTGCTACTGTGGGTTGCCTGGATCTGTTGTACACACCTTTTTGGCTTCATTAGTTTCCTTCATGGCCTGAATTCCCACACTGTACCTTGACCAGAATTGATCTCTCCATGTAAGTGTTTTTCTACTTGTACCGTAGTTGTGGAGTGATGACAAAAATCAGTCTGGAGAGCTGGCAGCTATGCTTCTATCAGCCATCTTCTCATTTGGCCAGGTCTTACCAATCAAATGACAGTGTTACTGGGTTCTCTCTGGAGCTCCTGTCATAGAACAGAACTTTGGGAAATCCTCCAAAGCTAAACTGGGGCATTCCCAAACAGAACAAAGAAATGCCACCTTCTCAAGTCTTATGTTGGATCCCAGGAATTTCTCCTCTCCTCTAGAATTTGCAGTTTCCTGGAATTGAGGCTGAGGGATTGAGTTACCCTGACATACATACCTCAGTGCAATACAACGCCTGCATTCTTTTAGATTTGTGACTTGTTGGGTTCTTCAGAGCCAAAGATAGGAGTTGACGAAAGGTATGTGTAAAAAGGCTTAGGGGAGGGGGCCACAGCCTTTGTTTAGTTCAGTAGAGCACTTCTACATACGTTGATGTTTTTTATCCTCAAAACAGCCCTGCAAAATAGGTGGAAGACTCAGTCTCAGCTATTTCAGACTTGGAAACGCAGGGCTGTGCTACATCCTCCATGGGTTTGAATCAGTGTGACGTTTCACTTACAGGATGAGTGCTGCGCCTAACTCAGGGAGCAAGCTCTGACCTGGCTACATTCTGAGGCACTAAAAGGCAGAGCAAAGATTTTGTTCATACTGAGACAAGGTGAAAATCATAACATACTATCACTTAAGTCATGAAGCAAGAGGTGAAAATTTTCATGTGCTTTTGATTGTACACGCTGGAGGTAACTATTTGATGAGTGTACTATTGAAACACTATGTATACATAAAAATACTCTTGGCTTGTATTTTACACAAAAATGGGACTATCCTGTATGTGGAGTTTTTTTTTTTTTTTTAATGTGAATTTTTTTGAAGGGCTTTTTTTTTTAATTTTATTTGTGCTATTTATTGTTTTCTCATCTATCAAATGGGAAAAATACTTCCAACACCATAGAAATGGCAGGAGAGCTGACATGGGAAATGTGTGCTGTAATCCTCAGATTATACGTACTTGCTATATTATTCCCTCAAGCCTTACTTTGAAGCAAGTTTGCCTTCAGCAAAGCATTTCTGTCTGGATTTCAGATTCCTCATTTGTAAGATGGCAGTAAGGAGATTTGATGATCTCGAAGGCCTCTTTTAGCGCTCATCGTTGTTAGTTGTCAAGTTGGCTCCAACTCATTGCAGCCTTGTGGAAAGAAACAAAGCCTCGTCTGGCCCTGTACAATTCGTCAGCATTGGTGTGTCTGTGTCCATTGTTGTGGCTGTTGTGTCATCCCACCTCACTGAGGGTTTCCCTCATGTTCGCTGGTCCTCTACTTTACCAAACAAGATGTCCTTTTCTAACAATGAGTCTTTCCTGATGACTCGTCCAAAGTAAACAGGACAAAATTTCATTATCCTTGCTTCTTTTTTTTTTAATTAATTTTTATTTTGCTTTAAGTGAAAGTTTACGAATCAGGTCAGTCTCATACAAAAATTTACATCTTGCTATACATTCCTAATTGCTCTCCCTTTGTTGAGATAGCACAGTTCTTCACTCTCTCTCCTTGTGTCCTTTTGGGTAGCTTCTGACCCTCTCTGCCTTCTCATCTCCCCTCCACACAGGAGATGCCAACATAGTCTCATGTGTCTACTTGATACAAGAAGCTTGTTTCTCACCAGTATCATTTTCCATGCCATATTCCAGACCAATCCCTATCTGAAGAGTTGGCTTTGGGAATGGTTCCTGTCTTGGGCTAACAGAAGGTCTGGGGGCCATGGCCTCTGGGGTCCTAGTACCGGTCTGACCATTAAGTCTGGTCTTTTTATGAGAATTCGAGGCCTGCATCCCTCTGCTGTCTTGCTCCCTCAGGGGTTCTCTGTTGTGTTCCCTGTCAGGGCAGTCACCAGTTGTGGCTGAGCACCATCTAGTTCTTCTGGTCTCAGGCTGATGTAGTCTCTGGTTTATGTGGTCCTTTCTGTCTCTTAGGCTCATAATTACCTTGTGTCCTTGGTGTTCTTCATTCTCCTTTGGTCCAGGTGGGTTGAGACCAAGTGATGTATCTTAGATGGCCACTTCTAGCATTTAAGACCCCAGACGCCACTCTCCAACGTGGGATGCAGCATGTTTTCTTAATAGATTTTATTATACCAATTGACTTAGATGTCCCCTGAAACCATGGTCCCCAAACCCCCGCCCCTGCTACGCTGGCCTTTGAAGCGTTCAGTTTATTCAGGAAACTGCTTTGCTTTTGGTTTAGTCCAGTTGTGTTGACCTCTCCCATATTGTGTATTGTCTTTCCCTTCACCTAAAATAAAACTTATCTACTATCTAATTAGTGAGTACCCCTCTTTCTCCCTCCCTCCCCCCTCTTATAACCATCAAAGAATATTTTCTTCTCTATTTAAACAATTTCTTGAGTTCTTAGAATGGTGGTCTTATACAATATTTGACCTTTTGCAACTAATTTCACTCAGCATAATGTCTTCCAGATTTCTCCATGTTATGAAATGTTTCATGGATTCATCATTGTTCTTTATCGATGCATAGTATTCCCATTGAGTGAATATACCATAATTTATCAGTTCATCCGTTCATGCGCACCTTGGTTCCTTCCAACTTTTTGCTATTGTAAACAGTGCTGCAAGGAACATGGGTGTGCATATATCTGTTCATGTAAAGGCTCTTATTTCTCTAGGATATATTCCAAGGAGTGGGATTGCTGGATCGTATGGTAGTTCTATGTCTAGTTTTTTTTTTTTAAAAAAAAGGAAGCACCAAATTGATTTCCAAAGTGGTCGTACCATTTGACATTCCCACCACCAGTATATAAGTGTTCCAGTCTCTCTACAACCTCTCCAACATTTATCATTTTGTGTTTTTTAGATTAATGCCAGCCTTTTTGGAGTGAGATGGAATCTCATTGTCGTTTTGATTTGCATTTCTCTAATGGCAGTTCTACTCTGTCTTATAGGGTCACTATGAGTCGGAATCGACTCGACGGCACTGGTTTTTTTTTTTTAATGGCTAACGATCGTGAACATTTCCTCATATATCTTAGCAGCCTGAATGTCTTCTTTAGTGAAGTACCTGTTCATACCCTTTGCCCATTTTTTAATTGGGTTATTTGTCTTTTTGTAGTTGAATTTTAGTAGGATCATGTAGGTTTTAGAGATCAGGTGCTGACTGGAAACGACATAGCTAAAAATTTTTTCCCAGTCTGTAGGTAGCCTTTTCACTCTTTTGGTGAAGTCTTTGGATGAGCATGGGTGTTTGATTTTTAGGAGCTCCCAGTTATCTGGTTTCTCTTCTGCATTTATAGTAAATGTTTTGTATACTGTTCATGCCATGTATTAGGGCTCGTAACGTCCCTATTTTTTCTTCCATGATCTTTATCATTTTAGATTTTATGTTTAGGTCTTTGATCCATTTTGAGTTAGTTTTCATGCATGGTGTGAGGTATGGGTCTTGTTTCACTTTTTTGCAGGTGGATATCCAGTTATGCCAGCACCATTTGTTAAAAAGACTGTCTTTTCCCCAGTTAACTGACTTTGGGCCTTTGTCAAATATCAGCTGCTCATATGTGGATGGATTTATGTCTGGATTCTCAATTCTGTTCTATTGGTCTATGTATCTGTTGTTGTACCAGTACCAGGCTGTTTTGACTACTGTGGCAGTATAATAGGTTCTAAAATCAGGTAGAATGAGACCTCCCACTTTCTTCTTGTTTTTCAGTAATGCTTTACTTACCTAGGGTCTCTTGCCCTTCCATATGAAGTTGGCAATTTGTTTCTCCATCTCATTAAAAAAATGTCGTTGGAATTTGGATCAGAATTGCATTGTACCTATAGATGGTTTTTGGTAGAATAGACGTTTTTACAATGTTAAGTCTTCCTATCCATAAGCAAGGTATGTTTTTCCACTTATGTAGGTCTTCTCTGGTTTTTTTGCAGTAGTGTCTTGTAGTTTCCCTTGTATAGGTCTTTTACGTCTCTGGTAAGATTTATTCCTAAGTATTTTATCTTCTTAGGGGCTACTGTAAATGGTATTGATTTGGTGATTTCCCCTTTGATGTTCTTTTTGTTAGTGTAGAGGAATCCAACTGATTTTTGTATGTTTGTCTTGTATCCTGATACTCTGCTTAACTCTTCTATTAGTTTCAGTAGTTTTTTTTGAGGATTCTTTAGGTTTTCTGTGTATAAGATTATGTCACCTGCAAATAAATATTCTTTTACTTCTTCCTTACCAATCTGGAAGGGGCATTAATTCTTTAATGTACACGTAATTATCTTAAGTCTTGAGTGTGGATTTTTTTTTTTTTCCTAAAATTTACTTTGTTTTGGTTGAGAATATACACAGCAAAAGACACCAATTAAACAGTTTCTACATGTACAGTTTAGTAACATTGATTACATTCTTCAAGTTGTGCAACCATTCTCACCATCCTTTTCTGAGTTCCTTATTAACATAAACTCATTGCCCTGTAAGGTTCCTATATGAATTTGCTGTTTTCAATTTGATCACATATAGATCTTAAAAGAACATAATGCTCAAGGCAGGCCTTTTTTATTAGCTAAGCTATTGTTTGATTTTAAGATGATTTCAGGGGGTATTTTTTCAGGATTTAAAGATTTGTCTCCGGCCAATAGTTTCAAGGCTTCATCCACCTTCCATGGCTCCAGAAAGTCCAGAGTCCATGAGAATTTGAAATTCTGTTCTGCATTTTCCACCTTTTCATGAAGATTCTTCTGTGGAATCTCTGATCAAAATGTTCAGTAATGGTAGCCAGACACCATCCAGTTCTGGGCTCATAGCAAAGGAGGCAATTGTTGATGGAGGCAATTAGCCACACATTCCATATCCTCCTATTTCTGACTCTCCTTGTGTTGCTGCAGGTAAATAAGAGTCCAGTTGTTGTGCCTTGAATGGCGGCTTCTAAGTTTTTAACACCCCAGACCCTGTACAATGACCTACAAGGTAGAACAGAAACACAAAACACGTTATTAGGTCAATTAACTGGGATGTCCCGTGAAACCATGACTCTAATCCCCAAAGCAAGGAACCAAATTCTGTGAGGTGTTTGTGCATAGGGAACCTCAGCAGCTACTTTTTTTTTTTTTTTTTTGTCATTGTTGTAAACATACCTATCACAGAACTTTGCCAATTCAACTTTTTACAGGTGTACAGCTTAGTGACAGCAATTACAATAATCGACTGTTAATACCTTTAATGCAATTTTTCTGTCACTGTTAACCCCCCTTTTTCCCCCTTCCTCTGGCCCCTTCTAACCACTAATAAACTTTGGTCTCTATACATTTCTCTTTTCTCTTTATATAAATGAGGTTGTATAATATTCATCCTTTTGTGATTGGCTTATTTTGCTCCACACGATGTCTTCAAGCTCCATGCGTACTGTATCAAGTATCAAGACTTCATTTCTCCTTTTGGCTGAGTAGTATTCCATTACATATATGTACCAAATTTGTATCCACTCATCTGTTGATGGGAGTTTGGGTTGTTTCCACCTTTCAGCTATTGTGAATAGTGCTGCAGTGAACCTGGTATACAAGCCTCTTTTTGTTTCTGCTTTCAAGTCTTTTGGGCATATACCTAAGAGTGGAATTGCTGGGTCAAGTGGTAGTAGTATTTTTAGTTTTTTGAGGAACTGCCACACTTTCCCACAACATTTCTATCACTTTACATTCCCACTAGCAGTGGATAAGGGCTCCAGTTTCCCCACATCCTCACCGACATTTGTTATCAGTTTTTTTTTTTTTTTTTTATCTTAGCCATCCTAGTGGGAGTGAGAGGGCATTTCCTCGTGGCTAATCATGCTGAGCATCTTTTCATGTGTTTGGTGGCCATTTGTAGGTTGTCTTTGGTGAAATGTCTATTCAGTTCGTCTGCCTACTTTATGATTGAGTTGTCTTTTTGTTGTAAAGTTTTTGAAGTTTTATATGTATTTTGATTATTAGATTCTTGTTGGATATATGGTTTCTGAAGATATTCTCCCAGTGGGTAGCTTGTCTTTTTGCTTTTTTTGTTGTAAAGACTTTTGATGAACAAAGGTTTTAATTTTAATTTATTTTGTCTTTTGCTTTTGTTATTATATTAGATAATCCACTGTTGAAAGCTAGGTCTGACAGCTTTGCCCCTGCTTGTTCTTCTAAGAATTTTATAGTTTTGGTTTGCACGTTTAGGTTCTTAATCTATATTGAATTTGTTTTCATGTATGGTGTGAGACATGGATCCTGTTTCAATTTTCTGCATGTAGAAATCCAATTTTCCTAACACCATTTATTGAAGAGACTCTTCTTTCCCCATTGAATGGACTTAGCACCCGTCAAGTATCAGTTGACCATAGATGCGTGGGTTTATTTCTGGGCTTTCAATTCTATTCCATTGGTCTGTGTGTCCATTGTTTTACCAGTACCGGGCTGTTTTGATTACT
The DNA here is from genome assembly GCF_030014295.1 of Loxodonta africana. Lineage (NCBI taxonomy): Eukaryota > Metazoa > Chordata > Mammalia > Proboscidea > Elephantidae > Loxodonta > Loxodonta africana. Next base: position 25,422,807 of record NC_087367.1, read on the forward strand.
GTAGCTGCTGGCGTAGTGCTTAAAAGCACGGCTGCTAACCAAAATGTCAACAGTTTGAATCTACCAGCCACTCCTTGGAAACCCTGTGGGGCAGTTCTACCCTGCCCTATAGGGTCACTATGAATCAGAATCAACTCCACCGCAACATCTTTGGGTTTTTTTTTTTTTTTTGGTAGTATATTTTAAAATCAGGAAATGTGAGTCCTACTTGGTTCTTATCTTTCAACATCATTTTAAAACTATTTACAGCCTCTTGCCATTCCATATAAAACTGAAGATTTTTTTTTTCTATTTCTGTAAAGAAGGCTGCTGGAATTTTGATCGGGATTGCATTGAATCTATAGATTGCTTTGGGTAATAGTGACATCTTAATAATACTGTCTTTCCATAAACATGGAACATCTTTCTATTTACTCAAGTTTTGTTTTTATCTCTTTGAGCAGAGTTTTATAGTTTTCTTTGTATAAGCCCATTTGCATTACATCCTTAGTTAGATTTATTCCTAGGTACTTTATTCTCTTAGTTGCTGTTGTGAATGGAATTGTTTCCCTAATTTCCATTTCAGCTTTCTCATTGCTGGTATATAGAAACCCAGTTGATTTCTGTTTGTTGACTTTGTACCCTGCAGCTTTGCTACATTACTTCATTAGCCCTGAAAGTTTTCTTATGGGCTCTTTGAGATTTTCTATATATAGGACATACTGTCCTTGAATGGAGATCATTTTACTTCCTTACCAATCTATCGTTGTTGTTAGGTGCTGTCAGGTTGGTTCCAACTCATAGTGACCCTAGCTACAACAGAACGAAACCCTGTCTGGTCCTGTGCCATCTTCATGATCATTGCTATGCTTGAGCCCACTGTTGCAGCCACTGTGTCATTTCATTTCATCGATGGTCTTCCTCTTTTTTCCTGACCCTCTGCTTTACCAAGCATGATGTCCTTCTCCACAAAGTCTGGCCGTTCTTGCTTCTAAGGAGCATTCTGGCTGTACTTCTTCAAAGACAGATTCGTTTGTTCTTTTGGCAGCCCATGATATGTTCAACGTTCTTTGCCAACACCATTCAAAGCCATCAATTTTTCTTCGGTTTTCCTTATTGTCCAGCTTTCGCATGTATATGAGGCAATTGAAAACACCATGGCTTGGGTCAGGCACACCTTAGTCCTTAAAGTGACATCTTTGCTTTTTAACATTTTAAAGAAGTCTTTTGGAGCAGATTTTCTCAACGTAATGTGTTGTTTGATTTCTTGACTGCTGCTTTCATGGGTGTTGATCATGGATCTAAGTAAAATGAAATCCTTGACAACTTCAATCTTTTCTCTGTTTATCATTGATGTTGCTTATTGGTCCAGTTGTGAGGATTTTTGTTTTCTTTATGCTAATATGTAATCCATATTGAAGGCTGTGGTCTTTGATCTTCATCAGTAAGTGCTTCAAGTTCTGTTCACTTTCAGCAAGCGAAGTTGTGTCATCTGCATATCACAGGTTGTTGGTCTTCCTTCAATTCTGATACTGCATTCTTCTTCAGGTAGTACAGCTTCTCGGATTATTTGCTCAGTGTACAGATTTAATAAGTATGGTGAAAGGATACAACCCTGACACACACCTTTCCTGACTTGAAACCAATCAGCATCCCCTTGTTCTGTTCAAACGACTTCCTCTTGATCTATGTACACGTTCCTCACGAGCATGAGTGTTCTGGAATTCCCATTCTTCATAATGTTATCCATAATTTGTTATGATCCACACAGTCGAATGCCTTTGCATAGCCAATAAAACACAGGTAAATATCTTTCTGGTATTCTCTGCTTTCAGCCAGGATCCATCAGACATCAGCAATAATATCCCTGGTTCCACATCCTCTTCAGAATCTGGTTTGAATACCTGGAAGTTCCCTATCGATGTACTGCTGCAGCTTCTTTTGAATGACCTTCAGCAAAATTTTACTTGCATGTGATATTAATGATATTATTTGATAATTTCCACGTTCGGTTGGATCACCTTTCTCTGGAATAGGCATAAATCTGTATTTCTTCCGGTTGGTTGGCCAGGTAGCTGTCTTCTGAATTTCTTGGCATAGATGAGTGAGCATTTCCAGCACTGCATCTATTTGTTGAAACATCTCAATTGATATTCCATTGATCCCTAGAGCGTTGATTTTTGACAGTGTCTTCAGGGCAGTTTAGACTTCTTTGTTCAGTACCATCAGTTTTTGATCATGTGCTACCTCCTCATATGCTTGAACGTCAACCAGTTGTTTTGGTACAGTGACTCTGTGTATTCCTTCCATCTTCTTTTGATTCTTCCTACATTTCCAGTCTGGACACATTTTATTTATTTTTCTTGTCTTATTGCTCTGGCTAGGACTTCTAATACAGTATTGAATAGAAGTGGTGAGAGTGGACACTCTTGTTCCTAATTTCAAGGGGCAGTCTTTCTCCACTAAGTATAATGTCAGCTGTAGGCTATTCATATATGCCCTGAATCATATGAGGAATTTCCTTTCTATTCCAATCTAAAGGGTGTTGGATTTTATCAAATGCTTTTTCTGCATCCATTGGTTATTTTAATGGAATATTTTTTCCATCCTTTCAACTTATTTGTGCCCTTGAGTTTAAAGTGTCTCTTGTAAACAGCATATAATTGGATCATGTTTTTTTTTTTAAGTTCATTCTGCCACTCTCTGCCTTTTGATTAGAGAATTTAGTCCATTTATGTTCACTGTAATTACAGATAAGAAGTGACTTCTGCCATTTCGTCATTTTATGTGTCTTAAGCCTTCTTTGTCTTTGTCCTTTAGTACTGCTTGTTATTGTTTTGTTGGTTTATTCTAGTGAACATTTTTGGTTCCTTTCTCCTTTCCTTTTGGGTATTTTTAAAAATACATATATTTTCTTAGTGTTTACCATGAATATTACATTTAAGAACTTGTATTTATAACAACCTGGGGTAAGTTGGTACCACCTTAACTTCAGTAACATAAAAGATATTCTATATCTATACCATTCCCCTCCCCTTTTGTTGTTATCACTTATTACATGTTTATATTTCATGTGCCCTGTAAAATAACTTTATCCTTGCCTTTTATGTATTTGTTATTAAAAACCATGAAGGACAAAACATTTAGAATTTTCAAGCATGAATACCTTATTACTAGTCCTTATACTTGTCCATGAATTTCCCTTTATATATCTTCCCCTTATGGGTCTTTCTTTTTATGTATAGTTTTGAATTCTAGCATCTTTTCTATATGTAAAAATTCCATTAGTATTTTTTAGGCCTGGTCTGGTCTGGTGAATATGAACTCTCAGCTTCTGTTTGTCTGAGAATGTTTTAATTTCACCCTCATTCTTGAAGGATAGTTTCAGTGGGTATAATATTATTGGTTGACAGTTTTTTCTTTCAGCACTTTAAATATATCATTCCATTACCTTTGGCCTCTAATATTTCTGAGGAAAAATCAGCATTTAATCTTACTGGGGATCCTTTGTACGTGACTGTTTGCTTCTCTCTCACTGCTTTCAGGATTCTCTACCTTTAATTTTTGAGAGCCTCGCTATGGTGTGTGTTGGTGTAGATCTCTTTGGGTTTATCCTGCTTGGAGTTCTTTGAGCTTCTTGGAGTTGTAGATTCATTTCCTTTGTTAGTTTAGGAATATTTTCTGTCATTATTTCTTCAGATATTCTTTCTGTCCCTTTTTCTTCCTTCTGGAATTCCCAAGATGCATATACTAGGCCTGTTGTCCCACAATTCCATTAAACTGCCTAGCCTCCTTGAGCCGCTGTTCTTGTTGCTCTTCAGCATCTGTAATTTTAACTATCTTACCCTCTAATTCACTGATTCTTCTGCCTGATTAAATCTGTTGGTAAGTCCGATTGTGTTTCTCATTTCGGTTATTGCCTCTTTCAGTGGCAATACCTCTTTTTTAGATCCTCATTTTGTTCTCTGTCGTTTTTCATGTTTCTTTTTAGCTATTTGTCCATGTTTTCCCTTAGTTTTTAATTATTTTTAATGTTGTTGTATTATATTTTTCCATCTTTTCATTATTTGGTGATCTCTAGATGCACTTTCACTCCCTTTGTCATGTTTATTTGGGTGGGCCATTGTTTCTCAGTTCTTTGTGTGTCTTGTGTTTTTTTTGTTGGGACATTGAAATTTTATTGACATTTTCAAGGGTGTTAACTTTCTCAGTTCTCCCCAGTATTTGGTGGTTTTGACTGCACTACTTTCTGCAAAAAGCTTTTAGGCAGGCAGCACCTTCAGACTTTAATTACTGTTTCCTGTCCCTCTCTGTGATAGCTCCTTTTCTCTCCCTGGTTTAATTATGATTTGAAAGTTCCAGATTTCAGTTTTCAACTTTCAGTCTCTCCCAAACACACCAGAAATCACACTGATCCATCTATTCACTGGCCAGCACTAGCACTCACGAGACATATTGTATACTAATCAATCTGTCCCCCAGGGGGCACAGTCCTCTCTCTGTGGTTATTACTCCCTTCCCTTCTCTGTTGCTGTATCCACAACTTCAGTCAGAGAACCCAGACCCAGAGAGCCCCCTTCCAGGCTGGGTGTTACCTCTGGTTTTGCCTGAGGCTTCATTCCCTCTTTTGTGGGGGCTGCTTCTGAGTTGGATTTCACGGGAAACAAGCAGACTTTCCTCTGTTTCAGAAGGAGGGGCTGGCACTCCCCAGAAGGACCTCCAAGGACCTCCAAGAGATCTGTCTCATTGGCTTCAGAGCCTCAGTGGCCCTGTGGTGGTTGGGGGTTGGGGGGCAATCTCCTCTTAGGTGACACTTCTCCTGGCTCCAGGGTAGGTGACCTTCTGTAGTAGTTTGTTTCAGTCTAGTGGCTGACCATTTCTGAGTAGGGGAGGATTGTCATGCTCTGAAGGGGTCCCCAGGAAGGTCTGTCTTGTTGCTATCAGAGCCTGCTCTACAGTATATTGATGTGGGCATAGCCTCACACAAGATGCCTGCTTCCTAGCATACAGCAGCCTTAGCAGTCTTCAGTGTTGACTGGAAGGAGAAGCAGACATATCTAAGTTGATCCCCGGGGAGGTCTGGCTTCAGAGGCTTGAACTATGGGGTGCCCAGGGAGGCAGGTACAGTGCTGGATACGGGAGCAGATTCCACTGCAGTGGCCTTCTGTAGCAGTGTGCAACACCCGGCAATGAACAGTTGCCAGGTGGGGGAGGGTGTGCCATACTCCACTTAGATCCCCATGGAGGCCCGCCTTGTTATCAGTACCCCACTCCCCAGTATTGTTGGCTGTGAATGTAGCCTCCTCTCAAGATTCCTGCCTTCTAGCATGCAGCAGCCTCTGAGAGCAGTCCTTAGTACCAGCAGAAAGGAGGTTTGCCCAGCTGGTTTCAGAGGCCTGGGCTATGGGGTGGCAGGAGAGGCAGATAGAGTGTTGACTATGAGAATGGGCCCCACTGCATGGGCATTCTGTAGCAGTTCCCAGTAGGCTTGCAGCTGACAGTGTCTGGCTGGGGAAGTGCTGGCACACTCCAAACAAACCCCTGGGAACGTCTGCCTTGTTGATTTTAGAGCAAAAGCCTGGGGTCCTGTCTCTTTGTATAGGCAGGAGGTGTGGTAGGTAGGGAAACAGGCTGTTTTTTCTGGGACCACTTCCCCAGTTCACAGCAGCCCACTGGCTTGGGGGAGGGGCAGGGACAGTGGGAGAAGCAGTTTTCCTACTGTGTGACTCCTTGATTCGTTGATTTCTTGCCTGTCTACAGTTTCCTGCTGCTGCTTTCCTCTGCTGCCCAATTCAGAGGCCCTCAAAACTAAGTGCCATTTCCTTGTATTTGTGGGGGAGGGTTGGAACCATGGTCTGTTTACCCTGCCATCGTCCCAGAATTGGGTGGATGGGGTTTTGAGGAAAGAACGTTTAACCCTGGATCACTAATAAGAGTATTTTTTTTCTCCTTTTTTTGACAATTTTCCCCATATTACAGGATTGGTAAGAAAAAGTGTAAAATGTGAAGGTCATTGGGAAGCAATAGTACTTACAGGAACAGAAAATTGCGCTCTCAGATTTTACTTGTCTTAAGCCTGCAGGTTCTGGAGCCTTATCTGCTGGTTCATTTGGCCAGTGTGCTGATAATTGTAGTTCCTGATACTTGTCCATAACTTACTCCCCCTCCCCCCCATTATCTGGACGGTTATGTAAGAAAGGTTTTTAACCTTGTTATGAAGAAGCTTGACGGTAATTAGCAAACAACGTAGTCATTCTGGAGACAAACGGGTATGTGAGCAAGAAAAAGAGGTCATCTAAAATGGCAGTTTAGAATTCCCAGTCACAAAACACGCAGACTGCCTAAAAACGTGTGCAGCTTAGAACTGGAAGATGAATTTCACTTCCAAGAAAAACAGATGGACCTTGGAGTTAAAACTGAGCTTTGATCCTAGGAGCCAGATAACAATTGAGCCACAGGCCTGTCATCTGTTAAATGGGGGTAATATCTACCTCTCAGGATGTTAGGAGTAGATGAGAATGCTTATCATTGTATAAAGGAATGATAGACAGTCTTCTAAATCTCTTTCATGGGGGTGATGATATTTGTGAAAAATCATCTCTGCTTCCTGAAGAGAATAAACATGAATTTTGGAAGGTGGTGGTCATTGCTATTTTGGCATTGGAAAAAAAGCAATATGAGTTCTTTTCTTCAACTGAGTTAAGCTCCTTAGAAGGAAACAACAACAAGAAAAAACTCATACTTTATGCATTTAAAAACTTTGGCATTATGTAATATTTTTGTTGTATCGTAAATCTTCAGAACATTTTAACAAATGGGCTGGACTAGTAAACGTTATTCCCTCCACCCACTTTCCATTCTTACACATAAACCATCTACTATAGATGAGTTAGGTGATGATTTGGCAACTGTGGGCTCATAAATAGTGGTTGTATTTTCCCCTTTGGTCTCAAAATGCTGAGGAACATGATCATTAATTGAAAATTTTCTGGCAAAGTAACTTCGGGAAGGCCAAGGATAGTCTATCCTTACAGATTTGTATTATCTTTGGAGCTATAGTGTACCAATTTGACCTGACGCAGCCTCTTGCTTTCCAGAGTTGTATATAAAGTCCTGTCCAGTCAGGAGATAGAGCTCTTACATTCATCATGAATATCTAAGAAGAAAGTCCACATGCGACAGAGAGGAGAGGGCAGTTAGCTCTTCCTGGGAAGATTGAGGGTTTAATTGGAGGCCAAAACGAACAAACAAAAGGACTGAGAAGGAAAAAACAAAGTGACATATTCAGCATCTAAACGAAATACTGCTGGTACAGTGCAATAACCCTGGGTGGGTTTTTTGTTTTTCATCTCCACGTTATAGATGAGTCATCTGAGGCTCAGAGGTTCCCCACTTTTACCAAAGGAAGTGTAGCTCTGGGATTGGAAACCAGATCTGCTGGCTTTAGCAGCCCGATAGCAGTGTAGTTCTCACTGTACACCACCACTGTGAAGGACAAACACTCCTAAACAGGCAGAGAAGAGGAAAAGGGAATGAAAGCACAACATCACGGAAGAACACAGTGTGCTGTGGAAGCAGCACTGACCTAGTGTGCTTCCGGTGTAGGGTGTTAGAAGAGCAGTGGTGGATGTGTTGTTGTTGTTAGGTGCCGTCGAGTCAGTTCCGACTCATAGCGACCCTATGCACAACAGAACGAAACACTGCCCGATCCTGCACCATCCCTACAATTGTTGTTATGCTTGAGTTCATTGTTGCAGCCACTGTGTCGATCCACCTCCATGAGGGTCTTCCTCTTTTCCTCTGACCCTGTACTCTGCCAAGCATGATGTCCTTCTCCAGGGACTGATTCCTCCTGACAACATGTCCAAAGTATGTAAGACACAGTCTCGCCATCCTTGCTTCTAAGGAGCATTCTGGTTGTACTTCTTCTAAGACAGATTTGTTCGTTCTTTTTGGCAGTCCATGGTATATGCAATATTCTTTGCCAGCACCACAATTCAAAGGCATGAATTCTTCTTCGGTCTTCCTTATTCATTGTCCAGCTTTCACATGCATATGAGGCGATTGGAAATACCATGGCTTGGGTCAGGTGCACCTTAGTCTTCAGGGTGACATCTTTGCTCTTCAACATCTTGAAGAGGTCCTTTGCAGCAGATTTGCCCAATGCAATGCGTCTTTTGATTTCATGGCTGTTAATTGTGGATCCAAGTAAAATGAAATCCTTGACAACTTCAATCTTTTCTTTGTTATGATGTAGCTGCAGAAAACCAAGTTATAAAGATGGACAGGCCAGATTGTGAGGGCCTTATGTGCCATGCAGAGAGGTTGGGTGTTTAATCTGTAGATATTAAGGGTAAGTATCTATTTGAAATTTTGGTACCATGCCATAAATAATTTCTTTTAAACCTGCAATGTTTATTTAATATATCATGACAGTAAATCATTAAAAAATTTTTTTAATGGCTGCATTTTATTTTGTTACAACTTATCCAATTTTATAATGTTGCATATTTGGTATTTCCGTTTTTGGTACGCTAATAATGCAGCAACCAACCTTGTACTTACATTTTTGTGGGCATCTGGTAATAATCGGGAGATTAGGATAAAGTCATAGAAGAGAAATCATAGCCCTCTAGAAATCTTGTACCAACTTACACCTTCTACAACAGTGTTTGAGAACACTGTCTCCCCCAGCCCTGCCAATGCTTCTGGAATTCCAGGACCAGCCCCGTCATGTCTCACTACTTCTTTCACACATTCTCCATGAGAAAACTAAGCCATTTGTCTCCATATTGCTTCATAATCACCTAAGCCAGTGGTTCTCAATTCTGTCTGTGTATCAGGATCACAGTACACTAGTCCCACCCCTCAGAGATTCTCATTCACTTGGCCTTAAAAAATTTCCTGGGTGATTCTATTATGCAGCTAGGATTAAGAACCATAGCAGAATCTAACCAAACATTCAACTCTTTCTTGTCCTTACAAACCTTTCCTCTGTGCTCTCTATAATTCAGTGTCTGTTATTAGCAGATTTGCCCAAAAGCTTTATCTCTCTGTGCTTTCTCTTCATGCCTCACTTTAATGAAATCTGGCTTCCTCCTTCACTCCCCCGGTAAAAATTTCCCTACAGCCTTCTCAAGGCTGGTTTTCTCCAACGTTCTATATACTTCATGTCCTAAAGGAGGCTTAGATATTCTTGTTCTCTATGCTGATTTCAAAAATTTTTTCTTTTCTATTAAAAGACAACAGGAAACAAAGCAACTTCTTTAAAGTCATTAGACTTTTCCACTCAACACCCCAATTTATTGTTGGCAATCTACCGACTTCCCTACCATTCACCCCTCCTTCATTAACAGCTTTGGCACCTGGCTTACAGTCTTTCTCCTTGTTTCTTCTGTGGTCATTCTGGTCAACCTTAACTCCACCTAAATGGTCTATCCCTTTCTGTGATGTTTAAGGTTATATGTTAACTTGGCTAGGCCGTGATTCTCAGTGGTTTGGCAGATATGATGCAATCACCATTTGTCTTAGTTATCTAATGCTGCTACCACAAGTGGATGGCTTTAACAAACAGAAATTTGCTCTCTCACAGCCTACTAGGCTAGAAGTCCAAATTCAGGGCATCAGCTCCAGGGGAAGGCTTTCTCTCTTGGCTCTGGAGGAAGGTCCTTGTCATCAATCTTCCCCTGAACTAGGAGCTTCTCCTTGCAGGAACCCCAGATCCAAAGGACATGCTCTGCTCCTGGCACTGCTTTCTTGCTGCTCGCTTGCCTTTTCTTTTACCTCTTTTAAGATAAAAGGTGGTGCAGACCACACCCCAGGGAAACTCCCTTTACATTGGATCAGGGATGTGACTTTAGTAAGGGTGTTACAATCCCACCCTAATCCTCTTTAACATAATATAATCTTGCCTCATTAATCACAGGCAGAGGTTAGGATTTATAACACATATGAAAATTACAACCACAAAGTGGAGGACAACTACACAATACTGGGAATCATGGCCTAACCAAGTTGACACATATTTTGGGGGGACACAATTCATGACACCATCCATGATGCAATCTGTTGTGAGCAGCTAATCAGTTGAAAACCAGTAAAAACCCCATATATCATAACAGTCAGATCCCCTCACCAACGGGCAGGCCAAAGGAAGTCCTATTGTTTTGTTTTGCTTTAAATGTAAGTTTAAAGAACGTTTGTAAGCCAAAAGATCCAGCAGAAGAGAAAAAGTATTAAAGAATTAAAAGCCCTCCAGAAGATGGGTTCCAGAGCACACATGGTTGTTGCTCTTGATCTACCTTTTCCCTTCTCGTTAGAGTCCTATTTCTTTGCTTCCTGTCACAGCAAAATTTCCTTGAAGTTTTGTTTACGCACATTGTCTATTTTCTTACCTCAGCCTATTCCAATCTGGCTTGTTCCCATCACTTCTTGGAAACAGTTCTTATTACAGTCACAAGAGAAATCTTCAGAGCTAAAATCAGTCTGATATCTTACTTAGTCTCTTTTTTTCCTTTTTTTTAAATCTCACTTGTCTCTCCTATGCAGTGTCCTTTGCTGGGTCATCTTACTCTATCAGACCTCTCAGCGTTGGAGCATCTCAAGACTATGCCCTTATTATTCTTCCCCTAGATGATTACATGAAGTTCCATCCCATAAACACCATCTTTATTTACAATGATGACTCTCAAATGTCTTTCTTCTACCCAGACTTCTGTGTTTAACGACTTGCTATCTCCATTTGGATGTCCATTTCAGCCTTAGCATGGCCAGAACAGAACTACTGATTCTTGCCCAGCCCTAATTTACTACACTCACAACATTTTCCTGTCTCAGTTAAGATATCGAGTACTTTTCCTTGCTTCTTCTCTTTCTCTCATACCCCACGTTCAATCCATCACCAAGCCCACTGGTTCTATTTCAGAACATATTCTGAACTTGGCTCCTCACTAGCTCCACTGTTACTCTACTCTCACACACCCCTCTCTCATTATAAGGAGTAAATCAGTTCACACGTCTTTGCTGCTTAAAATTCTCCAGTGGTTTTCCCTTGCTACCCTGTCCTATAGGGTCGCTGTGAGTTGGAATCAACTTGACGGCAATGGGTTTGGTTTGGTTTGGTTTGGTTTTTATCAGTTACTGATTAAGGACTTATGCTGCATCTGGTAGGACGACATCCTAGTTCCACAAAATGTCTCTTGTCTAGTAATGGAGATTTCAGAAAGCCATTCCATCATTCTATAAGGTTATCTGTTACACACTGAAAGAATTCACTAGTCTTATCATATCTTGTGAGCACTGGCTTACTGCATTACTACTTTTGTTGTAAAATGAGTTCCTTAATAGAAAGGAGCCATGGTGGTACAATGGTTAAGCACTCACCTGCCAACCGAAAGGCCAGTGGTTTGAACTCACAAGCTGCCCCATGGGAGAAAAGACCTGGTGATCTGTTCCCATAAAGATTACAGCCTAGGAGGTCCTTTGGAACAGTTCTACCCTGTCCTGTAGGGTTGCTATGAGTCAAAATCAACTCAATGCCACACAACAACAATAACAATAAAAAGCACCTTTGGGTGAGATACTATTATGATGATTAAGGTATTTGGTAAGTCCATGAAAAATAGAATGCAGGGAAGAAAAATCAATAGCAGAATAAGTGTGCATTCCAGTGAAGGCAAATTGTAGCCCTTTCTGTGATGAAAGGGGTCATACATAATAAACCTTCCACCAGGTGGCTAACTGGTCTCCCTGGGTTCTAGCACTGTTTTGGAGGCTCAGAGTTGGTCACCGTAGATGACAGATTGGGCTGTCAATCACAGTGGCAGCTAGATCAGCTTTGGTAAGATGTCTATTTGGTCAATCCAGGTATAAGCTCCATTCCTGCTTCCATGGCCAATGGGTCCATGAAGTTATTGAACAAGCACTGGAGTGACGAGGGAAGCAGCCTGACTGGCATCCACAAATGAGTTATCTTTTTCACCAGATTGTTGATTTTTCCCTCTGTATCAGAAGCCCTTTTGTGAGCAACCATAAAAGATCTAAGTATGTGTATACCCTGAGCCTATTCTGAAAGGTCCGTCCACATATATCAGCCCAATATCCTGGTTACTAATCCTCCATTCTTGTCCTTCCCAAGTCCCTGGTCAGGCAAACTATTTTCTATTGCCCACAGATCAGTAAAATACATACATCAGATCATCTCAACTTCTAGGCAAGGTTGGAAACCCTGGTGGTGTAGTGGTTAAGAGCTGCAGCTGCTAACCAACAGATTGGTAGTTCAAATCTACCAGGTGCTTCTTGGGAACCACATGGGGCAAGGCTGGCCTTGAGATATACAGCTCAAATTTTTGTCCATTGAGAGGATGTTCTTTTCCACCATGTTTTGGAGCCACCAGATGGAGCTGTAGAGCCTTAGCAGACTTTCTGGCTGGTACTGTTTGTGTGTGCCAACTATCTGTACAACAGTGTCAAAATTTTCTTCCTCAGTCAAGCTGTCATTGGAATTGTCATGAGTTGACTGAAGAAAGGTTGGCCGTGTGGTCAGAGTAAGTATACTGGTAACGTGAATAATCTGGTTGTGCGATTCATTTGTGCCTTCAGTATTAAACTTGAGCTAAATGTACTTTCTCTTGATGATAAAGTCCAAATTTGACGGCTTTCTGGAAAAAAAAAAACCACTACCCGATTCATGAAGGTAGCTCAGGTTGCATATTCACCTAGAGTACCATGGTCAGGTATTTAATTTCTACCAAGACCCAATGGCAAGCTAGGCAATTAGTTATTGCTAAAGTGTGTGCTTGGAGCCCTGGTGGCACAGTGGTTAAGAGCTACGATGAGCTACGGCTTCTAACCAAAAGGTTGGCAGTTCGAATCCACCAGCTGCTCCCTAGAAACTCTATTAAGCAGTTCTACTCTGTCCTATTGGGTTGCTATGAGGCAGGATTGACTTGACAGCAATGGATTTGGTTTGGGTTTTTAAAAGGGTGTGGTTAGTTTTTCTCCTAAGTCCTAGGAGCTTTCTCTTTGTCATTATCCTATCAGGGTTTTTCACAGGATCCATAAACATCCCAATCATCCACAGATACTCCAAGCCATTGGAACCAGTGTATTATAAGGGCCAAGTGTCAGTGCTGGATTGCACTGTACTCTGGACCAGCTACAGAGCCTTTTCTTTCCCTGAGTTCCACTCAAATCTGGAAGCCTTATGGGTTGCTCGGTGAAAGGGGTAGCATAATACACTCAAACATGGTATATAAAAAAAGAAAAAAAGCCAAACCCACTGCCATCGAGTCAATTTCAATTCATAGTGGCCCTACAGAACAGAGTAGAACTGCCCCACAAGGTTTCCAAGGCATAAATCTTTACAGAAGCAGTCTGCCACATCTTTTGTGGAAAGGCTGGTAGGTTTGAACTGCTGACCTTTTGGTTAGCAGCTGAACACTTAACCACTATGCCACCAGGGCTCCAAAACATGGTATATATTGCCTCCCAAATTCAGTGAGACCTATCAAGCATTGTACCTCATTTTAGTGGTAAAGGTCACAAAGTGCAGCAACTTTTCTTTTATTTTAGAGGGTGTCTTAGTTATCTAGCGCTGCTATAGCAGAAATATCACAAACGGGTGGCTTTAACAAACAGAAATTTACTTTCTCACAGTTTAGAAGGCTAGAAGTCTGAATTCAGAGTGCCAGCTCTAGAGGGAGCCTTTCTCTTTCTGTCAGCTCTGGAGGAAGGTCCTTATCTCTTCAGCTTCTGCTTCCTGGTTCCCTGGAGATCTCCATGTGTCTTGGCATCTATCTTACCCCATCCCTGCTTGCTAGCGGGCATTTGATCTCTTTTATATCTCAAGAGAGATTGACACAGGATGCATCCTACACTAATCCTGCCTCATTAATATACAAAGACAATCCATTCCTAAATGGGATTATAACCACAGGCATAGAGGTTAGGATTTACAACACATATTTTTGGGGAACATAATTCAATCCACAACAGAGGGGTATTCCGTTCTCCAGACCATTAGATCTCCAGAAACTTCACTGTGAGAGGGCAGTCTACTTAATTTTATGAAGTTTAATGCCCACTCTGTTGGAAACATGTATCTCGCCAGGCCAGCTGGAGTGCCAGATGCTTTACACTTACCAGGATCTATAGCATTCAATGTAGTGGGGCAGCATAGTGGTCTGTGGGATAATGTTGTTGATACGTGCCATTGAGTCTGTTCTGACTCATAGCAACCCTGCGTACAACAGAACAAAGCACTGCCCGGGCCTGCACCATCCTCACAATTGTTATGCTTAAGCCCATTGTTGCAGCCACTGTATCAGTCCATCTCATTGTGGGTCTTACTCTTTTTCGCTGACCTTCTATTTTACCAAGTATGATGTCCTTCTCCAGGGACTGATCCCTCCTGACAACATATCCAAAGTATGTGACGTGTAGTTTTGTCATCCTTGCCTCAAAGGAGCATTCTGGTTGCACTTCTTCCAAGACAGATTTGTTCATTCTTTTGGCAGCCCATAGTGTATTTAATATTCTTCTCCAACACCACAGTTCAAAGGCGTCAATTCTTCTTTGGTCTTCTTTATTCATCATCCAGCTTTCACATGCATAGGAGGTGAATGAAAACACCAGGCTTGGGTCAGGCTCGCCTTAGTCTTCAAGGTGGCATCTTTGCTTTCCAACACTTTAAAGAGGTCTTTGGCAGCAGATTTGTCCAATGCAATGGGTCGTTTGATTTCTTGACTGCTGCTTCCATGAGTGTTGTTTATGGATCCAAGTAAAATGTAACCCTTGACAACTTCAATCTTTTCCCCTTTTATCATGATGTTGCTTATTGGTCCAGTTGTAAGGGTTTTTGTTTTCTTTATGTTGAGGCGTAATCTATAATGAAGGCTATGGTCTTTGATCTTTCTCAGTAAGTGCTTCAAGTCCTCTTTTAGCAAGCAAGGTTGTATCATCTGCATAACGCAGGTTGTTAATGCATCTTTCTCTAATCCTGATGCACCATTGTTCATGTACTCCAGATTCTTGGATTACTTGTTCAGCATAGAGATTGAATAGGTGTGGTGAAAGGATACAACCCCGATGCACACCTTTCCTGACTTGAAACCACGCAGCATCCCCTCGTTCTGTTTGAACGACTGCCTCTTGACCTATGTACAGTTTCCTCACGAGCACAATGAAGTGTTCTGGAATTCCTGTTCTTTGCAATGTTACCCTTAATTTGTTATGATCCACACAGTTGAATGCCTTTGCATAGTCAATAAAACACAGGTTAACATCTTCCTAGTATTTTCTGCTTTCAGCCAGGATCCATATGAAATCAGCAATGATATCCTTGGTTCTGCGTCCTCTTCTGAATTGGGCTTGAATTTCTGGCAGTTCCTTGTTGATATACTGCTGCAGCCACTTTTGAAGGATCTTCAGCAGAAATTTACTTGCATGAGATTTCAATGATATTGTTCTATAATTTCTGCGTTCAGTGGGATCACCTTTCTTGGGAATAGGCATAAATATGGATCTCTTCCAGTCAGTTGACCAGGTAGCTGTGTCCAAATTTCTTGGCATAGACGAGTGAGTACTTCCAGTGCTGCATCCATTTGTTGTAATATTTCATTTGATATTCTGTCAATTCCTGGAGCCTTGTTTTTCGCCAATGCTTTCAGTGTAGCTTGGACTTCTTCCTTCAGATCCATTGATTTCTCCTCATATGGTACCTCCTGAAACGGTTGAACGTCAGCCAATCCTTTCTGGTATAGTGACTCTGTGTATTCCTTCCATCTTCTTTTGATGCTTCCTGAGTCGTTTAATTTTTCCCCAGAGAATCCTTCAACATTGCGACTTGAGGCTTGAAGTTTTTTTCAGTTCTTTGAGCCTGAGAAATGCAGAGAGTGTTCTTCCCTTTTGCACATGTCATTATAGTATTTTGTTTTGTTTTCTTGAGCTGCCCTTTGAAATCTTCTGTTCAACTTTTACTGCGTCATTTCTTCCTTTTGCTTTAGCTACTCAATGTTCAAGAGCAAGTTTCAGAGTCTCTTCTGACCTCAATTTGGGGTCTTTTCTTTCTTTCTTGTATTTTTAATGACCTCTTGTTTTCTTCAAGTATGATGTCCTTGATGTCATTCCACAACTTGTCTGGTCTTCAGTCATTAATGTTCAACGTGTCAAGTCTATTCTTGAGATGGTCTCTAAATTCAGGTGGGATATACTCAAGGTCGCACTTTGACTCTCGTCCACTTGTTTTAACTTTCTTCAGTTTCAACTTGAAATTGCATATGAGCCATTGATGGTCTGTTCTGCAGTCAGCCTCTGGCCTTGTTCTAGCCGATGATATTGAGCTTTTCCATGGTCTCTTCCCACAGATGTAGTTGATTTGACTCCTGTGTATTACATTTGGTGAGGTCCACTTGTATAGTCGCCATTTATTTTGATGAGAAAAGGTATTTGCTGTGAAGAAGTCATTGGTCTTGCAAAATTCTGTCATGCAATCTCTGGCATCATTCTTATTACCAAGGCCACATTTTCCAACTATCGATCCTTTGTCTTTGTTTCCAGCTTTCACATTCCAATCTTCAGTAATTATCAATGCATCCTGATTGCATGTTCGATCAATTTCAGACTGCAAAAGTTGGCAAAAATCTTTAATTTCTTCACCTTTGGTCTTAGTGGTTGGTATGTAAATTTGAATAATAGCCGTATTAACTGGTCTTCCTTGTAGGTGTATGGATATTATCCTGTCACTGACAGTGTTGTACTTTAAGATAGATCTCGAAATGTTCTTTTTGACAATGAAGGCAATACCATTCCTCTTCAAGTTTTCATTCCCGGCATAGTAGACCATGTGATTGTTCAATTCAAAATGGCCGATACCAGTCCATTTCAGCTCACTAACGCCTAGGATATCAATGTTCATGCATTCCATTTCATTTTTGAAGACTCCCAATTTTCCTAGATTCATACTTCACACATTCTGCATTCCAATTATTAATGGATGTTTGCAGCTGTTTCTTCTCATTTTGAATTGTGCCACATCAGCAAATGAAGGTCCCAAAAGCTTGACTCTATCCACATCATTAGGTCGTCTCTACTTTGAGGAGGCAGCTCTTCCCCAGTCATCTTTTGAGTGACTTCCATCCTGAAGGGCATATCTTCTGGCACTATATCAAACAGTGTTCTTCTGCTATTCATAAGGTTTTCACTGGCTAACTTGTTTCAGAAGTAGACTGCTGGGTCCTTCTTCCTAGTCTGTCTTAGCCTATATAGAGAGGTTTATTTCAAGGACATGACGCACACAGTTGTGGAGGCTTGCAATCCCAAATCTGTGGGTCAGATATCAGGTTGGAGGCTTCTCCTCACTCATGTGGTTCCTGGGGCCAATGAACCCAAAATAGGCAGGTCAGGCAGAAGACTGCTGGTTCATGGGGTTGCAGGAGCTGGCAAATCCCCCAAATCTGCAGGTCAGATGGCAGGCTGCTGGCTCACGTTCCAAGAACCAGAGGTCAGAGGATGACAAGTTGAACGCAGGATCAAGAGAGGGTGAGCTTTACCAGAACATCCACATATATTGGATACAGGTCACATGCCCAAGGAAATTCCTCTTTGACTGATTGGCTGCTCACATCAGATCACAAAATGGAGGATGATTACATAATATCTGCCAAACATAGCAACAATTGTGAGGATGGTGCAGGACTGGGCAGTGTTTTGTTCTGTTGTGCATGGGCTTGCTATGAGTCAGAACCAACTTGGTGGCACCTGACAACAACAGTGTTTGCCTTGAGGTACCATCCTATGCCAGAGCATGCTCAGTCCTCCAGCTGTATCTTTACTCATTATCTTCCCCCAGTGTGAAATGCCTTTTCCTCTTTTTCTGCTTATCCGGTCCATATCTATTTCTCCCATGGCTTAAAGAAGTCAGACCCATATTGATGTATCCCTAGAGTGGGATCCTACAGTATCTATATCACATCCGTTGGCCTTAATTATATTTCCTTTAGAATTGTTCTACATATGCAGGTTGTGCTGACTCCTTAGCGAAGCCAAAATTTCTCCAGGGCAGGTATGTATATATATCAGTGTTGAAATCATAGCTCTAACTGAATTCTTTTCATATTCAATAAATCTATCCCTGACTAAAGATATCTATCATTCCATCCTTGCCTTCACTAGTCCTTGAGAAACATAAAAATAATCACTGGAGTGCTGATAGCAGCAGAAATTGCCTGGAGAAAGGGCTGAAAGAACTCTCCGATCTCTCACTAAGTTCTGCCATTTTGGAAATACCTGTTTTTTTGTTTTGTTTTTTTAATCTCATGGGTTCTTGATCCTCTCTAAACTCTCAAAGAGTTATTTCTTGGCTATAGCATTCAGAAAATCTGTCCATTTTGCTTATCCTTAAGTCTGACTCTTCCAGCACACTGGAATAATTAGAGGACCCTGGAGTTTGGCTTGTTGAAAACACACGCCCAGTTGGCACCAATTTCTTTTCGAGCATGTATGATCGGAGCATTGCAAAACATTTACATTGATTTCTTCTGTGGGCTTGTGTACTCTCTTGGTATTATACATACTCAGAGTACATAAGCACATCTTTCTTACCTCTATATTCATCCATGCCACACATGTTGTTGTGTCTGCTGTATTCCAGGTACTGTACTCCATGCTGGGGACACAGTGGTGAACCTCATGCACAGTCTCTTTTGCCATGGCCTTTACATTCTAGGTAGGGTTGCCAGCATATGCCAAATTTGGCTCTATTTCCTGCTGTTAAATTGGGAAGTCTTGTCATTTACCTAGAATACAGCAGGGGGCAGATTAAGTCCATCTTTCAAAAGCATTTGTGCCAGCCATGCATTTTTGATTTAGTTGATTACAACTGTAGCTTACTTCAGCTTTGTTCAGCTTGTGGAGGAAATTCATTGCTTATCTGACTTGGGTATCCCTGGTATCAAGTATGAGCAAAGCCAAACTACGGGGACATTTCGTCTTTCAGAGTATTTTTCTGACATAATTACTAGGGGAGCTTGCTAAATAAAGGAATTTTCTGAATCTTTTAAAAAATACTGTTAAATAAATATACTCTCACTTAATTTAAAATTTCCACACATATGAATTTTCTTTTAGGTGTTTACTAGATGAATAATTCATTTTTATTGTTGCTGAGAGGATGAGTAAAAAGATCATCATTTCTCATTACCAAATCTTGTCTCTCTTTCAGCAATTAGTAGCCCTTCCTATGTTTTTAGCCTTTGAGAATGAATAAGAGGACAATTTCAGAAATGTAGAGCCCATAAGTGTATATGTATATGTGTGTGTATATTGCATATTATGGTGATAAGAATGTTGTCAGCACGATATTTGAAGGAAAGGACCAAGGATGTGGGATCTTTCATTATGCACAGAGAATATTCTAATTGTGGACTTTTTAAATGTTATGTCCAATACAGTGAATGCTTTAATGGGATCAGAGTCTCTAGAAGGTGCAGTTACAGTGCTTGGCTACTAACTGAAAGGTTAGAGATTTAGTCTACCAAGAGACACCTTGGAAGAAAGATCTGGTTATCTACATTCTGAAAATCAGCCATTGTGTTATACATTTCTTAACAAACAAAAAACCCTACGAAGCGTATTTCTACTCTGACACACATGGTGTTCCCATGAGTCGAAATTGACTCAGTGGCAACTGGGTTTAATGGAATCAGCATTCCTTTGAGGTAAGAAGCTAGGTATAGGGGTTTCTTTTGAAAAAGAAAATCTGAGTCAGAGAGAAAGAGGTCACCTGAGCAGACAGACACTTGGAACATGTGATGGTTAAATGTGTCAACTTGGCTAGGCTATGATGCCTAGTTGTTTGGTCAAAGAGGAGTCTAGATGGTGCCGTGAAGGTATTTTTAGATGTGATTGACATTTATAATTGTTTTTTTCTTTTAATAGAGAAATCACCCTCGATAATGTGGGCTTCACCCAATCAGTTGAAGGCCTTAAGAGCAAAAACAGGTTTCCCAGAGAAGAAGGAATCCTGCCTCAAGATGTAATATCAACTCTTGCTTGAGTTTCTGGCCTGCCCTATGGATTTTAAACATGCTATCCCCCACAATTGTGTGAGTCAATTCCTTAAAATAAATCTCCTTATATGTACACACACACACACACACACACACACACACGTGGTTCTGTTTCTCTGGAGAACCATGACTGATACAATATAGTTGTCTCCC
This sequence comes from Loxodonta africana, assembly GCF_030014295.1. Taxonomy (NCBI): domain Eukaryota; kingdom Metazoa; phylum Chordata; class Mammalia; order Proboscidea; family Elephantidae; genus Loxodonta; species Loxodonta africana. The sequence continues at coordinate 25,443,005 of NC_087367.1, forward strand.
TCTAGTGCAAAGAATACCAAAACCAAAAACCAAACTCAGTGCTGTCTAGTCGGTTCCGACTCGTAGCGACCCAATAGGACAGAGTAGAACTGTCCCATAGAATTTCCAAGGAGCACCTGGTGGATTTGAACTGCTGACCCTTTGGTTAGCAGCCGTAGCACTTAACCACTATGCCACCGGGGTTTCCTAGTGCAAAGAATAGGCATGATAAATGCCCACTATAAATAATGAGGTTTCCTAAGCAGGGCTCCTCTCCTGTTATACAGCCTACTGCAGTTGTAGTCATCATCTGGCCTCCTTCACATTGCCCTGTGGGAACTGGTACTCAGGGAAGTGGTGCAAAAATGCTGATGCCCGACTATAGCTATTGCTTTGAGTAAACACACTGTCTTTGGTCTCCCATCCAGAAGTCATGTACCATCATCCAGGAGACTGCGGTAGGCTAACTTGTTAACCCTGAACATATAGTAAAAACTCAGACTGTTCACAGCTCTTGACATATGATTTTACACAAAAGACCATATTCCTGACAAATTTGAAGCCCTTTGTTTTCCTTCCCATTCCCATTCCTCTGTCTTCAGTGATAGTCATTATCTGGAATTTGATATACTCCACTTCATGTTTTATATTTTATTAGTTATACATTAATACATTTGGATTTAGTTGTAAATTCAAAATATTACATAGATTCTATCATGTTACTGCTTGTTTTTTTCATCAACATTACTTTTTGGAATCTAGAATTGCAGAATATAGTTTATCAATTTAAACCATTCTGTACTATCCAATTGTATGACTATGCAACATCTTATTGGTCTATTTCTGGTGATGGACTTTGTGGTTGCATTCAATTTTCACTATTACAAATAGTGTTGCAATTAACATCCTTGTACATGTCTCCTGGTGCCCATGTGTAGGAGTCTTTATAAGATATATATTTAAAAAAGGAATAGCTGGGCAGTAGTTTAGACAGTTTTCAATACAGCCCATCTTATCTGATCTCAGAAGTTAAGTTGTGTTGGACCTGGTTAGTCCTTAGATGGGAGAAATCTTTCTTCTGCTTTTTAGAAAGCATTTTCTCGCTTTGACAGAAACCAGCTGTCTTAGTTTCCTAGTGTTGTTACAATAGCAATACCATATGTAGGTGGCTTTAAAGAACATAAATTTGTTTTCTTACAGTTCAGCAAGCTAGAAGTCTGAGTTCAGGGTGTGCCTCTAGAGGGAGGTCCTTCTTTGTTTAGCTTCTAACAAGTTGCTGTTGAGTTGGTCTTGATTAATGGCAACCCCATATGCGTCAGAGTAAAACTGTGCTCCATGGGGTTTGCAAGAGCTGATTTTTAGGAAGTAGATCACCAGGCCCTTCTTCTGAGCACCTCCGGGTGGGCTCGGACCCAGGACTACATTTCAGCTTCGAGTAGCCAGCAATTCTTGGAGTTCCTGGGCTCGTAGATTCACCTGCTTCTGTGGTCAGATAGCTTCTGTCTTCCTCCTTTGTCTGTGAGCGTGTTGTGTCTGTGTCTATGCTGCTCTTTATATAACTCAGAAGTGATGAGGTTTAGGATGGACTCTACACTGGCATGACCTCAACTGATTGACTGATCACATTGTGTTAGATTGCAATGTAGTGGGTGATTCCTTGCTTGCTGAAAGTGAAGAGGATTTGAAGCACTTAGGGATGAAGATCAAAGACTACAGCCTTCAGTATGAATTACTCGTCAACATAAAGAAAACCAAAATCCTCACAACTGGACCAGTAAGGAATACCCTGATAAATGGAGACAAGGCTGAAGTTCTCAAGAATTTTATTTTACTTGGATCTACAATCAACGCCCATGGAATCAGCAGTCGGGAAATCAAGCGAAGTATTGCATTGGGCAAATCTGCTGCAAAAGACCTCTTTAAAGTGTCCAAAAGCAAAGATGTCACTTTGAGGACTAAGGTGCACCTGACCCAAGCAGTGATATTTTTAATTGCCTCATGTGCACGAGAAACCTGGACAATGAATAAGGAAGACTGAAGAAGAATTGATGCCTTTGAATTATGGTGTTGGTGAACAATATTGAATACACAATGGACTGCCAGAAGAACGAACAAGTCTGTCTTGGAAGTACAGCCAGAATGCTCCTTAGAAGCAAGGATGGCGAGATTTCGTCTCACATACTTTGAACGTGTTACCAGGAGGGTACCAGTCTTGGTAAAGTAGAGAAAACTAAAAAAAAAAAAAGTAGAGAGCCAGCAAAAAAGAAGACACTCAGTGAGGTGGATTGATACCGTGGTTGCAACAATGGGTTCAGACATAGCAATGATTGTGAGCATGCCACAGAACTGGGCAGTGTTTCTTTCTATTGTACATAGGATCACTGAGTCAGAACTGACATGACGGCACCTAACAACAACAACAACACTGTGGGTGATTACATTACATTAGATCCACAAGTACAGGGGTTAAGATTCCAACACATATTTTTGGGGGGACACAATTCATAACATCCTACTATTTATCCCGTCAAAATTCATGTCCTTCCCACATGTAAAACACATTCACCCTGTCACAATGACCTTTCTGTGAACTTCTCACACCAGGATGGCTCTGCTATCTGGAGCAATTCAGAATAAGGCTGTTCATGAAAGTTCTCCAAATATTTGGGCAAAATGCTCGTGACTCCTTTCAAAAGTGAAAAATCAGTCCTCAATTAACATGGTTTCTAGATCCTGGTCATGCTTTGTACATTGCTGTTGGTGGCTGTCGCATCTATTCTGACTCATGGCTACCCTATGTGTACAGAGTAGAACTGCTCCATAGGGTTTTCAAGGCAGGTCAGGGTTTTCAAGCAGATCACCAGGCCTGTATTCTAAGGTGCCTCTGGGTAGGTTGAACTGCCAACCTTACGGTTAATAGTACAGCACTTAACCACTTGCATCACGCGGGGCAATGGTTACTCTTTTTTAGTTTATCTGTATTTAAAATACCTCGTCCAGAATAAAGTACATCATACTTCTAATAACACTGGATACTGTGATTTTCAGTCCCCATAATCTGGACTCTCTTCATTCAGCCCAGGATGATAGTAGGATTTTTAGCAGACTCATCATCATGATAAGCTTGGGGCCACATGAGTTGCTGCTGAGTTTTTGAGCTGAAATTTAGTACTTGATTTTTTTTCTGATGAAATTTAACCTCACTGATTTAAGTCCAGCATTCTAGCTCATCAAGATAATTTGTGATATTTTTGTATTTATTGTCCCCTCCCTATCCTTCTCAGCTTTGAGTCATTTGAAAATTTTATTCGACAAAAGGTTATAAAACTTTAGAAATTTGGAGTTTCTTTTTTTTCAGAAGAGGAGATAAGGTTTCAAACACGCTAAGTGGCTCCACCCAGGTCACACACTGAGTTGACTGTGCAGTTGAAATTCATAGCCCAGCATTTTCCACTGTTCATGCTTTCTACAGTATGAGGTGGTACATATGAAAAGGAGAGGGCCAGAGACAGAACCCTGTGACATTACCCCAGAGACTCACCTTCCATGCTGCAAAAAGTGTTAGATGAACATTCTTCAGGTGAGATTATTTAATGATCTTCACTCTCACCTAACAGCACTATTGTCTTGCACTCAGTCAATTGTTTCATTCGCGAGGGTACTTTGGAGAGTCATCAAGCTCTGCTGCTTCGTCATTAAGGCGCACGGAGAAGATAATGGAGTTTGGTCCCAGAGAAGAAGCAAAGGAGAGTGAGTCTTGAGATATGGGCTCTAGTTTCTTACTTTGCCTTTACTACCTGCACATCTTTGGACCAGTCGTTTAGGCTTTAAATTAGCGACTGTCTTGTAAAAGGGTCTAGCATAGTGCCCAACACACTGCAGGTACTCGGTTTCTATAATTGTGGAATTATGCTTCTGTATTTATGACTTTCCTCTAATCTATTAACTTAGCTACTTTATAGGAAAAAATACTTTTTCTTCTCTGCTTTCTCTTAGCATCCCAGACATTGCTTTTTCCTAGCACTTACCACACGGTCTCACAAATATTTGTTTAATCATCCCTCACTAGACTGTAAGCTCTTGCTAATAGAGGTTTTATACCAGATCGACTTGGGTTCAAAGTACAGAGCTGTCAATTGTAGCATATTATTTAACTCTCTGAGCCTCTGTATCCTTACCTGTAAAAAAGGGAAATAATAAGGATTTGTTCAAACCCACCAGTGGCTCCATGGGAGGAAAGGATTTAGTTTGAACCCGTAAATCTTTATGGCAATCTGCTCCCATAAAGATTACAGCCTAGAAAACCCTATGGAGCAGTTCTACTCTGTCCTATAGGGTCACTGTGTGTTAGAATCAATGACACCTAACAACAACGCAATAATACATACATACCTGTTAGGAAATGAACGAAAGCTGGGTTGAGATTTTGCTGTTTTGGTCTTAGTAAGTGAATTGCCAGCATCATCTGAGAAGGTTAAGGTTGTTATTATTTATTGAATTATGTGCCAGAGATGCTCAGGCAACAGTAGTTACAAAGTAAACAAAACAGACAAATATCCTTGTGGAAATTTCTTGCTAGTGGCAGAGAAAACCAAAAAAAAAAAAAAAAAATTTCTTGCTAGTGGCTGAGAGGAGATAGACAAATAAATAACTAAATCAGATACTACATTAAAGGGTGACAATGGAGAAAAATAAAGTGGGAGGGAGGGCAGGAAATCCTGGGTATGGGGAGGGAAGGTACAATTTTAAATACGGGGTGAGAGAGGGTTCAGTGAAGGCCTCACTGAGGAAATGACATTTGAGTAAAGGCTTACAAGTGGTGAGGGAGTGAGGCATACAGAAGGGGAAAAAGTGGAGGGAACAATTCAAGTGTATGTGCAAAGGCCCTGAGGCAGGAGCTTCCCTGCTTGCTGGAGGTTTGGCAAGACAAGGAGAAGAAGCAGCCTTAGAGGGAATGCAGGCTAGGCCAGACCATGTGCCGTGTGGGCAAGCTATCTAGTTTCTTTAAGCTTCGGTTTTTTTCTTCAGTGAAATTGTGATAAGAATCAAATCTGGATGTTTGTAAATGCTGTCATTATAACAATATCCATACTGTCTATGGTTAAGAATAAAGCCAATATGGAGATGTCCATTTCAATTGGGCCCAGCTTCTTCCAGAAACCTGAGAAATTTTGACACTGGAAAGTCAAATTGATGGTTCTGCCTCTTACAAAAGAAACGTCAATAAACATTAGTTCCTCTGAGGCAGGTGTCTTAGTTATCTATCCATTGCCGTCGAGTCAATTCTGACTCCTAGTGACCCTGTAGGACAGAGTAGAACTGCCCCACAGAGTTTTCAAGGCTGTAAATCTTTACAGAAATAGGTTGCCACATTTTTTTCTCATGAAGCGGCTGGTGGGTTCAAATTGCCAACCATTCTGTTAGTAGCTGAGCACTTGACCACTGTGCCACCAGGGCTCCTTCTTAGTTATCTCGTGCTGCTATAACAGAAATACCACAAACAGGTGGCTTTTTCAAACAAATTTATTTTCTCATGGTTTAGGAGGCTAGAAATCTGAATTCAGAGCACTGGCTCTAGGGAAAGACTTTCTTTTTCTATTGGCTCTGGGGGATTTTTATTTATTTATTTATTTTATTCTGGAGGATAGTCCTTGTATCTTCAGCTTCTGCTTCCTGGTTCCTTGGAGATCTCCGTGTGTCTTGGCATCTATCTTCTCCCATGTCTGTTTGCTAGCATGCATTTAGTCTCTTATATCTCAAAAGAGATTGACTCAAAATACACCATATGCTAATCCTGCCTCATTAACATAACAAGGACAATCTGCACAGAGGTTAGGATTTGCAACACACATTTTTGGGGTAAACAATTCAATCTATAACAGCAGGCAAATGACAGGAACCACAAACTCCATAGTGTTTCATAATCACACAACAAGCACCACCCAGAGTGACTTATAGATCCTGGATAAGGAATCTTTTCTTACCAGGATCCCTTTGGCCATGACCACAAAGTCAGCTATGCCTTATTCTCCTGTTTTGTTGCTTCACTCACGTGATTTTTTGCAATGTGGACTCTTGTGGATTTGTCTTCTCCTGGTTTGGTGAGTTTCCCAACCCTCCAGAGCCAATCTCCTAAGAGAGTTCTGGGAGGCCTCCTGGTCTGGCCACTGTTAGCCCTTAGCTCTGTCAATAGCATGCTAGGCTGAAGTTTTATTTCTTTGATATTTTTTCCTTGTTTCTGATTCAGCCTCTGGGTGCAGTGAATTACTTAATACGGCCCTTCTAACCATGGTCCTTGTAACTTTCACCGGAGTGATTGGGTGGGACTATGAAAATAAGGTCTAGGGAAACCTAAAGAAGGAATTGGTCAGTTTTGCCATCCTGGTAGGCTTAACAGAGAGCTAATTCCAGAACAGAGGAGAGTATCTCACCACCACAAAGGAAGAAAAGCCAAGAACACAGTGGTCCTTTGAACCCAGGATCCCTGAACTAAGAAGCTCCTGAACCAGAAGACCAAGAGGGGTAGAGAGAGAGAGAGAGAGAGAGAAGAGGTATAACACTGAAGATGGTGGAGAAGCGGTGGGGAAATGTGGCAGAACAGACTAGCAGGAGACAGTGTTGTAGACTTCCTGGCCTACGGAGATAGAGGTGAGTGACTCTGGGCCAAGGCTTACTGGTGGAGGGGATGCCTCAGGGCACTTATTGGTGGAGCTAAAAGAGCTTTCTAACACTTGCCAGAGCAGGGCAGAGGCCGAGGGACCAGAGACAGTTGTGCATGTAGGCTCAGGTGAGAAGAGGGTATCCTGATGGAAGAACTGTATCCTGAGCATTCCTGAACTTGAGTTGTAACCTGTTACTTCCCTAATAAACCCCATAACTGTGAGTATGGTCTGTGAGTTCTGTGTGGCCATAGCAATAAATTATCAAACCAAACAGAAAAGTAGAGAGTGCCATGCGTGGGACGGTTGGTGTCAGAGCTGGTAAAGATCTCAGCCTTGGGCTGTTGATCTTGATTCTCCTTCCCCCTTGTGAAAATAGAGGTCAGAAGCTGCCCCCAAGTCATTTTTACAGCTTCCTGTGCTGATCCAAGAGAAATGTTTTGAATCTTCTCAGGGAGTGACCATTCCACCACTGACTTTGAGATTTAGTCCAAAGGAGAGCCCTCAGATCTACTCCTGCCTCAGTTTAAGTGACTGTGCCTCTGCACTTATTGGTGTCTTTTCCTTCTCCCTGTAGGTAAGTTTATACCTCTTAATAAGTGACTATGTCTTGTATTGCCCAGTTTCTTCACAAAAAATTATGTGGGTGCAAGGAACAGATATCCCACCTCCAGCTTAAGCAAAGGCAGTTTTATTACATGATGTCAAGGGGCAATCTCTCAGCCATTCAAGGACAAGGTGCAAAGTGCTGCCACACTGGAAATGAAACTGGAATGTTGGAAGTTGAGATTGCCCTGTTCAATTCTTAGGGTTAGATGATCTCTTTCATCTCAGGTTCTCTGTATCCTTTTACTGTGGCAGCTTCTTTTGCTTGTAATGGACCAACGTGACTACCCCAGGCATGACCCTACATAGCATTTCAGTTCTATTACCCATCTTCATCTAATGAGTTGTTACTTCTGAGACAGTTCAAATGCTGCAAAAGTCTAGATGATGTCTCATTGGTCAATAGATTAACAGACTTGAGTCAGGTGTCTATGCCTGTTCCAAACAACTTTGGCCAGAGGGCAGAGTTAGAAAATAACCACTAGCTGTGGGCCAGAACAGGTTCTCTTAGAAGAGGGAAGGTCCAGAGTCAGGTTATCCATGCCAGGAACTAGCCAGGTACCACCCCATCCCCTTACCTCTAGCTAAAATCTAATAGTTTACAAAGCACTTTTACATATACTATCATATTTTCCTGGTTGTTTGATTCATTTGTTCATTCAACAAACATTTATGAGCATGCCCTATACCAAGCCCTGTGATATGTTCAATATGAATATCTTGTCCTCAAGGCAACTCTATTAGAAGTCAGGGTGCTCCAGAAGAACAAATATGCAGGGAATGTGATATAAGTGGAGATGTAAGATGCAGAAAGATGGGCTGCTATGGACGTACAGAGAAGGATATAACTCAAGTTTGGGAGTGAAGAAGACAAGTCAGGAAGCTTATAATGTCACCTTTACACATCACAGAAATCAGGAAGTTGGCAAGTCAGGCGCAAATGTCACCTGACTTGATAGCTGAAGTAACTCAGGCTCAGAGGGTTAGGTGACTTGCCTGATACTGCATGGGCCTGATACCGGGACCAAAGCCCAGCTCCTCTGGCCCCTGGTCCAGTACTCACTCCTTTTAGCTGGTGATATCCTCTCCCCACCCAGTCTGTGCTTGTTATTCTGTCTTAGTTATTTAGTGCTGATATAACAGAAATACCTCAAGCGGATGGCTTTAACAAACAGAAATTTATTCTCTCACAGTCTAGGAAGCTAGAAGTTCGAATTCATGGCACCAGCTCCCAGAGAAGGCTTTCTCTCGCTCTGTTGGTTCTGGGGGAAGGTCCTTGTCATCAACCTTTCCCTGGTCTAGGTGCTTCTCAGCACAGGGACCCAGGGTCCAAAGGATGTGCTATGCTCCCTGTGCTTCTTTCATGGTGGTATGTTGTCCCTTTTGTTCTGCTCACTTCTCTCTCCTTTCATCTCTTGTAAGATAAAAGGCAATGCAGGCCACACCCCAGGGAAAACCCTCTTACATTGGATCTGGGCTGTGACCTGAGTAAGGGTATTGCATCCCACACAAATCCTCTTTAACATAACCTAATCTTGCCTCATTATCCACAGGCAGAGATTAGGATTAACACCGTATAGGATAATCACGTCAGATCACAAAATGGTGAACAGCCACACAATACTGGAAATCATGGCCTAGTCAAGTTGATACTTATTTTTGGGGGACACAATTTGATCCATAATAGATGCATTAGGTGGGACTCATCAAAATGAGCGTTGCCACCTCAACATCTGGTGTGGTCACATTGTAAGCAGATCTATATCCTTCAAGGCTAGGGTGACCTGATGGAAAGAGAGAAGGAGGAAGGTCAGGAGGTGAATTTGGGGAATCTGCCACCTAACGCATTTGATGAGTCCCACCTAATGCCATCATTTTTTGGAAGCCCTGGTGGCATAGTGGTTAAATGCTACATCTGCTAACTAAAGTGTTGGCAGTTCATGTCCGCCAGGCGCTCCTTGGAAACGCTATGAGGCAGTTCTACTCTCTCCTATAGGATCGCTGTGAGTCGGAATCGACTCGATGGCACCGGGTTTTTTTTTTTTTTTTTGGTTTGGCTATCATTTTGCCTGGGGAGGGGGAGGCTGGAGCTCAAAATGCTAGCTCATGTGATAGGGATGTCTGACTCATAGGTTGTCGGGAAGAGGAAATGGGGCTAGAGGAGAAATCATTCAGACTCTCACTGTACTTCTCACACACCCTATGTTATAGAAGGTACAAAAGGCATGGAAGATCCTTTCCCTGCTCACTGCAGGTCCTATTCTGAGGTGGAATTTGAAGTACTTGAAATTCCTGCCCAGAATAGGCCCAGATGTGTAGGCTCCATTGGATGGCTGTCTTCCGGTAGGTGACAGGACTATCCCCAGGTAAGGGACATGAAATTGGTCGGGGGAAAGATCTTGGGAGGAAGTCAGGGCAGGTGGAGGTTTCACTCATCCTTTTCCTTCATCATCTACTTTCCTTATTATTGGCTTTCCCTCTTGACCCACACCTCTCCTTTCCTTCTATTGCCAAATAAGAGGTGAGGACCATGTCAGGTGGACAATAGTGATGTAGAATCACACACAGTTTGAGTGTGCATTCATGCCATCTCTTGCTATAAAGAGATGTAACATTTCCTTGAGATTCAATTCACCACATTTCTTGGTCTTGCCTTGTTTTTCTTGAAGCATGGGACCCCCTTGGTCCATTTCTGTTATGACAGAAATATGGTAAAAATACAGAAAATATGTCTTTAAGAAAATCAACACTGTGGACACGGTGATAAATGACAACAGAACTGGGGGAGGAGTGGGGGGAGAAGATGTCCCATGGAGAGGCCACCAGCTCCTCAGCACCGGCCTCTGTTTGCCATGGAGTGTTGGAGTCACTAGCTCTTTCTAATTTTAAGGAGAAGCTGGGAATCTGAATTGGAAAAATTTGTGATTTTAAAATATTGACAGAATTTCTTGAAAATACAGACTATGAAAAACAAAATATAATTTGGCTTGAAGTCAGTTTATGACTTCTGAGCTACTTGTTCTCTAAAAAATCCCTTCTAGTCATTTCACCTCTAGGTATTCTTCCTCAAAACGCATAACCATAGCCTAATCGTGAGAAAACATCAGACAGACAAATCCAAATTGAGGGACTTTCTACAAAATAGCTGACCAGTGCTCCTCAAAAGCCTCAAGGTCATGAAAAACAAGGAAAGGCTGAGAAGCTGTCACAGACTGGGGAAGGCTAAGGAGACACGATAATTAACGCACTGTGGGACCCCGGGTGGAATCCTAGAACAGTAAAAAGGACATTAGTGGAAAAACTGGTGAAATCTGAATAAAGTCTAGAGTTTGATGAACTTGTACTAGCATTATGATTTTAGTTCTGACAAAGGTACCATAGTTATATAAGATGTTAACGTAATATTAGAGGAAACTGAGTGAAGGGTATATGGGAACACTCTGTACTATCATTGCAAATCTTCTGTAAATCTAAAATTCTTGCAAAATAGAATTTTATTAAAAAAAGGACTCTCCCAAGCCTGAGATAACCTTCAGCTATTATTGTTCTGAAAATAAATTCAGATGTCAGGACAAATGGTGTCCCATTCTGTCTTCTGTTGAGCTCTATGGAAATTTCATTTTAGATCGAGCGGCTTCAAAGGCTCCTGAAATGGGCCTGCAGAAGCGTGTAGGTGGTCATGTGACTTTACAAAATGGTGTCTCTCTTCCTATTAGTAAGGCTGGTCAACTTAATGGCCTCACAGACCACAACCTTCCCCACTCTGACTGTCCAGTGGTGGCTGGAGCCAGTGTTTGAAATTCATGGGCAGGTTTTAAGTGTGTTCTGAGGACTGAATTTTGCCCAAGGAGATAAATGGCGGTTTGACCTTTCGCCACGCTGTTCTGCTACATCATTTTCTAAAGGGTTTCTGGCTTGCAGGCTCTCAAGGACCCCGGAAGGCCCCTCTCCTCGGCAAACATTCCCAGTGTCAGAAAATTAGAGAGGCAAAAAAAAGAAAAAAAAGCTGCAATCAGCTGACAGAGGAAAGAAAGGGGCCAGCGTGGGAGTGAGAAACCTTGACATATCTTTTCATCTCTTCGGAGGAGTTAAGTTTCTCCAAATTTGTGGTCCCTCAGACTCTGCAGGAATCATATCACTCTGCAATTATTCCTCCCCGAAAAGCTGGCCTCTCCTTTCAGGACTCAATCAAGTTACCACAAATCAAAGATAGCTTGGACTCTTTCCACTAATAGCATGGAGAGCCATTAGCTGAAGTTGTTTGAAAAGGGAAGTGGTTCCGATAGCTCCGGTCTCCGAAGAAAGGCTCCTGCATGCCAGGTTACGGTTACCAAACAGCTTAGTAGGCTGCGGAATCATATTTCTCATAATGAGGGGTTATTTATTGCACCACTGAACCAACACACTTTCCTTTGCTCATTTGCACAAGATAAGATACAGAGTCTTTTCAAGTTGAATTAGGTTTAAGAGGAAAAGCAACAAACATGTTCCCAGCCAATGCTTGGTTTATAGCTCTAGGTGGTAAAGCAAAGTCTTTCCGTTCTCTGAAGTACTCCTGATGGCAGGATGATTGTGTAGGGGGCCAGTGGAGAAGGCTCCCTCTGCAGGTGGTCTGAGGGGCTGGGCTGGCTCTCCCTCGCCCCCAACCTCCAGTCTCTAATTTTAGTCTCTAAAGCTTGGTGTAGCCCTGATAGCACAATGGCTAAGCACTAGGCTGGTGGTTTAAACCCACCAGCAACTCTGTGGGTGAAAAGACCTGGCCAGTTGCTCTCATAAGGATTACAGTCCAGAAAACCCTATGGGGCCGTTCTACTCTGTCCCATGGTGTTGCTGTGAGTTAGTATTGGTTTGATGGCACACAACAACAATACTTAAAACTGGGCTCACTAAGACCATTCCTTTTGGTTAGGGCTCTGTTTCCAAGAGGGGTCTGTCAAAATGTTAAGAACCTCTGCCATTCACCAGCAACAACCTAACAGGAACCCCTCTTTCTTTGGGCTTTCTCCCCAGTCCCTCTTCCTTGGGGCAAGACTCAGTCCTTGGGGAGGCTGCCAGTTCCAGAACTCTGTGCTCTTGGCCATGGGGTAGACTATGTCCTGTTTAGATGGGTGTGCCACTTGGTACCCCATCCCTCCGACTATAGTGATTGTCTCAGGGGTGGGCATGTGACAGAATCTGGACCAATCAGAGGCCTTTCTAGGATGGTTCTAAGAGCTAGTGGTAAAGTCATCTTAACTCAGGGTGGCTGGAGGGATGAGACTCGAGCTGTTGGAGGCTGTGTTTGCAGTCACAGAAGAAAACCCTCTATTGAAGAGAATAAAACCAAGCAGAGATAAGGAGAGCTAAGATACGGGAGAGAGTGCTCCTCATGGTATGGAGGCTCTACTCTAGGCCCTGGGAACCCCAGATACATGGATGCTCCAGTATCTTTCCAAAAAGCCCAATTTTAACTAGGCTCGTTTGTGCTGGGCTTCCACCACTACTCGAAAGAAACAGCATTTTGACTAGCGCACCGATCAATGTGCTTTTTGCCTAAGGCATTCTATAAGCACCACTCCTGGACAGGTACCCTGCCTTTGCTGGGTGTAGAGGCCCTAACTGCACCCCATCTTTGGGGACAGAGATGTCGGGTGCCTCTGCATGTCGGGTGCCTCTGCATGTCAGAAAGGGAAAGGAGCTAAGAAAGGAGAGTAAAATAAAAACCCTTTGGCCCAGGAGAATAGAATTCAAAGAGAAGCATGGCCTTTTCTTTTTTTTTTTTTTTGAGTTTTTATTGGCTTTACTTATTGGGCTTTCCAGTACGGTTCTTTTGAAGAAAGGGCTCTGCAGCTAAAAGAGTTTTACGTTCTTTGGATTAGAAGATCTTTACCTGCCTCTCCAGTTCTGGCAATCTTTATTGGGTTATTCCACTTTCTTTATCACCTGGCCGGGGCATGTACCCCATTAGCAGCCTGAGATCCTACTGTATTCGTGGGAGGGGCAGGCTCAGGCCATGAAGGGGGAGGGAGGTGGCCATGGGGGTGGGAAATGGGGCTAAGTTCACACCAGGGAACTCGCAGTGACCTCAGGTCCTGGGCCCCCACATCTGCAGGCCTCTGCTGAGATGACCCTGAGAATAAGTGAGTCCTTTTGGAGTTTCCGCCTCAGCTGGCTACCCAGCCCTACGTCTCAGTCTGTGATGTTCCACCCCAGTCAGGAGTGCATGTGTGGGCGTGCAGGGTGGGCTATGATTCTTGAGTCCCAGAACAACCCCAGCAGGAAAGCGGCTGTTTGCCAAGCGCAGGTGCTTGTGAGGCCTGAGATCCTGCTGCGACTGCCCTGGCGAGAGGGACAAAGGGGAAGCACGTGGGGGTGGAGGATAATAAACGCCCTCATGGCTCTCCAGGCTCTTGGAGCCTGATTTTCAATTATAAGTAATCCCCAGATTTGTTCAAAGCTGAGCAATAGCCCCTAGTACCCTACAGCTGAGCAGAGCAGCCCATGTGACTTTTTAGATCTCACAAGTGTGACCACCTCTGTTATAGGCTTTGCAGTGGCGGAGGAGGAATCCCAAAAACACGACGGAAAGAGAATTATCAAACAGAAATAAAAATTAATGTGCTTGACTGCTAACCGAAAGGTTGAGGGTTCAAGTCCACCCAGAGGCACCTTCGAAGAAACCCATTGCCGTCAAATTGAATCTGACTCATAGTGACCCTATAGGACAGAGTAGAACTGCCCCGTAGGGTTTCCAAGGAGCAGCTGGTGAATTCAAACTGCCGACCTTTTAGTTAGCAGCCATAGCTCTTAACCACTGTGCCACCAGGGCTCCCACTGGAAGAGAGCTCTGGCGATATACTTCCGAAAAATCAGCCGCTGAAAACCCTACTAACACAGTTCTGCTCTGACACACATGGGGTCGCCACGAGTTGGAACTGACTTGAAGGTAACCGGTTTTCTTTTTTAAAATATGTGCCTATAGGCCAGTCTGGCAACCCTGGTGACGTGGTGGTTAAGAGCTATGGCTGCTTACCAAAATGTCGGCAGTTCGAATCTACCAGGCAGTCCTTGGAAGCCCTATAGGGCAGTTCTACTCTGTCCTGTAGGGTCGCTATGAGTCGGAATCGACTCGATGGCAATGGGTTTGGTTTTTGTTTTATTTTTTTTTAATAATCCCGTCCTACCCTAGGCATTTGGGTGGGAGGGGAGGCAGAGATAAATAAGGCATTATTCCTGCATTACAGTTTAGTGGGGGAAGCAAACACGACAGCAACGCAACGTGCTAGAATGCAGGCAGTGCCAAATGCTCTAGGATGGCTTCAGAGCAAGGAGGGGCAGTCACACTTCAGCTGGTTCTTGCAAGAGGAGCAGGAGAAGCAGGACTGAGTGCTGAGCCCTGGGCAAGAGAGTTCAGGGAGCAACGGCGAATCCAAAAATCCAGCACGTAGGAGTGGGTGGAAAAGAAGAACCCGATCAAAGCAAAGCATCTGTTGGGAGGGCTGTGTGTGAGGTAGTGAAGCCTGTAAGGGCTCGAGGGTCAGGAAATGGAGCCTGAAGCTGCACCTCACCCCCCATGCTCCCACCCCAAATGGAGTTCACTCCATTTGGCTCTCAACTCCAGAGCTCATTTTAATTTAGGTACGTCTCCCCCCAGCCCTCAGCATTAAAGCCAGAGAGGGGGGTCATTTTTATTGAGCCTGTGGCTGGTGGTGGCCTGGAAGGAAGTTCCTGAGAAGCCTAACAAGCTGAAAGCAGGGAGGGGGCGTGGTGGTCCCAGGGTGGGAGGTCCTTCTCCACTACCTCTCACCCCCCAAACCACAGTCCCAGCTGATTTACCGCTCCACGGTTAGCCATAACCTGTGCCAAACATTTTGGTTAGAAAAGAAATACTTTTCAGGCAACACAAAGAAGTTCCAGAAGACATTTCACATGATGAAAATGTCCTCTAACAGTTTTAATGTAGGTGGAGGGAAGGCAGGATGGAAGTAAAAATTGTTTCCACTTGAAGAAATTAAATGATGCATGGTGTCCTTTTACAGCTGCAAACACTGCAGTACTGTGTTTGGGGACTGCTTTGGGATGTTGGGGAGGTTAAAATTTCCCCACTGTAACTTGAGGAAAAGTGTCCGGTTTCTTCTCATCTCTCTGTAGAAGCAAAAATAAAATGTGTGTGTGTATATGTTGGAACATCAGATGACATGAAATCTGATAAAGACACTTGTGCATGTTATTTAATCAGCTGCCTTGGAAGAAAATTGTTAGAATCTTTCAAAATCAACATTCCCAACCCTCACAACAAGAATTTTACCAGAGCAACAGGAAAAGACACGAAATCTTCCTCAGTTCAGTCGTAGTGTTCTCTTCTTTCCCTTCCATATTGTCTTCGTAACATATTCTTAGCATATGTATCTAAGGGAGGAAGGTTTAGACGTTGTGCCAGGACTCCGATTCTCCCCTGAACCTCTAACCATTCATTTTCTAAAGGTTTGTTGTTACCAGAACAATAGAAAGTTGCACAAAACTAACTCAGCTGTTTTTATTTCACTTCTCCATATGTGCACATTCTACCCGAGATAGAGATACTTTTGGCTCACTGATGAGTAAGGAAGGGCTGAGAGAGAAGGAGACTATGGGTGGTTTTATCTTTCCCTTTCCTTCTGTGTCATCATTTTCAGCATAAGTGGATGGCTAATAATAGGAAGTAACAGATGAGTAAGAAAGGATATGATTGTGTTTCTTCAAATACCATCGCTTTCTTTTTGTGTTCAAAACAAGCTCTAGTTGGAATGGAAACATGGCCTCCTGGGGCTGTCAGCGCCCCTGCTTACTCAGGTGTACAAACGGGGTGTACAAATGGGGCAGCAAGGGGTGGTGGAGAACATGCATTGTATGCACGTTTCCTCTGCTCACACACGTGCACCATTGTCCCATTAAGCTTTCTTACAAAACACAAGTTCAAAGAAAATTATTAAGAATTTCAAGACAGCAACAGCAGAGCATTAAACCAAGTGAGGACCCTTCTGAGTATGGGACTCCGTGCGACTACACGAGCTGCACACGTGTGAAGCCAGCCAGCTCAGCTTCTCTGAGTCTGTATCTTGTTCTGATCCTTGACTTTGGGCGATCAGATTTCTGAGTCCTGGAGGATGACGAGCTGTCCCTGCATTCCAAAACCACCCTGTGGGGCCCATGAATCCCAGTCTTCCTAGAAAGAAAGTGTGGACTAAGGATTTTATACTCCACAGTCTTTTATTTAGTCATAAAGGCAAGAATTTAGGGAAACCCTGGTGGCTTAGTGGTTAAGTACTATGGCTGCTAACCAAGAGGTCGGCAGTTCGAATCCACCAGGCGCTCCTTGGAAACTCTATGGGGCAGTTCTACTCTGTTCTATAGGGTCGCTATGAGTCAGAATCTACTTGACGGCACTGAGTTTTGGTTTTGGAATTCCATAAACCCTTCTTGAGGAATTTATTAGAGGAAAAACTATATCCAGCTGTAACATTAATGGAAAAATGATGATAAAAATATTAATGGTGAGCACTGAATCTATTAAACTGTAAAATCTAGACCTAAGCAAAAGTGGAGATTGGAGTGATAGAATATAAATACTATTTGCACTGACGACCTGAACTTGATATAACTAGCAAAAGTGGGAAGGTGCAGAAATAAAGGAGGCAAGAAGTTATATAAATGTTTATTTCTTCTTAGTGAATTAAAAGAGAGATCAGAAAACCACGGCCTTCTTTTTTTTTTTTTTTAATAATTTTTATTGAGCTTTAAGTGAACGTTTACAAATCAAGTCAGTCTGTCACATATAAGCTTATATACACCTTACTCCATACTCCCACTTACTCTCCCCCTAATGAGTCAGCCTGCTCCCTCCTTCCAGTCTCTCCTTTCGTGACAATTTTGCCAGTTTCTAACCCTCTCTACCCTCCTATCTCCCCTCCAGACAGGAGATGCCAACACAGTCTCAAGTGTCCACATGATACAAGTAGCTCACTCTTCATCAGCATCTCTTTCATACCCATTGTCCAGTCTCTTCCATGTCTGATGAGTTGTCTTCGGGAATGGTTCCTGTCCTGGGCCAACAGAAGGTTTGGGGACCATGACCGCCGGGATTCCTCTAGTCTCAGTCAGACCATTAAGTCTGGTCTTTTTATGAGATTTTGGGGTCTGCATCCCACTGATCTCCTGCTCCCTCAGGGGTTCTCTGTTGTGCTCCCTGTCAGGGCAGTCATCGGTTGTGGCCAGGCACCAACTAGTTCTTCTGGTCTCAGGATGATGTAAGTCTCTGGTTCATGTGGCCCTTTCTGTCTCTTGGGCTCATAGTTATAGTGTGACCCTGGTGTTCTTCACTCTCCTTTGATCCAGGTGGGTTGAGACCAATTGATTACGGCCTTCTTTTTAATTAAAATTTTATTGGCACCCAGCCACACCCATTTGTTTACAAATTGTCTATAACTGCTTCATGCTATGATGGCAGAGTTGAGTAGTTGCAATGAAAACCATCCGAACTGCAAAGCCTAAAGTATTTACAATCTAGCTCTTTACAAAGAAATTTTGCTGACTCCTGGGTTAAAAGATACCATTCATAGCTGGCAAATCAAGTAATAAAGATAAAAGCGTATTTAACAATTCTAAGGTAAACCAAAAAATGATCAAGACTGAAAGAAAGGGAGGGGTGGAAGAGAAGGAGGAAATAGAATAATTTTATCATTGATCTCTGTAGGGTATTGATAGGTAGAATCTACAGATACAGAGTACTAAGGCATTATAAAAAGTTAAATTTACAAAAAAGTAGCCACTAAAAAAATACGAATGTTCTTAATTATCAAAAGCAGCACACACATACAAACATAGCAGAGTCTATATAGTAAAATACTTACAAAAGCAATAAAAACAAAAACATAGCATAAAATATAATATACATTTCTCATGAAGCAAATCTCAATTCTATATCATATACGAGAACATAACTAAAATAAAGAACAGAAAGATGACAAGATACCAGACAGAAAGAAATTAGAGGTTATAATTATTAACTTCAGACAAGGTTAAATTCAGGCCAAAAAAGAACTAAATGAGACAAAGAAATACTTTATGATGTTAAAGGGTGAAATTCACAATGAAGATATATCAGTTTTGAATATTTTTGGTGTAAAAACCGGTCTTCCATAAAGATTATAGCCTTGGGAACTCTATGGGGCAGCTTTACTCTGTCCTGTAGGGTGGCTATGAGTCAGAATCAACTCGATGGAGCACAAGAACAACAAAAAGTTCTCAAAAAAACCACCTGTGAGTGGTGAGGAATACAAAGTTGGGCAGAATGAGAAAATGAACTACAACACAGTAGTGACAGAGACTTCAGCCAGTTCACAAGAGCTCTGAAGCTGGCATACCTCTTAAACACATCCTGAACAAGAATTCATACCCCTGGCTCAGTCACTGTATGTGAGCTTCCCTGGGGAACAGGCATAATCCTGGACAAGGTACCAGACGTAACCAAGGACAAATCCTGGGGTGGATATCACTGGCCAAGGGTAAACCATCAGTAGGCAGCATTCCTGGAGGTTGAGGTGGAATGTGTGTTTCGGTCTTGACAAGGAAATGATCCACCACAGTCCATCTTTTGGTACCTTGGATTCACTTGCTTGATAAAAAAAAAAAAAACCACTGCGGTCGAGTCAATTCGACTCCATTTGGCAATAGTTCTTCCAGGACTCTGTTTGGTTTCTTTCCCTGAGAAAACTTAGGATAAGAAGGTAAATGGGAAAAACTACATCCTTTGCTGCTGCAGCTGAAGTGTCAGGGTTGAGAATTCAACCTTCATTGGAGATCCTCAACTCTTATAATTGGGTTCTGGGAAGGATCCTCAGCTTTTTCTGCCCTCTGGGTACAGGAGGGAAGAGTCTTTTTATACGTTGTCAAGGAAGTCCTCTGGCTTTCTTACTTCACCTTAAATTGATGATTAATCAATATCCCCCCAGAAACAATCATCGAGTTTCATAATTCTTGCAACTACCACTTCCTCTGAGCTTCTCAGATGCCTGAAATATTGCACCTACCAGCGTATTCCCTTGCATCTGTATCTCATTCCAGATCACAATCGGTAACGTTTTTAAAAATTGCATTGCTACTTCATGCCAGGGGCTACAACACTCCACCCAACACTAGTAATGACATCCTCATTGCCAGCCAGCCAGAGGCTGATCTAGCCCCCAAATCTGCTATCTAGGACAACTCCTGGCACCTGCAGTTGTAGGTTGGGTTCCCTAGGGAATAGGCTCTGGGAAAGATTTGTGTGCAAGTAATTTTTACTGGGGAGTGTTCTCAGGAACAATACCTGTGAGGGCATGAGCAAAACAGAACGGCATAAAGAGAAGTTGAACTGCGATAGAATTGCAACAGGATTTTCAACCGGTCACATGGTGCCTTGAAGTTGGAATGGCCCTTCAGAGATGTTTTGAATTAAGACAGGGCTGGGGCCTTTGTGCTCCTGCGTCAGCTGCTCATTGCGTGCAGGCTGCCTCCATGGAGGCCCTGTAACTTTGTGTTTGGCTGTTCCCTTTGGCTGAGGGCAATTCCTGGGGTGGTGCAGGGAGATTCAGCAGTTAGCCATCAGTAGGCAACACTCTTGGGAGGTAGTGGATGAGTACTTTGTTCCTAAAGGGGGGATTTGGGCAGTGCCTCACAGCATTAGTGGACAGAATTCAAAGGCACCAATTTATGGAATTTCCAATTTGAGCACAGATCCCCAAAAATGAATGAAAAAACAAACACAATGCACAGCAAAGCACGCTGTTTCTATCGCTTTAGAAACAAATTCATTCAACAAATTTTGGCTCCTGGTTTCATGAATTTAAAAAAGGAGAGACAGCGAGACAGACAGAGAGACAGAGGCAGAGACAGAAAGAGTGAGCGAATGTTAAGAAGCAAGGGGAAAGCCATACCCAGGCTGGGAGTACTGTTTCACTGATGTTCTGCTCCTGGTGGTGAAAGAACTGCTAGGTTGACTCCAGGAAGCAAAATGTAGACATCAGAGGCACCTTGCCACTGTTACTCTTGTTTTTATTATTAAGAGTCCAGGTCTGTGTCCCCTCCTTTCTGAGGACGTGGACACCTGTAAGTTTAGCTCTGAAGGCCCTGTTTGAGTCTTTGACATGTTAACTAGTTCAACTAGACTATTTTTAGAGTTCCTAGTTAACTGGGGAAACCCTGGTGGTGTAGTGATTAAGTGCTACTGCTGCTAACCAAATGGTCAGCAGTTCGAATCTGCCAGGCTCTCCTTGGAAACTCCATGGGGCAGTTCTACTCTGTCCTATAGGGTCCCTAAGAGTCGGAATTGACTCGACCACACTGGGTTTGGTTTTTTTGATTTTAGTTAACTGGAGAGTTAATTCTTTGTGAGAATGCAGGATTGCAGGGTTCTCCTGCCTTCTTTTGATTTCCTGTTCACAAAAATTCCCTGTCCCTAGGCCACGCTTACCTGTCGCTAAAACTGGAGGGCAAGGCAAATAGCCGGTGCCCTCACACTAATGATTCAGCAACTTGTGTCCTCATTGTCTGTCTTCCCTCGGTTCTCTACTCTCTTAGCATGTGCTCACTATCAACAGTGCTAAGATCTACTTGGGAGTTGCCTCCTCCACCCAGTGCTGTGGGCCCTGAGGAGGTAAGGTTTACCACGAGGCCCAAACAGTGAGAACACCTCCCCACCCCTTTTTCTGTCTCAGTTCAGTGATGCCAAGAATCCTTTCCTTGGGAGGGTGAAATGCTCAGGCTCAGAGCCTTCTTTGATCTGAAGCCAGCAGCAAGCCCAACGATTTGTCTAAACACATCCTAGGTGCCAGCTTTCTGACGCACACGCCCATGCTGAGGCGTTGCAGGTGCATTGGGGACGTGTCCAAGGAAGCCAATTAAGAAAACAACTTGGTGGGTACTCTGACAGCGATACTCAGTGGGAGTGAGACTGCCCCTTAGGGCCCAGAATCAATTTGCCTGTAAAGGGATTACAGGAGTTTTTTTTTTTTTACTTTCACAAAGATTGGGGGTGCCATTTGCATTTTGTGGGGGGTGGGGTCAAGGATGCCAGTCATCCTCCTGTGCCCAGCATGGCCCTCACATCAAAAAACTGCTACACATCCCACAGAGCTTTCTAAGGCCCCACCACAAATCCATCTAGGTAGAAAACCTCTTTATAATAGTTTGAACCTAAATTCAAACTTCACTTTACATACAAATATAATTTTTTTTTGCATGGCGTTAAAATACATTGAATTCTCCAGGAATGTAAGTACGTTATAAATCAGTGGACTGTTTTATCTTCAAGTAATAGTATCCTGATTTTCTGCTTATTTGAGAACTACAAGTTGTTGCTTTTCATTTTTAAATTTTTTCTTTCTCAGCAACAAATCCTTGAGGAATAAATCTGTGTAATAGAAATATTTAACATACAACACACGTGGAAGCCCGGTGGCATAGTGTTTAAAAGCTATGGCTGCTAACCAAAAGGTTGGTAGTTTGAACCACCAAGTGCTCCTTGGATACCCTGTGGGGCAGGTCTACTTTGTCCTATAGGGTCGCTATGAGTCGGAATTGACTGGACCGCAATGGGTTTTCATTATGACACACACTAATACCTTGAATATATGTTTATAAGGCAAGATTTATAAAAGACCAATGATTAGTTAACAGACTGCATGTGTGAAAATGTTGGCTGCTCACACCTGAATCTTCCAAACAGGAGAACTACAGATTGATCCCAAAATCTCTAGGAAAATGCTTTAATTTTATGTTTCTATTATGATTTTTTTTTTTTATTATGATGGCAATCTAAGAAAAAAATTAGGCAAACACATTCTGGATTAGCCAGATAACCACCTTCTGATGCCTGCTGCTACACACAATTTCGTGCCTGTGTTTGCAGTTTTATCATCATTTTGGAACCAACCAGAACAATTAATGAGAAGTTACTCTAGGTCTCCTTAATCGCCTGATGTTTTCTGACAGGGAAGAAGTCAGATGGTAGATGTTAGTTCGGGACCATCAGTTTAGACTTTGCCCACCTTAAACCAGTTGCTATGAGTTGGTTCTGATGCACGGTGACCCCATGTGTGTCAGGGCAGACCTGGGCTTTATCGGGTTTTCAATGGCCGATTGTTTGGAGGTAGATCACAAGGCCTTTTATCCAAGGTGCCTCTGGGTGGACTTGAACCTTGGACCTTTCAGTTGGCAGCTAAGTGTGTTAACCATTTGCACCACCCAGGGACTCTGTTCACCTTAGAGTAACCCTATTCCAGAATAACTGGCAACAGTACTTTCTGAAGCCCAAGGACAAGCAGTTCCTTAGTGGAATTGTGCTCAGACACATGTCCTTCACCTCTGTGTATATTTCCTCTTCCCTTTCTGTTGATTTGAAAACAAAGCTCTCTCAACAAAGCTTTTTCTCAGCAATACACCCCTCTGCTATGAGACCCAAGCAAACATGCTTTGCTGACCTCAAGCTCTACCTAACATAATTTGAAACTCACCTGCTAGATTGGCATACCATTAATGCATTAATGCTTTTTAAGAAAGAGAAACTGTACCACTAGATCACAGTTTGAACTCAAGATGCTTCAAACTAAACAAAGTCTGCCAATGGGAGCCCTTTTTTTTTTTTTTTTTACCATCAAATTCAAGGCTCTATATGAATGAGCCCTGTATAAATTAGGGTATAGACCACAAAAATTTGTGCTTCTGGGATTTGCCCAGGAACCCAAAGTACCATGACTTAAAAAGATAAAAAATGTTTTCCTTTGTCATGTATCTAGAGGTGGGCAGCCAGGTTTGGTGGCAGATTTGCCATCTTCCACATGTGAATTTCATATCTAGGTCTAAGGCTTCTGCTCTAGCAGTCACCATTTCCACCCAGGAGAAAGGGAAAAAGAGAAGCCTCGAGCATAATAAGGCTTACTCTTTAGGAGATGGCCTAGAAATAGCACACCACTTCATCTCATGCACTATTGGCTCAAACGGAGTTATATAATGACACATAGCTGCAGGAGAGGCTGAGAAATGAAATCTCTGGCTGGCTTGTAACGTGCTACAATAAAATAAGAGCTTTTCTTACTAAAAGGAAGAAAGGACAAATGAATACCAGGGGACAATAAACAGTCCCTACTTTTCCCATGTCTCCCTTTACTTTTCCTGCATTCCAGCCACGGCAAATATGTTACCCAAATATGTGCTTTGTTACTTGGTTTTGGCTCCTTGTGTTCACACCTTCCTTTGTCTGGGACACTTTTTCCCTCTATTTTTCAAAAATCTCTTCATCCTTCAAAACACAGATGACATGCCACCTCTTCCATGAAGTCTTCCCAAATTATCCCTTCATCTTTCTTCTCCTCTTTCCCTCTGGCTCTTTGTTTACACTGGACTAATCAATGCTTGGAAAAGTAGAGGGTCAGTGAAAAAGAAGGAGACCCTCAATGAGTTGGACTGACACAGTAAGGCTGCAATAATGGGCTCAAACCTAGCGACAATTGTGTGGATGGCTCAGGACCAGGCAATGTTACATTCTATTTATACATACGGTTCCTATGAGTTGGAACCGACTCGATGGCACCTAATGACAATAAAAACAATCAATAGCATTATCCATGGTATACCTTATATTACATTTATTTGTGAATGTCTTATTTTTCATGATAGTTTGGAAGCTTCTGGAGAAAGGTTCCAGGATTTGATATTTTGAGTTTAAGTCCCAGCTCTGCTACTTAGGAGCTATGTGACCTTGGCCAAGTTACTAAAACTTGCTTAGTTTTTTTTCTTGGGTAAAAAATGGGCAAATAATATAAGTGCATAGGGAATAAATTTTATTATAATACTTTGTCTTCTTGAGCTATCCTTTGAAATCTTCTGTTCAGCTCTTTTACTTCATCATTTCTTCCATTTACTTTAGGAACTCTATGTTCAAGAGCGAGTTTCAGAGTCTCTTCTGACATCCATTTTGGTCTTTTTCTTTCTTTCCTTTTTAGTGACCTTTTGCTTTCTCCATGTATGATGTCCTTGATATCATTCCACAACTCCTCTGGCCTTTGTCATTAGTGTTCAGTGAGTCAAATCAATTCTTCAGATGGTCTCTAAATTCAGGTGGGATATCCTGAAAGTTGTATTTTGGCTCTTGTGGACTTGCTCTAATTTTCTTCAGCTTCAGCTGAACTTGAATATGTATGAGCAATTGATGGTCTGTTCTGCAATCAGCCCCTGACCTTGTTCTGACTGATGATACAGAAAACCAAAAGGGAAGAACTTGCTCAGCATATCTCAAGCTGAAAGAACTGAAGAAAATATTCAAGCCTCGAGTTGCAATATTGAAGAACTCTATGGGGAAAATATTGAACTACGTAAGAAGCATCAAAAGAGGATGGAATGAATACATAGAGTCACTATATCAAAAAGAATTGTTTGATTTTCAACCATTTCAGAAGGTAGCATATGATCAAGAACTGATAGTACTGAAGGAAGAAGTCCAAGCTGCACTGAAGGCATTAGCAAAAAACAAGGCTCCAGGAATTGATGGAATACCAATTGAGATATTTTAACAAAAGGATATAGTGCTGGAGGTACTTACTCATCTATGTCAAGAAATTTGGAAGACAGCTTCCTGACCAACTGACTGGAAGAGATCTGTAATTGTGCCCATTCCAAAGAAAGGTGATCCAACAGAGTGCGAAAATTATTGAACAATATCATTAATATCACAAGCAAGTAAAATTTTGCTGAAGATCATTCAAAAGCAGGTGTAGCTGTACATCAACAGGAAACTGCCAGTTCAAGCTAGATTCAGAAGAGGAGGTGAAATGAGGGATATCATTGCTGATCTCAGATGGATCTTGGCTGAAAGCAGAGAACACCAGAAAGATGTTCACTTGTGTTTTATGACTATGCAAAGGCATTTGACTGTGTGGATAATAACAAATTATGGATACCATTGTGAAGAATGGGAATTCCAGGACACTTAGTTGTGCTCACGAGGAACCTGGGCATAGGTCAAAATACAGTCGTTCGAATAGAACAAGGGAATACTGCATGGTTTAAAGTCAGGGAAGGTATGTGTCAGGGTTGTATCCTTTCACCATACTTATTCAGTCTGTATGCCGAGCTAATAATCTGAGAAGCTAGGTTATATGGAGAAGAGCAGGGCATCAGAATTGGAAGAAAACTTATTAACAACCAGCAATATGCGGATGACACAACCTTGCTTGCTAAAAGTGAAGAGGACTTGAAGTACTTACTGTTGAAGACCAATGACTACAGGCTTCAGTACGGATTACACCTCAACATAAAAAAAAAAAAAAAAAAAAATCCTCACAACCAGTAAGCACTATCAAAATATTGAAGTTGTCAAGGATTTCATTTTACTTGGATCCACAGTCAATGCCCATGGAAGCAGCAGTCAAGAATTCAAATGACACATTGCATTGAGCAAATCTGCTGCTAAAAAAAAAAAAAAAATTTAATCTGTTGCTAAAGACCTCTTTAAAATGTTAAAAAGCAAGACTTCACTTTAAGCAACGCCCAACCCAAGCCATGGTATTTTCAATGGCCTCATATGCATGTGAAAGCTGGACAATGAATAAGGAAGACCAAAGAATTGATGCCTTTGAATTGTGGTGTTGGCAAAGAATATTGAATATACCATGGACTGCCAGAAGAATGAACAAGTCTGTCTTGGAGGAAATACAGCCAGAATGCTCCTTAGAAGCAAGGATGGGGAGACTTTGTCTCATGTAATTTGGACATGTTATCAGGAGGGATCAGTCCCTGGAGAAGGGGATCATGCTTGGTAAAGTAGAGGGTCAGTGAAAAAGAGGAAGGCCCTCAAAGAGATGTATTGATACAGTGACTGCTACAATGGTCTTAAACATAGCAATGATTGTGAGGATGGTGCAGGACTGGGCAGTGTTTTGTTTTGTTGTACATAGGGCTGCTATGAGTCAGAACTGACTGGATGGCACCTAACAACAAGAAAAAAATGAGATACTTCATATGAAGGTCTTAGCACAGTACCTGGCACATAAGTGCTCCATACAAATGAACTGTAATTATATTATAGCTATCATATTATTATTACAAGAATCTCTTATATTCTGTCCACTAAATAACTGTTGTCTTGAAATCATTCAAATTCATCTGTTATTGATCTTAGGGAAAAATTATAATAATGCCTAACACTTGCACAGCTCCTACAAGGTCATTTTTGCCCCATCACAATCTTTTGAACTAGGTATTTCCCATTTTCAGATGGGGTGAAGCATAGGGAGGTCAAGTGACTTGGCCAAGGTGATGTAGGTGATCTCAGTAAGGTCAGCCTCATGCTCAGCTCCTTGAAATCCATGTCCAGTGCTCTTTCTACTTTATACCCTGGTGTCTGGTACTTTTGAAAAAAATAAAACACTACAAAAGTTACATTTGTGAAGGTTTTATGAAATGTAAATGGAAAATGTAAGGGAACTTTTCTACATAATTACAAAGGAAAGAGATTGAAGCAGCTTCAGGGGAGTCCACTGCTTTGTGTTCTTTAAAAGAGACGTGATGGATAGAGCCCAACCTGGATGGGAGTGGGGTGAGACACTGGACAAGCTTCTGAAGTCACCCAGGCCTCAGGAACTCTGTCCTGTTTTGGCTTGCCAGTTATGCTGTTGGGTCTACCAAAGCACAACTTCCTCTTCCACAGAACAGGTGTTCTGTAGATGTTTGGATTACATTTCCTGTGAAACCAGTCTTCAAGGTGGATCTTCCAAGTCGGTGACTTGAAAAAACCAGTGCAGAAGTTGGAGTCCAAACTTGCTAGGAATTAAAGCTAAGTTAAATAAATGACACAAACATCTGCAAAGCTTATAAATCAGGTCTTACACACTCAAGTAAAACTAGCTTCAGTGCTAATGGGCCCATACATCCCAAACGTCCAGTGAAAGAGAGTGTACATTAGTTATAAAGGCGTGCTAGTCTGCGAAGGGGAGAAAGTATCAGCCAAGCTAAGAACTGCGTCTGAAGCTGAAGCTCCTCAGAGCAGGCACCCAGGGATCCTCAGCTTAGAAAAAAGTATTTTTGTTCATCTACCCACTGCCCCTTGTGCATGTATTAGGTAAGGCAGCCTGCGCCACAGTATGGTGGCCAGCTGAGGTGGCCGACACCTTTTCTTGATGTTACCACAGTGTCTTAGTCATCTGGTGTTTATCTCCTCATTCTGCTGCTTCTGCTGCCACTTCTCTGCTGCTGCTGCTTCTCTGCTGCTGCCAGTCCTCTATCAATTCACAGTTTCAAAACTGCTTCCATATTTTAGGTATCTGTTAGAGCAGCACCCCACTCTCGGTACCAAATTCTGTCTTAATAATCTGGTGCTGCTATAACAGAAATACCACAAGTGGATGGCTTTAACAAGAAGTTTATTCTCTCACAGTCCAGCAGCCTAGAAGTCTGAATTCAGGGCGCCAGCTCCAGAGGAAGGTTATCTCTCTCTGTTGGCTCTGGAGGAAGGTCCTTGTCATCAGTCTTCCCTTGGTCTGGGAGCATCTCAGTGCAGGGACCTCAGGTCCAAAGGATGTGCTCTGCTCCTGGCACTGCTTTCTTGGTATGAGGTTCTCATGTTTCTCTGCTTGCTTCTCTCTTTTATATCTCAAAAGAGATTGGCTTAAGACACAAATCTTGTAGACCTCATCAGTATAACTGCCGCTTATCCATCTCATTGCATCATAGTGATAGGATTTACAACATATAGGGAAATTACATCAGATGATAAAATAGTGGACAATCATACAAGGGAATCATGACCTAGCTAAGTTAACAGATATTTTTTGGGGACACAGTTCAATCCATGACACATGGTGTTGGGAATCACGCTGAAGCTTCCCCTGTAGGGAGCAGCACCCTCTCTACTGATACCTGCGGAAGACCTGTACAACCAGAAATTATAAATAAGCAGCCAAATCTTAGCATAACCTGCAGGAAGGGAGTGGTAAAGAAGTGATTTGTCTTTAGTAAACAAATGGCAGCTGTCTTGGCTTGTTCCCTCAGTAGAACACCAGCCATCAGTCACCTCAGTGCAGTTGTAGTTGGTTATCTTGCCTCATCAGATTGTTGTCCCGAGTCACCCAAAATAGAACATAAGTGGAAATATCATTATTGAGAAATGTGTAGGACCTGATGAAGAAGAAAAGACATTTTATTGAGGGATATAAAAGAAGACATGAGTAAAGGGTGAGATAGGTCATGTTCCTGGATGGGAAGACTCAAAATTCTTGGTCTGTCACAATGCTCTAAGAGGCTGTGACTCTAGAAAATGCTGAGGTGAAATCAGAGATCTTGGCCACTGCTAATTGTAGCCAGGAAAGCCAGGGCAAGGTGCTAATACCTCGGCCCCAGCAATTCCACAGCTAGGCTTTATGAGCCTTTGCTGAGTGTTCTTCTACACAGGAGCTGACGAAGGAGAAAGGCTGTAAATTCCCCACAAGCGAGGACCCCTGCTCAGCCTCTTGGTGATACTGAAGGTCTGGAAAAAGCAAGGAAACTCTGGTGGCATAGTGGAAGAATAATCATCCCTGAGGGGCCTTTTACCTCATAGGACTAGGGACTGAGGAAATCTGAGGTTCAGGGAAACATCTTGTATCACGGCCAATGAAGTGAGATGGAAACCGCTTCCCTGGCCAGGAACTTATAAACATGATTTGGGAGCAGCCAGCCTTTTATGCAGATATAATGGAAGAGAAAGTGCTTCCACTGCTTAATCCACAGCCAAACCACAGATCCTGGCAACTATTCACCTCAGAGACAACAGATATATTCACAGGGTTTGGCTCCTGTCCCTTGAATTCTACACCTTAAAGCTAAAGAAGTCAGTCACGCGAGGCTGGCCTGCTGGGACGGCTGAGAACTGTACCCATGCAGGGGTCCCTGCACCCCTTCCCACAGATATCTCCTCACACATGTCCACACATGAGTTCTGGGAATGCCCGTGAATGATACAGCTGGTCGTCTTCTCATCCTGCTTCTGGGAACCATTTTTTGGTTTCAAGCCACTGAACCAGGACAAGGAGTGCTTTTTAGTACTTCGGAGATGCCTTGTGGCCAGTCCAACAAGAATTCCATAATATTCAGTTAACAAACACATTTTGAGGGCCTGTAATTGTCAGGCCCTGTGGCACAAACCGTTAAGTGTTCGACTACTAACTGAAAGGTTGGTGGTTTGAAGCACCTAGAGGTGCCTTGGAAGAAAGGCCTGGGAATCTGCTTCTAAAAAGTCAGAGCCTCAAAAACCCTATGGAGCAGTTCTGTTCTGCACACATGGGGTCGCCATGAGTTGGAATGAACTTGACTGCAACTCCTTTTTTTTTTTTTTTTGATGCCAGGTATTGGAGGAGCAAAGAGAAGAAGAAAAGATTGGCTTTTTCTTTTCATTATTCACCAGACAGAGGGTGTGGCCTGGGGGCAAAGAGAGGTCAGAAGACCTGGGTTTGGTTCCTGGCAGTACCACCTCTAATATTCTGTGTTAGGAAGTCTGTGAGCTCAGGCAGAATCATGAGTAACTGCAAGAATCTTGTTTCCGTGTTCTCAGAAAAGTCTGGCCACCTGGTTTTTCCTTTTATTATAATTATGCAATAGTTGCTATATGCAAGAGAATGTAATATGCAGTTACGTGATGACGCATAATAATGAGAGGACCACCCGTGAGCCTGACTTAAAGAAGAAGAACGTCACCAGTAACATTGCTCTCACTGGCTGGCTTCTTTCCTATACCATCCCCTGCATTTCCCTTGAGGTAACCAGCATTCTGAATTTTGTTTTTATAACCTCCTGGTTTTTAAAAATAATTTAGCACATATCTGAACAACGTCAAATATTATACTATTTCATTTTTCTTGCTTTATAAAAATGGTATTACACTATATGCAGTCTTCTACCACTTGCTTGTTTCACTCCATGTTATGTTTCTAAGATTCACCCATGCTGTGTGTAGTTCATTATTTTCTCTGTTGTGTAACATTTTATTGTGTGAATACGAATATTGTTGATGAATTCTTTGGTCACTTTGGATGCTTGGGTTGTTTCTGGTTGCTATTACAATGTGGCTGTGGATGTTATTATACATAAATCCTATGCAAGAGTTTCTCTAGGGTTTATACTTAACGGGTATCAGTACTAGTTCCCATGGAGTTGATTCTGACTCATGGAGACCCCATGTGTTTCAGAGTAGAAATGTGCTCCATAAGATTTTCAATTGGTGTACTCTTTTGGAAATAGATCTCCAGGCCTTTCTTCTGAGGCACCCCTGGGTGGGTTAGAACTGCCAATTTTTTGGTTAGTAGCTGAGTTCTTAACCATTTGTGCCCCCCCGGGACTTAGAAGTAGAATTGCATAAATCTTGGTGCATGTGTCCAAGGATTTCTTTAGGGGAGAATTAAAACAAAACAAAACAAAACCCATTGCTGTCAAGTCAATTTCGACTCATAGTGACCCTATAGGATAGAGTATAACCGTTCCATAGGGTTTCCAAGGCTGTAATCTCTACGGAAGCAGACTGCCACATCTTTCTGCTGCCCAGTGGCTCATGAATTTGAACTGTTGACCTTTCAGTTAGCACTGGGTCACCAGGGCTCCTTAGGGCAGAGTTACTAGGTTATAAATGTTTAACTTATTTTTTTCCCTGAAGTGGTTTTTATCAATTTACACTTCTATCATCAGTGTATAAAAATTGACTCACACCTTCACCAACCCTGTGACAATGTCAGACTTGTTAGTATTTACCAATTCAGTGGGTAAAAATCGGTATTTCATTGCTATCTTAGTGTTTCTCTGATTACTGATGCGATTGAGTATCCTTTCAAGTGTTTATGGGCCATTCATGTTTCCTGCTCTGTGAAATGCCTGCTCTTTCTTTTTCTACTGGGCTATTTAGCTTTGTATTTATTACTTTATTTTTGGACTTTGAAGGGATGTTTGAAAATTTATTCCCTTTACTGTGTTTCATCAGTTATATATTTTGCAAATATTTTCTCCTGGTTCGTGGCTTTTCTGATCACTTTATTCATGGGGTCTATTGTTGAACCTATTTTATGAAGCTAGTTTGCATCAATTTTACAAGTTCAATTTTCAATAGCATTGCCTCCAGGGTTTTAGTAATTCTGTGCTAGCTATTTCTTGGCCATACTTCAATAATCAATTAATAAACATCACTGAGTGCCAGTTATGGCGCCAGGCACTTTTAGGGGATACCGAGTGAAGGGATTTGGAGTCAGGTAGCTCTGAGCCCAAGCCTCAGCTCTGTCTTATTAACTGGGTGACATCAACCCAGCCATTTAATCTCTCTGATCACAAGGGTTTTCATTTATAAAATGGGGAAGATGATCCGGGCTATGGATAATATATATAAAGGGCTTGCACACACTGGTGCAAGAGTCTTTATATATATTATACTCACAGGAGGAACTCAAAGGAGGAACTAAATAAATGCTAGTATCAAAAATTCGAACAGAAGATACCTTGCTTCTGAGGTGTGCTTTCCCTTTGAGGAGCATATGAAGTAGGGGGAGCTAAGACACACAGAGGACACGTGCTGAGAGAAAAATGCATGTTATATAATACAAAGAATCACGTTTACAGTCCATTTTGGTCCAGAAAGGACTTAAGATATTGTGTAAAAACAAATTAGAACAAGGTAACCCATTAGAAGTGGGTGAGAAAGCAAAAGGAAGAGCAAGGGAGGACCACAGGGTGAAGTGGGAAGGAGGTCCTGCAGTCCAGCCCCAGAGTCCAGCCACACATTTGCTTCAAGGAGCCACAGTTTGGATTCCAAGCTTTCTAGCAGTCACTGCCAATAGTCATAATGACAGCTCCAGGTAACTCTTGTTGCTGCTGTCACGTGGGCCCTCAACTCATGGCCACCCCATCACAATGGACTGAAACTCTGCCCAGTCCTGCACTATCTCCATAACTGATTTCAGATTAGACGGGTTTTATTGGTTGATTTTTGGAAGTACCTCACCAGGCCTTTCTTTCTAGTCTGACTTGGTTTGGAAGCTCCTCTGAAACCTGATTAGCACTTACACTGACAGATGGGTGGTGGCTGCACCTGTGGCACACTGCCCAGGAATCGAACCCAGGTCTCCCACATCGAAGAGGAGAATTCTACCACTGCATCATCAATGTCCCACTATAAAGGAATGCCAAATAAGGGAGGATGACCAGCTCGGAGAGGGGCTGGTTAGGGACAGCTCCTGGAGAACAATGAGGTTTGGAAGGATGTAAGAGCTATTTGAGACCCAGGGAGCCACCCAGGCAAAATATGCAGGAGGAGAGCAAAGAAGTTGTCCTGGGTTGCAGGGATCCTGTTGAATAGGCTTGAGGTGGGGCAGGCAACCGAGGCCTTTAATATAAGAATTTAGATTTCACACAAAAGGGAGCCATGACTCCCCCTGAGGAGAAAATGACTCAATGGGAGTGGTTTTTGGAGGAAATTATTCTGGCTCCATATAACAGCAATTTTCCCCTTCGCAAATAATTCACCGCTGGCATTTAGAACAATGCTGCCAAACATGTCTTTCCTGATGTGGTCCACATCTGGCTCTGCCCTCAATGACACTGAATATAGAACATCTGTGCCATTGTGTGGGTGTCTAACAACCTTGGCTTTAAATGTAGTGAAGCAAACCACAATCTGAGAAATGACACATATCCCTCCAGAGTAATTCAGTCCAGGTTTCCTGTGTGACTTACGGAATCCCTTACTGTGGCTGCAGAATGCATCTAGCAGTCTGGACAATGGCAGGAACAGCGAAAAATGTGAGGATTGAAGTTCGTCTTAGAAATAGGAGTGAACTTGGTGGCTTTCACTTTCAGTTTGCTTTCCTTGGGTGTACAGAGGTTTGAGAGTTTAAAATGCCTCTAGACTTAAAATCGTTCTGAATAAAATACAATTTTTATAAATATTCACACATTGTTTTTATTTTAAAGAAAGTTATATTTTTGTAGCACATGGATGTCATGACCAATTCAAATAACTGGATTTCAGATTTAGGCTTGAATTTTGTCTGGACATATTTTCCCTTATTGTTTGTTGAAGGGCTTAAGGAACCTGGGTGGTAAAAGTAGTTTGCGATCAAAGGTTGGCGATTCCAACCCACCCAGCGGGGAGCCCTAATGATCTGCTTCTGTAAAGTTTACAGCCAAGAAAACCTTTTGGAGCAGTTTTATTTTGTAACACATGCGGTCACCGTGAGTCGGAACAGATGCGATGGCAGCAGGTTTGTTTGTTTGTTTTTTTAAAGGACTCCCTCAGCTTCTGGAAGAAATGAAGTGAATAGCTTCTCTGCTTCTGGGTGACGGAAAGAAAATACCTGAGGGAACACGCCCTCTCTCAGACCATGATGCACCTTCCTTTACAAGACTGTAGACAATCTCTTGCTGCCTCCAGTATGTTGTAATCCATCCTCAAGGCACAGCTGTTATTAGGATGTGTTCCTGTTTTTTCCCTTGGGGAAAGGATGTCCTGGCTACACTTTTGCTGGAGAAGGGGCGAGGGCAAGGCTTTATTGCTGTGAATGTCAAGGAATTCACTTAATATAGTCCAAGTGGTTGTTTTCTTTGGAGGCCATTCCTAATTGATGCTTGACTCTTGTGAACCAAATCAAATTTATTGAAAGGGGAGTTACAAGACGAACGACAGATGTATTGTCTTCGGGTTGTCCCTAACTCTTGGCTGGGAAGAGAGTTTCATCTCAAGTAGTAGAACTTCCGGGAGAGAAGCACTGGTAAGAACATGTAGATTCTGAATTCTTTCATGCTTGGGTGGACTGCCCAAACTGGGCTGTTCACCACTACCCTGAGTGAATTATTTTTTCCATTGGAAAGTAAAAGTAAAACCAAGGAGAGATATAGGAAGTATAGAGTTTTGTGATAAATCTATTTTTCTTTTCTCACTTACTTGAAAATATTTACTGAGAGCCTTCTATGTGCCAGCTGCTGTGTGTGCTGTGGGGGATATGGGGATGTATTGGCAAACAAGGTACATAACTGCACATGTCCCATTGATCCTACATATGGCAGAGCAGCATTTCTCACAGTGTGCGGCAAATGGTGAAGCCAATTCCATGAAATTATCTCCCCTCCCCACCAAAAATAAATACGGTGAGGAAGGGAGGAAACAAAGAAGGAAGGAAGAAAAAGAGAAGAAAGTAGGATTTTTTTTTTCTTAAACAAATTTGGGAAACACTGCATATTCTGCCTTGCAGACACACATTGTTCTACAGGATGATCAGAGGTTTGGTATGTTTTGCTGTCAAGCCACCAGCCACTCTGTGGGAGAAAGATGTGGTGATCTGCTTCTGTAAAGAAGCCTATGGGGCAGCTCTACTCTGTTATAGAGGGTTGCTGTTAGTTGAATCGACTCGACAGCAACGGGTTTGGTTTGGTTTTATACTTCAGCTGTCACCCCTCAACCTCCCCACACCCTGACCATCACTCCTAGGCAACCATTAATCTACTTTCTGTCTATACATATTTGCCTGTTCTGATATTGGAAGCTCTGGAGGTATAGTGGTTAAAAGCTATAGCTGCTAACCAAAAGGTTGGCAATTCAAATCCAACAGGCACTCCTTGGAAACTGCATGGAACAGTCCTACTCTGTCCTATAGGGTCACTATTAGTTGGAATCTTCTCGACGACAACGGATTTTTTTTTTTTTATTCTGGCATATCATGTAAATAGAATCATGAGATATGTAGTCTTTCGTAAGTGTTGTCTCTGACTTAGCATAATGATTTAAATGTACATCTATGTTACAGGGAAACCCCGGTGGTGTAGTGGTTAAGTGCTATGGCTGCTAACCAAGAGGTCGGCAGTTTGAATCTGCCATGTGCTCCTTGGAAACTCTATGGGGCAGTTCTACTCTGTCCTATAGGGTCGCTATGAGTCAGAATCGACTCGACGGCAGTGAGCTTGGTCTTGGGCTATGTTACAGTACACATCAGCACTTCATTCTTTGTTACTTATCGAATAATGTTTCATTTATTGGGGAATATGTGTCCTATTTATTGACGAATAATGTAATGCTCCATATTTTGTTAGTCCATTAATCAGTTGATGGACATTTGGGCTGTTTCCACATTTTGGCTACTATGAATGTGCTATTATGAACCCTCATGTACAGGTTTTGGTTTCTCAATTTTCTTGAGTAAATACCTAGGAGTGGAATTGCTGGGTAAATGGTGAGTCTACGTGCAACTTTTTGAGTAACTGCCAGACTGCTTTTTGAAGTGCCTGTACCATTTCATGCTTCCACGAGCAGTGTAGGAAGTTTCCAGTTTCTCTAAATCTTCATCAATACTTCCTATTATTTGACTGTTTGATTACATTCACCCCAGTGGACGTGAAGTGGTGTTGGTTTGCAGTTGCATGATGATGTTAAGCAAGCTCGTCATGTACTTATTGGTCATTTGTGTACATTCCTCGGAGAAACGTTTATTCAAAACCTTTGCAAACGCTTCTTAAAATTGGGTTCTTTCTCTTTTTATTATTGAGTAGTAAGATTTCTTTATATATTCTAGACTCCAGTCTCTTATTAGATAGAGATTCTATTCTGAAATGCCTTCGTGTTTCTTATTAGACTGTGGTCATTCTACCCTTCCTTCAAGTGCCACCTCCTCCATGAAGACTTATTTGATGGTCTCTGAGTTCCTTGCCCTGCTGAACGGTCCGCGTGCACAAGATACATCAAAGTTATACTTCTTCATACGCATGATCCTCCCCACATTTGTCTAAAATGCGCACAGTATAATTTTATTCCGTTTTTTCCCTCTTCTATTCTTTGCAGAGAGGAGATGCTCACTACAGATTTGTCAAATAAAACAAAACAAACAGAAAACAACAAGGAGCAAATGAATTCGTCACTTTGCTTCCTGTGTCCTCAGGATCCTTTTTAGTCCATTGACAACCATGCTGCTTAGAGTAGATGCTGGCAAATGGCAAATGTACTTCCTATGCATGAGTGGCTTCTGGAGTTCTTCGTGTTGACAGAAGAATGAGCCTTCATTCACATCCGCAATCTTTCTAAGAGTCTCCAGACCCAGAGGGAAGGGTGCCACCGAACCCCAGTGATTTACAATCTCGTGCGAGGCTGTGTAAGCAGGCTGCTGAGTGGCTGCAGGAGCCAGCTAGTAGGGGAGCTGCAGCAGCCGTGCCTTGGCCCCGGGCAGGGACACCACAGAGAATGTCAGAGGACGCTGTGGCACAGCAGAAACACTCCAGACGTGCACGCAGTCAGCTCAAACCTCGAAGCCTCCCCAGAAACGTGTGTGGGATTTTGCAGG
Source organism: Loxodonta africana (assembly GCF_030014295.1). Taxonomy (NCBI): domain Eukaryota; kingdom Metazoa; phylum Chordata; class Mammalia; order Proboscidea; family Elephantidae; genus Loxodonta; species Loxodonta africana. The sequence goes on from NC_087367.1 coordinate 25,479,573, forward strand.
GTTAGCCAGAGGCACGACCATGGCCTTTACCTTCGGTCTCCTGCCAGTTCCTGCCTTTTCCTCTGGCCAGTTCATTCCCTCTCTCTGGTTCCCTGGGCACCTGTCCCCAACTACCAGACCTCAGGGCCCAGAGGCCCATTGTGACTCTACCTGAGCTCACCTGTCTGGATTTTTCCATATATTCAAAACTGATTAAACAAATGGAACAGATTTTAATAAATGATGGAGTGTTTTTCTAATAAAGAACGAAGGAAAAATGTGTATTCTTCCTCTGAGCCAACTGAGAACATGCTTCCTGGCTCCTGTCTTCCTCACCTACCAAACAAAAAGTAGCTGAGGTGAGCTCATGTGGGTCTTGGTGGTGGATTACTGGAAGGCAGATCCTAAGAGAGGCACAGGGAAGCCCTGTGGGGTGGGGCAAAAAGCACAGACCCTGGACACCAACCCTAGCCCATGCCTGTGTGACCTTAGACAAGTTAAGGTTGACCGATCAAGTCAATTAACCTCCTGAGCCACTGGGCTATACTCACCCAACCTCGTATTAGGATTATGTGAACTAACATGTAAAACACTGGCACATGGTAAACACTCAGAAAGTTAGTTTCTTTTCCTTTCATGAAGATATTAAAGATGGCAAAGAGACCGTAACTCAGATTTAGCGACAGGCAGAAATGAAGACAAATATTATGGATTTGTCACCCAATGCAGAAGCCCAGGGTCTGGTGGAGGATACAGATAAGCACACTGACAATTATGGACTGGGTAATAGGTACCATGTCCCTGGGTGGTACGGGCAGTTAATGCGCTGGTTGGAGCAACTGAAGGGTTGGAGGTTCAAGTTTATCCAGAGGTGCCTTGGGAGAAATGCCTGGTGATCTACTTCTGAAAAATCAACCACTGAAAACCCTGCGGAGCACAGTTCTACTCGGACACACATGAGGTCGTCATGAGTTGATGAAGGTCTTGGGAACTCGTGGTGGGCCACCTACTCTTGGGGGCGGAGGTGGGGGCAGGGAAGGTTCCTGGAGGGAGTTTCTAATAAACCTAGGCCAGAAAGGTTAATAGGAATTACCTGGGAAAAGGGTAGGGGGCAGCATTTTCAACAGATAGAACAGTAGATATAAAGCAAGAAATCCTTGTACATTAATGGACTGTTGATAATAAAAATAACAGTAATAGCAACATTGGCTGTGAACCTACTATTAGCACTATGCTAAATGCTTTATACACACTGTTTCATTAATTTTCACACCAACTCTTCTAGCAATGTATTATTATTCACCCTTTTCTGCAGATGAGGACACCCAGACTCAGAAAGATAAAGGAACATTTTTGTAAGAGTAGAGAGTTGACAGGTGGTGGGGATGGATTTCACATCAGGTACCAGAGCCAGAGCTGGCTCCTAACGACAGGATGGAGCTACCTTTAGTAATTGACTGTGATTGGACAAGTTTTCTGTAGCTGCTGGTGTGGTCATTGCTCTAGGTAAGCCTGTTAAGTCAAAATTTAGATCAGGGCTTTGAACTGGTTCCTTCCGGTTCCAACCTCTGCTGAGCATTTGCATTTCTAACAAGTGCTGAAAATTTGCATTTCCACCCCAGATATACTGAACCAGAATCTACCTTTTAACAAGATCCCCAGATGATTCTTATGTATAACTCCCTGGGAACTTGTTAGAAATGCAAATTCTCGGCAAGGGCTGGAACTGGAACAAACCCATTGGAAACCCTGGTACAGGTGAACAGATCTATGCCCACACTTTAACCTGACCTTTACCTTACTTGCCCACCTTGAAGATGCCCCTTGAGTCAGTACAAATCCAATTCCACGACTGACTAAACAGCAACACACAAGGACATTTTCCAATAATGGTATGCTAAGAGAGGTCTGCCTTATTGGGTAAGCACCACACAGCTCCAGGGGTGCCAAGCAAGGAGATTATCATATGAATGGTGCTCTCTAGGACTCTGAACAGCAGAAGCCTGGTGAGATTCAGATGACCTAGTGTGCTGAGAATATTGAGAAAAGTGTCATTGGCTGGGTCTTGCAGCTCATCTGCTTTTCAGAGATTTTTGTAGAAAATATATTTCTTGCAACAATTTGGGCTCAACGTGCAGCATAATAATGGATTTAAATGAATTTGGGGGATTCTGGGAAAGGAGAGATACATTAAGTAAAAATATTTTCAGGTCTTCAAATGAGAGTAATACTTGATATAGATATGGAAAACAATATGATGCTTGCAGAATTTCATCTATCTCGTCACCTTTCTCTGTTAAACTCCCTGCCATTATCTTAAAAAAAAAAAAAAAAGACCCATTATGAAAACAAGAAAAGATGCTCAACAGCATTAGCCATTAAGGAAATACAAATACAAACACACAACGAGATACCACTTCATCACCAGTTAGATGGCTATAATGAAAAAGACAGATTATAACAAGTACTGAAAGGATGCGTGGAAGTTGGAACCCCCGTACATTGATGGTGGAAATGTAAAATGGTGCAGCTACTTTGGAAAACAGCCTGTCAGTACCTCAAAAGGTTAAACATACAGTTGCTATGTGACCCATCAATTCCACTCCTACGTATATACCTAAGAGAAATGACATACATGTCCACAGAAAAACTTGTAAGTTGATGTTTACAGCAGCATTACTTATAAGAGCCAAAAGGTAGAAACAGCCCACATGTCTATCAATTGATGAATGGATTAAAAAATGTGGTATATCCTTATGTTGTTAGGTGCCATCGAGTTGGTTCCAACTCAGTGACCCAATGTGCGACAGAATGAAACACTGCCCGGTCCTGCACCATCCTCACAATCATTGCTATGCTTGAGCCCATTGTTGCAGCCATTATGTCAATGCATCTCGTTGAGAGTCTTCCTTTCTTTCATTGACCCTCTACTTTACCAAGCATGATGTCTGTCATGGATTGAATTGTGTTCCCTCAAAACATGTGTCAACTTGTTTAGGCCGTGATTCCCAGTATTGTGTGGTTGTCCTCTATTTTGTGATTGTAATTTTACATTAAAGAAGATTAGGGTGGGATTCTAACACCCTTACCCAGGTCATATCCCTGATCCAATATAAAGGGAGTTCCCCTGGGGCGTAGCCTGCACCACCTTTTATCTCTCAAGAGATAGAAGGGAAAGGGAAGTGAGCAGAGAGGGGGATCTCATGCCACCAAGAAAGCAGTGCTGGGAGCATAGCACGTCATTTGGACCCAGGGTCTCTGTGCAGAGAAGTTCCTAGTCTGGGGGAAGATTGATGAGAAAGCCAACAGGGAGAGAAAGTCTTCCCCTGGAGCTGGCACCCTGAATTTGGACTTTTAGCCTACTTTACTGTGAGAAAATAAATTTCTTTGTTAAAGCCATCCACTTGTGGTATTTCTGTTATAGCAGCATTAGATGACAAAGGCAATGTCTTTCTTCAGGGACTGGTTCCTCCTGATAACAGGTCCAAAGTACGTGAGATGAAGTATTATGGATTGAATTGTGTCCTCCCAAAATGTGTATCAACTTGGTTATGCCACTATTCCCAGTATTGTGTGGTTGTCCACCATCTTGTGAGCTGATGTGATTATTCTATGTATTGTAAATCCTAACCTCTGATGCTAATAAGGCAAAATTAGAGGCAGTTATGTTAATGAGGCAGGACTGAATCTACAGCATTAGGTTGTGTTTTGAGTCAGTCTTTGACATATAAGAGAGAATTGAATAGAGAGAGGGACCTCATTATCACTAAGCAAGAAGAGCCAGGAGCAGAGCATGTCCTTTGAACCCCAGATACTTGCACTGAGAAGCTCCTAAACTAGGGGAAGATCGATGACAAGGACCTTCCTCCAGAGCCAACAGAGAAAGAAAGCCTTCCCCTAGAGCTGGCGCCCTGAATTTGGACTTCTAGCCTCCTAAACTGTGAGAGAATAAATTTTTCTTTGTTAAAGCCATCCACTTGTGGTTATTTTTGTTATAGCAGCACTAGATAACTAAGACAGTAAGTCTCACCATCCTCACTTCTGAGGAGCATTCTGGCTGTACTTTTTCCAAGACAGGTTTGTTCATCTTTGTATATTCAATATTCTTCACCAACACCATAATTCAAAGGCGTCAATTCTTCTTCAGTCTTCCTTATTTATTGTACAGCTTTCGCAGGCATATGATGCAAGTGAAAACACCATGGCTTGGGTCAGGCACATCTTAGTCCTCAAAGTGACACCTTTGCTTTTTAACACTTTAAAGAGGTCTTTTGCAGCAGATTTGCTCATTGTGATGTGTCATTTGACTTCTTCACTGCTACTTCCATGAGTGTTGGTTATGGATCGAGTAAAACGGAGTCCTTGACAACTTCTGTATTTATCTCTTTATCATGATGTTGCTTTTTGGTCTAGGTGTGAGGATTTTTGTTTTCTTTATGTTGAGGTGTAATCCATGCTGGAGGCTGTAGTCTTTGATTTTCATCAGTAAGTGCTTCAAGTCCTCTTCACTTTCCACAAGCAAGGTTGTGTCATCTGCATATTGCAGGATGTTAATGGGTCTTCTTCCAATCTTCATATAGTCCAGCTTCTTGGGTTATTTATCCATACAATGGAACATTATTTGGCATTAAAAATAAATGAAGTTCTGATATATGCCACAACATGGATCACACTTGAAAACGTTATGTTAAGTGGAAGAACCCAGTCACAAAGGATAGCATATTATATGGTTCTATTTATATGAAATGTCTAGAATAGGAAAATCTAGGGAGACAGACATTAGATTAGTGGTTGCCTGGGATTGGTTAGAGACGGGGATGTGAAAAAATGGGGAATGACTTCTAATGAATATGGGATTTCTTTTTGGGGTGATTAAAATGTTCTAAAATTGATTGGGGTGATGGTTGCATAACTGTATGAATATACTATTGGTGTTGTTAGGTGCTGTTGAGTTGCTTTTTGACTCATTAGACCCCATGCGATAGAGTAGAGTTGTAGTCTTTACAGGAGCAGATCGCCAGGTCTTTTTTCCACAGAACTACCAGGTGGGTTTGAATTGCCACGTGCTTAACTGTTGCGCCACCAGGGCTCCTTATGAATATTGAATTGTACACTTTAAATGGACAAATTTTATGGAATGTGAATATCTCAATAAAGTTTCTTTTTTTTTTAAAAAAAGACCCATTATGATTAGTAACCCCATACATCTGTTGTGGAGTGCATTGGGCTTGTCAGCATACTTCCTTCTTTACTTACATTGCTCCTCACCGTAGCCCCATGGGGCAGGCAGAATAAGGGAGTCATGTTTACTAGACGAGGCACATGAGACTATGTGGGCTTCTCTAAGCTCACAGAACTAGCAGAAGGTCACTAAAAGCCCATTGCTACTGAGTTGATTCCGACTCATAGCAACCCTATAGGACAGAGTAGAACTGCTCCATGGAGTTTCCAAGGAGCAACTGGTAGATTCGAACTGCCGACCTTTTGGTTAGCAGACGTAGCTCTTAACCACTATGGTACCAGGGTTTCCAGAAGGCCGCTAGGCACTAGGGATTCTGACAGACCTGGGGTTTTCGTCATCTTCTACAGAGCCTCTTCAGGAGACACCCACAGGAAGGGGCAGTGGGGCTGAGGTGGGCATGGAGAAGTGGAGTTGCTGATCAGGCTGAGCTCTGGGCTCCTATTTAGCTTAGGTAAAGGCAGTTCTGGATTTAAATCAACACGTTGGGCTCATGCGTGCACCTTCTTTTTTTAAAAAAGTTTCCCTGCCAAAATTCACTGCCCTTACACTCAGTTTCTCAGATTGCAAAGATAATGAATAGAACACTTCCCTTGGCTTCAGTACGGCTGTATCTTTAGAAAAATGCCCACATTCCAAACAAAAAATTGGTAACTTAGGCTGCCAAGATCTCATTGCATTGGTGTTGATTCTTTGCTGAGGAATGCATTCACAAGGTATCTGTTTACAACACTAACTGCCAATGAACAAGTGAGAAAATTTGCTGTCGGCCAAAATATATTCTGTTGCTAGAGAACAATACAGCTAAAGTGTTTATGAAATTATCAGAAAGCACTGTCAATACTAATATTGCACAAGATGTCCTTGTCCCCAGAAATGCTCCCATTGTCATCCAAGACTCTCTTTAGAAGAAGTTGTTTCCTTACAAAATCTAGGTTTGTTCTCAATTTGTCTTAACAAGGAATGACGTAAGTTTACCAGATGAAGGAGTTTCATTTTTTGTTCTCTGTGTTTAATCTGTGTGGACAGAACTTGTAAATATCCTAAGTGGCTGTTGCTGCCCGGCCTCGGAGGGACCTGCTCGTTAAGGAGCATGGTTCGCTGATTCCTTGTGTTTCTTCCATCATCACTATGAGGTACGGGGAACAAAAGCGGAGGCCCAGGAGCCTGGGTGGAGGATGACATGACCTTTGACCTCCACCAACCAGGCCTGCAGGGAGACAGGCAAAGTCAGGCTCCAGTAACGTTTAATGACAGATCTTGTTAGGGTTAAAAAAACAGCTCTGGCATCCAGCTGGGACTCCATCTGGAGAGGCGCTCAGAGGGTTTTCAGTGACAGCCACCTGGGCACAGGCACAGCTGCCCCAGGCCCCTGCTACGCTGTTGTTCTGAGCCTGCTGCTACCCCCGCTCCAAGGCGGCTGAGTCTGCAGAAGATTCATTCACTTTTAGCCACAGGGCTGGATTATCCAATAAGCAAGGTACACATGGACTTAGATGTGGTGAAAAACAGGTGAAATTGTGCACTACAGATTAGTAAGTACACACTAGTAAGCCTGTGCCTATCCTCTTTAATGAAAGCTTGTGTGCACCATGCTTACTGGTCAATCTGCCCCCAACTACTCCTATCACCACCAGCACGTCTCACTTCTCCTGGTGCTGTGGTGAGGTTCTGATGGAGGCAAGCACCATTTCTGGATTTCCTTTTATAAAAATAATCGTCAAAAAAGTCCTATGGGTGCCCTTCTCAGCTCTGGATTTTTAGCACCATAAAAAAAAAAAAAAAAGTTTTTTTTTTTTTTTTTTTTAAGCACCATGGCTCCCACTAATCAGGAACCTCCTGGAAAGCTCATGCTTTGCAGTCATGGGCATTTTTCTGGGGCATGAGTTTGGGCAGCCTGGGTAATTCCACACTGGCTAGTGAGGGGTCTAGCCCAGTGCTTGACATCTGCCTCCTAAAGCAGCTGTGGTGAGAGGCTGGTCCTTGGGTGCAGTGACTGGTAAAATGAGGACGGCATTGTGGAAAATGGACATAAAGGGAGGCTGAACCTCCAGGCCCTCCAGTCTAGGGCAATGGTGGTTCAGTGGTAGAATTCTCACCTTTCATGGGGGAGACCAAGGTTTGATTCCTGGTCAAGGCACCTCATGTAACAGCCACTACCCGTCTGTCAGTGGAGGCTGAACAGGTTTCAGAAGAACTTTCAGACTAAGACAGACTAGGAAGAAAGGCCTGGGCATCAATTTCAGAAAATCAGCCAATGAAAACCCTATGGAGCACAAAGGTCCGATCCCATTATGCATGGAGTCCTCATAAGCCGGGAGTCACTATGAGTTGGGGGCTGATTCCAGGGCACTTAACAAGAATAAAACTCCGGTAAACAAGGAAAATGTGGTGAGGCAGAGTGAGATGTGTCCTGGCAATGTGTGATTCCAGAGGAAGTGTGATATGGGGAAAAGCCCCAGGCCTGAACAAGTGTGTGCTTTCTCTGGTATTCGAGGATTCCGGAAGGTTTGGAGGTATTGTTCTCAAATGACAAATGCCTTCTATTAACAAGAATGTGCCATATTAAAAAAAAAATTAAAAACTTCTTATTTTGAGATAATCATAGATTCACACGCATGTGCAATGAGTAATTGAGAGAAATCCTACGTGCCCTTTACCCAGTTTTCCCGGTGGTAACATTTTGCAGAACTACAATACTATGTCACAACCTGGACATTGCTATCGATGCGGTCAAGGTATACAACATTTTCATCATCACCAGAATTCCTCACATTGCACTCGTATAAGCACACCCAGCCTTCCCTCACCCCCATCCCTTCCTTAACTCCTGGCAACCACTAACCTAGTTTCTATTCTATAATTTTGTCATTTCAAGAATGCTAGATAAAAGGAATCGTACAGTATGTAAGCTTTTGGGATTGGATTTTTTACTCAGCGTAATACTCCGGATTTTCATCCAGGTTGTTGCATGAATTAATAGTTTGTTCCTTTTTATTCCTGATGAGTATTCCATGGTATAGATAAACCATAATTTGTTAAACCTCAAGGTTCTTTCCAGTTTGGGGCTATTACCTTCATGTATAAGCTTTTGTGTGAGCAGAAGTCTTCATTTCTCTGGAATAAATGCCCAAAAGTACAAAATTGCTGGGCCATATGGTTGCTACAAGTTTAGTTTTTAAAGAAACTACTAAACTTTTCCAGAGAAGCTGTAGCATTTTACATTCCCACCAGCAATGCATGAACGATTCAGCTTCTCCACATCTGTGCAGCATTTAATGTTGTCACTGTTTTTTTTTTATTTTAGCTATTCTGATATATATGTATCTCTTCGTGGTGTTAATTTGATATCATAATGGCTGATGATGTTGAACATTTTTTCATGTGTCTATTCACCATTTATATATCCTCTTCAATGAAATGTTTCTTCCTGTCTTTTGCCCATTTTTAAATTGAATTGGGTTTTTTTTTTTTTTACTGTTGAGTTTAGAGAGTTCTTTTGGTATTCTAGATACAAGTCCTTTGCTGAATATGTGTTTTGTAAATACTTCCTCCCACTTTGTGGCTTGCCTTTTCATGTTTTTAGGGTCTTTTACAAGCAAAAGTTCAAAAATTTTATGATGTCTAATTAATCAGATTTTCCTTTTATGGATTGCACTTTTGGTGTCAAGTCTACGAATGCTCTCCCTACCTCTAGACTCCAAAGATTTTTTTTTTCTTTTTTCTAGGAGTTTCATAGTTCACGTTTAAGTTCATGAGTCATGCGACTTAACTTTTGTACCAAGTGTGAGACTTATGCCAAGGTTCACTTTTTTTTTTTTTGCCTGTGGATGTACAATTGCTCTCACACTATTTATTGAAAAGGCTGTTATTCCTCCATTGAATTGCTTTTGTACCTTTTTCAAAAATCAGTTGGGTATATTTTATAGGTCTATTTCTGAGATTGCTGTTCTAGTCCATCAATTTATGTGCCTCTCTCTCTGCCAATACCACACCTTCTTAATACTGTAGCTACATAATAAGCTTTAAAATTGGGTGGACTGATTCCTCCCACTTTATTTTACTTTTTCAAAATTGTTTTTATCTATTCTTGATCATTTGCCTTTCTATATAAATTTTAGATCAATCTTGTTGTTAGGTGCCCTGGAATCAATTTCGACTCATAGAGACGCATATGACAGAGTAGAACTACTCCATAGGGTTTTCTAGGCAGTAATCTTTATGGGAGCAGATCACCGGGTCTTTCTCCTTTTAGTCAGCCCCTGAACACTTAAACGTCCCACCACCAGGGCTTCTTAGATTAATCTTGGCTATATCTAAAAAAGGTCTTGCTGGAATTTTGATAAGAATTGTAGTAAACCTCCATATCAATTTGTGGAGAATTGGCATTTTTACTATGTGGTCTTCCAATCAATGAAAACAGTGTGTCTCTTCATTTACTTAGATCTCTTTTTTTTCTTTCATCAGTTTTGCACAGTTTTCAGCATATAAATCTTGTATATGTTTTGTTAGATTAACACTTGAGTATTTGATTTTTGAGTGACTATAAATGGTGTTATATTTACATGAAAACTGAACACCTTGCTCAAAAAACTACTGGGTTATAGAAGAAATTAAGGACAGAATAAAGAAATTCACAGAATCAAATGAGAATGAAAACACATCCTATCAGAACCTGTGGGACGTAGCAAAAGCAGTGCTCAGGGATCAGTTTATAGCAGTAAATGTACATGCCTTAGTCATCTAGTGCTGCTATAACAGAAATATCACAAGTGGATGGATTTAACAAAGAGAAATTTATTCTCTCACTGTCTAGTAGGCTACAAGTCCAAATTCAGGGCATCGGCTCAAGGAGGGAAGGCTTTCTCTCTCTGTCAACTCTGGAGGAAGGTCTCTGTTATCAGTCTTCCCTTGGCCTGGAAGCATCTCAGCACAGGAACCTAGGTCCAAAGGACGAGCTTCCCTCCCTAAGCTGCTTTCTTAGTGGTATGAGGTTCCCCTCTCTGCTTGCTTCCCTTTCCTTTTTACCTCTTGAGAGATAAAGGTGCTGCAGGCCACACCCCAGGGAAACTCCCTTTACATTGGATAAGGGATGTAACCTAGGTAAGGGTGGTGTTACAATCCCACCCTAATCCTCTTTATTATAAAATTACAATCACAAAATGGAGGAAAACCACAGAATACTGGGAGTCATGACCTAAACAAGTTGATACACACATTTTTTGGGGGACATAATCCAATCCATGACAGCACACATCCAAAAAGAAGAAAGGGCCAAAATCAAAGCACTGACTCTACAACTCAAACAAATAAAAAGAGAGCAGCAAAAGAAACCCTCAGGCACCAGAAGAAAGCCAATAATAAAAATTAGAGCAGAATTAAATGAAATAGAGAACAGAAAAACAATTGAAAGAGTTAACAAGACCAAAAGCTGGTTCTTTGAAAAGGTCGACAAAACTGATAAACCTTTGGCCAAACTGTCGAAAGAAAAACAGGAGAGAAAGCAAATAACCCAAATAAGAAATGAGATGGGCAATATCATAATAGACACAACTGAAATTAAAAGACCCATGAAAGAATACTGTGAAAAACTGTACTGTAACAAATTTGAAAACCTAGAGGAAATGGAGAAATTTCTAGAGACACACCACCTACCTAAACTAACAAAATAAATAAACCTATAACAAAAGAAGAGATTGAAAAGGTAATTTAAAAACTCCCAACAAAAAAAAGCCCTGGCCCTGACAGCTTCACTAGAGAGTTCTACCAAACTTTCAGAGAAGAGTAAACGCCACTACTACTAAAGGTATTTCAGAGCATAGAAAAGGATGGCATACTCCCAAACTCATTCTATGAAGCCAGCATAACCCTGATACCAAAACCAGGTAAAGACACCACAAAAAAAGAAAATTACAGACCTGTATCCCTCATGAACTTAGACTCAGAAATCCTCAACAAAATCCTAGCCAATAGAATTCAACAATAAAAAAAAAAAAAAATTCACCATGACCAAGTGGGATTCATACCAGGTATGCGGGGATGGTTTAACATTAGAAAAACAATCAATGTAATCCATCATATAAATAAAACAAAAGATAAGAACCACACGATCTTATCAACTGATGCTGAAAAGACATTTGACAAAGTCCAACAACCGTTCATGATAAAAACTGTCAGCAGAATAGGAATAAAAAAAAAAAATAGAAAGGAAATTTCTCAACATATAAAGGGTACTTATACATAGCCAACAGCCAACATCATCCTAAATGGAGTCTGAAAGCATTCTCCTTGAGAAAGAGAATCAGACAAGGATGTCCTTTATCATCACTCTTATTCAACATTGTGCTGGAGGTCCTAGCTAGAGCAATTAGGCTAGAAAAAGAAATAATGGGCATCCAAATTACTAAAGAAGAAGTAAAAATATCTTGCAGGTGATATGATCTTATACACAAAAAACCCTAAAGAATCCACAACAAAACTACTGAAACTAATAGAAGATTTCAGCAAAGTATTAGGATACAGGTAAACATATAAAAATCAGTTGGATTCCTCTACACCAACAAACAGAACATCGTAGGAGAAATCACCAAATCAATACCATTTACAAGAAGGTAAAATACTTAGGAATAAATCTAATCAGAGATGTAAAAGACCTATACAAAGAAAGTACAAGACATTACTGCCAGAAAGAGACCTACATAAGTAGAAAAATATGCCTTGGTCATGAATAGGAAGACTCAACATTGTGAAAATGTCTATTCTACTTAAAGCAGTCTATAGATAAAATGCAATCTCAATCCAAATTCCAATGGCATTTTTTAATGAGATGGAAAAATAAATCACCAACTTCGTATACAAAGGGAAGAGGCCCTGGATGAGTAAAGCATTACTGAAGAAGAATAACAAAGTGGAGGCCTCACACTACCTGACTTTAGAACCTATTTTACTGACACAGTAGTCAAAACAGCCTGGTACTGGTCCAACAACAGATACATAGACCAATGGAACAGAATGGAGAATCCAGACATAAATTCATCCACCTAAGAGCAGCTGATATTTTACAAAGACCCAAAGTCAGTTAAATAGAAAAAAGACAGTCTCTTTAACAAATGGTGCTGGCATAACTGGATATCCATCTGCAAAAAAAACGAAAGAAGATGCATACCTCACACCATGCACAAAAACTAACTGGGAATGGATCAAAGGCCTAAATATAAAATCCAAAACAATAAAGGTCATGGAAGAAAAATAGGGACAATGCTAGGAGCCCTAATACATGGGAAAAACAGAATAAAAAACATTGCTAACCATTGGTTGCACAAACACAAGAGAAACTAGATAACTGGGAGCTCTTAAAAATCAAACACTTTATGTGCATCCAAAGACTTCACCAAAAGAGTGAAAAGACAATCTACAGACTGGGAAAAAATTTTTGGCTATGACAAATCCTATCAGTGGCTAATCTCTAAAATCGACAAGATACTGCAAAACCTCAACAACGAAAAGACAAATAACCCAATTAAAAATAGGCAAAGGGTATGAACAGGCACTTCACCAAAAAAGACATTCAGGCAGCTAACAGATTCATGAGGAAATGCTCACCATCATTAGCCATTACAGAAATGCAAATCAAAACTACAATGAGATGCCATCTCATCCCAATGAGGCTACCTTTAATACAAAATAAATAAACAAAAATAAATGTTGGAGATGTTGTGGAGAAACTGGGACACATACACTGCTGGTGGGAACATAAAATGGTACAACCACTTTGGAAATCAATTTGGCACTGCCTTAAAAACCTAGAAATAGAAGTGCTATACAATCTAGCAGTCATCCCTTGGAATATATCCTAGAGAAATAAGAGCCTTCACACAAATAGATATATGCACACCCATGTTCATTGCAGCACTGTTCACGATAGCAAAAAGATGGAAACAACCTAGGCACCCATCAACAGATGATGGATAAACAAATTATGATATATTCACACAACGGAATACTAAGAAAGTATAAAGAACAATGATGAATTCTCGAAACATCTCAAAACATAGACGAATTTGGAAGACATTATGCTGAGTGAAATTAGTCAGTTGCAAAAGGGCAAATATCGTATGAGACCATTATTGTAAGAACTCAAGAAAAGGTTTAAACACAGAAGAAAACATTCTTTGATGGTTACAAGGGTGGAGAGGGAGGGAGAGGGTTATTCACTAACAAGATAGTAGACAAGAATTATTTTAGGTGGAGGGAAGGACAACACACAATACAGGGGAAGTCAGCACAACTGGACTAAACCAAAAGCTAAGAAGTTTCCTGAATATAACCAAACACTTCGAGGAACAGAGTAGCAGGGACAGGGGTCTGAGGGCCATGGTTTCAGGGGTCATATAGGTCAATTGGCATAACAAAGTTAATTAAGAAAATGTTCTGCATCCCACTTTGGTGAGTGTCATCTGGGGTCTTAAAAGCTAGCAGGCAACCATCTAAGATGCATGGATTGGTCCCAACCCACCTGGAGCAAAAGAGAATGAAGAACACCAAAGACATAAGGAAAATATGAGGTCAAGAGACAGAAACAGCCACATAAACCAGAGACTCCATCAGCCTGGGACTGGAGGTGCTGAACTGTGCCCAGCTACCACCAATGACTGCCCTGACAGGGAACACAGCAGAGAGTCCCTGATGGAGTGGGAGAAAAGTGGGATGCAGAACTCGAATTCTAGTAAAAAGACCAGACTTGAAGGTCTGACTGACACTGGAGGGACCCCAGAACATATGGCCCCCGGACTCTCTGTTAGCCCAGAACTAAAACCATTTCTGAAGCCAGCTCCTCAGACAAATATTGGACTAGACTATAAGACATAAAATGGTACTGGTAAGGAGTGTGCTTCTTGGCTCAAGTAGATAAAACAAAAACATGAGACTAAATGGGCAGCTCCTGCCTGGAGGCGAGATGAGAAGGCAAAAGGGGACAGGAGCTTGTTGAATAGACATGGGAAATACAGGGTAGAGAGAAGGAGAGTGTATCACATTGTTGGGAGAGCAATTAGGGTCATGTAACAATGTGTGTATAAGTTTTTGTATGAGAAACTGACTTCAACTGTAAACTTTCACTTAAAGGACAATTAAAATAAATATATTGTGTTGTATTTTAATTTTAGCATCTACATGTTTATTGTTAGTATATAGAAATACATACAGCTTATAAGCCAAAATTCATTGCCGTAGAGTCAATTCTGACTCATAGTGACCCTATATGACAGAGTAGAACTGCCTCATAGTGTTTCCAAAGAACAGCTGGTGGATTCAAACTGCTGACCTTTTGTTTAGCAGTCAAGCTCTTAACCACTGTGCCACCAGAACTCCGTGTATGTGCTTAGTGCTGTAAATTTCCCTCTAAACATTGCTTTAGCTGTGACCCACAAATTCTGATATGTTGTATTCTAACTTTCATTCAGTTCAATGTATTTTTTAAAATTTCCCTTGAGACTTCATTTTTGACCCATGGATTACTTATAAACGTATTGTTTAGTTTCCAAGTGTTTGAAGATTTTTCTATTAGCTTTCTCTTATTGTTTTCTAGTTTTATTCCATTGTGGTCAGAAAACACACTCTGTGTGGTTTCAAATCTTTTAGATTTGTTGAGGCTTTTTTTAACGCCCCATGTCTTAGTTATCTAGTGCTGCTATAATAGAAATACCACAAGTGGATGCCTTTAACAAGAAAAATTTATTCTCTCACTGGCTAAAGAAAAATTTATTCTCTTACTGGCTAGGAGGTTAGAAGTCCCAATTCAGGGTGCCTGCTTCAGGGGAAGTCTTTCTTTCTGTGCTGGCTCTGGGAAAGGCCCTTGCCATCAATCTTCCCCAGTCAAGGAGCTTCTCAGCACAGGGACCCCAGGTCTATAGGACACTCTATCCTTTTGGCTCTTGTTTCTTGGTGATAAGGGGTCACCCTGTCTCTCTGCTCGTTTCTCTCTTTTATTTCTCAAGAGAGATTGACTTAAGACACAACCTAATCTTGTAGTTGAGTCCTGCCTCATTAACATAACTGCCTCTAATTCTGCCTCATTAACATCATAGAGGTAGGATTTACAACACATAGGAAAATCACATCAGATGACAAAATGGTGGAGTATCACGCAATACTGGGAACCGTGGACTAGCCAAGTTGATACACATTTTGGGGGGACACAATCCATGTCCTTGCCACATGTAAAACACATTCGCCCCATCATGTCATTTCAAAAGTCTTAAATCAATTCCATGTCTAAAATATCTTCTGCAAAATTCCTTTTTGTCTGTGAAATCTAGAATAGAAGCTATGTGCTTCCAAAGTACAATGGTGGAACAGGCACAAGGTAGACATTTCCATTACAAATGGGAGAAGTTGGAGGGAAAGAAGAGATAACAGGCACCACGCAAGTCAGCAGAACACATTACATTAGCTGTCAAGCCTTGAAAATACTTCTCTGTTCTCCGAGACCCTGTAGACAATGGCCCTGCCCTCCAGACTCTAGGTATTGGCCACACTCACCAGATTCTGAGTGAAGGCGCCTCAGCCCTGGGCTTCAACTCTGCCTTCCACGCCCACTGGAATGGCAACTCTGCTCCCTTGAATTTGGGTGCACCATTCTCCGAGTCCATCTGAGTGGTAACTCTACTCTTAGAAACTCTGGAGGCCATGGCTCCACCCTTTGAGACCCCAGAGGTCTCGGCCACACCTTTGAGACTGAGGCAGCTCTGCTTCCTGTGTTCCTTGCCTCTTCAGCTTCTGCTTCCTTGTTCCTTGGCCTCTTGGCCTCTGCCCAAGTCTGCCCTGCTGAGGCAAGTGTTCCAAAGCTCTACAGCTCCACAATAAGTGCCTGAAGGCACTTCGTTCGGCCAGTAAACTTTGGCAGGAAGGCACTTGGCTGGTGTCCTAGCTACACTGATAAGTGCCGGAAGACATCCCATTCTGCCAGGAAGCTTATTGCCAAAGGCATTTAGCAATCTTGCTCTGTGGGTCAGCTCCAGCACTGTCTCACGCTGATCTCCTGGTTCTGCTGCTGCTGTTTTTCCGATGCTGCCACCTCTCTGATTTCTGAGTCCTCACCAGAATTGTCTTTGATTTTCATAATTGTACCAAGTCTCTTCGAAGCAATCTAGGCTTTTTCTACTAGGCACTTTAAAACTCTTCCAGCCTCTACCCATTCACAGTTTCAAAATCTCTTCCACATTGTAGGTATCTGTAAAGCAGCACCCCACTCCAAGTACCAAATTCTGTCTTAGTTATCTAGTGCTGCTGTAACAGAAATACCACAAGTGGATGGCTTTAACAGGAGAAAATTATTCTCTCACAGTCTAGGAGGCTAAAAGTCCGAATTCAGGGTGTCTGCTCCAGGGGGATGCTTTCTCTCTCTGGCTCTGGGGGAAGGTCCTTGGCATCAATGTTTTATCTTGGGATGGGTTCCATGGGAACTTGAAAATGTCAATTTTTAGACACTTTTTAGAATTCCATTTTGACTTATCTATTGTGTTTTGTCTGTATCTAGCTTTTTAAGTGGTTTCTCTGGTATTACATTATCACTGTCTATTGGTGCTGTCATTTTACCAGTTTGAGTGAAGTATGGAAACCTACTCTCCCTTTACATCCTTTAAAAAAAAAAAAAGCAAAACCGGTTGCTGTCAAGTTGATTCCGACTCATAGCCACCTTAATAGGACAGAGGAGAACTGCCCCATAGGGTCTTCAAGGTTGGAAATCATTATGGAAGCAGGCTGCCACAACTTTCTCCCATGGAGTAGCTGATGGGTTTGAACTACTGACCTTTAGGTTAGCAACCAGGCACTTAACCACTGCACCACCAGGGCTCCCTTATGTTCCTTTACCCTCCGCTATTTATAATTTTCTAATAAATTTCTTCTACATACATTCAGAATCTCTTTATACAGTGTTACAATATTTGCTTCATACATTAAACATTACTTAAAATACTCAAGAGGAAAAGGAAAGCCAATTGAATTTACTCATATTTTGCTTGCTGTGATCTTTATTGCTTCCTGATGTTCCCAAATTACTTTTTTTTTAAATTCCCTTCTGTTTAAGGAACTTCCTTTAATAATTCTTTAGGGTAAGTCTGATGGCAAAAAATTCTCTTAGTTTTCCTTTATCTGAGGATGCCTTGATTGCCCCTTTATTCCTGAAGGATATTTTCACTGGGTATAGGATTCTGAGTTGATAGTTCTTTTCCTTCAGTACCTGAAAAATATTGTGCCACTTCCTTCTGGCCTCTGGGATTCCCGAAGAGAAATCTGTTGCCATTCTAATTGTTCCCCCCCACATAAGTAAGATGTCATTTTCCTCTGGCTGCTTTTGAGGTTTTTAAGTTGTGATTAGTTTTCAGAAGAATAATTATGACATGTCCTATAGGGTCGCTATGAGTCGGAATTGACTCAATGGCAACGGGTTTTGTTTGGTTTTTTGCTCTTGACATATGTCTCAGAGTTTATCCTGTTTGGGGTTTTCTCAGGTTCTTGAATCTGTAGGTTTATGCTTTTGCTAATTCAGCCATTGTTTCTTCAAGTACGTTTTCAGCCCTGCCCTCTTTCTCCTCTCCTTCAGCAACTCCAGTGACAACATGTTAGATCTTTTGTTATAGTCCCACAAATTCCTCAGGGCCTAGTATTTTTTTTTTTTTTTCTACTCTATTTTCTCTCTGTTGTTCAGACTGGGTAATTTCTATTGTTCTACTTTCCAAAGTTCACCGGTTCTTTCCTCTGTCCCTTCCATTCTACTATTGAGCTGATCCACTGAGGTCTTTATTTCATTTATTGTAATTTTTAGTTCTAAAATTTCTATCTGGTTCTTCTTTATTTCTCCCATTTCTCCATTAGGCTTTTTATTTCTTTGCTGAGGTTTTCTATTTTTTTTTAAATTTGTTTTAAGTGTGCTTTTAATTGTTTGATAAATCATTTTTAACATGGCTGCTTTCAAATTTTTGTCAGATAATTCTAACATCTCTCTCATCTGTGTGTTGGCATCTATTCTCTTTCTTCATTCAGTTTGAGATACTCCAAGTTCTCAGTATGACAAGAGATTTTCTGATTAAAACCTGGACATTTTCATATTATAAGACTTCGAATCTTGTTTAGACCTTTTGCTTTAGGTGTTTTTTTCTGACACCTCTTTGGTAGGGAAAGGTGGAAGGGCACCATCTCATTACTGCCAGGTGGAGGTAGAAATCCAAGTTCCCCAGGTTCATCGACTCTTGAGGGGGAACTCCTTATTTACTGCTGGGTGGGGATATTTCTATTTTATCTTTCCAAAAATGAAATCTTGACACACTTTTGAGAAGAGGAAAATACATTCACTCATAATCTCATCATAACACAGCATTTTCTTTTTGTAGATTTCTTTCAATTCCTTGTCCATGCATACAATATTTTACTGACTGGTAAAATTAGTGACTGGTAATCAGTCTATGTTTTTTTTTTATATCATTTTGTTTTCTTTTATTGTATTTTAAATTATGGAAAACTTTTCCCAATGTGTTTATAGACTTCATAATTACCATTTTTAATAGCTGCCATTACTTATTCTGCTAATATTTCTATTTTACAAAACACTTTTTTTATTGGTTATTTTTACTCCCCTTTGTTTTATTTTATTTTGTTTTTGGTGTTAGAAATAACATTGCAAAATTATCTCCACATACAGCTTTTTGTTTGACCTTTGTTGAATTTTTTCCTTAGCATAAATTTTCAAGAGTGAGATTATTGGGCCAAAAGATTTTTTAGATGGGTTTTGTGGTGTATTGCTCTGGTGCTCTCCAGAAGGAATATAGGAATTTATGCTCCGGTTTCAGTGTAGTAGTTCTTCTACAGTGTCATCTTTTCTGGATTCTACCCTAATTCTATTGCTTGTATAACCTTGTCCTTACTTAAAATCCTGAAGGAGTCAATCTGCACAAAATCACGGGGATTACCCCATCCATTCTCAACTCCTGCTATTATAAGATTCTTAATGATACAAGTGATGTCTATCAGAAAACGGAAATTTCTATGATCAGATCTGGCTTTTTGGCTTCTTTCGATCCATCTGTCAGCATATAGGATGAAGCCATTGATTCTATTTTTTATATTTTTCTTTTCTGTTACCATCAGCATTAAAATAAGCTTCCCAAGTGATGTAGGAATTTCAATGAACCCAATAAATTTTAAAGGATATATATGCATATCTTAAGAAAGATGTCTGTGATTGCTCACAGGGAAGAGAAGTACCAGAGAAATTCAGTGAATCTAGTGCAAAGATGCATTTTTGAAGAAGCAGTTCAAGTGACTGAGATGCCCCTTGGGAATATCACAAATGTTAGGACAATACTTATTTATATCATATGCCTTTTACCCAATAGGCTGCCAACTGATGACAAGATTGAAAAAGAAACTTGAGATAGAAATGTTGAGTTTGCCTTCTCTGAGCAATTGTCTCAGCAGAAAAGAGGAAGACCCTCAACGAGGTGGATTGACACAGTGGCTGCAACAATGAGCTCAAACATAACAACGATTGTAAGGATTGCACAGGACCAGGCAGTGTTTCGTTCTGTTGTGCACAGGGTCGCTATGAGTTGGAACCGACTCGACGGCACCTAACAACAACAACCTCCTTTTCTCTCCTTCCTAGAATAGGTTTTATTGGAGAGGATTTAAATCTGAGAAACAGAAACTCATGTGTGGTATTATTTCTATATGATGGGTATGGCTGCATTCAAGCTCCTCGACAACTGAGAAAACCAGTGCTTCTTTCTGTGCCATAGGCCTGGAGGTACCATGGGGACCATGGACAACCTCATAGCTGGAGGACAAGTGAGTACTTGGGAACCAGGGAAGTTGACCAGACTCTTGGTATAGTGTTAGGAAACTGGAGGATCCACTTATGACATTTTGGACACTGGTTGCTCATCATTTAATCACATTTTTTTTCATGTATTTTCTTTCTTTTTCTGGATTCTGCCTCCATCATGCTCCTAAAAAGGCCTCATCTAAAATCCTGACTACTAAATCCAACAGCCTTTTCTTACACTTCTCATCCTCTTGGAGCTCTCTGTATCACTGGGTGCTAGCCATTGTTCAAATGAATTAACTTTATGAGGTATTGTTAGTTGTTCTTAAGTGCTATTGAGTTGGCTCTGACTCAAAGTGATTCTGTTACAACAGAACAAAACACTGCTTGGTCCTGCTCCACCTTCACAATTGTTATGCTTGAGCCCATTGTTCCCACCACTGTGTCATTCCATCTCATTGAGGGTCTTCCTCTTTTTCACTGGCCCTCTACCAAGCATGATATCCTTCTCCAGGGAATGGTCCAAAGTACGTGAGATGAAGTCTCACCATCCTGGCTTCTAATGAGCATTCTGGCTGTACTTCTTCCAAGACAGACTTCTTCGTTCTTTTGGCAGTCCATGATATATTCAATATCCTTCACCAACACCATGAGTCAAAGGCATCAGTTCTTTGGTCTTCCTTATTCATTGTCCAGCTTTCACATGTATATGAGGCAATTGAAAATATCATGGCTTGGAACAGGCGCACCTAGTCCTCAAGGTGAGATATTTGCTTTTTAACACTTTAAGGAGTTTTTTCGCAGCAGGTTTGACCAATGCATCGTTTGATTTCTGGACTGCTGCTTCCATGGGCATTGATTGTGATCCAAGTAAATGACATCCTTGACTACTTCGATATTTTCTCCATTTATCATGATGTTGCTTATTGGTCCAGTTGTGAGGATTTTTGTTTTCTGTATGTTGAGGTGTAATCCACATTGAAGACTGCGGTCTTTGATCTTCATCAGGAAGTGCTTCAAGTCCTCTTTACTTTCAGCAAGCAAGGTTGTATCATCTGTCTGCATAACACAAGTTGTTAAATGAGTCTTCCTCCAATCCTGATGCCATGTTCTTCTTCATGTAGTCCAGCTTCTTGGATTAATTGCTCAGCATACAGATTGAATAAGTATGGTGAATGGATACAATCCTGACACACACATTTCCTGACTTTAAATCATGCAGTATCCCCTTGTTCTGTTCAAATGACTGCCTCTCGGTCTATGTACAGGTTCTGGATGAGCACAATTAAGTATTCTGGAAGTTCCATTCTTCTAAATGTTATCCATAATTTGTTATGACGCACACAGTCAAATGGCTTTGTGTAGTCAATAAAACACAGGTAAACATCTTTCTTCTTTTTTTTTTTTTAAAAAACATCTTTCTGGTATTCTCTGCTCTCTGCCGTGATCCACTTTACGTGTGCAATGAGGTAGTGTCTTTAATAGCCTCATTTTATAGATAAGAAAATGGAGGATTTGAACCCAGAGACCCTGGTTCCAAAGTCCTTGCTCTTAACCATTGTGCTGCATTTAGCATTAGCCACCGCTTCTCTCATTTGGGGGCACTCTTCTGCCTTGGCTTCTGTGTTTGTATTTCTTGATCATTTTCTACCCCTTTGTTTTCTCCTCTGTTATTCTTTTCCTTGACCTATGGGTAAATATTTTCCAAGATTCTTTCCTTAGCTTTCTTCCCTTTTTCCTTTATCATTGTAATAGATTGTAATGTATGACACTATTATAATGAATGACATATGTGTATGTATATTTATCTCCGTAACATTCTGTCAACTAGCTAACAGTAAACACATTTTTATTCCTGCTTGTTGAACATCTGTATTTCCACAAAATCAACATTGCCAATTCTGACTGCATCACCTAACCCCACAACTTGCTTTTTTTAGGGTTCACGTTTTATTGAAGCATAACAGAAATGCAGAAAAATGCACCAAGCAATAAGTGTACAATTCAAGAAATTTTTGCACAGGGAACGTGCCCTTGTAAGCAGTACTAAGACTAAGAAACAGAATGTTACTAGCACCACAAACACACTTCTCACTCCCTGTTACAGTCACTACCCACTTCAATCCAAAGATAACCACTATCTTGATTTTTAATACCAAAAGTTATTTTGCCTGTTTTTGAATTCTATATGAGTGGAATGATCTTTGTGGCTGTCTTTTTTCCTTCAACATCATGTTCATAACATCATTCCAAGTTGTTGCCTGGAAAGGGAGTTTATTCATTCTCATTATGGTATTTCATTATATGAATATACCCCAATTTTTTAGTCCATTCTATTGTTGGTGGACTTTTGGGAGTTTCAAACTGTTATGAATAATGCTGTTTTGAACATTTTTGTGTATGTTTTTGGTGGATGTATGCATTTCTCTTAGGTTCATGACTAGGAGTGAAATTGCTAAGTCTCATGATATACATACGTTTAGTTTTAGTAGTTATTGCCAACCGGGTTTCCAAAGGGGCTGTATAAATTTATTCCTCAATCGGCAACTATTTGAGAATTACAATTGGTCCACATTCTTGGAAAATATGATATTTCTGTTTTGTTGTTTCTTCATTTTAGCTACTCTGATGGCTGTGCAAAGTTATCTCATTGTGGTTGTAATTTACATTCCCCCAGTGACTAATGAAATCAAGCAACTTTTCATATATTTATTGTCCATTTGCATATCATCTTGTGAAATACCTGTTCATCTTTTTGTCTATTTTTCCATTGAATTTTTTTTTTATACTGCTTTATTAGTAGTTCTTTATATAGTCAATAAAACACAGGTAAACATCTTTCTAATATTCTCTGTTTTCAGTCAGGATCTATCTGACATCAACAATAATATCTCTAGTTCCATGTCCTCCTCTGAATCCGGCCTGGATTTCTGGCAGTTCCCTGTTGATATACTGCTGCAACCGTTTTTGAATTATCTTCAGAAAAATTTTACCTGTGTGTGATATTAATGATATTGTTTGATAATTTCTGATTCAGTTGGATCACTTTTCTTTGGAATAGGCATAAATACGAATTTCTCCCAGTCAGTTGGCCAGGTAGCTGTCTTCTAAATTTCTTGGCACAGACAAGTGAGCACTTCCGCCATTGCATCTGTTTGTAGAAAAATCTCAATGGGTATTCCATCAATTTCTGGAGCTTTGTTTTTTGCCAATGCCTTCAGTGCAACTTGGACTTCTTCCTTTAGTACCATCAATTCCTTATCATATGCTACCTCCTGAAATTGTTGAAAGTTGACCGATTCTTTTTGATATAGTGACTATGTGTATTCCTTCCATCTTCTTTTGATGCTTCTTGTGCCATTTAATATTTTACCTGTAGAATCCTTCACAATTACAACTTGAAGCTTGAATTTTTTCCACAGTTTTTTCAACTTGAGAAATGTCTAGTGATTCTTCCCTTTTGTTTTTCTGACTCTGGGTCTTTGCACACACCATTAAAATACTTTGTCTTCTTGAGGTGCCCTTTGAAATCTTCCATTCAGT
Organism: Loxodonta africana; assembly: GCF_030014295.1. Classification (NCBI taxonomy): domain Eukaryota; kingdom Metazoa; phylum Chordata; class Mammalia; order Proboscidea; family Elephantidae; genus Loxodonta; species Loxodonta africana. Next base: position 25,503,155 of record NC_087367.1, read on the forward strand.
TCTAAGACCACTAAGGCCAAACATGAAGAAACTCAAGATTTTTATCAACTTATGCAGTCTGAAACTGATTGAATATGCAATCAGGTGCACTGATAATTACTGGTGATTGGAATGTGAAAGTAGGAAACAAAAAAGGTGGAAAATACGGCTTGGTGATAGCAATGATCCTGGAGATCAAATGATAGAATTTTGCAAGACCAATGACTTATTCATTGCAAATACCTTTTTTTCAACAACATGAATGACCACTATACACATAGACCTCTTCAGATGGAATACACAGGAATCAGATTGACTACATCTGTGGAAAGAGACCTTGGAGAAGCTCAGTATCATCAGTCAGAACAAGGCCAGGGGCTGACTGCAGAACAGACCTTCACTTGCTCATATGCAAATTCAAGTTGAAGTTAAAAAAAATTGGAAAAAGTCCATGACAGCCAAAGTAGGACCCTGAGTATATCCCACTTGAATTTAAAGACCATCTCAAGAATAGATTTGACATGTTGAACACTAATGGCAGAAAAGCAGATGAGTTGTAGAATGACATCAAAGACATAATACATGAAGAAAGAGAGAGGTCATTAAAAAGACAGGAAAGAAAGAAAAGACTAAAATGGTTCTCAGAAGAGAGTCTGGAACTGTCTACAGAACACTGAGTAGCTAAAGCAAACACAAGAAATGAGGGACTGCCAGAAAAATGAACAAATCTGTCTTGAAAGGAGAACAGCCAGAATGCTCCTTAGAAGTGAAGATGGTGAGACTTTGATGCACATGCTTTTGATATGTTATCAGGAGGGACCTGTCCCTGGAGAAGGACATCATGCTTGGTAAGGTAGAGGGTCAGTGAAAAAGAAGAAGACCCTCAATTAGACGAACTGACACAGTGGCTGCAACAATGGGCTCAAACTTAACAAAGATTGTGAGGATGGCATAGGACTGGACAGTGTTTCGTTCTATCGTACATAGTTTCACTATGAGTTAGAACTGACTTTTCAGCACCTAACAACAACAACAACAACAGTTCTTTACATATTCTAGAATGAGTGCTTTTTTAGATATATTCCTCCACTCCGTGCCTTGGTTTTCATTCTCTTAACTGTGTTTTTTAGATGAACAGAAGTTTTAATTTTAATGTTATCCAAATATTCATTTTTTGCCTTTATTTTTAGCACTTCTTGTATCTAGTTCAATTATTTTTTATTCTTAAATGCCCTACTTCTAAGAATGGTCTTCCCATCTTTCCAGTCAAACAAGTGTTCAGCTTTGGAGTCCCTTTGACTTCTTTCTTTTCTCCAGCACACTTTAATTAGCCACTAAATCAATTTAATGCTACCTCAGAATTAATTCTTACCTCTCTTTTATTCTTACAGCCACCAGGCTTTATTTAACTCAACGAAAACTTCAAAGTATCTCTTCCTACTTCTGATCTTTCACCTTGGCCTTATCCCTGCCATAGTAATCCTGCTAAAACCCAATACAATATCACTCTTTGGCTCAGAAACATCTGAGGAACCCAATTGTATTCAAAATGAAGCCCAAACTCTTGGTGTACTATTCAAGGCATTCCAGACTATGATCCTCATTGCCCACAGGTGCTATTACACACCCTGTGCTCCACTAATACTGATACTATTATCCTCTGCTCATAATGTTCCTACTTTCTCCCTTCATGCTACCCAAAATTCCTACATCCCCTAGCAGCTTTTCCTGGTGAGGTGCTGCCACCCTTCCAGGTCCAGCTTAAGTACCACCTTCACTACGAAACTTTCCAAAGCTCCTCCCAAAGTACCATATTTGCCTCTTTTTTAATAGCAGATATGACCTGTTAGGAGCCCTGGTGGCACAGTGATTAAGAGCTTTGCTGCTAACCAAAAAGGTCAGCAGTTCAAATCCACCAGCTGCTCCCTGGAAATCCTGTGGGACAGTTCTACTCTGTCCTATAGGGTCGCTGTCCTGGATTGAATTGTGTCCTCCCAAAATATCTGTCAGCTTGGCTAGGTCATGATTCCCTTGTATCATTGCATGATTGCCTACCATTTCATCATCTGATGTGATTTCCCTATGTGTTGTAAATCCCATCACTATGATGTAATAAGATGGATTAGCGGCAGTTATATTGATGAGGCCTACAAGATTAGGTAGTGTCTTAAGCCAATCTCTTTTGCTCATACCACCAAGAAAGCAGTGTTGGGAGCAGTGAGTGTCCTTTGGACCTGAGGTTCCTGCACTGAGATGCTCCCAGACCAAGGAAAGATTGATGACAAGAACCTTTCTCCAGAGCTGACAGAGACAGAAGGCCTTCCCCTGGAAATGATGCCCTGAGTTGGACTTGTAGCCTACTTGACAGTGAAAGAATAAATTTCTCTTTGTCAAAGCCATCCACTTGTGCTGTTTCTATTATAGTAGCACTGCATGACTAAGACAGTTGCTGTGAGTCAGAATCAACTCAGTAGCAATGAGTTTGGTTTTTTTGGTTTATTACCTGATATTTTGTGTGATAGTTATTTGTGCATGTTTGTTTCCAATTCTAGACTACAAGATTATGGAGTATAGGGACTTTGTATCTCTCATCTTATCTCTCACAGGGCCTTCATTGGGTCTTTCACATAATTGAGTCTCAACATATATCTGTTCATTTATTTATTATTAATTACAAATTAGTGAAATAATGATAACAATACCCAAAAAAACCCTAGTGCCGTGAAGTCGATTCTGACTCATAGTGACCCTATGATAACAATAAAACCAAAAAAACAATAGCTACAATTTATTGAGTACTATGTGCTAAACATGGCATTATGAGGATAAAATGAGATATTTCAAGTAAAGACCTTGGCACATAGTAAATACTCAATAAGTAGTAGTAATTATTAACATTAGTAGCATTTTTTAACGGGCGAGTCCTGGTGATGCAGTGGTTAAGCACCCAGCTGCATTCTACTGTGTTCTATAGGATCACCATGAGCAGGAATTGGCTTGATGGCAACAGATATTTTTTTTGCTGTCGTTGTTGAGAACTTACACAGCAAAACATACACCAATTCAACAGTTTCTACATGTACAATTTAGGGACATTGATCACATTCTTTGAGTTACACAACCATTCCCATCATCCTTTTCTGAGTTGTTCCTCTCTCATTAACATAAACTCACTGGCTCCTAATTATCCTATCTAATCTTTCAAGTTGCTGTTGTCACTTTGATCCCATATAGATAGTTCTTAAAAGAGCATAATGCTCAAGGGAGATCTTTTTTACTAGTCAAGCTAAACTAATGTTTAATTTTAAGATTACTTCAGGGGATATTTTTGGTTTAAGGCTTAAAGGTTATCTCAGGGCAATAGTTTCAGGGATTCATCCAGCTTCCATGGCTCCAGAAAGTCTAGAGTTCATGAGAATTTGAAATTCTGTTCTGCATTTCCCCCATTTTGATCAGGTTTCTTCTATGGAAACTTTGATCAAAATGTTCGGTAATGGTAGCTGATCACCATCCAGTGCTTCTGGTCTCATGGCAAAGGAGGCAGTTGTTCATGGAGGCAATTAGCCACACATTCCATATCTTCTTCCTGTTCCTGACTCTCCTTCTTCCTCTGTTGTTCCAAGTGAATAGAGACCAATTGCTGTGCCTTGGGTGGCTGCTTTTGGGCTTTTAAGACCCCAGTCACTATGCAACAAACTAGGAGGTAGAACAGAAGCGCTAAACACATTATTAGGCCAATTAATTGGAGTGCTCCATAAAACCATGACCCTAAACCTCCAACCAAGGAAACAAATTCTGTGAGGTGTTTGGTTGTACATAAGCAGCCTCAGCAGCTACTCTTTTTTTGTTGCTGTGCTTGTTGTTGTAAACATATCTATCACACAACTTTTGCCAATTCAACTTAATTATTGTATTGACAGCAATTATAATAATCAGCTGTGTTTTGCTACCCTTAATCAATGTGATTTATCCGTCACCATTAAGGCCCCATTTCCCCCTCCCACCTGTCCCTGGTAACCACTAATAAGCTTTGGTCTCTATATATTTGCCTTTTCTTGTCTTTTTATGTAAGTGAGGTCATACAATACAAAATAAGCCTTTTGTGATTGGTTTATTTTACTCAGCATAGTGTCTTCCAGCTCCATCCATACTGTAGCATGTATCAAGACTTCATTTCCCCTGCTGGCTGAGCAGTATTACATTGTATTCTAATGTATGTACCGCATTTTGTTTATCCATTCATCCGTAGACGGGCATTTAGGTTGTTTCCACATTTTGGCTATTGTGAGTAGTGCTACAGTGAACATTGATATACAAGACTTTTTGAATCTACTTTCAAGTCTTTTGGGTGTATACCTAGGAGTGGAATTGCTGGATCATATGGTAGTTCTATTTTTAGTTTTTTGAGTAACAGCCACACTGTTTTCCACAAAGGCTGTACCATTTTGCATCCCCACCAGAGATGAATAAATGCTCCAATTTCCCCACATCCTCACCAACATTTGTTATTTTCTGTTTTTTTTTTCCTGCCTAATCTTAGCTATCCTAGTGGGAGTGAAATTATATCTCATTGTGTTCTTGATTTGCATCTCCCTGATGGCTAATGATGCTGAGAATCTTTTCATTGTTTGGTGTCCATTTGAATGTCCTCTTTGGTGAAATGTCTATTCAAGTCTTTTGTCCATTTTATGATTGCTGGTTCTTTTCTTTTTAACAGGTGGGAAAACCAAAGCACGTAGAGATTAAGCCACACGCCCAATGTTGCATAGTCAAGTGGAATTGGGGCTTGCAATCAGGTGTCTGCTTGCTTTTGCCTGGCTTCTTTCATTCAGCAGAATGATTTTGAGATTCAGCCATCTTGTGTGTATCAATAGTTCAGCCCTTTTAATTGCTGAATAATATTCTGTTGTATAAGGAGTCCTAGGGGTGCAATCGTTAAACGTTTGGCTGCTAACCAAAAGGTCAGCCGCTCAGTGGCAGAAAAGACATGGTGATCGCTCCCATAAAGATTATAGCCTAGGAAGCCCTGTGGGCCAGTTCTACTCTGTTTTATAGGGTCATTATGGGTCAGAATCAACTGGAGGCACACAACAATATTCTACTGTATGGATATACCACAACTTGTTTACCCATTCCCCTGCTAATGGGCGTTTGGGTTGTTTCCAGTTTTGAACTGTTGCAAATAAAGCTGCTAAGAACATTCATGTACAATTTTTGTATGGACATGTATTTTTGTTTCTTTAGGTTAAATACCTAGGAGTGAAATGGTTGGGTTGTATGGTAGGTGTATGTTTAACTTTTTAAGAAACGGACAAACTGTTTTTCAAAGTGGTTGTACCATTTTATAGTCCCATCAGGAGTGTATGAGATTTCCAGTTCCTCCACACACTCACAGATACTTGTTATGTTCAGTCTTTTTAGTTTTTTGCCAATCTAGTGCGTGTGTATGGTCTCTGGGTGGAACAAGTTGTTTGCACTTGGCTACTAACGTAAAGGTTAGTGGTTTGAACTCATCCAGTGGCAACCATGATGGAAAGGCCTGGAGATCAGCTTCTGTAAAGACTACAGCCAAGAAAATCTTATGAAGCAGTTCTACTCTATAACATGTGGGGTTGCCATGAGTTGTAATCAACTAAATGGCAAAGGATTTGGTGTTTGGTTTTTAATGGGTCTGTAGTGGTGTTTCATTTTGTCTTAATTTGCATTGTATACATATATCACAACTGATGACTAATGATATGAGACATCTTTTCATGTACTTATTGGCCATTCATCTCTTTTGTGAAGTGTCTGTTCAAATTGCATTGAGTTCTAAGAGTTCTGTATATTTTGAAGGCAAATCCTTTATCAGAAGAATGTGTTCTGAATATTTTCTACCAGTCTTTTGTTTGTATTTTTGTTTTCTTAATGGTGTCTTTTGAAAAGCAAAAGTTCTAAATTTTGATAACATTTGATTATCGATTTCTTTATTTTCTTGATAGTGCTTTTTTGTGTCATATGTAGGAAATCTTTGCTTGCCCTAAGGTCTCAAAGATTTTCTCCTGTGTTTTCTTCTAAAAGTTTTATAGCTTTAGATTTAGTTTTAAGCTGTATGATATATTTCGAGTTAATTTTTTGCGTATGGTAAGTAGTAAGGTTGATGTTTATTTTATATTTCATATGGATATTTAGTTGAGTAAACAATATTTGTTGAAATATTGAATTGCCTTAGCGTCTTTGTAAAAAATCAGTTAGCACATTTCTGGACTCTACTGTGTTTCATTGATCCATATGTCTATCCATAAACAAAGCCAGACAGTCTGAATTACTATAGCTTTAAAGTAAGTATCGAAATTGGATGGAATAAATCCTCCAACTTTGTTCTCTGTTTAAGTCATTTTGGCTATTTTAGGTAATTTGAATTTTCATATAAACCTTAGAATCAGTCTGTCAATTGCTACAAAAATGCCTGTAGGAATTTTTATTGAGATTGTACTAAATGTTGGGGGAAATTTGGAGAACATTGCCATGTTAACAGAGTTTTCTAATCCATGAGCATGCTATATCTCTCCATTTATTTAGGTAACAGAAATTGGAGTAGGAAACAAGATATTTCGACGTTAACATTAAAGCACACTGAGTCTTACGATTATTGTTTAACTGTCAGGGTCAAAACTGGAAATGCTCCTTTTGTTTTAACTGAAAACAGTTATCACAGGCTCAGTTTTCAACTCCTATTTGATCTCTGTCCTCTTTTATGGTTAAAAACTTTTTATTTTTTTTAGTTTCTGTCATGGATTGAATTATGTCCACCCAAAATACATGTATCAGTTTGGCTGGGCCATGATTCCCAGTATCGTGTGGTTTTCCTGTATGTTGTAAATCCTGCCTCTATGGTGCTAATGAGGGAGGATGGGCAGCAGTTGTGTTAGTGAGGCAGGATTCAATCTACAAAATTGGATTGTGGTTTCAGTCAATCTCTTTTAGATATAAAAATGAGAAGCTAGCAGAGAGACAGGTGGGCCTCATACCACCAAGAAAGCAGTGCTGGGAGCAGAGCACATCCTCTGGACCCTCAGTCCCCGCTGGGAGAAGCTCCTGATTTGGGGGAAGATTGATGAGAAGGTCGACAGAGGAGAAAGCCTTCCCCTGGAGCTGATGCCCTGAATTTGGACTTTTAGCCTACTTTACTGTGAGGAAAAAACTTCTTGTTAAAGCCATCTGCTTGTGGTATTTCTGTTACAGCATCACTAGATGACTAAGACAGCTTCTAAATATCTACTACATTAAGAAATATGTGCAAAAAATGAAGTATGATAAGCCATGGTTCAATATAGAAACATGAAGTTGTAACTACACAGTGGACAATATTAATTTTGGGGTCTGACAAAATATCTTTGTCTTTGAATTGTCACGATAATCAAATGAGCTAAAGCACATGAGAACTCGCTCTAAAACTTCAATGTGCTATTATTCAGGATTTTAAAAAAAGAGGTACCCAAATAGGCTTTTCGTTTTGATTAACCGATGTCAAATCATTTTTTAAGGTGAAAAAGCAAGTAAACAACCAAACAAACGTTGGCAGAGACAGCTAGCTGATCATTGTATACAACTACCTCCTTTCTAGTGTAGAATCCTGTTGGGAAATGACATTTCCCAGTGCCCCTGCATCTAGGTGGCTGTGCGACTAATTTCAGTCAGTGAAATGTGAGCTGGGGTCAGTGTCACTTCCAGGATGAGGTGGTTGAACATACCATGTGCCTCCCCCATGCTTTTTTACCCTTGATGGTGACCTTGGGAGTCCCATATTGAGGGTGGTGATAACCCAAGAATGGAAGGAGCCTGGATCCCTGAGTCACCACTTGGAGAACAGGAAAGCTGCTTCACCAGGGTCACCCACTCTGAATTTTGCATGTGGTAGAAATAAACTTTTAATACGTTAAGCCACTGAGATTTTGGAGCTATATGTTATAGCAGGTAGCCTATTCTCATAAGTAATAAATAAGCCATTTTAGTTTTTTCTTGATAGGGCCTTACAGCTAAAGAAACAGTAACAGCTTGGGTTGATATACCTTATGAGGGAAGAGAAATAGGCTGAGGTCTAAATGCTTGGCTTAGAACCTTGAAAGTGATCCAGTCATATGAGCCCCACAACCTTTCATGGATCGTGTTCCAAAGAGTGGAAAACTATAAGCTTTGGTATCAAATAGATCTAGACTTGAATTCTGGCTATTAAGAATTCTTGATTGGTCCTGATCTCTTTGTACATTTACCTGTGACTTTTATTTTAGTCCTCCTACTATGCCTCTGGATCTCTGGTGGTGCAGTGGTTAAGAGTTTGGCTGGAAAAAAGGTTGGCAGTTTGTATCCACCAGCTGCTCCTTGGAAACCCTATGGTGCAGTTCTACTCTGTCCTATACGGTCTCTGTGAGTCGGAATCAACTCGATGGCAATGATAATTTTTAAAATTTTTTGTTAACTATACCTCTGGAGCCCTGGTGGAACAGTGGCTGAGAGCTACGTCAGCTGCTAACCAAAAAAGGTCGGCAGTTTGAATCCACCAGCCGCTCCTTGGAAATCATATAGGACAATTCTACTCTGTCTTTTCGGGTTGCTATGAGTGGAATACAGAAACCCTGGTGGTGTAGTGGTTAAGTGCTATGGCTGCTAACCAAAGGGTCGGTGGTTTGAATCTGCCAGGTGCTCCTTGGAAACACTGTGGGGCAGTTCTACTCTGTCCTATAGGGTTGCTATGAGTTGGAATTGACTTGACGGCACTGGGTTTGGTTTTTGGGTTGATATGAGTGGAATAGACTCAACAGCAATGAGTTTGGTTTTGATGTACTATATCTCCTCTACTAATATAATTATCTTTATTCTCAGCCTGTCATCTGATCTAGTCCTGGGTTCATATTGATGCCTGCTTTGTTGAGCTTCTCCACCTGCTCATACAAAAGCGCCTCAAACCTAAATGTCCAATAAAGTACTTATTATCTTACCCAAACGCACCTTTTTCTTGACTTCCTTATTTCCATTAATTGTTGCACTAGGAACATTGCTACTACTACTACTAAAACTACCTGATTAGTTAGATAACCTTGACCTAAAATATTTCAATAGGAGAGACTAATGTATGCTGGCAAATGTTTAGACCTATATTTTAGCTACATAATGTATGTAGATCTGTTAAATGAGCAGTTCTAATGATGATTAAATTGTCACTTTAAGTAAGTACCTTTATTTAGAAGATAGACATTAGATAGTAGATCCTTGGCATTTGTGGATTTAACGTTTGTGACTCTAATTCTTCACATATGATCCTGAAGGCACACAACATACAGTATTTTGTCATCTGCTTGGTCAGGAGTTTGAGTCTGAGGCCCTGTGAATCTGTGTATAAGCCTAGCCAACTATGCAGAATTTACCCCTTCAATCTGCCTTGGGGTTCTCTACTCCTTAGTATGTGTTCAGTAACTCTTATGAAGTGTTAAAAATTCTGTTTTTTTGATTTAAAAAATGGCCTAGAAAAGAAAAGTAACTTCTAGTGTTGATGATGGAAGTGAAAGAAAAGTAAAGAGGTCACAGAGAATTGTGGTTCTTAGCCAGAAACTAGAAGTTCAATATAATTTAGGAAAAGAATGGAACATTTAATTCTGTGGTAATGTCAAAGTAAGTGTTAAACAAGACATTCCATAGAGAAACAAGGAAATTCGATTCATGAAGCTATTTTATCAAGTGCTTAAATCAGAATTTATTTTATGAAATAAAATCATGATAAATTTCACAAATCACTTTAGTCCAGTGTGTAGAATATATATAAACACCCATATCTGCAGGATGGTTTCTCCAAAGAGATATGTCCTTAAATGGATTCTCAGATCAGCCTATTTAGATTTTCTCACCTTGTTACTGTATTCCCTGTGCCTGGCACATTGGTGGGCAATTCTAGATCATTCCATGGGTATATACTGTAAAAGGAGACCGTGATTTTGTAAATGCTCTGGGTCAAAAATTCTACTCTTGAGGTCAGAAGACAGCAAGTTGTGTTGGAGAAAACCTTGTCTGTTTATCTACCAAGATCAGCTCCTTAATTCATCTCTTCACTTCAGCCTTACAGGCATATTATACAAACATTTATCAGGTAGTATCAGGAAAAAAAAAAAAATGGATGGAGTGTATTTTCTTCAGAGATTTGACTGTGAGTTCTTTGTTTTTGTCTCCCTTGTAGCCTTATGGTCCCCTAGATCAATAATCATATCCTTTATATTTTTTTATCAGGCTGGTATACTTTTAATATTAAAAAAAATGATGTGATAACCAGCCTCCAAGATGGCCCCCAAAGGTTCTTGCTTCCTAGTACTCCCACATGGGATTGGGTTGACCTGTGTAACCACCAGGATGTTGGAGATGTGATGTTACATGATTTTGAAGCTAGATCATAAAAGAAGTGTGGCTTCTGTCTTTTTCTTGGATTATTGCTCTGGGGGAAGCCAGCTGCCACATTGTGAGGACACTTAATCAGTCCTATGAAGGACCCATGTGGTGAAGAACTGAGGTCTGCTGCCAACAATTAGCACTACCTTCATCAGGTATGTGATTAAGCCACTTTGAAAGAGAATCTTTTAGTACCAGGTAAGCTCTGGTCAATATCTTGTCTGTAGTCTTATGTGGTTGCCAACAGAAACTATATGAGATGATAAATGTTTATTGTTTAAACCACTAAGTTTTGAGATAATTAGTCATACAGCAATAGATAGCTAATATAACTAGTTAGAAAAGCTTGAAAGAAAATTTTCTAAATCTCATTATTAAACACCTTTGAATAGCCTTGCTTTATACAGCAATAAACTCTTTTTATGAGGAGATCTGGCTATTTTTGCAAGACCTGAGTGATTCTTATAATTTTAAGTGAGGTTGCAAATGGACAGGTATCATTTATGGCTTACCAAGATGGCACAGGACTGGGCAGCATTTTGTTCTGTTATGTATAAGGTCTCCATGAGTCAAAGTCAACTCAATGGCAATTAAAAACAACAACTAGAGAATTACCAAAGATAAGCTGGCCCTTCTAAGATGCACTCTCATCCTTGTTCCTGGTATGAGCTCGAGGCAGGGCAACTGTGATGGAGATCTCTTTTCAGTCTCAGGTACTAAATGAAGGTCAAGAGAAGTCCAGGCTTTCTGCTTTGAACATCTCTGCCTCAGAAAATTTAGGGCAAAGCAAACAAAAATCTGGTTTCATTTCTCCATTGTTTCATGCACGTATTTTGATGTGGCAAAAATCCATCCTTAGTAACACATATCAATATTGAACGATGGAGTGTAGACTCTTGGGAAACTTACATTTAATTATACATGAAGTTCCATGAAACTTCACCCATAGAACAGTGTGATTGTTTTGTCAAGTGTTCAAGACCTAAATTTGCGGTTGGCTCACCCCCAGCGCAATCATGCGATTAGTCACGCAAGTAGTCACAAACCCCCTTTGCCATAAAGGAATCATAACTGGCAGCCATCGGCACTGTTTTCCCAAAACATGTCTCTGAAAACTAAATTCAAACATGCGTGTCAGTTTGGCCTTACTTTTTGTGTTTGTTTTATCCAAAGCATGGACTATGTCAGAGAAGATGGAGACACCTTCACGGCCTGTTAGTCACATGTCACCAAAGCTTCTCAATGGGCTGTCAGACAAGAAAGGAGCCTCATGAAGCCACCTTAATCAGCATCCCCCATCTGCGAGGTCATCGGGATATTTCAAACAATTTCCAGCTCTCATTAGTTGAGCGCGTTCCACAGGCAAGTTCTTATCTTTTGTAACTTTTGCTACCACATCCTGGGAAAGCCTCTCTGCAGGATGACATTTTCCCCATGGGTCAGCCCGCGGTAATGAGCCACCAATTGATGTGTCCTTTGCACTCACAAGTAGTATATGTTGATATTAACCTTTCGTGTTGTGAGACGTCGCTTTTACCCTTGGCTTCTGCCATGTAAGTCTCATTATTTCTAACAGGCTGTGGCAATTAGGGTCTTGGGGCTGTTGATTGCAGCCATTGGGAATGGGGAAGGGGCCCTTAGGGAGAACAGTCACTTTTTCTTTACATAAACAATGTGATGCACATAGCTCAGCCCAGATCTGCAAATAGCGAGGCAGTGGTAGACCTCCGGCCACTGATGGGAACCTCCTCACAGAGTCCTTTCACATGTCCTTTCCTCACACTAGCTCCTGGTTATTTTCAAACCCCTTTTGTGCAGAATGACATGCTTGGCAAATATTTCAGGAAATTGGATTTGGCCTAATAAAGAGTTCATTAAACAATTATTTGGAAAGAAATGGGTGTCCAAAGAGATTTTTTTTCCTTTCAAATATAGTTGGCTGGGAAAGGAAAAGGATGAGACCAACAACAGCCATCTTGGTGGCTCACTGAGCCCTCTGAGGAGGCAGCATAGAGCCCAGTGGATCCATGAAGTTTCCTCAAACTTGTGGTTGTAGATAATGATTCCTGACAGTACTCTTAAAAAAAAAAAAGTTGCAGTCTAGACAGTTCCTACTCATAGCAACCCCATGCATGTCAGAGTAGAACTGTGTTCCACGGGATTTTCAGTGGCTGATTTTTTGGAAGTAAATCACCAGATCTTTCTTCCAAGTTGCCTCTGAGCGGACATGAAATTCCAACCTTTCTGTTAGCAGCTGAACTCATTAACCGTTTGCACCACCCAAGGATTCTGATGGTACTGAAAAGTCAAAACCTGGAGGGTCTCCTGAAGCTGAAGGTAAGTGCAGAACCTGTTCCTCCAAGGTTAGAACAATGTATTGGTAGAATCCTAGCAGGCTGGGGGTGCAGAGAGGTGGGCAGAAATGGCATGAAGGAGGAGAAGGTCACGCGAGGGTAGTACATGAGTCACACAAAACTGAAGGCATAATACAGGTTCAGTACTCAAGCTCTCTGCAGTTCTTTGACCTGAAGTGTTTCCTGTATTAGAGGGAAAACAAAACAAAATGAAGCATGGTTTTTGATTCAGACAAGTTGGAATTGAAGGCTAGGGGACAACAAATCAGAGGAAAGACTTCAGATTATTCTTAGGCAGTGGAGCTTGAATATTGTACAATGGGACAAGCTTTTCCCAAACAAATGCAAGAAAAAGCCCCTAAATTAATCTCATTGTTTATAGAAATAACACTTGGGAGAACTCCTCCAGAGGTCTCATAAATGAAGGATGTGTAGTGCTAGAGAACCTAGTGTGCTGGTATTGAAATAGCACTCTTGCTGGTGTAGCAAGATGGACCGTTTCTGAGAACCCCTGGTTACTTTATTCTTTACTCTGCAAAATGACACATTTTAAACATAACAGTTTACTTCAGTTGGGCTGATCCACAGAGTACATGGCAGTTGAAAGGCGGAGAGTTGAAAATACATAACCAATAAACATTAAAAACTCAACTCTTCCTTGAGTAGGAAAGAAGTCTTGAGAAGATAGCCATAAAAAGTTTCATTCATTCATACAACAAATATTTAATCAACTTGGGCTATAAGTAGGTGTTGGGCAAGGAGTTTTTGATAGTACATCAATAATGGAGGCATAGGTCTATTCCCAGAGGACTTCTAACAACAAAAACAACAACAGGGAGGTGAAATGGACTGGCATTGGCCATTTGGAATCAGACTATGATGTGAACAAAAAATTGAAGAGGGTGGTGTCACATTTATGGCCAAAAAGAACATTTCAAGATCTATCCTGATGCACAACACTGTCAGTGATAGGATAATATGCATATGCCCTCAAGGAAGACCAGTTAATGCAATCGTTACTCAAATTTACGCACCAACCACTAAAGCTAAAAATAACAAAGCTGAAGACTTTTACCAACTTCTGCAGTCTGAAATTGATGAAACATGCAACCAGGATGCATTGATAATTACTGGTGACTGGAATGCAAAAGTTGGAAGTGAAGAAGGGTTGGTAGTTGAAAAATACGGCCTTGGTGATAGAAACAACGCCAGAGATCACACGATAGAATTTTGCAACATAAATTACTTATTCGCTGCAAACAACATAAACAGTGAGCATACACATGGATCTCGCCAGATGAAATACACAAGAATCAAATCGACTACATTTGTGGAGAGGGACGATGGAAAAGCTCAATATCATCAGAACAAGGCCAGGGGCAAACTGCAGAACAGACCATCAATTGCTTACATGCAAGTTCCAGCTGGAGCTGAAGAAAATTAGAACAAGTCCACAAGAGCCAAAGTACAGCCTTGAATATATCCCACCTGAATTTAGAGACCATCTGAAGAGTAGATTTGATGCACTGAACACTAATGACCAAAGATCAGAAAAATTGTGGAATGATATCAAGGACATCATACATGAAGAAAACAAAAGGTCATTAAAAAGACAAGAAAGAAAGAAAAGACCAAAACGGATGTCAGAGGAGACTCTGAAACTTGCTCTTGAATGTAGAGTACCTAAAGCAAATGGAAGAAATGGTGAAGTAAAAGAGCTAAACAAAAGATTTCAAAGGGTGGCTCGAGAAGACAAAGTAAGGTATTATAATGAAATATGCAAAGACCTGGAGTTAGGAAACCAAAAGGAAAAAAACATGGTTTAGCATTTTTCAAGCTGAAAGAGCTGAAGAAAAAATTCAAGCCTCAAGTTGTAATATTGAAGGTTTCTATGGGGGAATATATTGAACAATGCAGGGAACATCAAAAGAAAGTGGAAGGAATACAGAGTCACTGTACCGAAAAGAATTGGTCGATGTTCAACTATTTCAAGAAGTAGCATACGATCAAGAATCGATGGTACTGAAGGAAGAAGTCCAAGCTGCACTGAAGGCATTAGTGAGAAACGAGGCTCCAGGAATTGACGGAATACCAGTTGAGAAGTTTCAACACATGATGCAATGCTGGAATTGCTTACCCGTCTATGCCAAGAACTTGGAAGACAGCTACCTGGCCAACCTACTGGAAGAGATCCATATATGTGCCCATCCCAAAGAAAGGTGATCCTACAGAACGCAAAAGTTATCAAACAATATCATTAACATCACGCGCAAGTAAAATTTTGTTGAAGATCGTTCAAAAGTGGTTGCAGCGTACATTGACAGGAAATGGCCAGAAGTTCAAGCTAGATTCAGAAGAGGAGGTGGAATGAAGGATATCATTGCTGATGTCAGGTAGTTGGCTGAAAGCAGAGACTTTTACCTGTGCTTATTGACTATGTAAAGGCATTCAACTGTGTGAATCATAACAAATTATAGATAACATTGAGAAAAATGAGAGTTCGAGAACACTTAATTGTCCTCATGAGGAACCTGTACATAGAACAAGACGCAGTCATTTGAAAAGAACAAGGTTTAAAGTCAGGAAAGGTGTGCATCAGAGTTGTATTCTTTCACCACACATATTCAATCTGCCTGCTGAGCAAATAATCCCAGGAGCTGGACTACATGAAGAAGAATGGGGCATCAGGATTGGAGGAAGACTCATTAACAACCTGCGTTATGCAGATGACACAACCTCACTTGCTGAAATTGAGCAGGACTTGAAATACTTTCTGCTGAATACCGAAGACTACAGCCTTCAGTATGGATTGTGTCTCAACATAAAGAAAACAAAAATCCTCACTTCTGGACCAACAAGCAACATCATGATAAATGGAGAAAATATTGAAGTTGTCAAGGATTTCATTTTACTTGGATCCACAATCAATGCCCAAGGAAGCAGCAGTCAAGAAATCAAAGGAGGTATTGCATTGGGCAAATCTGCTGCAAAAGATCTTTTTGAAGTGTTAAAAAGCCAAGGTGTCACTTTGAGCACTAAGGTGTGCCTGACCCAAGCCAAGGTATTTTTAATCTCTTCATATATATTGGAAGGCTGGACAATGAATAAGGAAGATTGAAGAAGAATAAATGCCTTTGAATTATGGTGTTGGTGAAGAATGCTGAATAGACCATGGACTTCCAGAAGAATGAACAAATGTGTCTTGAAAGAAGTAGAGCCAGAATACTCCTTAGAAGTGAGGATGGTGAAATTTCATCTCACTTACTTTGGACATGTTATGAGGAGGGACCAGTCTCTGGAGAAGGACATCATGCTTGGCAAGGTAGGGGGTCAGTGAAAAAGAGGTAGACCCTCAATGAGATGGATTGGCACAGAAGCTACAAGAATGAGCTCAAACATAGTAACGATTGTGGGGATGGTCCAGGACCAGGCAGTGTTTAGTTCTGTTGTACATAGGGTTGCTATGAGTTAGAACCTACACAGCAGCACCTAAAAACAATAATAATTTGTGTTCAAGTGCCTTTTACAGGTTACTCCTGTTTCCCTCCCTGCCACCTCCCTCTGTCCACCTACTCCATGCATGGGAAAATGGAGCATGACTGAGGGCAAGGAAGAGGAGCCTGTTGAGTCACAGGGGAGATTTTTTTTTAGCAGAGTTTACAGCATTTACATCTTTATGGCATTGATCATTTGGTTTTTATATCTTGGATCTGTTCCTCCTGTTTGCATTCTGGAGAGCCAGACCTTTGGAGTGGTACAAAGGGCCTGGGGTTGCCTCACGTGTGAAAAAGTCGTGTCCCGGGAGGGTCAAGCAGGAACCAGGTAGTCCAGAGGATTGCTCAAGACATAGGATAGCTTGGGCCAGCTGCCCTCAGCCCCGTGGAGAAGAGTTTTTGTTCCTCTTGTTCATTGGGTTCATCCATCCTTACTTTTTTTTTTTTTTTGCTGCTTTTTGGTCTGGGTTGCTTAGATCTTCTAGATCACAGCAGTCCTCCTTGTTTACATGCCCAGCCCAGATCAGCAGGCTAGGGCTTGGACTCAAGGTCCAGATTACAAGAAGTTGCATTTTACTGACATCTCCTGTTTTCATAATTTCCTCATGAACCTGTGGAAACAGTCGGTGGTTTGAGAAAGTGGGGATTTGGGATTTTAAGCCGACTTGATTTGTAAACTTTCACTTAAAGCACAACAAAAATTCAAAAAAAAAAAAAAAAGAATCAGCAGTTATTTCACTTTGGAAGTGGCATCTGGGGTCTTAAATGCTAGCAAGTGGCCATCTAAGATGCATCAATTTGTCTCAACCCACCTGGACCAAAGAAGAATGAAGAACAGCAAAGACACAAGGTTATGAGCCCAAGAGACAGAAAGGGCCGCATAAACCAGAGACTACATCAGCCTGAGACCAGAAGAACTAGATGGCGCCTGGCTACAACCGATGACTGCCCTGACAGGGAACATAACGGAGAACCCCTGAGGGAGCAGGAGAGCAGTGGGATGTAGGTATCAAATTCTCATAAAAAGACCAAACTTAATGGTCTGACTGAGACTAGACAGACCCTGGAGGTCATGGTCCCCAGACCTTCTGTTAGCCCAAGACAGGAACCATTCCCAAAGCCAACTCCTCAGATGGGGATTGGACTGAGAAGAGTGAGCTCCTTGGATCAAGTAGACACATGAGAGTATGTGGGCAGCTCCTGTCTGGAGAAGAGATGAGAGGGCAGAGGGGATCAGAAGCTGGCCAAATGGACACAAAAATAGAGAGTGGGGAGAAGGAGTGTGCTGTCTCATTAGAAGGAGAGCAACTAGGAACATATAGCAAGGTGTATATACGTTTTTGTACGAGAAACTGACTTGATTTGTAAACTTTCACTTAAAGCACAATAAAAATTTTAAAAAAAGAAAAGTCTTCTAAGCTTAAGAATAGAGGACAAGTGGGAGAGGGTGAATTATGGAGCTGGATCTGGAAAGAATTCCATTGCGTGACTGTGCTGTTCACATTGTTGTCGGCTATAATTCAACAAGAGCTCTTACAGAGAACTTGCTTAATTTATGGTGCAGAGGATTTAAAATCCTCCCCTCCCCCGCCCCCCAAGGTCTGTCTCCATAAATGGACAGATTATATGCAACCTTTTTCTCTGGTATGTTTATAGTTAGCTTATGCTAATATACAGTGTTGAAGTGCTTCTTTCAGAAAATAAAATAGTGTGTTGTGGTAAACTACTATGCAGAAGGAAACACAGCATGTGGGGACCACATAGGGCAGCACTGAAGTGATGGGCCCACTGACCTTAGAAGGAAAGACTCTAAGGAAGAACTCAGGACTTTCTCCACAACTACTTCCTGACTGGGTTAAAAACCACAATTAACCTCTGCTCCTAGGAGACCATAGACATTTCTGAGTTTAATTTCAAACTGCTTCTGGCAATTGTGATTTCACATTCTTACACAGGATCAGATATTTGGGCTTTCAAGAATTGATGCATGGAGAATTTCATGAAGGGATATTTTAGCTAGAAAGTTCACATTGGTTTGTGTTTGGACTGGGTGATGGATGGCATAGCAGAATTCAGTGGTAAAACATTATAACTCACAAGTCATAATGGGTAAGATTTTGTTCCCTTTTGCTTCAAGTTTTGAAGTGAAAAATGAACCTTGTATTGAAATGGCTGATTGTAGAATCCAAATGACATGTGATTGTGCAAAGTAAAAGAGGAGGGAGTGTGACTGGAACTAAGGGAGATAACTTCTAGGGGGCAGGAAGAGGGATGCAGGGCAGTAATGCGTCTGGATCAGATTGTATCCTGGAGTCAGCACTTATCTCCTTTTTCTGAGTCATAAGGATGGAGCCACTATGCACAGCACTGAAAGAGGGTTTCTGCAACAAAAGCTCTGTGAAACTTCAAGAGATCGCAACTCCTCAGGTGGGCATGGCAGCAGCGATGACCTCAGAGGAAGGCAGCATGTTTTTCCTGGCCACCTCACCTGATTGGGAAATCCTGATGGCATAGTGGTTAAGTGCTACTGCTACTAACCAAAAGGTTGGCAGTTTGAATCCACCAGGCACTCATTGGAATCCCTATGGGGCAGTTCTACTCTGTCTCATGAGGTCACTATGAGTCTGTCCCATGAGGTTGCTATGAGACAGAATTGATTCGATGCAACGTGTTTGGTTTTGTTTGGTTTCACGTGATTGTGTGGGACCTCCTAATGTTTCCCCAATTATTTCTGTGAGTCCCAAAAAGGTATCTCCTGAGCCCTCTCAAAGAAATTATCTCAGCAGCCACGTGGATCTGCTATTTTCTCTCTTCTCTGCCTCTGAATCCATTTGGTAATGTTGTCTAAGAAGTCACATGAAGTCACAGGCAGACTTCATTCCAGTGGGTTGGGGCTGAGAGGATTTGTTTAGCAACACACTTCTGACAATGCCTGGAGACTCCCAGGAAGATTGGGGCGGGGGGTGCTTTAGGGTGGGAACCTGTCAGAGTAGCATATTATCTGCTTATCTCTTTATGTAACACAGACAATCTGCCACTATATCACATATTGTCACTTATTCTGTATATTGTTTAAAGCCCTGGAAGCATAAATCAGAAAACAATAATAACAACAAAACCAAAGCAAGCAAACACAATTATAAGAACCCTGTTCTCCAAGAACACATAATCCGGTAAAGAGATTCTCTCTCTTTCACACACACATGCACGCACACACACACACACACACACACACCCCCCAAACCAAGAAACCCAGAGGTGGGCTGTTCCAGAGGTGATTAACCCATGGGCCCAACAGCTGTACCATCCCTCTCATTTCCACCCTCAGCAAGCTGGCTTCCCTCCCAGGCCTGTCCCTCAGGAAGCCAGCCTGGCTCCTTCAGGAACCCAGCTCCAGGTGCCACCTCCTCACACAGTTATGTCCAAGCCAGGAATGCCTGCCTCTCCTCATTGCACCTCTTTACCAGAGAACTCTCAATAGATTTCTTCTTACTGCTCACTGACCACGGGTTCCTCTCATGCCCAAGATTAAATCAATCACCTGCCAGTGGAAAGGAATACTGAGTTTAGATAGTCACTTGTCTGCCCCTGGGTCAAGGGAGGGCCCACACTCAGGGTGTGTAAAAACCCAGACAAACTGGAGCCTCTGTGACAAGGAAAAATGTGGAACAGGCGTGGTTGTGGAAGACAACCCATGCTTTTTGCCACGAATGGCTAAGCGCTGTGAAGAGATAGTAAGGGTGTCCTAGCAATATAGTATTGCTACAACAGAAATACCACAAGTGGATGGCTTTAACAACAGAAATTTATTCTCTCATAGCTTAGGAGGCTAGAAGTCCGAATTCAGGGCTCAGTTTACTCATTTGTAAAGTGAGGTTGGACCGGATTATCTGGGGTATGGGGAAGGTGGGACTCTTCCAACTGTAGCTTCCCAAGCTTCATGCAGGGCCCCAGGAGCCTTCCTCTGTTCATCTCAGGACCTGCCCAGAGCTAAGGAACACACAGCTTTTGGGGCAGACATAGGCCCAGAGAGTAGAGTAGCTTATAAAACTAGTATTCACTAGGGTGCTTGTTATATACCTTCATTTAAACTGTTGACCGGTAATGCAAGACCCTATTTCTGAGTCTGGACTTACAAAGGCTTTGCTATAACAGCCCTTCCTTCCTCTTGGAGAATCCATTTTCTCTCAGAGAATTTCAGATCTGCTTTCTATAGAGCCCTCTGAAGCAATGAAGAAAAACCAGGCTTTGCAGTGAGAAGACTGGGGCTTTCTGAATGAGAAAATTGTTCACAGCTGTGTGTTTACTGGTTTAAACAGCTTAGCCTCCTCCAGCTTTGCCTGTAATTTCCTTGGCTGTATGCACTGCAGCATGACTCTTAAATTCACATTCAAGATTGCCTCACGTATAAATCTCGAATGTGTTTTTACTCCACTTCTTCTACTGAGCATAATGGAGGGCGTCTCCTCCTTGCTCTGTGTAGAATGGTGAGCCCTCTGTTTGTCATCAGCACACTGGTGACAGGGTGACCAACCCATCCTAGTTTGCCTTGGGCTGTCCTGCATCCTAGAAGCTCCCTCAGTTCTAAGAAAACTGGGCAGCTGGCAGGCACCCTGCAGTGGTGCATTGAGGCTACTTGGAGTCAAAAAAATAATTTTGAGGCATAAAGAAGCAAACTGGAGACAAAGTGTTCATCCTCATAGAAATAAAAACATCTCTGGGAGGGACCAGCTGGGTGGTGCCATTGAGGAAGTGTGAGCCCTGCTGCTCTCCTCTCACGAGGCCCAGGATCTGGCCAAGACAAGGCTGTGTAACCCTGTCATGAGGAGAGAAAGTCTCTGAAAGCTTCCTCTTCACTGCTTGTCTGGAAAGCTACCTACTTTGGTAGACTTTCTAGAAACAGTCACTGTATTTTTTCTTAGGAAGCCCTGGCTTACTAAAACAAGGCAAAGAAACATAATGTTATATAAGAAAATCAGTATGAATTCATACCTCAAAAAACATCTTTTTTTCTCTGTCACAAAATAGGCCCCAAGCAGCAGTGGCCAAAGAACTGCTACTCTGCTCGATGCTAACTCTCAAGGGAGAAGCTTGGATTATAGTTCCTAATACCATGCTCTTCTTAAAGCAATCAGGATTTCTTGGAGGTTGGTTGATTTCAGTCTTGGGGCATAAAAAACATCAATCAGGGTGGCCTGGAACATCTTCTCATTATAACAAAGAGCTTTCAAGATCATCAGAAGCAGCGCTTGAGGGAGTTTCTATTAGTCAAGCTGTGAAAATCTGAACATCAAATAATAAAAACAATGATGGTCATCTGGGACAAGTTGAGTTCGTGAAAGTCTATAAGCTCATAATAATACTCAAATGAAATAATGTTTTAAAAAGTAGTTATAATACAGAAGAAAGTTGACTGCAATAGAATAGTGTATTAGTATTCTGCTAAGCATATGTTGGAAACCCTGGTGGCATAGTGGTTAAGTGCTACAGCTGCTAACCCAAGGGTCAGCAGTTCAAATCTGCCAGATGCTCCTTGGAAACTGTATGGGGCAGTTCTACTCTGTTCTATAGGGTCACTATGAGTTGGAATCCACTCGATGGCACTGGGTTTGGTTTTTTTGGCAAGTATATGTCTGTTTTAGAGTACTGTCTGGTATTCATTTCTCTCTGCATGAGCAAGAAAGAATAACTGCAGGGACATGTGAGTCAGCCAAGTTGTCCCTGAAAAAGTAGGATCTACTCCAAGAATGAAAGGGGCTCATCAGCATCAGCGGTCATGTAGGAAGGGACCCAAGAACTAGTGAGTGAAGGAAGATTCCATAATTTGTTCTAAAATGATGAATTATCAAATATCTTAAAGAGGGGAGGTAATTTTTCATGTTTTAGGAGATGAAATCTCAGGACGGCTCGACCAAGGATAATAAATCACTACTTAAGAAGGCATTCATTTCTTGATAATGCTAACAGACCAGGCCAATATATCAAAATCATAACCAGTAACAAGTTGCTATAGAATTTATAGGGTTTTCTTAGCTGTGACCTTTTGGAAATAGATCACTAGATATTTCTTTTGAGGTGCCTTTGAAACTGGGTGGATTTGAACTGCCTAACTTTCAGTGAGTAGTCGAGCGCTTGACCGTTTTCGCCATCCAGAGACTCCATCAAATCACAGAATAATAAATTCATACATCAAGTCATGCAACTGTTAATGGCCACTTTATTCCTGGGAAAGAAAAGTCATAAAAAATTAAAATCTAAAAGTCAGGAGCATAAGAATGCTATGTTGTAACAACTGAAACAGTGACAAGAGGAGTACGTTAGTTATCTATTGCTGCGTACCAAATTATCCCAAAAGTTACAGAAAGGGGGAGAAAGAAAAGGGCAAAAGGCTGTTTATGTACAACCAAACACCTCATGGGATTAGGTTCCCTGGTTTGGAGTTTAGGGCCATGGTTTCATGGGACATCCCAGTTAATTGGCCTAATGTGTTCAGTACTTCTTTTCTACCTCCTAGTTTGTTGCATAGTGCCTGGGGTCTTAAAGGTTTGCAAATTGCCATCCAAGACACAGCAATTGGTCTCTACTCACTTGGAACAACAGAGGAAGAAGGAGAATCAGAAATAGGAGGAGGAAGTGGAATGCATGTCTAACTGACTCCATGAACAATTGCCTTCTTTGCCATGTGCCCAGAAGCACTGGATGGTGCCTGGCTACCATTACTGAACATTTTGATCAAAGATTCTGTAGAATCATCCTGATCAAAAAGGGGAAAATGCAGAACAGAATTTCAAATTCTTACGGACTAGATTTTCTGGAGCCATGAAAGCTGGATGAACCCCTGAAATTATTGCCCTGAGATAATCTTTGAAACTTGAACCAAAAATATCCCCTGAAATCTTCTTAAAGCCAAACAGTAGTTGAGCTTAACTAGAAAAGGATGTCTGCCTTGAGAATTATGCTCTTTTAAGAGCTATCTATATGAGATCAAATTGACAGCAGCAACTCAAAAGACTAGACAGGAACCTTAGGGGGCAGTAAGTTTATGTTAATGAGGAGGAACAACTCAGAAAAGGGGGGTGAAAATGATTGCACAATTCAAAGAATGTAATCAGTGTCACTAAATGATACATGTGGGAACTGTTGAGTTAGTATATGTTTCGCTGTGTATATTCTGAACAACAACAAAATAAATAACATTTAAAGAAAAGAGCAAAAGGAAGGTGGCCAAATGTCTGGTCTCCAGTCAGGGGAACACCCAGGAATATTACTTAAGATCAAAACAAGAAATAAGGGGGAGAGGAGGTATCAAACACTCAGGATATTTAAGGGTGAGAGAGAATAAGGATATTCAGGCACAAATATTTTTGAAAGCTTCTCAGGTGATTCGTGCCTCCAGGGCTGAGAACCACTTCTCTTGAATATGACCTGTCAATCTAAATTGACTTTAGTCGCAATAATCATGGTTAGTGCTGGTGGGAGGGGCGCTATTAATGTTTACTGAGCACCAGTTATGAATCAGGTTCTGTGCTAGGGATTTTACATAAACTTTCTTGTTTAATGATCACCACCACCTCAGGAAGTAGACAGCAAGGCCGTATTATTGTTATTTTCCAGAGAAGGAAACAGGCTAAAAAGATTTAGTAACTTGCCTTGGTTTGGGTTTTGAACTCAGACTGTCTTAAGCAAAGCCTGTTTTTTCAGTATCATATCCAAGTGTATCCCCTAAGGCCACAAAGAAAAAAGAATATTAAATATAAAGCAGAGAAAAGATAAAAAAACAAAACAAAACAAAAACTAGTTCGGTTGACTTAAATCTGAGCTCTAAACTGATTGAAACAGATAAAGCACGACTGATGAAATTCCTCCTTCCTAGTATCCTCTGCTCAGTTTCCGCCCCTCTCACCTCCTTCTTCTCTACCATCCTTGTCCATCTCATCCCACCTCCTCTCTCACAAGTCATTCTTCTTCCACTTCTTTCCATCTGTGCCTCCATAGAACTGGTGTGTCCTTTGATCTAGGATGGGTCTTCTCATCCTCTCACCACACAGAGCAGCCTTTCTCTTGCTCTCACATGATCCTGTGTGGATTCCCTTCTTAGATCTCCCCCGTCCTTGGGGGCAGGGCTGATTCTTAACTAGTAAGGAGAGGTAGAATGTAAGAATCAGTGCCCATTTAGACTGGTTGGCTATCTTCCCTGACTGGCTAGCGTTGGGTATTTTGAAAATTATTCCTATCATGAGATCATTTGCCCCAATCAGCAAGACAATTCAAAGTTTAGAAATGTTGCCCAGATACCCTTCTCTTAGGAACTGATTAGCCCCTGTTTGTGGGCCTGCCCCCTGGGGTTTTAACAAGGTTCTCACTGTTTGTAATAGCATTGTGAGGCAGTGTCTAGAATTTAAATAAAGCCCATTCAAAATCAGGATGGGTGTGTGTGCTGGGTGGTGCCTTTCTTCCCACAAAGTAATGTGTTTTGAATCTAAGGCTTTCTGTGGTCAAATGTTTCTCAGAAGCGTGTACCCATGGTTGCTAAAGGCTTCCTTATGCCAGGGTATATAAAAAAAAAACCAAAATTGGGCAGTTTGGAAAGTCATTTTAAATTAATTATCAAAATGATACCAAATGTCATGCCACTCATCACTGATGCCAGAGGGACAAGGGGCCTTGTGTTGTAGGGTAACCAGCCTGCAATTGTGGTGAGGGGGGAAAGCCCAGCACATGGCAGATTCAGATTTCCCCTGGCTTTAGGGAATGCAACCTGGAATATATTTCGGGGGCAAAGACTGGTTGCATTTGCCTCGAATTTGAACTCATTCACACTAATTACTTTTCTTTCCTTTTTAAACATTTTTGTTAAATCCTTGCTCAAGTCTATAGTGAATATGGCAATTCTGATTTCTATGCGATATATTTTTGAATTGTTTCAATAAATCACTTAATCATAGTATCTAACAGAAAAGTCATAAACTTTGCATAGAAAAAAGAGAAAAGGCTTTTTAGCCAAACAATGAACAGTAGAAATTTGGTTGGTCCTGCAGCTTCCATTGTTTCCTTCCTAGCAGACCTCATTTCAGTTTGGGAAACCATTTGGCTCTAAGGAACCTGATTCTACTTGGGGCTCCAAGGGTGTGACATGTGACCCAGATCAGCATATTTGGCTCCCTGGCCATTGTGATTGGTTCAGGAATGGACATGTGACTAAGCAGATCCAATTAGAGAACTTTTGCTTGGAATTCTGGAACAAATATCTTCTCTCCTTCCTGCCAGATGTGAATGAGGAAGCGCAAAGCCCAGGGGCCTGTTTGCAGCCGTCTTGGAAGCACAAAGGATGTCAGGCAGAGCAGAGACAAAAGGAAAGTAGGTGCTTGTGACATTGTTGAGCTGCTGTACCAAGCCTTACCCAAAGCCTCTGGACTTTACAGTTATATGAGCCAATAAATTCCTTTAGTCGTTCAAGCCAAATTGGGTTGGGTTTTCTATCACTTGCAACCAAAAGATTTCTAGCTTATGCACAGAAAAATGGAGTATTGATCATAGGCACAGAACCAAGAGATTGAAGACTGGGCGCTAGTGTCTGCTCACTCCAACTAGCTGTGAGACCTTCATCAAGTTATTTCTCCTCTCTGGGACTCAGTTGTGTCTCTGAAATATAAGGAGGAAGCAGAGGCTGGGCTTGGTGCTTTCCAAGATCTGTTCCAGCTCTACAATTTTCTGGGTTCAACCTTCTTCTTGATTCATTCCAAATTGGCTCCTACTCCTAGTTTGCTGTTTCTGTCAATGGTCCCATCATACTCTCAGCCCTATGGATAGAAGCCTTGAAGTCATCCCTGTATCCAGGTTCCTTCTCTTCTTTATCCCCTATATCTGCTCAGTTTCCAAGGCTTGTCAGTTTTTCCTTCCGGATGTTCAATCCATCTTCCTCGCTCTTGCCTCAAATGGACTTAAAACTTTATTGGGCCCCCATTAATGGAAAAAGAAAGTCCACATTGTTCACTGTGGAGTTCTGTGTGTTGTAGGGGAATATATACTGGTGAGAACTAGAAATCTGGCAGCCTTAGAGCTAACAATTCAGGGCCCCGTGAGCACCACATCCTTTACAAACCCCCTCAGAACAGCTTGTCCTTGGAAAATGGGTATCACTTTCAGAAGTTAAATATACTTATTCAAACAACATAGATCTTGCATGTGGTCAGCTCTAAAGTGGTGGGTGTGACTTTAACACAATCAAAACAGGTATCGGTTAATACATTAATAAATTGAATATACACTTTATTGGGAGACTCTATTTTTTTTTTTATAGTAGGAAGCCATGGAAAAAGCGACTGTTGACTTATTGTAACCTTAGCGTTGATACTGTGTGAAGAGGAGGCATTATCTATTTGCTTTCTATGGTAACAAAAGGCCCAGCCCATGAACACTGCCTGTCTGTGTGCTCTGAATGTGCTAAACCGACCTTGTTTTTCTCCTGTTTTCCGTGACTGGGTGCTCCTCCCCACTAGCCCTTGCCAAGCTTTCATGCATGTTGAGTCAAAACATTTTGGGTATGAGCTCATCACATGTGAAAAAAATATTTAAACCACAGCTTAGCATGCTATAAGGCAAATGT
This sequence comes from Loxodonta africana, assembly GCF_030014295.1. NCBI lineage: Eukaryota > Metazoa > Chordata > Mammalia > Proboscidea > Elephantidae > Loxodonta > Loxodonta africana. The sequence goes on from NC_087367.1 coordinate 25,530,001, forward strand.
ACTACGGGATCTTTCCAGTCAATATCTCAGTTCAAATTTCCTGAACCTTGGAGAGCTGCATGTAGTTTGTAGACTATCTCTGCCTTCTCCCTCTGGACTGAAGCAAGGCTGTCTGTTTCCTGCTGTAGACTAAACAAATGAATAAGGATTCGTTTGAAGGAGCCATGCAAATACTGTACCTACAGCTTCAGGCATTGTGTATTTAACTGAATGACTTGTGGGTGTACTTATATATACAATGGGCCCGCTGTGTGATTCAGTGGTCCAAATAAAAATTACACATTTATTTAAACCACCTCAGCTGGTCAATCTTGATTTCAGCCAGAAATCAAGTCAACTGGACTTATCTACAATGAAGAATTAGATGGAGCTATTATCTTTTCTTCATTTTCATTGAGGAAAGAGAAGATCTAGAAGTAAATTAGGCTTCTTTTAGGGTGTGGAGTCAGGAAAAACCTAGTGAAGAATCCATGAAGAAGACAAGAATGGCTTGGAAAGAGGGATTGCAGAGAAGAATGGCAAGTGGGTGGAAATGGAACTTAATCTGAACTGCTTTGTCACATCATATATCAGAGGTCAGAACCTCCTTGGCACTCTCCCATTCTTCTCTCTGGGAGTTGTTTAGCTCAAAACCTAGGGAGCGCTCCAGTTAGGCAGTCATCATATACTCAGTGACTTTCTGGTGCTGCTCTGAGTCCCTCAGATATTGATGGTGGGATTGTGGAGAAGTATTCCTGGAGGTGACCTATAATCACAAGAATGGTGAAGAGGAAGGGGAGACAATGGGTAAAGATCAGAGAAGGTGATCCAACAACCAAGGATTTAGCAACCATAACGAGTTTAATAGTAGGTAATTCCTAAAGGAAAATTTCCGCCCCCAAATCATATGTGTTTATCAAGTTGATATAGATGTTGATTGCCTTTGCATACCAGAATTTTATGCTTTTATGGGACTTTTCTTAAAAATGTCTCTTGGTCAAAGTTGACCAAGTTATTGAGTTGGATGTGGGGTACAGAGTAGGCATTCCTTCTGAAGGCAGAGGGAAGCTCAGTGGAAGGTTGAGTCACAGGTGACAGCATCAGAAACGTGGGACTCCTGGCACACACTATATGTCTTTTTGCTTCCTTTTTCACTTCTCCAGTTTTTAAAGAAAACAAAAAGCTTATCTTCTTTTGATAACTCTGATGCTACACTGTCCTCCAAGAGTAGGGGCAAAAGGTATACCCTCTTCTAGAGAACTTGGGGTTCTCCCCACAAATCCAGGGTGTCGGGATCTTTGGGAGCCCTACATAGCTGAAACTTTTCCAGATGCATGCTGGTGGGTTGAGTTTCTCCTTATATCGTGGGTCATGCTTGGCTTGGAAGAGACTTTAAATACCCTGAGGGTTGTGCCAGCTTGGTAGGCTGGAATTAGAACTAATATGTGTATGTAATGGCATGAATTAATGGCTAAGAAAGTGCTCTCAATACTCCCAGTTTGTGGCCCTTCCTTACTGGACTGCTTTAATGAATTCAGGAACATCACTTGTGTTTAGTGCGTTTCTTGTTGGTATGCAAATAATTACTACTAAAATGTTTGAAAACAGCTCATCCTCCTGAGTAGTTTAGAATTGTTCTGGTTTGCATTCTTGCTAAACTCTAAGTTTATCTTAGTCCCTGGCTGGTGAGAATGGTTAACACAATCAGATGCTAACTGAAAGGTTGGAGGTTCAAGTCTACACAGGCACCTTGTAAGAAAGACCTGGCAATCTACTTCTGAAAAACCAGCCATTGAAAACCCTGCGGAGCACAGTTCCCCTCTGTCACACATGGGGTGGTGGATAAGTATACCTTATAAAATCTTTTGCTGGAACAAACTTTAGACCACTTTGTATCCAATTAACGATTAATATATTATTGAGGGACTGATTAATCAGACTTTAGCATGGATTTCGTTTTGGGAAGTTGCTAAGACACCACTGAGGAATATTTAAGAGAAGGAACAAAGTAGAGTTAAGTCATTCAGCAAATATTTGTTGAGTCTTCTCTTTTGTGCCCAAATAACCCTTGATGTGGGAAGTTAGGGTAATATGAATGTGGTAACTGCAAAAAAAAAAAAAAAAAAATTCCCAACGCATATCCTACAAACCACACTTCAGCCACAAGTACCTCTTTATCCTTCACATCTCTCAGCCAAAAGGCCAGTAAAGGGTGAAATAAAGTAATCTGAATTTCACTTCCTCTCCTTTATTCTGCCCCAGCTCTGGGGATCAGGGCAAAGACAGTAGGAGGTAGTGAGAAGAGAAATAAAGTCTGAATAACCACAAAAACAATTGGCTTTGGGATGAATTCTAAAGCTGACCACAGGAAAAGAAAAGCATTAAAATAGTTTGTTTTATCTGTGTGAACCTTGGAGTCTCATTTCTTTTTCAAATACCATCTAGTCTCTCTTTCATGTGTTTCCTTCTTCATAATTTGCACACGACTTGCATGGGCCCCATGTTCATCTCTTTGGAGCTCAATGCTTTTTCCTCAATTTAGCTAAAGTTGCTACCACTTTGAATTTTTTTTTTTAATAATTTTTATTGTGCTTTCAGTGAAAGTTTACAAATCAAGTCAGTCCCTCACACAAAAGCCCATATACGCCTTGCTACACACTCCCCCTAATGAGACAGCCTGCTCTCTCCCTCCACTCTCTCTTTTTGTGTCCTTTTTTGCCAGCTTCTAACCCCTGCCACCCTCTCATCTCCCTTCCAGGCAGGAGATGCCAACATAGTCTCAAGTGTCCACCTGATCCAAGAAGCTCACTCCTCACCAGCATCCCTCTCCGACCCATTGTCCAGTCCAATCCATGTCTGAAGAGTTGGCTTTGGGAATGGTTCCTGTCCTGGGCCAACAGAAGGTCTGGGGGCCATGACCACTGGGGTCCTTCTAGTCTCAGTCAGACCATTAAGTCTGGTCTTTTTATGAGAATTTGGGGTCTGCATCCCACTGCTCTCCTGCTCCCTCAGGAGTTCTCTGTTGTGCTCCCCGTCGGGGCAGTCATCGGTTGTAGCCGGGCACCATCTAGTTCTTCTGGACTCAGGATGATGTAGTCTCTGGTTCATGTGGCCCTTTCTGTCTCTTGGGCTCGTAATTACCTTGTGTCCTTGGTGTTCTTCATTCTCCTTTGATCCAGGTGGGTTGAGGCCAATTGATGCATCTTAGATGGCTGCTTGCTAGCATTTAAGACCCCAGAGGCCATTCTTCAAAGTGGGATGCAGAATGTTTTCTTAATAGATTTTATTATGCCAATTGACTTAGATGTCCCCTGAAACCATGGTCCCCAAACCCCTGCCCCTGCTACACTGGCCTTCGAAGCATTCAGTTTATTCAGGAAACTCCTTTGCTTTTGGTTTAGTCCAATTGTGCTGACCTCCCCTGTATTGTGTGTTGTCTTTTCCTTCACCTAAAGTAGTTCTTATCTACCAACAAATTAGTAAATACCCCTCTCCCACCCTCCCACCCTCCCTCCTCTCGTGACTACAAAAGAATGTTTTCTTCTCAGTTTAAACTATTTCTCAAGTTCTTATAATAGTGGTCTTGTATAATATTTGTCCTTTTTCAGCTGACTAATTTCTTAATGCCTTCCAGGTTCCTCCATGTTATGAAATGTTTCACAGATTCCTCACTGTTCTTTATCGATGCTTAGTATTCCATTGTGTGAATATACCATAATTTATTTATCCATTCATCCATTGGAAACCCTGGTGGCGTAGTGGTTAAGTGCTATGGCTGCTAACCAAGAGGTTGGCAGTTTGAATCCGACCTTGGAAACTCTAGGGGGCAGTTCTACTGTGTCCTGTAGGGTTGCTATGAGTTGGAGCTGATTCTACGGCAGTGGGTTTGGTTTATTCATCCATTGATGGGCGTCTTGGTTGCTTCCATCTTTTTGCTATTGTAAACAGTGCTGCGATAAACATGGGTGTGTATATATCTGTTTGTGTAAAGGCTCTTATTTCTCTAGGTTGTATTCTGAGGAGTGGGATTGCTGGATCGTAGGGTAGTTCTATTTCGAGATTTTTAGGGAAGAGCCAAATCGATTTCCAAAGTGGTTGTACCATTTGACATTCCCACCAGCAGTGTAGAAGTGTTCCAATCTCTCCACAGCCTCTCCAACATTTATTATTTTGTGTTTTTGGGATTAATGCCTGCCTTGTTAGAGTGACATGAAATCTCATTGTAGTTTTGATCTGTATTTCTCTAATGGCTAATGATCATGAACATTTTCTCATGTATCTGTTAGCTACCTGAATGTCTTCTTTAGTGAAGTGTCTATTCATATCTTTTGCCCATTTTTTAATAGGGTTATGTGTCTTTTTGTAGTTGAGGTTTTCCAGTATCATGTAGATTTTAAAGATCAGGCGCTGATCGGAAATATCACAGCTAAAAACTTTTTCCCAGTCTGTAGGTAGTCTTTTTACTCTTTGGTGAAGTCTTTGGATGAGCATAGGTGTTTGATTTTTAGGAGCTCCCAGTTATCTAGTTTTTCTTCTGCATTCTTAATAATGTTTTATATACTGTTTATGCCATGTGTTAGGGCTCCTAATGTTGTCCCTATTTTTTCTTCCATGATCTTTAGTGTTTTCGATTTTATATTTAGGTCTTTGATCCATTTTGAGCTTGTTTTTGTGCATGGAGTGAGGTATGGGTCTTGTTTCATTTTTTTGCAGATGGATATACAGTTGTGCCAGCACCATTTGTTAAAAAGGCTGACTTTCCCCCATTTAACTGTTTTGGGGCCTTTGTCAAATATCAGCTGCTCATATGTGGATGGATTTATGTCTGGATTCTCAATTCTGTTCCATTGGTCCATGTATCTGTTGTTGTGCCAGTACCAGGCTGTTTTGAATACTGTGGTGGTATAATAGGTTCTAAAATCAGGTAAAGTAACACCTCCCACTTTGTTCTTTTTTTTCAGTAATGCCTTATTTATCCGGGGCTTCTTTCCCTTCCATATGAAGTTGGTGATTTGATTCTCCATCTCATTAAAGAATGTTGTTGGGATTTAGATCAGAACTGCATTAAATGTATAGATCACTTTTGGTAGAATAGACATTTTTATAATGTTAAGTCTTCCTATCCATGAGCAAGTTACGTTTTTCCACTTACATAAGTCTCTTTTGGTTTCCTGCAGAAGTGTACTGTAGTTTTCTTTGTGTAAGTCTTTTACATCTCTGGTAAGATTTATTCCTAAGTATTTTATCTTCTTTGGGGCTACTGTAAATGGCGTTGATTTGGTGATTTCCTCTTTGATGTTCTTTTTGTTGGTGTAGAGGAATCCAACTAATTTTTGTATGTTTGTCTTGTATCCTGATACTCTGCTGAACTCTTCTATTATTTTCAGTAGTTTTTGGGAGGATTCCTTAGGGTTTTCTGTGTATAAGATCATGTCATCTGCAAACAGAGATACTTCTACTTCTTCCTTGCCAATCTGGATGCCCTTTATTTCTTTATCTAGCCTAACTGCTCTGGCTAGGACTTCCAGCACAATGCTGAATAAGAGTGGTGATAAAGGGTATTCTTGTCTGGTTCCCGATATCAATGGGAATGTTTTCAGGCTCTCTCCATTTAGGGTGATGTTGGCTGTTGGCTTTGTGTAAATGCCCTTTATTATGTTGAGAAATTTTCCTTCTATTCCTATTTTGCTGAGAGTTTTTATCATGAATGGGTGTTGAACTTTGTCAAATCCCTTTTCTGCATCAATTGATAAAATCATGTGGTTCTTATTTTTTGTTTTATTTATGTGGTGGATTACGTTAATTGTTTTTCTAATGTTGAACTGTCCCTGCATACCTGGTATGAATCCCACTTGGTCATGGTGAATTATTTTTTTGATATGTTGTTGAGTTCTATTAGCTAGGATTTTGTTGAGGATTTTTGCATCTACGTTCATGAAGGATACAGGTCTATAATTTTCTTTTCTTGAAGTGGTATCTTTACCTGGTTTTGGTATCAGGGATATGGTGGCTTCATAGAATGAGTTTGGTAGTATTCTGTCCTTTTCTATGCTCTGAAATACCTTTAGTGGTAGTGGTGTTAACTCTTCTCTGAAAGTTTGGTAGAACTCTGCAGTGAAGACATCCGGGCCAGGGCTTTTTTTTGTTGGGAGTTTTTGAGTACCTTTTCAATCTCTTCTTTTGTTATGGGTCTATTTAGTTGTTCTACCTCTGTTTGTGTTAGTTTAGGTATGTTCCTGGGAATTCACCCATTTTTTCTAGGTTTTCAAATTTGTTAGAGTACAATTTTCCACAGTAACCTGATATGATTCTTTTAATTTCAGTTGGGTTTGTTGTAATATTGCCCATCTCATTTCTTATTTGGGTTATTTGCTTCCTCTCCTGTTTTTCTTTTGTCAGTTTGGCCAGTGGTTTATCAATTTTGTTGATTTCTTAAAAAAATCAGCTTTTGGTCTTGTTAATTCTTTCAATTGTTTTTCTGTTTCTATTTCATTTAGTTCAGCTCTAATTTTTATTATTTTTTCTTCTGGTGCCTGTGGGTTTCTTTTGTTGCTATTTTTCTCTTTGCTCAAGTTGTAGAGATAATTCTTTGATTTTGGCCCTTTCTTCTTTTTGGATGTGTGCATTTATTGATATAAATTGGCCTCTGAGCACCGCTTTTGCTGTGTCCCAAAGGTTCTGATAGGAAGATTTCATTCTCATTGGATTTTCTGAATTTCTTTATTCCATCCTTAATGTCTTCTATAATCCAGTCTTTTTTGAGCAGGGTATTGTTCAGTTTCCAAGTGTTTGATTTCTTTTCCCCACTTTTCCTGTAATTCATTTCCACCTTTATGGCCTTATGGTCAGAGAAGATGCTTTGTAATATTTCAATGTTTTGGATTCTCTAAGGCTTGCTTTATGACGTAATATGTGGTCTGTTCTAGAAACTGTTCCATGTGCACTAGAAAAGAAAGTATAGTTGGTTGTTGTTGGGCGGAGTGTTCTGTATATGCCTACAAGGTCAAGTTGGTTGATTGTGGCATTTAGATTTTCCATATCTTTATTGAGCTTCTTTCTGGATGTCCTGTCCTTCACCGAAAGTGGTATGTTGAAGTCTCCTACTATTATTGTGGAACTGTCTATCTCACTTTTCAATGCTGATAGAGTTTGTTTTATGTATCTTGCAGCCCTGCCACTGGGTGCATAAATATTTAATATGGTTATGTCTTCTTGGTGTATCGTCCCTTTAATCATTATATAGTGTCCTTCCTTATCCTTCTGATGGATTTAACTTTAAAGTCTGTTTTGTCAGAAATTAATATTGCCACTCCTGCTCTTTTTTGATTGTTGTTTGCTTGATATATTTTTTCCCATCCTTTGAGTTTTAGTTTGTTTGTGTCTCCAAGTCTAGGGTGTGTCTCTTGCAGGCAGCATATAGACAGATCTTGTTTTTTAATCCATTCTGCCACTCTCTGTCTCTTTATTGGTGCATTTAGTCCGTTGACATTCAGGGTAATTTTTTTTTATGGATAGGTATGAATTTAGTGCTATTATTTTGATGTCTTTTTTTGTGTGTTGTTGACAGTTTCTTTTCCCACTTAATTTTATGTGCTGAGTAGATTATCTTTATATATTGTCCTTTCCTCATGGCTGTTGTTGTTTAGTTTGTTTCTGCTGAGCCTGTATTTTCTTCTTGTATTTTATTTTGATGAGTAGGATAGTTTGTCTCCTCTGTGGTTACCTTATTATTTACTCCTATTTTTCTAAATTTAAACCTAACTTTTATTTCTTTGTATCGCCGTTATCTTCCTCTCCATATGGAAGGTGTATGATTACATTTCTTTGTCCCTCTTTATTATTTTAATGTTGTCTTTTTTATATAATAACATCGCTGTTACCCTGATTTGAGCTTTTTTTTTTTTATAATCCTGCTTTTTTGGGGGGATTTCCCTGTCTGGGTTGACTTCTGGTTGCTCTGCCCAGTGTTCTAGTCTTGGGTTGATACCTGATATTCATTTTCTAACCAAAGAACTCCCTTTAGTATTTCTTGTAGTTTTGGTTTGGTTTACCAATTTCCTAAACTTGTGTTTATCTGGTAATGTCTTAATTTCACCTTCATATTTAAGAGACAGTTTTGCTGGATATATGATTCTTGGCAGGCAATTTTTTTCCTTCAATTTTTTAAATAAGCCATCCCATTGCCTTCTTGCCTGCATGATTTCTGCCAAGTAGCCCAAGCTTTTTCTTATTGGCTCTTCTTTGTAGGCGACTTTTCGTTTATCTCTCGCTGCTCTTATAATTCTCCCTTTATCTTTGGTTTTGGCAAGTTTGATTATAATATGTCTAGGTGACTTTCTTTTAATCTCTTCCTTATGTGGAGTTCGATCTCATCTTTCACGATATCAGGGAAGTTTTCTGCCAACAAATCTTCAACAATTCTCTCTGTATTTTCTCTTATCCCTCCCTGTTCTGGCACTCCAATCACTGGTATGTTATTTCTCTTGATAGAGTCCCACACGATTCTTAAGGTTTCTTCATTTTTTAAAAATTCTTTTATCTGATTTTTCTTCAAATATATTAGTGCCAAGTGATTTATCTTCGAGTTCAGAAATTCTAGCTTCTACTTTCTCAATTCTGCTCCTCTGACTTTCTATCGAGTTGTCTAATTCTGTAATTTTATTGTTAATCTTCTGAATTTCTGATTGCTGCCTCTCTATGGATTTTTCCAGCTTATTAAACTTTTCATTATGTTTCTGAATAGTCTTTCTATTTCTTCAGTTTCTTTATCTGTGCGTTCCTTAGCTTGTTCTGCATATTGTCTCATTTCCTTCCTGATGTCTTGAAGGATTCTGTATATTAAACTTTTGTATTCTGCATCTGGTAATTCCAGGAATGCACTTTCATCTAGAAGATCTCTGGATTCTTTGTTTTGAGAGCCTGTTGAGGTGATCATGGTCTGTTTCTTTATGTGACTTAATATTGACTGTTGTCTCAAGCCATTTATAAGTTATTGTATTAGTTTATGCTTGCTTACTATGTCTTAGCTTCTTGCTTTGTTTTGTTTTGGTATACCCCTACAGGTTTCTTGAATGAACTAGCTTGATTATTTTCACCTTTGGAGCTCTGGTGTCCTGTCCCCAGCTCGCTAGAGCTGTTATCAGGTATGTCAGTCTAGGACTCCATTCAGTTTTCTTGTATGAATTCAGCTCAGGTTTCCAGGTAGCTGATCATCAAGTGTGTGGCACAGGCTCTGCGCTGCAGTTTTAGAGGGGCAGGGGTGATTGGTGTATATGCCGGTATCTGGTTGCAGCAGGGGATCACGCTCTGAACAAGGCAGGGGGCTGAGAACCACCCCCGAGTGTCTCTGAGGAAAGCACATCCCTGTTCCCTAGAGTGTGCAGGTGGGTGGGTTCTGCAGAGGGACCATGGGCATCCAAAGTTTTTGGTTGTAAGGACTGGGAGGTACCAGTTATCTTTGGACCCCTGTTGTGGGTGGCTGGATGACCTGAGTGGAGCTACCAGTCCTTAGGTCCCTGATGTGGGTAGGTGGGGACCTTGTTTAATAGGCAAAGCAATGTCAAACATCAAACACCCACCTCTTCACTGCACAGCTGAAATGGTCGGAGTCTGCCAACAAAGGCCTATTTTCCCAAAATAGGCCCACACAGGTCCATGCAGAAGGGAAAGGTGGTCAAAGTCCACGGACGGTTTATGCCTGGACAGGAGCTGCTTCTGTCTTGAGCTCCCCCGGTTAGTGGACCTAGCAAATTATCTTTTCCCCCAAATGCAAATTTTTTCCTTCCCCAAGGCCGGGAGGATGGCTGTAGGTGCTCAACAGTGCCAACTCAGGCCCAGAGAATTCAGCTGCTGAAGCCAGTTTGCGGTGGGGGGGGGGGTGGGGGGGTGGGGGGGTGGGGGGGCGCATTAAAATACACACAAGTACTTAGCGTTTGCCCAGAGCGTCATTCTCCTCAGGTTCTGGACGTGCGAGTGGGCTGTGGCTGGCTGCTCCTCTGTGAGGAAACTGTGACCCAACGCTAGTACCAGCCCACTGCTGCCGCTCCGGGAATGGTGCCTGAGGGCTCCCTGCAATTCAGGTCCAGTAACTCCTCTCTGCTTCTGTACAGCCTCTTCCTCCCCCTGCCCCTCAGTTCATTTTCTATGCTTGCCTTTGAAGCTCAGGACTCCCATCTTGTCACAAATATACTCGTTCCACTTGTTTTTTCAGGTCTTTGTTTTAAAGAGGGCTCGCCTGAAACGTCTGCCTATTCCGCCATCTTGGCTCTGCCTCCCCACTTTGAATTTTTTTATGTTCTATTCCAGCTTTGATTTTTTTTGCCAGCTTTTGAGAAGACAGTCATAACTCACAAATTCTTAACTCCATTCTTCCCCAGTTTTCCTTTCTCACAGCTCAAATTTTGGTCTACCTCTCTCTCTGCCTCTCTGTACACAGAAGCTTTATGTTTGATGGCCCCTCTCTGAAAAGTGCTCTGACCCAAAGGCTGTGCTATGCTCATCTGAAACCAATGAAGTGTGAGAGCAGGGAGCAGAGTTGTCATTCAACATGTTGACATTTTTGAGCAAGAACAAGAGACCTTGAGTTCTCCTTAGAAAGTCAACATCATACCAAAACCAAGCTTGGAGAACCCCACTGGCATAAAGAGCTCTTTAAGTAAAGAAAAGTTCAGGGAAATAATGCCTCCCCCCACCCCCACCTTCCCGATTTCTCCCTCTCATCTCCTCATCGCTCCCTCTCCCCTCACACTTCTGATCTCTAGGATTCTGACCACATGACTATCATTTCCCTGCTGAGAATGAAAAAGCAGGCAGCAGATGTCCTCGTTGACTTTGGTATCAAGTTGGGGATATTGCTTTCCAAGGCACGACCTGTGGTGCTAAGGTTTAGCTTGGAGCTAGAGTCCCAATCTCTAACAACTTCTCTTAAAATCACTCACAGCAAACATACAAATAAAGGCATGTTGCAAAGCATGTGGTTTACATTATCATAAAAACAAATATATAAAATAATTGCTAAAGCATGTGTCTAAAATATAGCATAGCATAATTTGTAGAGGAAAAAGCTAAGAAAATGCTCTACTCTGCCATCAGAAAAATTGACTGACTCTTAAAAAGACAGAAATATTCTGGATTTTGATTCTCTCAATTCCAATTAAGAGCCCAGGTAATGTGTTTGTATTTGGCTTTTGTTGGTTGGTGAGTGGGCCAGATAGCTGATCACATCCTCTGCGGAAACTCAGTTTCAACTCGGTCCTCCTGGAGGCTGGCTAACTCCCACACCCCAGTTTCATTGTCTTCTGAAGCCCTTCTTACTTCACAATTCTAGAGCTTCTACTGGCTGTGGGCCAGGAACTCAGGTGTTACATGATCAGGTCCATGGGGCTTGGAACACTTAGAGCAACGAAGAATTTCACGGTGGGTGGAGTTTCAAAACTAGGTGATCAGCTGTTACTTCCACCACTGTTGACGTTTATTGATACTGGTTGACATTTACTGATATTTCCCATGTGCCAGACATTTTTTTCCCTGTATTTTGATGAGCTAATTAAACCTGAGGGTCAGGCAAGTTAAAACATATCTATGTTGCACAGGTAGAAAGCAGCAGAGTAAAGATCCCAAGAAGATGTCCGGCCATAAACCTGACCTCTTTCCCCTGTACCATGCCTCCTCAAGGAGTTTGAACTGGCCTGCAGCTTGTGAGATGGCTTATGACAAAGATTAGACTTATTTTATCCATCTGTATGATTCCGTCTGATTATTTAGAGGTAAACTCTCATTTCTCTTTGCAGGCACAAAAGGCCATTGCTGTAGCCAAAAAAAAAAAAAAAACCCTGCAAACCCCGATCCAATTTCATGTCCCTGTGTCTTTTAGAGTAATTATGGCTTATCTCTCTGGGTTTTCTCATTGAATCTAAGTCTTGTTGATTTTTCTCCAGATGTGTTAGGGGCACATGTCCAAATTAAATACCATTTTATTATTTCCTGTCTCTTATTTTTAAGTTCCGTTTGTCCTTTACTGCCCATGGGCTTGAGTTATATTCCAATTAATATCTTACAAATCTGAGCTTGGACTGTTGGTTACATAAACATGTCACTAGGCTGCAGGCTCTAGGCATTTAATTCTACCTGTTATTTAACCTTGGACTCTAAAGATTAGCCCTTAACCGTGGATGATGCTTGGAACCAACTGCTGAAGACCGTGTCTGACCTTCAACTTAAACACCCAATTCACCACCTCACCCTCATCAGCTCCCCCAGGCCAATAGGCAGGGTATAATTGTCTATTGCTCATAAATAAAAAAGTCAAGACCAGCAAGGTTGTGAGACTTGCCCAGGCTCATACAATGATACGACCATGAGCAAGACTAAAAGCTTTTATGTCATGATAGTAAAAGATCAAAACCATTCATGTCCCAAATGTATTTTATGTGAAAGTGATGGACAATTATTTATTAAACTGCACTCTACTTGTTGGCCTAAGAACAGCTTTCAGGTTTTTATTTCAGGTGAGTTATGCTCACCTTGAAGTGGTTCTGGGTAAAATGCAGTGAGTTTTTAGCATACGGGGCTTCCACTTTCAGTTCCCTATCCCGCGTTTGGTTCCCCACTACCTCTTTTCTCTGGAAGGTTGAGTCTCCTTTGCTAAAACCCTTCCCCTGTTCACCCACCTTTTAGGTCCCAACTTTTAAACCCTGGCCTCTTAGTGCTCTTCCAACCCACTCTAAGGATGAGGGTGTTTTGTCTCTTTAGGAGTCCCTGGGTGGCGCAAACAGTTAAGTGCTTGACTACTAGCCAGAAGTTGACGGTTCAAATCCACCTAGAGGCACCTAAGAAGATAGGCTTGATGATCTGCTTCTGAAAACCCTATGAAGCAGTTCCAATCTGTACACATTGACTTGACAGCAACTGTTTTTTATTTTTGTTTTTTGCTTCTTCAAGTGACAGGTCCAGCTTTTGGTGGATTTCTTGGGCATTCGTAGGGTCAAAGTTCCTTTAACAGAGAACAAAGCTTTTCATTCTTCAATCAGAATTAAGACAGGCGTGTACTTCGGAGAGGTGACAATTTGATTTAGAGCCACAAGAAGAGGTGAGTGGCTGATGTCGTATCTGCTCCTAAGCCAGTTTCAGTGAGCGTGGAGAAGACAGAGCAAGGGTTTGGGCATCTGAGGGGCCTAGTACAGGGGGACTGAGACACTGGAGGAGGGAGATGAGAAGGAGCCTGGAATGCCTGTCTCAGTACTAGCAGCAATGAGTGGATTTAAATACTTTGCTGAATTTACAATTGCACTGTGGGTGAACTCCCACCATGGGCCACCATTTCCTTCACTGATCACTCCCTCCAAGTGTTCTGGGTTCTCACTTACAAAAAAAAAAAAAAAAAATCTAGTTAATTATTCACCATTAAACAGGATGTGGAGAAATAGTGAAAATGAATGCATCCCTTTGAAAAAATATAATTTAGGCCAAGAGTCATAAAAACATTTATACCCTTTGAATCTGTAATTCCTCTTCTGGGAATCTAGTCTAAGGAAAGGACCCAAAAATAAGGCAAATGGTATGTAACCTGTGTGCCTGGTCATAGTATGGAGGTATAAATACTAACACATTTCCTAGTTAGTTCAGTACCCTATTAGCAGGCAGTCTAGCTAGTGTTGACTTTTTGAGGTTACTCCCAAACTCCCACTCATATTGGCCAAGAATACCGTAAGTCTACAAACAGAGTCTCCAGTTTTGGTTGCTGTTGCTTCTGTCACTACCCACTACTTTACTACTGAAAATGGTCCAGTGCACCCATATCCACCCGTAAGTAACTGTTAGGCCAGGCACAGTCCACTGTGGTCCTTTGAAGCAATTCCATGCCTCAGGGATGAGCTTATTAACAATCTCCATGTTTTGGCTCCAAGGTTGCAGTTCCGGGGCCTGCATACCACTGTTCAGTCATCATACCCACAATAAGAGCATTGGACCAGGGTGACTGGATTGAGGGGCTTCCAGCCTCAGCTACACAATGCATCCAACCATCCATCATGTTAAATCTGGACCACTAGGCTGTTCTCCTTTTCCTCACAGGCTTTTGTGTTTAGGGCCTTATTAGCTTTCTGAGCAATAGAACTTTGGGAAGTCACACCAGTTCACGCCTCTAAGTTTCTCTTTCTTTCAGTTGTGGGGAGCAGGTTTTGGATATTAGTTTCTTCTCTATAAAGTCCCTTGTTCTTTAGACAAATTAACGCATCTCTCTTCAATGATCAGTTTTGAAATATGATAGCTCTCAGAAAGTGATAGCTTTGATGGAGTTCTGTTATACCTGAACACTAGAACAATGGCTACCTCTCTCCCCATGGTTGCATAACTAAGGCAGCCACCTAAGTGATCTTTTATATAGCAAAAAAGATCAGCCCTTTACAAAAATAAAACACCTATATACACATGTAATTATTCATTGCACTATTGTTTATGATAGTTAAATGCGAGAAGAACCAGAATATGAAACCAGGGGAATTCTAAAGCATATTAGGGTGTGTTTACTCAGTGAGATAATATCCAACTAGTAACATGATAACTAGCAACATGATAATTATGAGAAAACATGGTGACTTTTCTCCTACTTTTAAAATTTTCTATTAATTTGTCAAGTTACAAAAAATAAAAGACTCCATTAACTGTTGACATGAAACTGTTGCCAATAGGTCTTGCTAACGATTTCTTTGGGAAAGTGAGGGAGAGAGAACTTAAAGATGACCTCTAAATATTTGGCATACTGGTCTTGTATACTGAGATGCGGGATTGGAGGAGGTAAAAGTTGGGGGTGGAAACCTAAGAGTTCTCTTTGTTGATACTAAATCTGAGATGCCTATTAGCCATCCATGTGGTGATTTAGAGCAGGCAGTGGGATAGAGGAACTTGAGCTCAGAGAACAGTTCAGAGAGATCAAGACCAGACATTTTAAATTTGAGAGTCATCATTACATAAAAATTTGAGAGTCATCATTACATATTGAAAAAAAAAAAAAAAACCTGTTACCATCAAGTCGATTCTGACTCATAGTGACCCTATAAGACAGAGTAGAACTGCCCCATAGGGTCTCTGAGGAGCACCTGGTGGATTCAAACTGCCGACCTTTTGGTTAGCAGCCATAGCTCTTAACCACTACACCACCAGGGTTTCCATCATTATATAGATGGTATTTAGAAACATGGGATTAGATGAGTTCACTTCAAGAAAGGGTATAGTAGACAGTAAAAAAGATCCAGGACAGATGAGCCCCAAGGCATCCCAACATTTTAGGGGTCAGATAGGTCAGAGGAAAAGAGAAGAAAGTGGGATCAGGGAAACTGGGGGAAGGAGAGGCTTGTAAGAGGAGGGAGCAGTTAATTGCATCAATTGCTCTTGAAAATTGACTAAGATGAAGGCACAGAGGTGACCATCGGATTGGGCAAAGGAGATTGTTTATGACCTTGAAATGAGCAGATTCAGCGGCATGGACAACAGGAAGTCCCAACTGGAGCTGGGTGAGGTGAGAATACGAGGTGAGGAAGTAGAGCAGTAACTATAGACAATGCTTTTAAGAAGTTGGGCTGAGGAGGAGAGCAGAGAAATGCCTGTACCTCCAGGGGGGTATGACGCCAAGGGATTTTTTTTTTTTAAGGGAGGTACTGGAACATGTCTGACTTAACAATTCACCGAGACACTGGAGAAAGAGAAATTGGTGATGTAGGGGAGAGAGGGGTTCATTGTAGGAGGAAAGTCCTTGGGAAGTATCCAGATCACAAATGGAGAGACTGGCCTTTAGAGAAGTGGGCACACACATAGAGTTCCTGGTGCAGTACCTGGAACACATAGCAAGTGGTCAGTAAATACTTACAATTATTATTACAAGTGTCAATCTTCTTGAACAACCAAGGGGAACAACTGTTGGCTGGAGTAGCTCATTGCTCAAAAGTCAGGCTGCAAACAATTGCATTGGCAATTGACAAGGCTTGGCCAAGAAGAAAAAGATGAAAAGACAGAGGGATCTACTCTTTACAGCCCCACTCAGAGAAAGTACACTCCTACATGAATGACATTAATATGACATGATGGAAAAATGGAAAGATCCTAGTCGTTGACTAACAACCGATATGACTATCTTTATCTTTTTTTAATTTATTTTGTTTTTGTTGAGAATATATACCAATTCAACCATCTCTACATGTACAATTCTTTGAGTTGTGCATCCATTCTCACCTTCCTTTTCTGAGTTGTTCTTCCCCATTAATATGAACTCACTGCCTCCTAATCTATTCTTTAGAGTTGCTGTTGTCAGTTTGATCTCATATAAATAGTTCTTAAAAGAACATAATGCTCAAAGAAGACTTTTTTTTTTTTTTTACTAGTTAAGCTAAGCTATTGTTTGGTTTTAAGAGGACTTCAGGGGCTATTTTTAGTTTAAGGTTTAAAGATGATCTCAGGGTAATAGTTTCAGGGTTTCATTCAGCCTCCATGGCTCCAAAAATCTGAAGTCCATGAGAATTTGAAATTCCGTTCTGCATTTTCCCTGTTCTGATCAGGATTCTTCTATGGAATCTCTGATCAAAATATTCGGTAATGGTAGCTGGGCACCATCCAGTGCTTCTGGTCTCATGGCAAAGAAGGCAGTTGTTCATGGAGGCAATTAGCCACACATTCCATATCCTCCTCCTATTCCCAACTCTCCTTCTTCTGATATGACTGTCTTTAAATTGAGTTTATTGTTGCCCCCACTGTCCTTCCCCATTGGGTTGTGTTTACCTATTAACAATGCTCTGCAGTGTCTGGGAATGGCAACCAAGGGGGAGGGGGAATGTGCAGAAATCCACAACCACAAAACCTCTGCTATTGTGCAATACAGACGAAAACCACTCTAACTGCTGAGACACTTACCCCGAAGAGATCATGTCACTGACTCTTGCAGAGAAAACCTCCTAACCAACTTGTGTAGCAACCTAAGAGAATCCAAGTTATAGCTGTAATTCCATAAAGTACTGTATTTAAGCCAGGAACTTAAAGCTTTATCAACAAGATATGCTATTTTTTACCATTTGGCCTCACTATTGAAACAGAATAAGTGGGTATTTCTTGCCAAATAGCTGATTAAGAAAAAATGTCCTTGGCCACCAAAGCATTATTTAAAAAAAGAAGAAATTCTACAGAAGACCACAAATCTTCACTAACTTTCTCAATCAATAAAAACCTATTTTGGTGCTGATAACCCATTAAAAGTGTAGGATTAAAACTTAAGTATATTAAAAAAACAAGATTTTTTGTTTTAAACATCAGAAACCAGCTCTAGCAAATTTAATAGAAAACTAATTTATTAAAAAAATACTTTAAAGGCCATCGATGTCCATTTAAATAGAATGGTTAAGTAAATTGTGACATAGTCATACAATAAAATGTACGACGATGATGAAAGAACAAGCCAGCATAAATATATTTCTTTTACTCATAACATTGAGTAAAAGCAGCCAGACAATATGTACCCAGTAGGTATTGTATGAAGTCCCTGGGTGGTGCTAATGGTTAACCCACTTGGCTGCTAACCAAAAAGTTGGAGGCTTCAGTCCACCCAGAGGTACCTCAGAAGAAAGTCTTGGCAATCTACTTCCAAAAAAATCAGCCATTAAAACCCCATAGAGTACAAGTCTACGCTGAAACACATGGGGTCACCACGAGTCAGAGTTGACTCAATGGCAACTGTTTTTTTTTTTAATGTATTTGTATATTTCCATTTATATAAAGTTCAGAAACAGGCAAAACAATCCACGGTGTAAGTGTCAGGATAGTGGTTAACCTTGAGTAGGAAAGGGGCTGAAAGGGGACATGGTGCAGGGTTCTGGGTTCTGGCTACACAGGTGTACTCCGTTTGGAAAATTAATTGAGCTCTACCTTTTTGATATGTGGAAACCCTGGTGGCACTGTGGTTAAGAGCTGAACTGCTAACCAGAAAGTCGACAGTTCAAATCCCCCAGGTACTCCTTGGAAACCCTGTGGGGCAGTTGTTCTACTCTGTCCTATAGGGTTGCTGAGTTGGAATCGACTCAACGGCAGTGGGTTTGGTTTTTGGTTTGGGTTTTTGATGTATACTCTTTTCTGTATGTATGGTTCTATGAAAGTCACACAGAAAGAAATCAACCCAAAAGGTTATTAAGTAACTCATAATGTCACCCAAAATGCTG
This sequence comes from Loxodonta africana, assembly GCF_030014295.1. Lineage (NCBI taxonomy): Eukaryota > Metazoa > Chordata > Mammalia > Proboscidea > Elephantidae > Loxodonta > Loxodonta africana. The sequence continues at coordinate 25,548,174 of NC_087367.1, forward strand.
AAGAAGTAGGTGTGGGGTCATACATCCAAGTACCCCTCCCGACATCTGACCACAGATCTTGCATTAGCGCAGCTCTGCTGCTGCGCTTTGTGCTCATGTTTTGCCTGGGACTCACCTGTACAGCTACCTGCATTAGATTTTATATGCATTTGTTTATTTTCTGTGCTCCAACTAGAATGTAAGCTCAGTGCTGGCATGTGAGTGGGTACTCAACAAGCATTTATTGAATGCCTTTGCATCTGTCTGACTTGCCTAGTGCTGCCATAGTAAGAAATAAGTGGGTGGCTTTAAAGAACAGAAATTTATTTTCTCAAAGTTCAGGAGTCTAGAAATCTGAATTCAGGGCATGGCTCTAGGGGGAGCTTCTAGGAGCTCTTTCAGCTTCTAAAATCCAAAAAAACCAAACCCACTGCCGCCGAGTCGATTCCGACTCATAGCGACCCTATAGGACAGAATAGAACTGCCCCGTAGAGTTTCCAAGGAGCTCCTGGGGAATTCAAACTGCCGACCTCTTGGTTACCACCCATAGCACTTAACCACTACGCCACTCAGCTTCTAGGAGCCAGCAATTCTTAGAGTTCTTGGACTTGTAGATGCATCTGCCATGTTTGTCTGCCTTCATATGACGTTTCCTCCCTTTTTATAACTCAGAAGTGATTAGGTTTAGGATCCACTCCATACTGGTATGACCTCATTAACATAACAAAAGAAAACGCCTATTTCCAAACAGGGCCACATTTACAAGTACAGGGGGTAAGATTTCAACACATAGTTTTGGGGGACACAATTCAATCCATAACAGTGTCTTCATCTTTCCATAACTGAATCCCCTTATCACAAATGTGTTCTTTCCTGAGAGCTAATAATAGCATCAGTCAGGATCCAGTCATGTCTTGCTGACCCGGAATCACTTTTGTTCTTCTTTGAGGTGATTTCCCATATTTCTTTCCCGATTTGCTAAGTGTTTTCAATAAGTGACTTTAAAGTGTTATTCTCGTAAGGCAATCTTATTTCCCATACTCCAAGTTCTTAGAGGGGGAGTTGTCCTACCGTAAACCTGGCATACTCACAACAGAAGCATGTGACATGCTCATGAACCTGCAATTTGACACAAAAATGCACATCAGATGAAGCTGAGGCAAGGGAGGGCGAGTTGTAAGGAGCTAGGAGATGGGAATCTGTCCATCAGAGGAAGAGTTATGAGGTGATTTCCTCTGCTGGCTTGGACGAGATTGCACAAATGCCATCTATGGAACCACTGTTTATTGTTTCATTTTCACCCCTATTGACACCGTGTCATTCATTTGTAGGGTCTGCTGGGGAATTCAACATTGGAATCTTGCCCTCCCACTGCACTTTCGGTTGTTTAGGATGTTTTAGAAAAAGCGACTTAACCGGGAATCACAGGGGCACATATCCTAACAGCCTTAAACCCAGGCTGTGCCCCACCCCACCCCGAATTCAAAGCACATGTACTGCTTGACCTCTGTTAGCCCCTCAGAAGTCTGGTCTGGGGAGCAATGCACAATGGCTTCCTGGGAGACTGACCAGACCTTTAGGTCAGAAGGCTGACACCCTTGTCTTCTTCTGGTAGAAATGAGATTGGCTTCACACGATTTTACTTAGAATCCTCACACTTTTGCCCCTCTTCCTTCCAGAGACAAAAGATCAGAGAATTTTTCCACATGGCCTTTTACTAAAATCTTGTCCTAAATTTCTCCATTTCACTTACGAATGGGAGTAGATCATCTGGGAGCGGGGAGGATGGAGATAAAACTCAAAAGGCATCTCTTTTCTGAGCTGAGAGAGAGAGAGAGAAAAAAAAAACCCTGATCTGATTTCCTTCTACCACCCTCCTTTGCCTATTTATCTCTCCACTGATTGCATGTGACTCTCCTCTTTCTAACTCCATCTTCTTTCTTTAGCAACCAAATGACATTGCTAATTCCCAGTAGACATTTTCACTGGAAATGGCAAATCAAACTCAGTATAGCCAAAAGAAGATTAAGTAATCTTTTATCCCACTCTGGGTCTTTCTCTCGGTTTCTTCGATTAATGATAGTATCATTCTTCTCTTCACATAGGCTCCAATCAAGGACCTCCACAAACAATTGTTTACCAAATCCTGCCAATCCTACTCCTCAAGAGTTTGTTCTCTACCACTGGCTTCCTGATTCAGGCTGTCACCACCTCCTACCTATTCTGTGAGCCAATAACCTTACACTGCCTTAAAAGGTTGTCAAGTGTAGTGAGTAAGTGCAGGTATGTGTGTTTGGGGAGTCCCTGGGTGGTGTAAATGGTTCGAGCACTTGGCAGCTAACTGAGAGGTTGGAGGTTCGGGTTCACTCAGAGGTGCCCCAGAAAAATCAGCCACTGAAAACCCTATGGAGCACAGTTCTACTGTGACACACATGGGGTCAGCATGAGTCAGAGTCGACTTGACAACTGGTAAAGACTAGAATACGCCTCTGCTGCTTACTAACTATATGTCCTCAGACAAGTTGCTTAATCGCTTTATGTTTCAATTTCCTCATCTATAAAGAGGGATAATCATACCCCTTGTTATGAGAATTCTGATTATGCATATAAAGTGGCACCTGCAAAGTGCTCAATAGTAGTTGTGATTATCATCACCTGGCGACTCCAGTTGCTTTTACTCTCCACTGCTGGATTTCTTTTCAACAGGGCAAGTGTGATCCTGTTTAAAAACTCTCACTCCCCCACCCCCACCCCCCATTTTTACCCAACACCTGAAATCCCCATTTTGGCATTCCAGATTTTCCATGAAATACCTGTCCAAGTCTTCTGACCTTTATTCCCTATACTTACCTGTGGTCCAGTCAAACAGGCCTCCTGGCTCTTCCCCATACCCTCCCTACCATACAGCCTTTGTGCACTTGCATATACTGTATCTTGTTTGATTCGTCCTCCCTGGCCTATCTCAGCTAGCTCCTCTTCCATGACTAAATGTACTTTTATCTCTGTTGAAAGTCTCAGCTCATAATCGCACCTTTCTACACGGTGGCTCACTTTCTTCCTGGTCCCTTAACAGTCAGTGTGTTCATTTGACCTCTCTAGCTGGAGGATCCGCCATTCCCCTGGCCTCAGATCTCCACATGTCAGTATCAAAACGAAAATGGAGATGCTAAGTAACCAATTTATGCAAATTCTCCACTAAACTAGTTGGCTTAGTCAATGTTCAATAGACATGGTCTTGATCAAATTAAGGGCCAAAGGTGGAAAAATAATTGTGACTATGAGAAATGGAAATGATCTTATTTGTTCTTGCTCAAGCAGTATTCTGCTCACCCCAGCCTGTTCCCCCACAGCTCTCCCTGCTGCCCAGCTTTCTACTTCAGTGATGAGCAACAAAAAATCACAAGACCCACCACTGATAGCCTCATCTCATAGAGGATGAAGTAGCTCACTCCCCAAGTCTTGAATGTTTTTTAAATGAAACGTGTGCTTTTAGCAGCAATTGGATTCAAATGTCAGTCCTCTTTAACCTCTTTGAGGGCCCCAAGAAAGTTTTTTTTTTTTTTTTCTCCTTATGGCCGCTTCTTTCAGAATCCACGCTATTCTCTTAAAATTCCAGTTATGAATAGCAATACTTCCCTCCAGACACTGGCACATGCTGGAGGAAGTGGGAGGAAAACTATGAATCCTGTAGGAAAGAGATGCTTTTAAAAAAATGAGGTTAAATTCCATTTTGAAAAGTTTTAACACACCTTCCCTTCCCCTAGAACTTCACCTTGCCTCAACTATTTTTACTCAATTCAAGACTGCTTTCTAAAACCTGTCTCTTTAGAAAATTTAAACAAAGAAATTGACAAGTTATTGCAATTTTTAAGAGCAATATTAATTTAGGAAATATTTTATGGACTGAGCTAGGCATTCAGGTTTAAAAGAATGTTAAATGTTTGAAATGCTTGTGTGGACTATCCTGCTTTTATAATGTTAATATTTTTGCACCGAAGTAAACCTCACACTGCATTCCATGAGTGACACTCAAATATTAAGCTTGTTTTGTGGGCTTACCTGTCAACAAAATACCTCTTCTATTATTGTTTTAAAATATATTTCTCTGATTTATTTTTTGCCTTTGTTTATGATGTTTTGGGTATACACAAATCTGTTCACTTTTCTCTTTCTGTCTTTTAAAATTTTTTTCACAGGAAAAATTTTAAGCACACACAAAAGTAAAGAGAAGAGTACAATATATCTCCAATATCAATATCCTGATATTTGGAATTATCTAGATTTTTCCACTTTTGCTTCGTCTATGTCTTTTTCCTTTCCTCCCTTATCTTTTAAGAGTGTTAAAGCAAATCCCAGAATCGTGTTGTCCCACCCTTTTGTATATCAGTGTACATTTATAAAAATATGGATATTTCTTTACATAACCACAATACCATTATCACATCTATTGGTATCATCTAATGCACAGTCTGTCTTAGTTGCCCACTGCTGCTATAGCACAAATATCACAATTGTTTGGCCTTAAGAACAGAAATTTATTTTCTCACAGCTCTGAAGCCTGTAAGTTCAAATCAGGGTCTCGGCCATGTTTATTCCTTTCTTGTCAGTAGCCCTGGGGAATTCCTTGGTGATCCTCACATGACATTGGTTTCCCACACCTTCCTGCTGTGTGCTTACATGTCCCTATATCTATGCTGCTCTTTATATAACTCAGAAATGATTAGGTTTAGGATCTACCATGCACTGGTATGACCTCAACCAATTGATTACATTACATTACATTGCGTTATGGAGGTGATTAGATAGCCACTGATACAGGAGTTATGATTCCAACACTTTCTTTTTTTCTTTTCCCTCTTTATGCTTTAAGAACCTTAAGAAGGTTCATTTGCCATTAAGCCATAGCTTACAAATACGTGATTAGTTTGGGGGTTGTGGATAGAACATAATACATTTAATTCTTTTGAATTTCACCTAGTTTTCTCGTCTGTCGCAGATGTTTTTATAATTGTTTTGATATTGATTTTTTTCTCCCTGTCTGGTCATTCATCATCTCTCTCTCTCTGCTTTTTTTATTAAGTGCCTTTGAGTGGACACACAGCAACCCCATGTGACGGAATAGAACAGCCCCATAGGGTTTTCTTTTCTTTCTTTTTTCATTGTGCTTTAGGCGAAAGTTTACAGCTCAAGTTAATTTCTCATACAAAAATTTATAAACATATTGTTATGTGACACTAGTTGTAATCCCTATAATGTGACAACACGCTCCCCCTTTCCACCCTGGGTTTCCCGTATCCATCAAACCAGCTCCTGTCGCTTTCTGTCTTCTCATCCTGTCTCTGGACAGGAGCTGACCATTTGGTCTCATGTATCTGCTTGAACTAAGAAGCACACTCTTCATGAGTGTAATTTTGTGTTTTATAGTCCAGTCTAATCTGTCTGAAGAGTGGGCTTTGGGAATGGTTTTAGTTCTGGGTTAACAGGGTATCTGGGGGCCATGGCTTCGAGGGTTCCTCTGGTCTTAGTCAGACCCTTAAGTCTGGCCTTTTTACTGGAGTTTGAGTTCTGCACCCCAGTTTTCTCCTGATCCATCAGGGACTGTCTGTTGTGTTTCCTGTCAGGGTGGTCATTGGTGGTAGCCAGGCACCATCTAGTTCTTCCGGTCTCAGGCTGATGGAGTCTCTGGTTTATGTGGCCCTTTTGCCTCTTGGCTTCATATTTTCCTTCTGCCTTTGGCATTCTTCATTCTGTTTTGTTCCAGGTGGGTTGGGACCAACTGATGCATCTTAGATGGCTGCTCAAAAGCTTTTAAAACCCCAGATACCACTCACCAAAATGGGATGCAGAACATTTTCTTAATATACTTTGTTATGCCAATTGACCTAGATGTCCTCTGAAACCATGGTCCCCAGACCCCAGCCTCAGCCACTCTGTCCCTCAAAGTGTTTAGTTGTGTTCAGGAAACTTCCTAGTTTTTGCTTTGGTCCAGTTGTGCTGACTTCCCTGTATTGAGTGTTGTCCTTTCTGTCACCTAAAATGATTCCTATCTACTATCTAGTTAGTGAATTCTCCTCTCCCTCTCTCCCCACCCTTCCAACCATCAAAGAATGTTTTCTTCTGTGTTTAAACCTTTCATTGAGTTCTTATAATACAATATTTGTCCTTTTGAGACTGACTAATTTCACTCAGCATAATGCCTTCCAGATTCATCCATGTTGTGAGATGTTTCCAGAATTCATCATTGTTCTTTACTACTGTGTAGTATTCCATTATGTGTACGTACCATGATTTGTTTATCCATTCTTCTATTGATGTGCACATAGGTTGTTTCCATCTTTTTGTTATTGTGAACAGTGTTGCAATGAACATGGGCGTACATATGTCTATTTGTGTGAAGACTCTTATTTCTCTAGGATATATTCAAAGGAGTGGGATTACTAGATCCTTTGGTACTTGTATTTCTAGCTTTTTAAGGAAGCACCAAATTGATTGCCAAAGTGGTTTTACCATTTTATATTCCCACTAGCAGTATGTAAGTGTTCCAGTCTCTCCACAACCTCTTCAACATTATTTTGTGTTTTTTGGATTAGTGCTAGCCTTGTTGGGGTGAGAGGGTATCTCGTTGTAGTTTTGATTTGCATTTCTCTAATGGCTAATGATTGCGAACATTTCCTCATTATCTGTTACCTATCTGAATGTCTTCTTTGGTGAAGTGTCTGTTCATATTCTTTGCCCATTTAATTGTGTCATTTGTCTTTTTGTTGTTGAGGTTTTGCAGTATCTTATAGATTTTTTTTTAATAGATTTTAGAGGCTAGACCCTGACCAGATATGTCGCAGCCAAATTTTTTTTCCCAGTCTGTAGGTTGTCTTTTTACTCTTTCAATGAAGTCTTTGGATGAGCATAAATGTTTGATTTTTAGGAGCTCCCAGTTATTTAGTTTCTTTTTTGGTGTTTGTGCATTGTGAGTTATGGTTTGTATTCTGTTCATGCCATGTATTAGGGCTCTTAGTGTTGTCCTTATTTTTTCTTCCATGATCGTTATCATTTTAGATTTTATATTTAGGTCTTTGATCTATTTTGAGCTAATTTTCGTACATGGTGTGAGGTATGGGTCTTGTTTCATTTTTTTTGCAGCACCATTTGTTAAAGAGACTGTCGTTTCCCCGTTTAACGGACTTTGGGCCTTTGTCAAATATCAGCTGTTCGTAAGTGGATAAATTTATGTCTAGATTCTCAGTTCTGTTCCATTGGTGTAAGTATCTATTGTTGTACCAGTACCAGACTGTTTTGACTACTATGATTGTATAATAGGTTCTAAAATCAGGTAGTGTGAGGCCTCTCACTTTGTTCTTCTTCTTCAGTAATGTTTTTCTAATCCGGGGCCTCTTCCCTTTTCATATGATGTTGGTGATCTTTTTCTCCATCTCATTCAAAAGTGCCGTTGGAATTTGGATTAGGATTGCGTTGTATCTGTAGACCACTTTGCATAGAATTGACATTTTCACAGTATTGAGTCTTCCTATCCATGAGTAAAGTATGTTTTTCCACTTATGTAGGTTTCTTTTGGTTTCTTGAAGTAGGGTCTTATAGTTTTCTTTGCATAGGTTTTTTACCTCTCTGGTTAGATTTATTTCTAAGTATTTTATCTTCTTGGGGGCTATTGTAAATGGTATTGATTTGGTGATTTCCTTTTTGACGTTCTCTTTGTTGGTGTGGAGGAATTCAACTGATTTTTGTATGTTTACCTTGTATTCTGATACTTTGTGGAAATATTCTATTACTTCCAGTAGTTTTCTTTTGGATTCTTGGGGTTTTCTGTGTATAACATCATATCACCTGCAAATAGGGATACTATTACTTCTTCCTTACAATTTGGGTGCCCTTTATTTATTTATTTTTCTTGCCTTATTGCTCTGGCAAGACCTCCAGCACAATGTTGAATAGGAGTGGTGATAAAGGGCATCCTTTTCTGGTTCCCATTTTCAAGGGAGTGCTTTCAGACTCTCTCCACTTAGCATGATGTTGGCTGTTGGCTTTGTATAAATGCCCTTTTTATTATGTTGAGGAATTTCCTCTCTATTCCTATTTTGCTGAGAGCTTTTATCATGAATTGGTGTTGGACTTTGTCAAATGCCTTCTCTCCATCAATTGATAAGACCTGTGGTTCTTATCTTTTTTTAAATTTATGTGATAGATTACATTGTTTTTCTAATGTTGAACCACCCCTGCATAGCTGGTATGAATCCCACTTGATCATGATGAATTATTTTTTTTGATATGTTGTTGAATTCTATTGGCTAGAATTTTGTTGAGCATTTTGCGTCTATGTTCATTAGGGATATAGGTCTGTGATTTTCTGTTTTTGTGGTGTCTTTACCCGGTTTTGGTATCAGGGTTATATTGGCTTCATAAAATGAGTTCAGGAGTATATTCCATCATTTTCTATGCTCTGAAATACATTTAGTAGTACTGGTGTTAACTCTTCTCTGAAAGTTTGGTAGAATTCTCTAGTGAATCTGTCAGGGCCAGGGCTTTTCTTTGTTGGGTGTTTTTTTTTTTTTTTTTTAATCATCTCTTCAATCTCTTCTTTTGTTACAGGTTTATTTAGGTGTTCTACCTCTGTTTGCGTTAGTCTAGGTAGGTAGTGTGTTTCTAGAAATTTGCCCATTTCCTCTAGGCTTTCAAATTTGTTACAGTACAATTTTTCATGGTATTCTGTTATGATTCTTTTAATTTCAGTTGGGTCTGTTGTGATATCAACCATCTCGTTTCTAATTTGGATTATCTGCTCCCTGTCTTGTTTTTCTTTGGTCAGTTTGGCCAATGGTTTATTGATTTTCTTGATCTTTTAAAAGAACCAGCTTTTGGTCTTACTAAGTCTTTCAATTGTTTTTCTATTTAATTTATTTCTGCTGTAACTTTTGTTTCTTTTTTTCTGGTGCCAAAGGGCTACTTTTGGTGCTCTCTTTCTATTTGTTTGAGTTGTAGGTATAATGTTTTGATTTTGGCCCTTTCTTCTTTTTGGATGTGTGCATTCATTGCTACAAATTGACCTCTGATCACTGCTTTTGTTGTGTCCCAAAGGTTCTGGTAGGATGTGTTTTCATTCTAATTGGATTATATGAATTTCTTTATACCATCCTTAATTTCTTCCATAACCCACTAATTTTTGAGCAAGGTGTTCATTTTCCATGTATTTGATTTTTTTTCCTTGCTTTTTCCCTTATTGATTTCTACTTTTATGGCTTTATGGTCAGAGAAGGTGCTTTGTAATATTTCAATGTTTTGGTTTCTGTTAAGGCTTGCTTTGTGTCCTAATATGTGGTCTATTCTACAGAATGTTCCATGTACTTCCAACACATATTTTGAGGGGATACAATTCAATCTATATTGTTTTTGTTAGGTGCCATCAAGTTGGTTCTGACTCATCATGACCCTATGCACAACAGGATGAAATACTGCACAGTCCTGTACCATTCTCACAATAGTTGCTATACTTGAACCCATTGTTGCAGCCACTGTGTCAATCCATCTCACTGAGGGTCTTCCTCTTTTTTACTGATCCTCTAATTTACCAAGCATGATGTCCTCCTCCAGGGACTGATCCCTCCTGATAACATGTCCGAAGTATATAGCCTCACCATCCTTGCTTCTAAGGAGCATTCTAGTTGTACTTCTTCCAAGACAGATTAGTTCATTCTTTTGGCAGTCTATGGTATATTCAATATTCTTTGCCAACACCACAATTCAAACGTGCCTATTCTTCAGTTTTCAGGCTTCCTTATTTATCATGCAGCTTTTACATGCATATGAGGTAGCTGAAAACACCATGGTTCGGGTCAGGTGCACCTTAGTTCTCAAGGTTACATCTTTGTTTTCAACACTTTAAAGAGTCTTTTGCAGCTGATTTGCCCAATGCAACGCATCTTTTGGTTTCTTGACTGCTGCTTACATGGGTGTTGATTGTAGATCCAAGTCAAATGAAATCATCGAGAACCTCAATCCTTTCTCCATTTATCATGATGTTGCTTATTGGTCCAGTTGTGAGGATTTTTGTTTTCTTTATGTTGAGGTGTAATCCATACTGAAGGCTGTGGTCTTTGATCTTGATCAGTAAGTGTTTCAAGTCCTCTTCACTTTCAGCAAGCAAGGTTGTGTCATATGCATAACACAGGTTTTTAATGAGTGTTTCTCCAGTCCTGATGTCCTGGTCTTCATATAGTCCAGCTTCTCGGATTATTTGTTCAGCATACAGACTGAATAGGTATGGTGAAAGGATACAACCCTGATGCACACCTTTCTTGACTTTAAACCATGCAATATCCCCTTGTTCTGTTCCCATGACTGCCTCTTGATCCATGTACAGATTCCTCATGAGCAAAATTAAGTGTTCTGGAATTCCCATCCTGTTATCCATAATTTGTTATGATCCACACAGTCAAATGCCTTTGCATAGTCAATGAAACACAGGTAAACATCCTTCGGGTAGTCTCTGTTTTCAGCCAGGATTCATCAGATATCAGCAATGATATCCCTGGTTTCACATCCTCTTCTAAATCCAGCTTGAATTTCTGACAGTTCCCTGTCAATATACTACTGTAGCTGGTTTTCAATGATCTTCAGCAAAACTTTGCTTGCATGTGATATTAATGGTATTGTTCAATAATTTCTGCATTAGGTTGGATCACCTTTCTTAGGAAGGGGCATAAATATGGATCTCCTCCAGTCGGTTGGCTGGGTAGCTGTCTTCCAGATTTCTTGATAGACGAGTGAGCATTTTCAGCGCTGCATCTGTTTGTTGAAACATCTCAATTGGTATTCTGTCAATTCCCAGAGCCTTCTTTTTTGCCAGTGCCTTCAGTGCAGCTTGGACTTCTTCCTTCAGTACCATAGGTTCCTGTTCATATATTACCTCCTGAAATGTTGAACGTCAACCAATTCTTTTTGGTATAGTGACTCTGTGTATTCCTTCCATCTTTTTTTGATGCTTCCTGCATCGTTTAATATTTTCCCCATAGAATCCTTCAGTATTGCACCTCAAGTCCTGAATGTTTTCTTCAGTTCTTTCAACTTGAGAAATGCTGAGTATATTCTTTCCTTTTGGTTTTTTATCTCCAGGTCTTTGCATGTGTCATCATAATACTTTACTTTGTCTTCTCCAGCTGCCCTTTGAAATCTTCAGCTCTTTTATTTCACCATTTTTTCCTTTTGTATTAGCTAATCGACATTCAAGAGCAAGTTTCAGAGTCTCTTCTGACATCCACTTAGGTCTTTTCTTTCCTGTCTTTTTGATGACCTCTTGCTTTCTTCATGTATGATGTCCTTGATGTCATTCCACACTTGTCTGGTCTTCGGTCATTAGTGTTCAATGCATCAAATCTATTCTTGAGATGGTCTTTAAATTCAGGTGGGATATACTCAAGGTCATTCTTTGGCTGTCATGGGCTTGTTCTAATTTTCTTCAGTTTCAACTGAACTTGCATACAAGTAATTTATGGTCTGATCAGCAGACCGCCCCTGGCCTTGTTCTACCTGATGACATTGAGTTTTTCCATCATCTCTTTCACAGACATAGTCAATTTGATTCCTGTGTATTCTATCTGGTGAGGTTCATGTATATAGTCACGGTTAATGTTGGTGAAAAAGGGTATTTGCAATGAAGAAGTTGTTGGTCTTGCAAAATTTTATCATGTGATTTCAGGCATTGTTTCTATCACCGAGGCCATATTTTCCAACTACCAATCCTTCTTCATTTCCAACTTTTGTTTTCCAATCACCAGTAATTATCAGTGATCCTGATTTCATGTTTGATCAATTTCAGACTTCAGAATTTGGTAAAAATCTTCAATTTCTTCATCTTTTGCCTTAGTGGTTGGTGTGTAAATTTGAATAATAGTTGTCTTAACTGGCCTTCCTTGTATCTATCCTGAAGTACAACATTGTCCTATCACTGACAGTGTTGTACTTCAGGATAGATCTTGAAATGTTCTTTTTGACAATGAAAACAATGCCATTCCTCTTCAGGTTGTCATTCCCCAGCATAGGAGACCATATGATTCAGAATGATCAGTATAAGTCCATTTCAGCTCACTAATGCCTAGGATATTGATCTTTAGGTGTTCCATTTCTTTTTTGATGATTTCCAATTTTCCTAGATTCATACTTTGTACATTCTAGGTTCCAGTTATTAATTGATGTTTGCAGTTGTTTCTTCTCATTTTAAGTCACCCACATCAGCAAATGAGGGTCCTGAAAGCTTGATTCCATCCACCTCATTAAGGTCAACTCTACTTTGAGGAGGCAGCTCTTCTCAAGTCGTATTTTGAGTGCCTTCCAACCTGAGGGGCTCATCTTCTGGCACTATAGCAGGCAATGTTCCCCTGCTATTCATAAGGTTTTCACCAGCTAATTCTTTTCAGAAGTAGACCATCACTTCCTTCTTCCTAGTCTGTCTTAGTCTGGAAGCTCAGCTGAAATCTGTCTTCCATGGGTGACCCTGCTGGTATTTGAATACTGGTGGCATAGCTTCCAGCATCACAGCAACACACAAGCCCCCACAGTACAACAAACTGAGAGATACGTAATCCATAATACAGTCCAAATTCAGATTTCCCACATTGTCTTCAAAGTGTTGCTTTGCTTTATTGGTTTGCTCAAATCAGGATCTAAACAAGGTCTGTGATTTATACTGAGTCGTTCAGGGCTGGAGAGAAGTTTCAGGATTTGGTAAATGACAGCATCTGAAGTAGGTGAGGGGCAGGAGAGCATTGTGAGCTGAAGGAATGGATTTTGAGAAGTACTACCTGGATAACAATCTTCAAGATGCACAAGTAAAGACTGGAACAACTTCTTAGGTTCTACTTGGCAGCTAGCTAGTGCTTCTGTAAATGTAACTCCCTGCATATACTGAAACTCAGGAAACCCCAGGATTTGTTCCAATTATGGACATTAATTCCACAACTATTCTACCTTCTTCATTTTTTAAAAATTGTGGTGAAAATGTGTATGAGAAAACCTATGCTATCTCAACGATTTCTATATGTACAATTCAGTGACATTGAATACATTATTCAAGTTGTGCAACCGTTCTTGCTGTTCTTTTCCAAATCATTCCACCACTATTAACATAAACTCAATGGCCTCTAAGAAAAAACAAGCCTTTCCCCGTCTTGCCCCTGGTAGCCACTAATAATCTTTGGTTTCTATGTATTTGCTGATTTCATATAAATGAGATCATACAGTATTTGTCTTTTGCAACAGACTTATTTGGCTCAAGGTTCATCCAAGTTGTGGCATACATCAAAACTTCACTTCTCTTTATGGCTGGGTAATATACCACATTCTGTTATCCATTCATCTGCTGATGAACATTTCAGTTCTTTCCACCTTTGGGAATTGTGAAAAGTGCTGCAATGAATATTGGTATACAATTTTCTGTTTGCATCTCCATTCCTTCTTACTTTAGTAAATATCTAGAACACCTTTCCCAGGATAAATGAAAGTCTTCTCTTTAAGGGACTTCTAGAGTAGGCATTGTCTGAGCTTTTACTGGCAATCCATTACAGAATTAGGTGTCCTGTTTTCAGAGACATGTCATGTGTAATATCAATCTCATTACCTACTCCTCCATTCTTAGTGAAATTGACGTTGTGCCTGATAGTTCTGAATTTATTCTGTGTTGGTATTAGTGGCTTCTGGATTTGCTAACCATACCAGAATATATGTCAGCACCTCTAGTGTTAATAATTTATCCTTTCAAAACCAAGTCTAATGCAATCTTGAAGTATTGTGCAACCCACCTGTTCATTAATATTTCACCATCTGTGGATCCTACTGAAAAACGGGTCTCTTTCAAAGCATTCACTCCAAATATATTTTCTTTGGCTCTGGACTCAAAAGTAACTGGCAATAAACAGTGGTAGGGGTGCTTCTGTCAACGCACAGTAGGAGTTGGGGAAGAACTTTCAACTCCCTCCTATAGCTCTTCTTAGCAGACTTCAAACACAGTTTTTCATCCAACAAGGAGCCCTTCAGGCTCCTAATCGCCAGCCCAGTGGGATCCTAAATTGCTGGGAATTTCATAAAGCAAAATTCCCCAGGGAGTTTCAACAGATGTGCTCAGAGAGCCAAACCCCACTAGCTCTTTGGCCCAACTCAAAGGCCCAGGTTCTCACACTGCGTGCTCCTAACTACTTAAGGTTCAGCAACCACATTGTTCATCTCAGTGGCAATTCATGTCCATTTCAGGCTAAGGCTTGAAAGTGAGGGTGGTCTAGATGGGGACAAGGTTGGAGAGAAAACATTAACACACCCGCTATCATCATCACGCCATACACTTATATAGCATTCTATGGTGGCATAGTGGTTAAGTGCTACAGCTATTAACCAAGAGGTTGGCAGTTCAAATCCACCAGGAGCTCCTTGGAAACTCTATGGGGCAGTTCTACTCTGTCCTATAGGGTCACTTTGAGTCGGAATTGACTCGACAGCAGTGGGTTTTTGGTTTTTTATGGTGGCAAAGTATGTTCATGAATATGACACTCTTGATCTTCACAATGGCCCTGTAAGATATGGGATGTAGGCTATTTTTAACAGTGTTTTACACATAAGCAGACTTAGGCTTACAAGGATAAGGGCTTTCCCCAATATCCTACACTTGTCAGAGCTAGATCCAAAGTATTGGTCTTTGTCCTCTGTTCTAGGGCTCTGTGCTCTCCCTCATGTGGCTTCAGTAGAGACTTCACTCCACAGATGGTCTTTGGATGAGTATCCAAACTGGTGGACCCAGCTCTCTTGTATAACAAGAGCAGGATTTCTCAGTATTTGGGAAATCTAGGTAAGCCCAGGGCAGCCCAGACCAGCAACCTCCACTTCAAATGACCTAGTCCTTTTACTTTAACTGGAACCAGTGGCTTTCAAGTAAACCGAAATTCATGGTGACCTCCTGGCTGTCAGAGTAGAACTGTGCTCCGTATGGTTTCCAATGGCTGATTTTTCAGAAATAGATTGCCAGGCCTTTCTTCTGAGGTGCATCTGGGTGGACTCAAACCTCCACCCTTTTGGTTAGCAGCTGAATGTGTTAAGTGATTTTCACCACCCAGGGACTCCCCTTTTATCTTAATTACACCATAAAATTATTGTCATCTATTTTGTGCATTGTGACATGAAAAATGTTGGAAACCACTATCTTATAAGAGCGATTCAATGTTCTCTCTTTTTACTAAATTTAATACCTGGAAAAAAAAAAGTTAATTGCGCCTGGCCTTGAAAAGCCAGGCTTATAAATCATAAGTAAAAAATAAAAGTTAATTTACCGTTTTCTAGTAAATATTTAAAAATCTAGAGCATTTTCCCCACACAAAGAACTTTTCATAACTTTATTGTCAGTTGCAGTGGGAGAACTTGTTCTTTTCCCTCTCTCCTCTAATGGAGTAATTTATCTTCGTCTCCCCCATGCCCTCAGTATATTTACCCCAGGTTCCCCAACTTGCCTGCCACTTCATATTTAGTTATGAAAAAAAAAAAGTCAGTCCCATTCTGTGGAGTAATTTCTTTGTTTATACTTCAAAGGGGATTAGCTCATATCATTACTGTTACTTGGATTATTATGAAAATCTTTCCCCTCTCCATGAGTTTTATTTAATTAGGTTTTCAATTTTGCCATTCTTGATTTGGGTCCAAAAGTCAATTAACAGAAATATGGTTTCTGGAAAAATTAAGATGTTCATTTTCATAACACCTCATCCCAGCACATCTCAGGACCCTGTACCCAGAGACTCATACGTCCTCAGTCTTCTTTCAGCTCTCATATTTAGATGGTTAATTCATACTAAAAAACCTGTTGCTGTCAATTCCAACTCATACGGACCCTATAGGATACAGTAGAACTGCCCTGTAGGGTTTCCAAGGAGTGGCTTGGGGATTTGAACTGCCTACCTTTTGGTTACCAGCTGAGCTTTTAAACAGTGTGCCTCCAGAGCTTTACATTCATACTAAGATATGTTAATAATACTTCATACGGATACTTGGTTTACTATTTACAAAGTTGTGTATCATATGTGGTCAGGTTTCTGGGTATAAGGCTGTATATTAGTGGAGAGGTGCTTTTTGTGTCAGTCTGTTGCAGAACAGAATCTGGGCAATTCTTTTGCACGAGTACCTATCCAATGATCCATGGGAAGATGTTGTATTAGGAACTCTTTCATTCAAGTGACAGAAAATCAACGCAATGGACTTAAGCAACAAAACAATGTATTTTCTCATGTAACTGAAAAGTCCATGTGTGTACTTGAAGCACGATGTCATCAGGGCCAGTCTCTCCAACTCTTGGCTCTGATTTCTTCTCTGTGGGCTATGTTCTCAGATAGATTCTCTCATCCTCATGGTCAGGCAGCTGCTGGCAACTTCTGGCTTACATCCTCATTGCTACAATCCAGAGTTTGGCTCTTACCCAGTTGTTCAAAGACAAGCATAGGATTAATTCTAATTGGCTTTAATTGGTTCCCTTCCCTATCTTTTAGCCCATCCTTTGGCCCAGTAGCTGTAGTGCTCTGAGTGGCTAGGCCTGGGTCACATGCCCACCCCTGGAGTAAAGGCTTGATTGCACATGGGCTAAAAGTGGGGGTGTGTGGGGGGAGGAAAGAAATGGTTCCCTAAAGCACAGAGTGCTGGGAAGGTATAAAACAATTGTCTACTTCTACTGGTAATTAAACCATTGAGATGGTCAGTCTAAGAAGAGTGTGGACAGACAAGGAACTCACCTTGAGGTGGGAGGGAATGAAGGTGCTTGAGCAGATGAATCACTTTTCAGTGTTCTTGGTACCACAAAAATGCTTTTGACTCTACCTATAGAGAACATGCTACAAATTTGTGGGTGTGGAAACAAGTTCAGAGAAGCAGGGAAGGAGAAAGGGGGTACCTTAAAGAGACCTGGAAGCTTCTATCCATTTATAATACTAGGGTGCTGTAAAAAGGCTACAGCACAAGGACACCATGTTTGTTACCTAATTAAGCAAAGGCCTCTCCCATCTCAGCAAAAGTTGAACGAAGGGTATAAGAGCAATAAAATTAGAAAAAGTAGAGATGGAAATTGTAATGAAAGCATAACAACATGGCAAGCCCTTTCTCCATACTCACTCACTGTAGGGCGATCTGACATCACCAGTCAGAGCTGCAGCAGCAACTATTGTAGTAAAACACGGTAGCTACTGTATATAATTCTGGATCTAGATACACCTTGACTCACATTCTTGTACTTCCTAGCTTTGTAACGTTGGGCACAATTCTTCTTCTGTTAAATAGGCATGATGATATTGTGCCTCCTTCCTTAGATTGTGCAAAGATTTAGTAAGATCTCATATGTAAAGGGCTTAATACTAAACCCCAAAACCAAACTCATTGCTGTAGAGTCAATTCCAACTCATAGCACCTATCATAGATGTGTATCAATTTGGCTGAGCTATGATTCCCAGTATTGTGTAATTGTCCACAATTTTGTCATCTGCTGTGATTTTCCTATGTGTTGTAAATCCTGCCTCTATGATGTTAATGAGGGGGGATGGGTGGCAGTTGTGTTGATGAAGCAGGATTCAGTTTGCAAGATTGAATTGTGTCTTGAGCCAATTTCTTTTGGGATATAAAAGAGAGAAGCGAGAAGAGAGACAGGGGACATCATACTGCCAAGAAAGAAGTGCTGGGAACAGAGCACATCCATTGGACCCAGGGTTCCTGCTTGGAGAAGTTCCTAGTCCAGGGAAAGATTGGTGAGAAGGACCTTCTCCAGAGCCAACAGAGACAGAAAGCCTTCCCTTGGAGCTGATGCCCAGAATATGCCTAGAACTTTTAGACTACTTTACTGTGAAAACCCACTGAGAGGAAATAAATTTCTCTTTGTTAAAGCCATCCACTTGTGTTATTTCTGTTATAGCAGCACTAGATAACTACGACAGAATTTGGTACTGAGAGAGTGGGGTGCTGCTCTAACAGGTACTTAAAATGTGGAGATGGTTTTGAAACTGCGCCTGGATAGAGGGTTCCAAAGGAAGTGAGGAGAGCTGTTACAATGGAAACGATGCAGACTTTGAGAAGCTGTGGCAGAGAAGTGGCAGCAGCAGAGAACCAGCAGCAGCAGAGACCAGCATGACTCAGCACTGGAGCCAATCCACAGAGCAAGAGATCTGAGTGGCTTTGCTCAGGAGGCTTCCTGGAGGAGTGGGTTGCTTCCAGGCACTTATCAGTAGAGCTACAGAGCTTTGGAACACTTGCCCCAGCAGGACAGATGGGGGTGTGAGGACTGAGGGGCTGAGAGGCCAAGGAACCAGGAAGAAGAAACTGAAGAGACAAGGAACACAGGAAGCCAAGCTGCCTCAGTCTCAAGAGGTATGGCCACAACCTCTGGGGTTTGAAAGAGTGGAGCCATGGCCTCTGGTGTTTCAAAGGGTGGAGTTGCCCCTCAAATGGACTAGGAGAGCAGCGTGCCTAAAACTGAGGGAGCAGAGTTGCTATCCAAGTGGGCCTGGAAGGTAGAGCTGAAGCCCAGGGCCAAGCTCAGAATCCAGTGAGTGTGGCTGATACCTAGAGTCTGGAGGGCAGGGCCATTGTGTAAATGGTCTCAGAGAAAAGAAAAATATTTTCAAAGCCTTGAGGGCTAATGTAACGTGTTCTGCTGACTTGCTTGGTGCCTGTTTTCCCTTCTTTTCCTCCAGTTTCTCCTATTTGTAATGGAAATTTCTATCTTGTGCCTGTTCTGCCATTGCACCTTTGGAAGCAGATAATTTGTATTCTAGATTTCACAGATGAAGAGGAATTTTTGGATTTTGGACTAGGAGCTGATTTAAGACTTTTGCTGTGATATGCTGGGGTGAATATGTTTTACATGTGGCAAGGACATGAGTTTGGGGGACCAAAGGGTGTGATGTCATGGATTGAATTGTGTCACCCAAAAATGTACCAATTTGGCTGGGCAATTCCTGGTATTGTGTGATTGTCCACCATTTTGTTACTGGATGTGATTTTCCTGTGTTGTAAATCCTGCCTCTATGATATTAATGAAGGGGGATGGGTGGCAGTTGTGTTAATGAGGCAGGAGTCAATCTACAAGATGGAATTGTGTTTTGAGTCAACTTCTTTTGGGATATAAAAGAGAGAAGGGAGAAGAGAGACAGGGGGACCTCATACCACCAAAAAGCCGTGCCAGGAGTACAGAGCATCCTTTGGTCCCAGGGTTCCTGCTCAGAGAAGCTCCTAGTCCAGGGGAAGATTGATGAGACGGACCCTCCTCTAGAACCAACAAAGAAAGGCTCCCCTGGAGCTAACGCCCAGGATTTGGACTTTTAGCTTACTTTACTGTGAGGAAACAAATTTCTCTTTGTTAATGTCATCCACTTGTGGTATTTCTGTTATAGCAGTATTACATGACTAAGACAGCAACCCTATAGGAAAGAGTAGAACTGCCAAGACTTAGGCATGGTTTCCAAGGCTGCCAATCTTTACAGAAGCAAGACTGCCGTATCTTTCTTTCATGGAGTGGCTGGTGGGATTTAGCATGGTGTTCAATAAATGACAATTGGTGGGAACTGAATTTTCATATTTTGAAGCTGCCATTTTAAGTTGTAAGAGGTCTTCTCAGATGGAAATGACCTAGTGGCCCCTTTGGGGTTTGCGGTTTTCAGGCAAGTATGCACCCATTGGAAGACATTTTGGATTTGGGGATTAGATGCTGTTGTTATATGTCATCAAGCTATGCTCTTCCCTCCCCTTTCCCATATATATTTGCAGACATAAATATACATAAGGACAGAGGACCCTCCTAGAGGAAGAAGGCTTTTCAGTTCAGCGTTATTAAACTATCTGATGATCAGAACTGGCCCTAATTGAGACTACCTAGCAGTGAAGAACTACTAATCAAGAGGGAGGGTGAGTGTGGACTGGTGGTCCCCATCTCAATACCAGGATCTGCCAGCTCAATGCAAGTGATGTACCTTAGAGAATGTGTGTGTGTGTGTGTGTGTACTGAAAGAACCTAGCACTAGAAGCCATAATACTCCAGACTCAAACACTTCTACTCTGAGCACTGGGACCTAGACTAATTCAAAAGGAAGGAGGGTCTTCTCTCCCATCTCAAATAAGCAGCAACAAGATGGGGATGGGGGGGCATAGGCAGCCCCAACTTTGACCTGACAATAAAGGGATCAAATAGTCAAAAAGAAGCCAGATCTGTCTTGAATCTCATGTTATTCTTCTGCCTTTAGCAACTGAAGTCAGGTTCAACATTTCTTCTAAAAGGGTAACATTTGACCTTTATAATCCACTGGAAGGCAAATTTGGGGGTCCTTACCCCCAAATTCCATCTAATAGACATGAAACAAAAGTCTTTTATGAATCTCTAACTACAGTGGCAACATATTAACAACCCCTTATCAATTACGAAAACAGGCTTGAGTACCGGTGACAGTAATTAATGTCCCGGGTCCTGGGCTGACACTGTTACTGCCAAAATTTCAGCCACTGAGACATCTGCTAATTGAAAGGGAATGGTTTCCAACTTTCCATTTTCTCTTTGACCCATGCATGGCACATAAATGAAATGTTGGAAAAGAATAAAAGCTGAAATTCCTATCCTGGAACAATATTTAGAAACCTCAGGGAAGAACCAAGATAAAAAACAAGATTGATGCTAGTCCAAGCATCTTCTTCTTGGAAATATGTAACAATAAGCCTAGAGGTTGCTCCATTGCCCTTTAACTACTCCCAGAGTGCTGTGTAAGTGATGGTCAGGAGTGAAGTAGTGAAGAGAATCAGGTTGTATCTTGATCTCTCACCTCATCAGTCTCACCCTGACTCTACCCCACAAGGTTTTTCAGACTTTAGGAACTAGGGCGTTGGAGGAGAGATAGAAGCCAAGAGCAGAGGATTATGGGAGAAGGTAGGCAAATATTCTGAAACAGTGATTCTCAAACTTGGCCACACATTAGAACCACCTGGGGAGCTTTAAAAACACCCCTACCACAAAAGATTCTGACTTTGATGGTATGAGGTGTGACCTGGGAATCAGGATTTTAATAATCTTGGCAGAGAATGCAGCCAAGGTTGAGAATTATTGTTTTGTTTGCATCTAACCCAGAGGTGAGAGGGGATTAAATTGCTGATTACCTGTTAACTGGCAAGATTCCTTAATGGTAGCGTTTGTTAACCCTGGCTGAATATTAGACTCACCTGGGGAGCTTTCCTGACTCATAGTAACCCTGAGTTGGAATTAATTCGACAGCAATGGGTGAGTTTGGGGTGCTTTTAACATATGCAATGTCAGAACCCCACTGCAGTTGAATTAACTCAGAATTCTGAGAGGGGTGAGTGAGCAGTGGCATTTTTTAAACATTGATTCTCCTATCAGCCAAGGTTGAGAGCTATTGCTAAGGTAATGGTTCTTTTTAGTGTATGGGAATCATCTGGTGAGACTATTAAAAATGTATATTCTTGGGTCCTACCCTGTGACATTAGGCCCTCTCAAGTGAATCCCATCCTCATCACCAATTGTGCAAACCAGTCCAAGGAGACTAAGATCACATACCTCTGATGGCAAGTTGTGTGGTTAGTAACAAATCCCACTCTGCACACCAGGTGTGTCCTGTGGAAATCTCAGCTTCCCTTCCTTGTTCAGTTAAGATCCCAGCTGCAGATGCAGCCCTTCTCTCTGTCATCCTCGGGCACCTGGGGCTTGGTCAGTAGGTACTGGCTGCAAGCTTCAGAGTCCACATGGCTTCCTATACTTCAGACTAGCTGGCCCCAAATTTGGGATTTTCCTCTATCCGCTCAGGTTACCAGCTGCAAACCATTTGGGTCTGATAATTCACTGGAATGACTCACAGGATTCATGGAGAGGATGCCATACCTGTGATTACAGATTTAATATAACAAAAAAGGATACAAAGGAACAGATGCATAGAGTGAGGTCTGGGAGGGGTTACAGTTTTGAGCTTCCATGTCCCAAGGGAATGCATTTTCCTCTCCCTTGTGTGGCCACCAACCAGGAAGCTCTCTGAGAGTCTGTCTTCCAAGGTCTTTATTGGACTCACTATGTGGCCATGATAGATTATATCATGTCTCCTGAGGCTTAGTCAGCATTGGGCCCCAGGTGGTCCTTCTTGGACTGGTCAGCCCTGGCTCATTAACCTAAGGGGAAGCAGGGGTGACACCTGGAATCTGGGGGAATCCAAGTGGAGTCAAACCAAGCCTGGCAAATTGGTGGACAGGTAGGTATTATGGGATGCAGAGCTGACTCCAGACAAAACCAAGAATGAAATAAACTCTGCCTCTTTCTATGTTGTTCTCATGCTGTCCCCTACCTTCCCCAAAACCAAAATAATACCCGTTGCTGTTGAGTTGATTCTGACTCAGTATGTCAGAGTAGCACTCCATAGAGTTTTCAATGGCTGTAATCTTATGGAAGTAAATTGTCAGGCCTTTCTTCTGCAGCACTACTAGGTGAATTTGAACCACCAAGCTTTTGGTTAGTAGCCTAGTGCAAACCGTTTACACCACTCAGGGATCCTACATTCCCAGGGCTCCTCAAGTATGCTGTCAGTCTGGTCTATGCCAGGGAACACTCTGGTTCTAGAATTTCCTTCAGTCTTCTACCTCATGCAGGGCACCCCCAAGCTAGTAGAAATTGTTCATGAGATGTTATTATAGCAGAGGTCCTCTGCTTTCTAGGATTGAAATGTTTTCTCTTTGCTTGGCTAGTCTATTCCATCTCCATAAGTGTAGCAATCTCCTGTTGCAAAGTTTGGGTGAGGAAAGGGTGGATGGAGTTTGGATTGATTACACTTATCTGATGACGAGAAAGAAAAAGCAAGAAAGGTAGAAAGTCTCTGACTTAGTTATCTAGTGCTGCTATGACAGAAATACCACAAGTGGATGGCTTTGACAAACAGAAATTTATTCCCTTACAGTTCAGGAGGCTAGAAGTTCAAATTCAGGGTGCCAGTCCCAGGGGAAGGCTTTCTCTGTCAGCTCTGGGGGATGGTCCTTGTCATAATCTTCCCTTGGTCTAGAAGCTTCTAAGCACAGGGACCCTGGGTCCAAAGGACATGCTCCCCTCTTGGTTCTCCATTTCATTCTTAGTGGCAAGAGGTCCCCCTGTCTCTCTTCTGGCTTCTTTCTTTTATATCTCAAAAGAGATAGACCCAAGATACAACTTAATCTTATAGATTGAGCCCTGCCCATTAACATAACTGCCTCTAATCCTGCCTTATTAACATCTTAAAGGTAGGATTTACAACACATAGCAAAATCACATCAGATGACAAAACGGACATGGAAGGAGGGATAGCATTGCTAATACCAGATGGATCTTGGCTGAAAGCAGAGAATACCAGAAAGACATTTACCTGTGTTTTATTGACTATGCAAAGGCATTTGACTGTGTGGATCATAACAAATTATGGATAACATTGTGAAGAATGGGAATTCCAGAACACTTAATTGTGCTCATGAGAAACCTATACAGAAACCAAGAGTCAGTTGTTCGAACAGAGCAAGGGGATACTGCATGGTTTAAAATCAGGAAAGGTGTACATAAGGGTTACATCCTTTCACCATACTTATTCAGTCTATATAAATTCAGTCTGTATACCGAGTGAATAATCTGAGAAGCTGGACTATATGAAGAAGAATGTGGCATCTGGATTGGAGGAAGATTCATTAACAGCCTGCAGATGACACACTTTGCTTGCTGAAAGCAAAGAGGACTTGAAGCACTTGTTGATGAAGATCAAAGACTACAGCCTTCAGTATGAATTACACTTCAATTTAAAGAAAACAAAACTCCTCACAACTGGACCAACAAGCAACATCATGATAAATGGAGGAAAGTCTGAAGGTGTCAAGGATTTCATTTTACTTGAATACTACAATCAATGCCCATGGAAGCAGCACTCAAGAAATCAATCGATGTATTTCATTGGGCAAATCTGCTGCCAAAGATCTCTCTAAAGTGTTAAAAAGCAAAGATGTCACTTTGAGGAATAAAGTGTGCCTGACCCAAGCCATGGCATTTTTAATTGCCTTATATGTATGCAAAAGCTGGACAATGAATAAGGAAGATTGAAGAAGAATTGATGACTTTGAATAATGGTGTTGGCAAAGAATACTGAATACACCATGGACTCCAGAAGAATGAACAAATCTGTCTTGGAAGAAGTACAGCCAGAATGCTCCTTAGAAGTGAGGATGACGAGACTTAGTCTCATGTACTTTGGACATGTTATCAGGAGGGACCAGTTCCTGGAGAAGGACATCATGCTTGGTAAATTAGAGAGCAGGTCAGTGAAAAAGAGGAAGACCCTCAGTGAGCTGGATTGACACAATGGCTGCAACAACGGGCTCAGGTATAGCAACGATTGTGAGGATGGTGCAGTACTAGACAGTGTTTCATTCTGTTGCACATGAGGTCATTATGAGTCAGAATCAACTTGACAGCATGTAACAACAACAACAATTGTGTTTAAAAGGAATAGCTTTATATCAGAGCATAAAATCCTCAACTGATCAAGATCAACATTTCTTGAATAGGAATTTTGCCTGGGACAAAGAGAAGAAAGGAGAAATGTTGTGTTTTGCTGTACATTTAGATGGAATGGGGGTGGGAGGGGTTGTCTTCTGAAAGAGAGCCAGTGAAGAGTTGGGAAGGGTCTCAGAAGTGGAGTGAAAGCTTGGCTTGCATTGGGATTTCTCTCTAGGATCCTGGTGGCAACCAGTTTGTCCAGGGCTTTCACACAAACCCTTTTGTCTCAGAATCCCTAATTACAGAGAAGATTTTTATACAGGTCAGAACCAGCTCTTCTTTGCCACCTTCTCTAGGGAAAGTTGAAGAAAGAACAAAGAAACTAAAAATAAGCAGAGGAAAATATTTCCTGAAATTCCTTACTGCTGTATTTACGACACCAAAAACAAGAAAAAAAAAATCAAAATCAAATCAGTCGCCATCAAGTTGATTCAAACTCATGACAACCCCATGTGTGTCAGAGTAGAACTGTGCCCCATAGATTTTCAAGACTGTGACCTTTGGACTTTCTTCTTTGGACTGTGACAGGACTTTCTTCCAAAGTGCCTCTGGGTAGATTCAAACCACCAACCTCTGGATTAGTGGCTGAACACTTAGCAATTTGTGCTATCCAGGGACTTTACTGTTGTATTTAGAATTGCAGAAAGTTAGAGCTGGAAGGGATTTTGGTGATCCCCTAGTTTAAGGCCTGTTTTTATTGCTGAGACCCAAACAGGTAGAAGCCTTCCCTAGAAACTAGGTGTGCTAGTTCTCTGACTAGAGGTCTTCCCATTGTCTAACGGGACTGGACTGAGAATGGGGGGAAGAAAAACAGTCTTCTGAAGCAAGAATGCTTGAACAGAAAGGAAGCCACGTGGTGGCTGGGTGGATTTAGTTAAATCTTCCACAATTACTTATCCTTTAGTTGAGATCTGGATGGTTTTGCTTCTTGATGATTTTTGCTGTGAGGCTTATTAAAGTGTATTCTCATAGCAAGCTGAAAGTGCCTTCAAAGGTGAGAGCAGGAAGGGCTTGAGGGGGCCAGAAAAAGGATCCCAAGCCAGTGCCTGAAGAAAACAGCCTAAGAACACAGCAGCTCTCCCAAACGCTCAAGAGGCCATTGCCAGATGAAGGTCTGTTTCATAGTTTATCTGTGCTAATTTCAATATAAAAACAACTCCAAACCCCAAATCTTTGGGAAAGTTTGATTTTCTAAGAAGATGCATGAGGTTTATCCTACAGCTTTGAGTTCCCTTTGGCTGAAAACCTCCCAGGGGGGTTGTATCTCAGTTAAAGAGGAAGTTTTAGTGTAAATAAAAGTGTATTTCTCTCCTCCAAAAGTACCTTCTTCATAGAAACTAATCAGATGAAATTATCTTTTGAAAGATCCCATCTTTTCTTCAGAACTGAATATGGGCTGCAATGTTCTGGCCATTGTTAAAAATGTTGAGAGAATAGATTTCAGTGGATTGTGAGATATGATATAGAAAACAATAGAGTTTATAACAAACATCTCAGGCAGGAAAAACCTGTGTCCTACGAGAGTAAAGACAGGACGTGTAAAGAAAATGCACCCTTAATTTCAGTGTCCTGAATGCCATGAGTGAAAACCCAACTGACTGAAATCCTGCTTCATACCAGGCGGTTCATGAAGAGAGCCTTAAGGTGTATCTCCTGAAGTCCCCAAGGACAGAATCTTGAACTCAGAAAGGGCAAAGAGCAAGAGACATATGCTCAGGAAAGAGTGTCACATAATATCATTTTATAGATGAGCCCTCTACCCCTCCTCCCAAATGAAAAGGATCTTCCTCTACAGCATTTTCCTAATCTGAGCAGCCTCCTGGTATTTTCAGTTTACATAGCTAGACACATAATTTGGTGACCCCCAAGGAAAGCTGGGTATTATGCCATTCATATTAAATCATTACATAGAATTTTCAGCAGAAACCCACCGATTATTCTTTCTCTTGTTAGGCACAGATGAGAAGTTGCCTCAAAATGTAAGAAGTCATTTCTATGTCTTCATTTTTCAATTCATCAATTTGATCAGTGGTGGGGCATTTCAACCCACGTGCCTAGCTCCTCATGTCCTTCCTCTAAGCACCCCATGAGACTATCTCGCCAGTCCAAGGATGAGTCTCCAGAAGCCCCACTGGCTAGCTCATCAAATGTGTATCACACTGAGTCTTCAGATAGATTGTTCTGGCACATGTAATCTATTTTAAAAACCTGTGCCTTGATTTAAAAAAATGGAAGGAATATTCAGTGAACACTTTTGACTCCACCACACTCATTTGTGTATTTAAGAATATTTCAGGTTCAAAACTATGGACCAACAGGGAATCCTATTTACCTTACATTTCGTCCCCAAGGCCAGCTCAACTTTAGTATAAATAACTCAAAGATGAGGGCCTAGTCCAGGTCAGGTCTAGAAAATGGGGACTGTCTGCCTGGAGATTGTTAAAAAAAAAAAAATTAAAAAAAAAAAAAGCAAGTGCATTAAATTCTACATCTTCTCCCTTAGTCTGGTTCATCTTCTGCATCAAGTTGAACTCTTGAGACTCAGCCCTCTCATCAGTAACAAGACCACCTGACTTGGACAAAGCCCAAGCTAGAATTTCTCTTTTACTCACAGTATTCTTCAGAGACAGACCACTTCACAAAACGCAGGATGTTTTCTCAACAAGGGTCACTTCTAAGCAACAGCTAGTCTTCCTAGCAATTATCTGACTTGCTTCACTGCCAATAAAATGGGGTTGGAGTGAGCATTTGGCAGCCTCTTCTTGGTCCTGTTGGCTTTATTAGAAAATGCCTTCTTCATTTTTAGCTTAAATTTTTAGCTTCTTGGCTTCCCATCCAGGATAATTTTTCTGGTCTGCCCACCATCCTCTGAGAAGGATGACCAAAAGCAAGTAAAATTGAAGTGACCCCCAACCCCAAAGCCATTTCTCAGCTTCAGCTCCATATACCTAGACCCTTTCATCCATCCTTCAAACACCGAACCTTCAACATCACAACAGGCATGTTTGTCTTGGGGCCTTCTAACCCCTTGCTGGAGTTAATACAATATAAAGCCTGCTGGATTTATTGCTTTCATTTGGCTTGGCCAGTGCAATCATTTTCTGCCAAGGGAAACATCAGCAGGGAATAGAGACTGGTAGAAGAACCAGACAAAAACAGGGTCACTCCTTACTACACTGTAAAGCAAACCCGCCATCGGCGTCCATGTATCCAATTCCAGAAAGCTCAGAAACAAGTCCTCCTGACATTAACTTGGCAATTCTATATTCTTGCAGAGGTTCCCGTAGCTTTCTTTGTAAGAAGCTTTCTGAAACCTTGCAGAATTGGGAGAAGTTACCCTCTGAATAACCTATGCAATGTTTCCAACTCTCAGTGTTTCAGGAGGAATTCATAATTAATTCCCCATACCCTCTTTTTCCCTCCTGCAAAACTTCACTCTGTGGTTGGCTCAGTTCCACTCACTAATATCCCATTCATCTCTGGCCTTTCTGCTCAAAGTTTCTTTTATCAGTCACTAGTTCCTGGGGCCAGCTGCTGACCCTGAAGCTTTACATCAACTTTTCTCCCACTGCTAAACTTTGCTTCACTTGGCTTCATTTTCTTAATGCATTTTTATCTGAGATGGAATGACAGGGCTGAGAGGGAGAAGACTGTTCTCCCAAAGCTATGCCCACTCCTGAAAAATGAAAAGGAAAATTGATCAATTAGCTAAGTTCTGTGGGCCTAAAAACAATTTTATTCCCAAGTAATGAAAACTGAGCAAAATTAATGATTCTGAGAGGCCTGAATTATGCAAATAAGTGTCTCCACTTGCCATTCTGTAATGACAAAGGAAGACTCATTCAGTGTGTTCTCCATCTGAACTCCTTCACACTGAACCTTGGTCAGGATGTGGGTAGGAGGCCAGAGGCACCACCGTGGAAGAGTATGGTTGGGATAAATACACAAATAATGAGAAAGTTCAGATCCCAGAAGAGCCCCTCCTTACTCCCTGTCATCCTGTCTTCTACCCCAGCTCTGGCTTTTACGATGGACTCACTGTCTATGGCATTCATTGCTCTTTAAACCCAAAGAGGTTTTGTGTAGAAGATATTGTTTGCTTTTCTTCCTGATAAGGATCCAGTAACATCTTGCCACATAAATCAAAAGATTCTGACAATCCTCCACCCATCAGGCTTCTGCCATTTCTCTGCGACCCAGAAGCTTCCTTCCTCAGGAAACGCAAAAACATACAGAAAGATGCCACATTTCTTCCCCTACGGCAAATACCTGATCTATGTGTGGATCTCCGAGCAGCCAGATTGCTGCATACTCTTTAGTCTGTTATTGGTGTCCATGGCTTCCTTTCAGTAGAACTTCACGGAGCTCTGAACATTAAAAACTCTACTCTTGGGGCATCACCATCTAGAAACTAAGGTATAACTATTATTCCCCCAACTCCCACTCACAGCAGCTTATACCCCCTTACCCCATTGAAAGTCTGCCTTCTTCTCTTACCAGTAGATGGACCCATTCATCTTTGTAGCTCTGAGCATCCTCCTAACAGGGAGCATTCCCAAATAGGTCCTCATTTAGTGGCCTAGAGTTCCATAAATGGCCACTTTTGGTCCTTGAATAACCAACACAAAAAGACAGTAGGGTTGCACAGCTGATTACTCTAAGTGCTGTCAATAAGTTGTACACCTGTATGTAAAAAGTTGAATTGGCAAAAGTTGTGTGATAGATATATTTACAACGATGACAAAAAAAAAAAAAAAAAAGAGAGAGAGTAGCTACTGAGGCTGCTTATGTACAACCAAAAACCTCGTAGAGTTTGATTCCTTGGTTTGGAAGTTTAGGGTCATGGTTTCATGAGACAACCCAATTAATAGGCCTAATAATGTGTTTAGTCCTTTTATTCTGCCTCCTAGTTCATTGCCGAGTGCTTAGGGCCTTAAAAGCTTCCAAGTGGACAATCCAGGGCACGACAATTGGTCTCTATTTGCCTGGAGCAACAGAAGAAGGAGAGTCAGGAACAGAAGGAGAAGACGGACTGTGTGGCTAATTGCCTTCATGAACAATTGCCTCCTTTGCCATGAGACGAGAAGAACTAGATGGTGCTCAGCTATCATTACTGAACATTTTGATAAAAAATTCTGTAAAAGAACCTTGATCAAAAGGGAAAAAATACAGAACAGAACTTCAAATTCTCATGAACTCTATACTTTCTGGAGCCATGGAGGCTTGGTCAACCCCTGAAACAATTGCCCCGAGATAATCTTTAAACCTTAAACCAAAAATATCCCCTGAAGTCTTCTTAAAATAAAAAAAGCTAGCTTAACTAGTAAAAAGTGTCTGCTTAAGAATTATGCTTTTTAAAGAACTATCTATGTGAGACCAAAGTGACAAAAGAAACTCAAAAGATTAGACAGGAACCTTAGGGGGCAGCGGGTGTATGTTACTGGGATAGGAACAACTCAGAAAAGGAGGGTGAGAATAGATGCACAACTAGAAGAATGTAATCAATATCACTACATTGTACATGTGTAGAAATGGTTAAATTGGTATATGTTTTGCTGTGTATATTCTCAATAACAAAATTCAAAAAAAAAACAAAAACAGACATAAGTATGATTAATTCTCATTCTTCATAAGCTCCATTTTAGTCATTTCCTCCTCAACACTGTGAGTGCCCAGGACTCCCAAACAGTTCCCTTTTAGGTCTTGCCTAGGCTGTACAGTTTCCAGAGAGCCGCTTCCTATGGAGCTAATGTGTTAATGCCTGGTTCTTCTACCAACTCATTTTAGCTGATGGCCTACATATAAAGACAGAAATAACAGAGGAAATTTTAGGCACCATCAAGAGCTACTGAGGAAGCTGTTTTTGACCAACAGTAGCCAACACCAATGAAAGAAATATTATTTCTTGGAAGCTTATCTACTCTGTGTGTACATAGAGATACAACTGGATGACTCAGTGTTCTCTGATATTTCTGAGGATAAACATTTCAGGAGTTGTGTCTATGTAGGTCAAATCAATAAAAACCTGTCAAACTTGTAAGTTGAGGAAACTGACTAGATGTTAGCAGCTCTGAGGCAAACCACATAATCAGGATCAAACCAATATCCAGGAGTCCAAGACTTGTTACAGGCAACAGAAAGAAAATCACTCCCTCTTTGGGGGCCTCTGTCTTTACTCGCCACCACTTGTCTTTCAGTTTGTCATACTGTGGTGGCTTGCATGTTGCTGTGATGCTGGAGTAGCTGAAGTAAATGGAAGAAATGATGAAGTAAAAGAGCTGAACAGAAGATTTCAAAGGGCAGCTTGAGGAGACAAAGTGTTATAATGACATGTGCAAGGACCTGGAGTTAGAAAAACAGAAGGGAAGAACACTCTCACCATTTCTCAAGCTGAAAGAACTGAAGAAGAAACTCAAGCCTTGAGTTGCAATATTGAAGAATTCTCTGGGCAAAGTATTGAATGAGACAGGAAGCATCAAAAGAAGATGGAAGGAATACAGAGTCACTGTACCAAAAATAATTGGCTGATGTTCAACCATTTTAGGAGGTAGCATATGATCAAGAGCCGATGGTACTGAAGGAAGAATTGAAGCTGCACTGAAAGGAATGGTGAAAAACAAGCCTCCAGGAATTGACAGAGCATAAACTAAGATGTTTCAACAAACAGATGTAGCACTAGAGGTACTCACTTGTCTATGCCAAGAAATTTAGAAGACAGCTTCCTGTCCAGACAACTGGAAGAGATCCATATTTGTGCCCATTCTAAAAAAGTGTGATCCAAAAAAAAAATGTGGAAATTATCAAACAATATCATTAATATGACCCTAAAAACCCTTTGTTGTCAAGTTGGTTCTGACCGATAGTGAGTATGGGTATTAATATGACATAGAAGTAAAATTTTGATGAAGATCATTAAAAAGTGGTCACAGCAGTACATCAACAGGAAACTGCCAGAAATTCAAGCCAGATTCAGAAGAGGATGTGGAACGAGGGATGTCATTGCTGATGTCAGAGTGGATCTTGTTTGCAAGCAGAGAATACTAGAAAGATGTTTACCTGTGTTTTATTGACCATACAAAGGCACTCAACTGTGTGGATCATAACAAATTATGGGTAACATTGCAAAGAATGAGAATTCCAGAGCACTTAATTCTGCTCATAAGGAACCTGTACATAGACAAAGAGGCAGGTGTTCAAACAGAACAAGGGGATAATGCACAGCTTAAAATCTGAAGAGGTGTG
The DNA here is from genome assembly GCF_030014295.1 of Loxodonta africana. NCBI lineage: Eukaryota > Metazoa > Chordata > Mammalia > Proboscidea > Elephantidae > Loxodonta > Loxodonta africana. The sequence continues at coordinate 25,579,960 of NC_087367.1, forward strand.
CGGTAGGGTTGTATCCTTTCACCATACTTATTCAATCTGTATGTATGTCGAGCAAATAGTCCAAGAAGCTGGACTATACAAAGAAGAGTGAAGCATCAGGATTGAAGGACTATTTTAACAACCTGCGATATGCAGATGACACACCTTGCTTGCTGAAGCAAAGAGGACTTGAAGCACTTCCTGTTGAAGATCAAAGACTACAGCCTTCAGTATGGATTATACCTCAACATAAAGAAAATAAAAATCCTCACAACTGGACCAATAAGCAACATCATGATAAAGAGAGAAAAGGTTGAAGTTGTTGAGGATTTCATCTTACTTGGATCCACAATCAATGCCCTTGGAAGCAGCAGCAGCCGAGAAATCAAATGATGTATACATTGGGCAATCTCCTGCAAAAGACCTCTTTAAAATGTTAAAAAAACAAAGGTGTCGCTTTGAGGACTAAGGTGAACCTGACTCAGGCCATGGTATTTTCAATTGCCTCATATGCATGCAAAAGCAGGACAATGAATAAGGAAGATCGAAGAAGAATTATTGCTTTTGATTATGGTGTTGGTGAAGAATATTGAATATACCGTGGACTTCCAGAAGAACCAACAAATCTGTCTTGGAAGAAGTACAGCCAGAATACTTCTTAGAAGCAAGGATGACGAGACTTTGTCTCATGTAACTTGGACATATTTTCAGGAGGCACCAGTCCCTGGAGAAGGACATCATGCTTGGTAAAGTAGGGAGTCAGTGAAAAAGAGGAAAACTCTTGACGAGATGGACTGACACAGTGGCTGCAACAATGGGCTTAAACATAGCAATGATTGTGAGGATGTCACAGGACTTGGCAGTGTCTTGTTCTATTGTTCATATGGTTGCTGTGAGTCAGAACTGACTTGACAGCACCTAACAACAATAACAACATCTTCATTCAGCTTCCAGATACCGTACTTCTCAATCTAACTTTTTTTTTCTTCTTCTTCTTTCTTTTCCCATATGTCTGTGAAGACCACTCTTATCCTGGCAGTCTGAACTAGTTTCCTAAGGCCGCTGTAACAAATGGCCACGATTTGCTGTCTTAAAACAATAGAAGTTTATTCCGTCACATTTGTGAATGCCAGAAGTCTGAAATCAAGGTGTTAGCAGGGTTGGTTCCTTCAGGAGGCTCTCATCTAAGTTCTGGTGGCTGCTGGTAATCGTTGGTATTCTTTGGCTTATGGCTATATGACTCCAATCTCTGCCTCCATCTTCACATAGCCTTCCCTCTGTGTCTCTGTGTCTTGTTTCTCCTTCTCTTCTAAGGACACCAGTCATTGGATTTAGGACTTACCTTTAATGAAAGATGATCTTATCTTGAGATCATTAATTTAATGACATTTGCAAAGACCTTATTTCCAAATAAGGTCACATTCATAGGTACTGGGTTAGCACTTGGATATATTTTGAGGGGGGACACAATTCAACCCACTACCAACCATCTGTCAGTTTGTCATACCGTGGTGGCTTGCATATTGCTATGATGCTGGAAACTATGCCACTTGTATTTCAAATACCAGCAGGATCACCCAAGGTGGACAATTTTCAGTGGAGCTTCCAGACTAAGACAGACTAGGAAGAAAGGCCTGGAAATCTACTTCTAAAAATTAGCCAATGAAAACCCTATGTATTTCATCAGAATATTGTCTGATATAGTGCTGGAAGACGATCTCCCCAGGTTGGAAGGCACTTAAAATGACTGGGGGAGAGCTGCTTTCTCAAAATACAGTCAATCTTAATGATGCAGATGGAGTAAAGCCTTTGGAACCTTCATTTGTTGATGTGGCAAGAGTCAAAATGAGAAGTAACAGCAGCAAACATCCATTGGTTATCAGAATGTGAAATGCCGTAAGTATGAATCAAGAAAAATTGTAAGCCATCAAAAATGAAATGGAATGATTGAAGATCATATTGCATTGGACAAATGTGCTGCAAAAGTACTGTTTAAAGTTTAAAAAAAAAAAAGAAGGTGTCTTTTTGAGCACTTAGGTGCATCTGACACAAGTCATGTTGTTTTCAATTGCCCCATTGTCATGGATTAAATTATGTCCCCCCAAAAATGTGTGTATCATTTGGGCTGGGCCATGAGTCCCAGTATTGTGTGATTTTCCTTTATGTTATAAATCCTGCCTCTATGATGTTAATGAGGAAAGATGGGTGCCAGTTGTGTTACTGAGGCAGGACTCAACCTACAAGGCTGGATAGTGTCTTGAGGCAATCTCTTGAGATATAAAAGAGAGAAGAGAGCAGAGAGACATGGGGACCTCATACCACCAAGAAAGCAGTGCTGGGAGCAGAGTGTGTCCTTTGGACCCAGGGTCCCTGTGCTGAGAAGCTCCTATTTCGGGACCATTGACGAGAAGGCCAACAGAGAGAGAAAGCCTTCCCCTGGACCTGACACCCTGAATTTGGACTTTTAGCCTACTTTACTGTGAGGAAATAAACTTCTCTTAGTTAAAACCATCCACTTGTGGTATTTCTGTTATAGCAGCAGTAAATGATGAAGACACTCATATACATGCAACAGTTTGATAATGAAAAGGAAAGGCAGAAGAAGAATTGATGCATTCAAACTGTGGTGATGGCAAAGAATATTGAATATATCGTTGCTATGGACTGAATTGTGTCTCCCCAAAATATGTGTTTTGAATCCTAACCCCATTCCTGTAGTTACAACCTCATTTGGGAATGGGTTTCCTTTGTTATGTTAATGAGACAGTATTAGTGGAGGACGTGTTTTAAGTCAATCTCTTTTATAAAAAAGATATAAAAGAGCAGAGTGAGCAAGCAACCAAGCAAGCAAGGAGAAATGGGGGAAGACAGATGCCATGCCACACGATTGCCAAGGAATAGAAGCTGAAAAGGGACAAGGACCTTCTAAAGCTGACAGAGAGAGAAAGCCTTCCCGTAGAGCTGGCACCCTGAATTCAGACTTCTAGCCTCCTAAACTGTGAGAAGATAAATTTCTGTTTGTTAAAGCTGCCACTTGTGGTATTTTTGTTATAACAGCACTAGGTAACTAAGACAACTGGACTGTCAAAAAAATGAACAAATTGGTTTTAGAAGAAACTCCTTAGAAGTGAGGATGGTGAGACTTCGACTTACTTACTTCGAACATGTCATCCAGAAAGACCAGTAGCTAGAAAAGGATATCATGTTTGGTAAAGCAGAGGGTCAGCAAAGATGAAGGAAACCCTCAATGAGATGAATTGACACAACGGCTGCAACAATCGATCATGAAGATGGCACAGGACTGGGCAACATTTCATTCTGTTGTACATAAGGTTGCTGTTAGTTGGTGCCAACTTGATAGCAACTAACAGCAATTCAACCCACTACACAGTCTAAGGTAGGTAGTATAAATTGGTGGTAAGAGTCGTACATATAATTTTGAAGACTTGCATTCCTGGGCTGGTGTCCCACTTCTGCCACTGACTGGCTGTGCGGATTTTGGTTCAGTGTTGTAATGCTCTGTGCTTCATTTTCCCTCGTTTTTAAAATGTTTTTTTTTTTTCATATTAGTATAAAAATCCTTTTTAACGGTATAAACAAAAATGAAACCAAACCAAACCTGCTGCCGTCAAGTCGATTTCGACTCATAGCAATCCTATAGGACAGAGTACAGCTGCCCCATAGAGTTCCCAAGGAGTGCCTGACGGATTCAAACTGCCAACCTTTTGGTTAGCAGCTGTAGCACTTAACCACTACGCCACCAGGGTTTTCATAGTATGGGGACTATTAAAGCAAAATTTAACAGTCGCAATATTCAGAAGAGTTCCTAGCAAAGAAAAGTGACAAGCAATAGAACATTTCATTTCCTTTCCTCCAATCTTACCCATCCCGTAAAGTGAAACTTCATGGGCCTTGCCTTGTTCTTCTTCAATACCTGGTGTCTGAGGCAGTCACTGGGCACTCCTGCTAGTTGTAATTATCTAAAAAAAAAAAAAATTTTTTTTTTTTTAAGAATATGCTATACAGACTTCCGGCCAACATGGCACCATAGACAGAAGCACCATGCTGTCCCTCCACAGCAAAGGCCCAAAAAACTAAGTAAAACAGAGACAAATGTCATTCCTGGAACCTGAAGTGGCAAATGAAGAGATAAAGAACTCAGCCAAGTACCCAATGGAATAAGAAACTGACAAAGGACAGAGAGTGAGGAGAGATACATGCAGAGGGCTACATCGGCTAACACAGCATGGATCCATCATCTTGGACTCCCGTCAGGGCTGAGCAGACAGGGAGCATCATGGGAAAGCAGCTTCATGAAACTCCCAGCAGGAGGCAGAGCACCCGGTAACCAGTGACACACGCTTTCCCAACCCCCATTCTCTCCCTGCTGCTCTACCTCTGAGCCTCCTGGCTGGCTGTGGTGGCTCAGCCTGCCAGGAATTGTAGGGTCCGTGCTGCTTGGATTTGCCCCACCCACATCGGAGATTGGCTGACAGAGTAGGAGAAAGCAGCTTCACAAAGTTCCCAGCAGGAGACAGAGCACCAGGTAATGAGCGATATATGCTTTCCTAAGCTCCCCACTACTTCAGCCTCCTCTGCCTCCCACCAGCAGCAATCTCTCGGCCAGGAGGCAACCACTTTGGCCTCAGGCTGCTTGGATTCGCCCTGTCCTCACTGGCCGTGTCCCTGAGCTGTTGGTTCTTTCCCTCTCTTTTGGTTTCCCTTAGCACTCTTTTTTTGGTTTCTTCTGTGCCTCCTACCACCTCCCCCTCCTTTCTCTGGAACATGTGGCTCTGTGTACTATCTTTGCTTCTTCTTGAAAGGCTGTGAAGCCATGCTCAACTGAGGAACCATTCCCCTGGCCCTCGACACCACACTGGTGGGATCCCTGGGGCTTTTTCCCCCCTTGTTTTGCTTTATTCTGTTTTGTTTTGTTTTATGTGTTTTCTTTTTCTTTTCATAGCTTGGGAACCCCTTCTAGCACGGCTGAACTGCATAGCTTAGTAGCCACTCCCCTAATCTGCGCAGCTGTGTAGGTGGGATCCCTGGGGACGTTTCTTTTTTCCCTCTTTTTTTCTTTTCTCTCTCTTTTTCCCTTTCTGTCTTTCTTCATTTCTCAGTTCTCGTCTCTCTACACTCACCTTCTTTTTCTGTCTCTTGAGTACCTGGTGCTGTGTGACATCTATAACCCCTCTAGCTGGGCTATACTGCACAGCCTGGGAGCTACTTCTCCAGTTTTAGCCTCCTTACAAGTTGGACTCTGGGACTCCTGAGGGCTTTTCTTTCCTTTTCCAAATTTTTACCTAGTTATTTTTTTCTTCCTTTTTCCCTTTTTCTTTCTTTCTTTCTTTTTTTCCTTTTCTCCATTTCTCGGTTTCTCATCTATCCATTCAGAAGGCAAGCTCCCTTAGCACTGTATTTTTTCTTTATTTGTTTGCTTATTTGTGTTTGGCTCCTGTTTCTCTCTTCTCTTTCCCATACCCCTATTAACTCCACACATCACAACCTCCCACCTCTTTCCTTCCTACCTGCACCATGCACTGAGCATCACACCCCCAAGCAGCACAGGCACGGCCTACTGGAACCTGCCCAGAACTGATTCCTGGTCCACCCTATTGGCCTAGTACGTGACACAAACAACCCATTCCAGCCCCTCCCCTTCAGCAGGATCTTCCCTGCTGCACCAAAGCTGAATGACTGGCCCTGCCCATTGGACAAGGAGGTAGAAAGTACTGTGACTACAGATGAGTAAACAACAAAGAACACACAGCCTGCCTGCTCAGACTTAACCAAATAAAACAAATCAAAACAAACAAACAAAAAACAGGGCAAAACAAATATACAACCAAAAAATGAAGAAAATAACTACTGAATGTCCTGAGGACAGCAGATAATATATAAAAAAAAAACAAAGCATATAAAAAACAGGATAGGATGGCTCCAGTAGGAGTCCAAGATAAAACACCAGATGACTTTCCAGTAGAAGAAAAGACAATAGAACTATCTGATAGGGAATTCAAATCTCTCATATTCAGAGTGATCCAAGAGTTGAATCAAAAAGCAGACAAAAATGAGGAAAAAATTAGACAAATTTATGGAAAAGGCAGAAAATTCATGGAAAATACAGACAAAAAAATGTAAAAATTCAGGGAAATAATACAGGAACAAAATGTCAAAATAAATTCACAGCTATAAGTCATTCAAAAATAACAATTAGAAATCCAAAAGATAAACAACAAGATTTCAGAAATGGACAGTGTCATAGAACGGCTGAGGAGCAGGTATGAAACATGGGAAGACAGAATCAAGGAAATTGAAGACAAACACTTGGATACAAGTGAGTTTGAGGAAAAATCAGAAAAAAGAAAGAAAAATGAAGAAATTATTTGGGAGAGGTCGGGGCCAAGATGGCTGACTAGGTAGACGCTACCTCAGATCCCTCTTGCAACAAAGACTCAGAAAAACAAGTGAATCGATCACATACATGACAATCTACAAACCCTGAACAACAAACACAGATTTAAAGAGTTGACCTCAGTGACAGAGACGGAGAATGAACAACTACGGGAAGCAGCGACTGTTTTCGGAGCCTGGAGCCAGCGTCCCAGTCAGTGATGGCTCGGAGACAGCAGTCGATATCAAACCACATAAAGAAGCAGACCATGACAGCTTCTACAACCCCCCAAACAAAAGAATCAAAATCTTTCCCAAATGAAGATACAATCCTGGAATTATCAGATACAGAATATAAAAAACTAATTTACAGAATGCTTCAAGACATCAGGGATGATCTCAGAAATGAAATAAGGCAAACTGCAGAAAAAGCCAAGGAACACAGTGATAAAACTGTTGAAGAACTCAAAAAGATTATTCAAGAACATAGTGGAAAAATTAATAAGTTGCAAGAATCCATAGAGAGACAGCATGCAGAAATCCAAAAGATTAACAATAAAATTACAGAATTAGACAATGCAATAGGAAGTCAGAGGAGCAGACTCGAACAATTAGAATGCAGAGTGGGAAATCTGGAGGACCAGGGAATTAACACCAACATAGCTGGAAAAAAAATCAGATAAAAGAATTAAAAAAAAATGAAGAAACCCTAAGAATCATGTGGGACTCTATCAAGAAGGATAACTTGCATGTGATTGGAGTCCCAGAACAGGGAGGGAGGACAGAAAACACAGAGAAAATAGTTGAAGATCTGCTGACAGAAAACTTCCCCAACATCATGAAAGACGAAAGGATATCTATCCAAGATGCTTATCGAACCCCATTTAAGATTGATCCAAAAAGAAAAACACCAAGACATATTATCATCAAACTTGCCAAAACCAAAGATAAAGAGAAAATTTTAAAAGCAGCCAGGGATAAAAGAAAGGTCTCCTTCAAGGGAGAATCAATAAGAATAAGTTCTTTTTTTACTCAGCAGAAACCATACAGGCAAGAAGGCAATGGGATGACATATACAGAGCACTGAAGGAGAAAAACTGCCAGCCAAGGATCATATATCCAGCAAAACTCTCTCTGAAATATGAAGGCAAAATTAAGATATTTACAGATAAACACAAGCTTAGAGAATTTGCAAAAACCAAACCAAAGCTGCAAGAAATACTAAAACCAATAATATCAGATACAAGCACAACACAAGGTCACAGAACAGAACATCCTGATATCAACTCAAATAGGGAAATCACAAAAACAAATTAAGATTAAAAAAAAAAATGCTCAAAACAGGGAATCATTGAAGTCAATATGTAAAAGATCACAATAATCAAAAAGAGGGACCAAATACAGGTGGCATAGAACCGCCATATGGAGAGGGATACAAGGCGATACAGGACAATACAAGTTAGGTTTTTATTTAGAAAAATAGGGGTAAATATTAAGGTAACCACAAAGAGGTATAACAACTCCATAACTCAAAATAAAAGCCAAGAAAAACGTAACGACTCATCAAACATAAAGTCAAATACTATGAAAATAAGGATCTCACAATTTACTGAGAAAAACATCTCAGCACAAAAAAGTAAGTGGAAAAATGAAATTGTCAACAACACACATAAAAAGGCATCAAAATGACAACACTAAACACTTATCTATAATTATGCTGAATGTAAATGGACTAAATGCACCAATAAAGAGACAGAGAGTCTCAGACTGGATAAAGAAACACGATCCGTCTATATGCTGCCTACAAGAGACACACCTTAGACTCAGAGACACAAACAAACTAAAACTCAAAGGATGGAAAAAAATATATCAAGCAAACAATAAGCAAAAAAGAAGAGGAGTAGCAATATTAATTTCTGACAAAATAGACTTTAAACTTAAATCCACCACAAAGGATAAAGAAGGACACTATATAATGATAAAAGGGACAATTGATCAGGAAGATATAACCATATTAAATATTTATGCACCCAATGACAGGGCTGCAAGATACATAAATCAAATTTTAACAGAACTGAAAAGTGAGATAGACACCTCCACAATTATAGTAGGAGACTTCAACACACCACTTTCGGAGAAGGACAGGACATCCAGTAAGAAGCTCAATAGAGACACGGAAGACCTACTTACAACAATCAACCAACTTGACCTCATTGACTTATACAGAACTCTCCACCCAACCGCTGCAAAGTACACTTTTTTTTCTAGCGCACATGGAACATTCTCTAGAATAGACCACATATTAGGTCATAAAACAAACCTTTGCAGAATCCAAAACATCGAAATATTACAAAGCATCTTCTCAGACCACAAGGCAATAAAAGTAGAAATCAATAACAGAAAAACGAGGGAAAAGAAATCAAATACTTGGAAACTGAACAATACCCTCCCGAAAAAAGACTGGGTTATAGAAGATGTTAAGGAGGGAATAAGGAAATTCATAGAATGCAACGAGAATGAAAATACTTCCTATCAAAACCTCTGGGACACAGCAAAAGCAGTGCTCAGAGGCCAATTTATATCGATAAATGCACACATACAAAAAGAAGAAAGAGCCAAAAGCAGAGAACTGTCCCTACAACTGGAACAAATAGAAAGTGAGCAACAAAAGAATCCATCAGGCACCAGAAGAAAACAAATAATAAAAATTAGAGCTGAACTAAATGAATTAGAGAACAGAAAAACAATTCAAAGAATTAACAAAGCCAAAAGCTGGTTCTTCGAAAAAATTAACAAAATCGGTAAACCATTGGCTAGGCTGCCTGAAAAAATACAGGGAAGGAAACAAATAACCCAAATAAGAAATGAGAAGGACCACATCACAACAGACCCAACTGAAATTAAAAGAATCATATCAGATTATTACGAAAAATTGTACTCTAACAAATTTGAAAACCTAGAAGAAATGGATGAATTCCTGGAAAAACACTACCTACCTAAACTAACACAATCAGAAGTAGAACAACTAAATAGACCCATAACAAAAAAAGAGATTGAAAAGGTAATCAAAAAACTTCCAACAAAAAAAAGCCCTGGCCCGGATGGCTATACTGCAGAGTTCTACCAAACTTTCAGAGAAGAGATAACACCACTACTACTAAAGGTATTTCAAAGCATAGAAAATGACGGAATACTACCCAACTCATTCTATGAAGCCACCATCTCCCTGATACCAAAACCAGGTAAAGACATCACAAAAAAAGAAAATTATAGACCTATATCCCTCATGAACATAGATGCAAAAATCCTCAACAAAATTCTAGCCAATAGAATTCAACAACATATCAAAAAAATAATTCACCACGACCAAGTGGGATTTATACCAGGTATGCAAGGCTGGTTTAATATTAGAAAAACCATTAATGTAATCCACCATATAAAAAGAACAAAAGACAAAAACCACATGATCTTATCAGTTGATGCAGAAAAGGCATTTGACAAAGTCCAACACCCATTTATGACAAAAACTCTCACCAAAATAGGAATTGAAGGAAAATTCCTCAACATAATAAAGGGCATCTATGCAAAGCCAACAGCCAACATCACTCTAAATGGAGAGAGCCTGAAAGCATTTCCCCTGAGAACGGGAACCAGACAAGGATGCCCTTTATCACCGCTCTTATTCAACATTGTGCTAGAAGTCCTAGCAGGAGCAATTAGGCTAGACAAAGAAATAAAGGGCATCCGGATTGGCAAAGAGGAAGTAAAATTATCTCTATTTGCAGATGACATGATCTTATATGGAGAAAACCCCAAGGAATCCTCCAGAAAACTACTGAAACTAATAGAAGAGTTTGGCAGAGTCTCAGGTTATAAGATAAACATACAAAATTCACTTGGATTCCGCTACATCAATGAAAAGAACATCGAAGAAGAAATAACCAAATCAATACCATTCAGAGTAGCCCCCAAGAAGGTAAAATACTTAGGAATAAATCTTACCAAAGATGTAAAAGACCTATACAAAGAAAACTACAAAGCTCTACTACAAGAAATTCAAAAGGACATACTTAAGTGGAAAAACATACCTTGCTCATGGATAGGAAGACTTAACATAGTAAAAATGTCTATTCTACCAAAAGCCATCTATACATACAATGCACTTCCGATCCAAATTCCAATGTCATTTTTTAAGGTGATAGAGAAACAAATCACCAACTTCATATGGAAGGGAAAGAAGCCTCGGATAAGTAAAGCATTACTGAAAAAGAAGAAGAAAGTGGGAGGCCTCACTCTACCTGATTTCAGAACCTATTATACAGCCACAGTGTCAAAACAGCCTGGTACTGGTACAACAACAGGCACATAGACCAGTGGAAAAGAATTGAGAACCCAGATATAAATCCATCCACATATGAGCAGCTGATATTTGACAAAGGCCCAGTGTCAGTTAATTGGGGAAAAGATAGTCTTTTTAACAAATGGTGCTGGCATAACTGGATATCCATTTGCAAAAGAATGAAACAGGACCCATACCTCACACCATGCACAAAAACTAACTCCAAGTGGATCAAAGACCTAAACATAAAGACTAAAACGATAAAGATCATGGAAGAAAAAATAGGGACAACCTTAGGAGCCCTAATACAAGGCGTAAACAGAATACAAAACATTACCAAAAATGATGAAGAGAAACCCGATAACTGGGAGCTCCTAAAAATCAAACACCTATGCTCATCTAAAGACTTGACCAAAAGAGTAAAAAGACCACCTACAGACTGGGAAAGAATTTTCAGCTATGACATCTCCGACCAGCGCCTGATCTCTAAAATCTATATGATTCTGTCAAAACTCAACCACAAAAAGACAAACGACCCAATCAAGAAGTGGGCAAAGAATATGAACACACACTTCACTAAAGAAGATATTCAGGCAGCCAACAGATACATGAGAAAATGCTCTCGATCATTAGCCATTAGAGAAATGCAAATTAAAACTACGATGAGATTCCATCTCACTCCAACAAGGCTGGCATTAATCCAAAAAACACAAAATAATAAATGTTGGAGAGGCTGCAGAGAGATTGGAACTCTTATACACTGCTGGTGGAAATGTAAAATGGTACAGTCACTTTGGAAATGTATCTGGCGGTGTCTTAAACAGTTAGAAATAGAACTACCATACAACCCAGAAATCCCACTCATTGGAATATACCCTAGAGAAATAAGAGCCTTCACACAAACAGATATTTGCACACCCATGTTTATTGCAGCTCTGTTTACAATAGCAAAAAGCTGGAAGCAACCAAGGTGTCCATCAACGGATGAATGGTTAAATAAATTGTGGTATATTCACACAATGGAATACTACACATCAATAAAGAACAGTGACGAATCTCTGAAACATTTCATAACATGGAGGAACCTGGAAGGCATTATGCTGAGCGAAATTAGAGGCAAAAGGGCAAATATTGTATAAGACCACTATTATAAAATCTTGAGAAATAGTATAAACTGAGAAGAGCACATACTTTTGTGGTTACGAGGCGGGGAGAGAGGGAGGGTGGGAGAGGGTTTTTTACTGATTAATTAGTAGCTAAGAACTGCTTTAGGTGAAGGGAAGGACAATACTCAATACATGGAAGGTCAGCTCAACTGGACTGGACCAAAAGCAAAGCAGTTTCTGGGATAAACTGAATGCTTCAAAGGTCATTGGAGCAATGGCGGAGGTTTGGGGACCATGGTTTACAGAGACTTCTAAGTCAATTGGCAAAATAATTCTATTATGAAAACATTCTGCATCCCACTTTGAAATGTGGCGTCTGGGGTCTTAAATGGTAACAAGCGGCCAACTAAGATGCATCAATTGGTTTCAACCCACCTGGAGCAAAGGAGAATGAAGAACACCAAGGTCACACGACAACTATGAGCCCAAGAGACAGAAAGGGCCACATGAACCAGAGACTTACATCATCCTGAGACCAGAAGAACTAAATGGTGCCCGGCCACAACCGATGACTGCCCTGACAGGGAGCAGAACAGAGAACCCCTGAGGGAGCAGGACATCAGTGGGATGCAGACCCCAAATTCTCACAAAAAGACCATACTTAATGGTCTGACTGAGACTAGAGGAATCCCGGCAGTCATGGTCCCCAAACCTTCTGTTGGCCCAGGACAGGAACCATTCCCGAAGACAACTCATCAGACATGGAAGGGACTAGACAGTGGGTAGGAGAGAGATGCTGATGAAGAGTGAGCTAATTATATTAGGTGGACACTTGAGACTGTGTTGGCATCTCCTGTCTGGAGGGGAGATAGGAGGATAGAGAGAGTTGGAAGCTGGCAAAATTGTCACGAAAGGAGAGACTGGAAGGGCTGACTCATTAGGGGGAGAGCAAGTGGGAGTATGGAATAAGGTGTATATAAACTTATATGTGACAGTCTGACTTGATTTGTAAATGTTCACTTGAAGCTCAATAAAAGTTAATAAAAAAAAAAAAGAAACAAATGAACAAAAAAAAAAGAAATTATTTGGGATACAATCAAAAGCAAAAATTTTTGTGTGATCTGGGTTCCAGAACAGGGAGAGAAAATGGAAAACACAGAGAGGATCATTGAAGAATTGCTGAAAGAAAACTTCCCTAATATCATGAATGATGAAAAGCTGACGATCCAAGAAGCTCAACGAACTCCATATAGGATAGATCCCAAAAGAAAAACACCAAGGCATATCATAATCATACTTGCTAAAACAAGACAAAGAAAAAATCCCATGAGCAACTTGAGAAAAACAAAAAGTCACATACAGAGGAGAAAAAATAAGACTAAGCTCTGATTATTCGGCAGAAACTCTGCAGGCAAAAAGGCAATGAGATGAATATATAAAATCTTGAAAGAAAAACATTGCCAAATCCTGCAAAAGTCTCATTCAAATATGATAGTGAAATTAGGACATTTCCAGATAAACAGAAATTAAAGGAATATGCAAAAACCAAACCAAACTTACAAGAATTATTAAAGGGAGTCCTTCGGTCTGAGAACAAACAGCGACAGACCACAGCCTGAATCTAGGATGCAAGAGTGTACCAGCCAGATACCAACCTAGGAAATGAACTCTCAAGGACTATCCAAAACCGAAAGAATTGCAACAGGGAACCAGAGAGGTTAATCTGTAAATGACAACAACGTCAGAACAATAAAAGAGGGAATAAATTGTATAGGCATTGAACTTTCTAATGGAGAGGAAAGAAAGGCGATACCAAGTAATACTAGACTGGCTCAAACCTAAGATGATAAGGGTGCCACGAAGAAAGTTAACAAACCTACTCATTAAAATAAAGGACAAAAACATAAAGTCTCAATAAAAACAAAATCTACAAAAGCAAAAGAAATTAAAAAAAAAAATCCACACACACAAAAAAGGAACTTAGCACAGGAGAGTAAGAGGAAAAAAGAAAATGTTAGCACCACAAAAAGAAACACTACAAAATGACAACAATAAACTCACACCTATCATTAATTACACTGAATGTAAATGGCCTAAATACACCCATAAAGAGACACAGAGTGACAGAATGGATTAAAAAAACAGGATCCATCAATATGCCATCTACAAGAGACAAACCTTAGAAACAATGATGTAAATTTATTAAAAATCAAAGGATGGAAAAAATATATCAAGCAAATAACTACCAAAAAAGAGCAGGAGTGGCAATACTAATCTCACATAAGATAGACTTTAAAACAAAATCCACCATAAAAGACAAAGAAGGGCACTATATAATGATTAAAGGAATGATCCATCATGAAGACTTAACCATAATAAACATCTATGCACCCAATGACAGGACTCCTAAATACATAAAACAAACTCTAACAGCACTGAAAAGAGAAATTGACAGTTCCACAATAATAGTAGGAGACTTCAGCACACCACTGTCAGTAAAGAACAGAACATCTAGAAAGAAACTCAACAAAGGTACAGAAGAGCTGGAGAGCACAATCGGCCAACTTGATCTCATAGATATATATAGAACACTCCACCCAACAGCTGCAAAGTACACATTCTTTTCCAACGTACATGGAACGTTCTCCAGAAAGGACCATATCTTAGGCCACAGAGCAACACTCAACAAAATCCAAAACACTGAGATAATACAAAGTATCTTCTCTGACCACGATGCCATCAAAGTAGAAATTAACAACAGAAAGAGGAAGGAAAAAAATCAATTACATGGAAACTGAATAATACCCTGCTTAAAAACCACTGGGTAATAAAGGATGTAATTAAAAAGTTCCTAGAATCAAATGAGAATGAAAACACAGCATACCAAAACCTTTGGGACACAGCAAAGGCAGCCCTCAGAGTTCAGTTTATAGCACTAGATGCACACATCAAAAAAGATGAAAGGGAAAAAATAAAAACATTGGTTACACAACTTGAACAAATAGAAAGAGAACAGCAAAAGAAGCCCACAGCCACCAGAAGAAAGGAAATAATAAAGATCAGAGCAGAAATAAATGAAATAGAGAAGAGAAAAACGATAGAATCAACAAAACCAGAAGTTGGTTCTTTGAAAGAATCGACAAAATTGACAAACTGACAAAAGAAAAACACGAGAGGACATAAATAACCCAAATAAGACATGAAGTGGGGGACATTACAACAGACTCAACTGAAATAAAAAGGCTCATAACAGAGTATTATGAAAAACTATACTCCAATAAATTTGAAAACCTGGAGGAAATGGGCGAATTCATAGAAACGTGTGACCTACCCAAACTAACACAAAATGATGTTGAAAATCAGAACAGACCCGTAACAAGAGAAGAGATTGACAAGGTAATAAAATAAAAACCCCCAACCAAAAAAAAAAAAAAAAAACAACAAAAAAAACACACCCTGGCCCAGATGGCTCTACTGGAGAATTCTACCAAAATTCAGAGAACAGCTTACACCAGTAGTACTCAAATTGTTTCAGAACATAGAAAAGAAGCAATACTTCCAAATTCATTCTATGAAGCCAGCATAACCCTGATACCAAAACCAGGCAAAGACACCATAAAAAGAGAAAATTACAGACTAATATCTCTCATGAGTATAGATGCAAAAATTCTCAACAAAATTATAGCCAATAGAATTCAGCATCATATCAAAAAATTACTATACCACGACCAAGTAGGAATCATACCCGGTATGCAAGGATGGTTCAACATTAGAAAATCAATCAATGGAATTCACCACATAAATAAAAGGAAAGAAAAGAATCACATGATCATCTCAATCGATGCAGAAAAGGTGTTCAATAAAGTCCAACATCCATTCCTGATTAAAAACTCTCAATAAAATAGATACGGAAGGCAAATTTCTCAACATGGTAAAGGGCATCTATGCAAAACCAACTGCAATATCATTTGCAGTGGAGAGAGGCTGCAAACATTCCCCTTGAGAACAGGAGCAAGACAAGGATGCCCTTTATCACCAACTCCTATTTAACATTGCGTTGGAAGTCTTAGCTAGAGCAACAAGGCAAGAAACAGATATAAAGGGCATCCAAGTTGGTAATGAAGAAGTTAAACTGTCCCTATTTACAGATGATTTGATCCAGCAATCCCACTCCTAGGAATATATCCTAGAGAAATGAGAGTCATCACATGAATAGACATATATACACCCATGTTCACTGCAGCATTGTTCGCAGCAGCAAAAAGATGGAAGCAGCCTAGACGCCCATTAACAGATGAATGGATAAACAAACTGTTGTACATACACACAGTGGAGTATGTACAATGATAAAGAGCAACGATGAATCTGTGAAGCATCTCATAACATGGATGCATCTGGAGGGCATTATGCTGAGTGAAGTAAGTCAATCACCAAAGGACAAATATTTCGCGAGACCACTACTGTAAAAACTCATGAAAAGGTTTACATACAAAAAGAAACAGTATTTGATTGTTATGAGGGAGGGGAGGGGTAGGGATGGAAAAATACTTAATAGACAATAGATAAGTTGTAACTTTGGCAAAGGGTAAGACAGTACACAATACTGGGGAAGCCAGCACAACCTGTACAAGGCAAGGCCATGGTAGCTCCATAGACACATCCAAACTTCCTGAGGGACCGAATGCTGGGCTGAGGGCTGTGGGGACCATGGTCTCAGGGAACATCTAGCTCAACTGGCATAACAGAGTTTATAAAGGATATGTTCTACATTCTACTTTGGTGAATAGTGTCTGGAGTCTTAAAAGCCTGTGAGCGGCCACCTAGGATCCTCCGCTGGTCTCACCCCTTCAGGAGCAAGGAAGAACAAAGAAAACTAAAGAGATGAGGGAAAGATTAGTCCAAAGGGCTAATGGACCACATCTACCACGGCCTCCACCAGACTGAATCCAGTACAACTAGATGGTGCCCGGCTACCACCACTGACTGCTCTGACAGGGATCACAATAGAGGGTCCCAGACAGAGCTGGAGAAAAATGTAGAACAAAATTCTACCTCAAAAAGAAAGACCAGATTTGCTGGCCTGACAGAGACTGGAGAAACCCTGAGAGTATGGTCCCTGGGCACCCTTTCAGCTCAGTAATGAGGCCGCTCCTGAGGTTCACCCCTCAGCCAAAGATTGAACAGTCCCATGGAACAAAACAAGACTAAAGGGGTGCACCAGCCCTGGGGCAGGGACTGGAAGGTAGGAGGGAACAGGACAGCTGGTAATAGGGAACCCAGGGTTGAGAAGGGAGAGTATTGACATGTCGTGGTGTTGTTAACCAGTGTCATACAACAATGTGTGTACTGTTTGATGAGAAACTAGTTTGTTCTGTAAACCTTCATCTAAAGTTCAATAAAAAAAAAAATTAAAAAAAAAAAAGAATATGCTATACAGGCAGTCCCTGGTTTACAACAGATTTGAGTTACAACAAACCACGCTTATGACCATCTTTTTTTTTTTATATATACATCTTATTGTTAGCAATATGTACTGTATACAATGTTGCAGTGCATAATTTGCTGATATTACCATTCTCAGGTGTTCACTTGCAGTTGTTCAATTTTATGATTTACTGTTCAAAACACTGCCATTTAGATTTAGTTTTCTAAACTAAATCATGGGTTCATTGCTTGAAAACATGGACCCAAACGCTGATCACTTTGCTAAAGTCGATAGGCAGATTTGGGAAGCAGTGAGATGTTACTGTGAAACCTATGAAGAAAACAGAAAAGTATCACACAGACAACTCTCACTAATTTTATGACTGGAAATGCCATCCCCATTCCCAGGGATAATCCAGAACCTTCCACAAGTGGAGTTACTTGTGCAATTGGCAAAATGCCAAAGTCATCCAACTCTTCTTCATTGTCAGAGTAAATACGATTTGTGTATTTTTTTACATATATATTATGTATTAGAATATATCAGCAAGTTCATATGTCATATTTCCAACCCCCAAAGACAAAGTTCAGGTTTATAAAGATAATGATAATAAAACACAATAATAATGAAAACTAAAAAAAAAAAAAAAGAGGTATTCAATTTATGTCAGAACTGACTGACTACAGACTGGTCAGAAAAGAACCTTGTGGTAAGCTGGGGACAACCTCTGTTTCCCCAACCATGTTGTAAGTGCACACCTAATTCTTCTTTGTATGTTTTATAGAACCGTTTGACACTTTGCTTTCAATAGGTAATCAATGTATGTTTGTTAATTACCAAACTTGTTGTGAGGTGCTGCCAAGTCAGTTCCCACTTATAGTGGCCTTATTATAACAGAAAGAAATGTTGCCTGGTCCAGCATTATCCTCACAGCCATTGCTATGTTTGAGCCCATTGTTATAGCCGCTGTGTCAATCCATCTCATAGGACCTCTCCCTCTTTTTTGCTGACCCTCTACTTTACCAAGCATGATGTCCTTCACCAGAGATTGGTCCCTCCTGATGATAGTTGCAAAGAAAACAAGATAAAGTCTCATCATCCTCATTTCTACAGAGCACTCTGGCAGTACTCCTTCCAAGACTGATTTGTTTGTTCTTCTGGAAGTTCATGGTATATTCAATATGCTTCACCAACATCAGAATTTGGAAGCATCAATTCTTCTTTGGTCTTCCTTTTTTATTGTCCACCTTTCACATGCTTATGAGGAGATTGAAAACACCATGGCTTGGGTCAGGTGCCCCTTAGTCATCAAAATGACATCTTTGCTTTTTAAGATTTAAAAAAGTCTTTTTCTACAGATTTGCCCAGCACAATACGTTGCTAGATTTCTTTATATTGCTGATCCCATGGGCATTAACTCTTGATCCAACTAGAATAAAATCCTTGACATCTTAAATTTCTTCGCTGTTTATCATGGTGGTGTTCATGGGCCCAGATGTTAAGATTTTTGTTTTCTTCACATTCAAGTGTAATTTATACTGAAGGCTGTATATAGTCTTTTACCTTAATCGGTAAGTGCTTCAAGTCATCTTCTATTCTGAAAGCAAGCTTGTGTCATCTGCATATTGCAGGTTGCTAATGAATCTTCCTCCAACTATGGTGTTACATTCTTCTCAGATGTGCAGATTCTCAGATTATTTGCTCAGCATACAGGTTGAATAATGAAAATCGCATATTTAAAGACTTCCAGAGAAGGGAAAAAACGTTCCTGGGAAATTTTCATTTGTGTAAATGAAAAGGCAGGACCCACAATTTAAGCTGATTCATGTTCCTCTTAGTTTGATGAGAATTTTGCTTTGGGGATCAGGCCATTCCAGGTTGCTAGAAATTAAATGGCTGGAACAAAAGTGTCAGAATCAGGCCAGTCAAGATAAGGTCTGGGCAGGAGGAAAAGAAGTATGGTCTGGAGTCTGAGGGAGCAGCAGGAAATTCCCAGGATGTTGGCAGGAAGGGAACAGGAAGATTTGGGGACCATGACTCTCAGAAACCTGTAGGCTTACTTTCTGGGAGAGTGTCTCATCGATTTTGTTTTAACAACTCTGTGGTAGAGTCTTGTGCCTTTTCCTGGCAGAATGTCTGGGTCATTGTAGCATAGTTGCTTGGTTAGTCGATTTGAGACTTAAATCTCTCTGGTCAGGCCCTCTCATCTGCTTTAGCCACCAACGTCCTGTGCTCACGATGACCTGGGAGCCTGCAGAGGGGTCTGCACTCTTGATGGGCTTTGGGGCTATGCCTTGGGCCTTCTCCTTGTTGGAACTCACTCTCTCTAAAGGATGGTATGAGCCTGTGCTGCAGGAACCCTGACACCCTCTTTCAAGGTCTTGGGTGCTTCCAGCAAGGCACTGGAGCTGCCCTTTGAGAAAGTCCCTGGCCCACTACATGAAAGGTAAATGTGGTTGGCTGTGTTTAGCTGGCAGAGGTACAGCCATGCCAGGTTCACACTTGTCTCTCTTTTGAGCCAAAGCCTTATGAGGCAATGGACACCATTACCATTCAGGGATGTACTGGAGCCAACTTGCACCACTTCTTGAGAGTCTGTTGTCTGCATCTCTTCCAAACTCTGCATCCAGTGACTTCACGTTAAACCAGTTGCCACTGAGTCGATTCTGACTCATGGCAACCCTATGTGTGTCAGAGTAGAACTGTGCTCCATAAAGTTTTCAGTGGTTGATTTGTCAAAGTAGTTGGCCAGGCCTTTAATCCTTGGCCCTTTTGGGTAGGCTCGAACCTCCAACCTTTCAGTTAGCAGCCAAGCATGTTAACAATCTGTACCACCCAGGGACTGACTTCAAGTTAGTAGCTTGGAATTAGCCATTGCAAACTACAAATCAGGGTTTTGTTTTTTCTTTTTCTCAAACAGCAAGTTGTTAAACACTTATCAGAACACCACTGCCATGTTAGTAAATCCAATGGTCAGTTCTCAGTCCTCATCCTACCTGACTTATCAGCATGATGACTCCATCTTTCCGAGAACACTCTCCTCCCTCAGCTTTCAGGAGATCATGTTTCTTAATCTGCTTTGCTCATTCCTTCCCTTTTCTCTGATCTCTCAATATTGGAGTATCCCAGGATTCTTTCTTGGACCACTTCTCTTTTTTCTCTACTTTCATTCCTTGGTAGTCTCATTCAGTTGCATGTCTCTAAATTACATCTATATGCTGAGGACTTAAAAATATATTCCCAACTTGGACCTCTTCTCTGAATTCCAAGCCTGCATAGCCAGTTGTCTACTCTGGATATCACTTGCATATCTAATAGACATCTCAACTTAAAATGTGTACCCACTGAACCCCTGATATTCTCTCCAAAATCCACACAAGATGCAGTCTTTCCTATCTCCATTGACAGCATCTTCATTCTTCTAGCTTCTCAGGCCAAAAACCTTGGAGTCGTGCATAACATCACTATTTCCTTCACAATCCCACATCTAGCCCCACCAGGGAATCCTCTTGACACTGCCTCCACAATACATCCAGAACCCAACCACTTTGTATAACTGACCGTAACCACCCTCCAAGTCTAGATTTTTGCAGCAATCTTCTAATTGTTCCTTCCGCCCCCACCCTTGCCTGCTTATGGTCTCTTCTTGACACAGCAGCCAGAAATCTTCCTAAAATGTAAGTTAAATCACTTTACTTCTCTGTTCAAAATTTTCCAATAACCCCTCCTGTCCCATTTTACTCATAGTGAAATCGGGAATTATTACAATGGGCTACAATGCCTTATTGAGCATGTTAGGGGATCCTAGAGGCTGAAGACACCTAATTAATTTGTACTCCACTAGTTATGAGGCCATTCCCAGTCACCTCCCCCCACCATATCACTCACTTCCTCTAAGTTGTTTTTGCGGAGCCCAGGAAGAGTCCAGATCTAACCAGCTCAAAGTAGCCAACATGAACAGAACAGACCATGGCGATCAACAAACGACCCTGGGCCACCACCCATGCTCAATAACACAAGAGAACTTATGTCAAAGAACCAAAAAACTCATGCCAAGGAACCAAATACATGTCATTGGGAGTCATCGAGCCTATTTCCAAAGTGAAGGGTCTGTCGGCCACTTCCGTGCCAAGTCTTAGCCCTGCCTTGTAATAAATAATCCGTAGAAACCATGAATAGTTAAAACTTTCTGACTCTGCCCACTGCCTTCCTCCACCCTTAAATGAGTATGTATAAGTATAAATTGTAAATTGCTTGCACAGATCTGGGAACTTAATCTGAGGTTGATACCTCTGAGTTCCCACTTGCTAGCCTGCTAAATAAACTCTTTTTTCCTCTCAAAACCAGCATCTGAGAGTTTGGCTTCTTGCATGCTGAGCACGGACCCATTGGTCCAGTTTCAAGTGGACTGTCCTTTCCTTTCTGACCTCTTCTCCTCCTGCCTGCACTCCAGCCACATGAACCTCTTCCTCGTTTCTAGAACATGGCAGGCATGTTTCCACTATAGGCCTGTGAACTTGTTGCTACCTCTGCTCTCCCCCTAGAATTTGCTTAGCTTGCTTCCTCACCTCTCTCGTGAATTTCCTAAAATGTCATCTGATTCTTAGTGAGGTCTACCCTGACAACGCTATTGTACAAAAGTAGAAAAACAATAGTAAAAACAAGTCCACCCTAGGTACTTCCCATCTCCCATCCTCTGCTTTAATTTTTCCGTAATACTTATCACCTTCTAACATACTATATTGTTTGCTTTATTTTGTTTATGTCACCTTCTGTCCTCTAGAATGTAAATATCCTGAGGGTAGGGAATTTTGTCTGTTTATTGGATGTAGCTTGAGTTGTTCCTTAAAGCTGCATGTATTATAGTCTTTTTTTCCCTCTAGCTTTGTTTGAAATGCCTGCCAGGGGACTCACTCTTCGGGATTCAAGACATTCTTGTTAGAATGAATGTGTGTTATAAATTATCGGGACTGGGAACACAGGAAAGCAGAGTGGGCTAAGGAGGGAAGACGAGCAGACAGTACTTTCCCATTTGCACATTTACATGCAGTTGATGGCAGATCATGTTTTCCAAAGACAGTTGTAACAATATCTTTCATCCCACTTGCTCTTCTACAATGTGACCTTGTCCTTTCCTCCTAGAGAGAGAGTCTACTTCTCTTCTCCTTGAGTCTGAGTGGACTTATGGCTGCTTAAACCATAGAATAGTGCAAAAGTGACACTGTGACTTCTGAGCCTGGATCATAAAATGTGGTGCAGCTTCCTCTTTGTTTGCTAGGATACTAGCTCTTGGAGCCCTGAGTCTGACTACTCTGAAGCCACCATGCTGTGAGCAAGCCAAGTCATGTGGAGAGGCCATGGGAAGGCTCTTGCCCTAGTCTCTGAGTCACCAAAGCACTAGACGTGGGGAAAGGCACCTCCAGATGGTTTTAGCTTCCCACCATCGAGTCACCCCCAGGCTTTGACTCTTTCCAGCTCTATTCCCAGACATTATGGCGCAGAGACAAGCCAGCTCTGCTATTCCTTGTCTGCATATCCAACCCACAGAATCCCTGAGCAAAATAAAATGGTTGGTGTTTTAAGTCACTGTAAGTTTTGGGGCATTTTTTTTTCCCCAGTAAGTCTCCAGAATAAATGGTTATTAAATTCACTGGTATTCCTAAGCCAGCCTTGAGAAAAAGGGACACAGAATGTGTATATTTTGATTGAGGGGACAGTTTGGCATACTCCCTTCTTCCAAAGTCCATCAACTATAGGGGCATTCAGGTTGCTGCATGGCAAACCTACTTCTGTCTGACTTGCAGCATTCATCAACATTCATTCAATAAATATTTATTGAGCAACTACTTCCAGACACTGTTCCAAACAGGGCCACCAGTAGTGAAGAAAACAGCCTAGTAGGGGAGAGAGATGATAAATAAATAAAGGCAAAAACCTTGAGATAAAAAACAAACAAACCTTGGCATGTTCAGGGCTATAGAATCTAGAGAATATTAAGCAGAGGGGAACATGGGCATGAGATGAGGCTGAAAAGATAAGCAGGATCCAGATCTTGAAGAGTCCTTAGGTCACGGGAAAAAGGTTGGATTTTCTTCTAAATGCAATGGAAACAAACTGAAGGAGAATGATATGATGCCATCTGTCTTTTGATAAAATAACTCTGGCTATTCTGTAGCAAATGGATGAATTGGATGGAGCAAGAGTGGGTATAAGGAAATTGGTTATTTGTCCAGGCAAAAGGTGATGGTGATTTGAACTTGGAAAGTACCAGAAAGGATGGAAAGAAATGGAGTTTCGAGACCTAATTTGGAAGTAGAATTGAAAGGACTTGGGTTAAATATGAGCCCACTTCTGGAATGAGAAATAGGCGAATGGTCATGGCATTTAATGGGTTTAGGAAAATAGGGAGAGGAAGAGGACATTTTAGAGGTAAGCAGAAAACAGAATCAAGAGCTTAATTTGTGTGCATCACATTTACAATGCCCATGACACGTTCAGGTGGAGATGAACAGTGGGTACTTGGAGAAATGAGACTGGAGCTCAGACTTGAAGCCTGGACTGGAGATTTGAGATGTAATTAAATGCCTTAGGAATGATCTAGGGAGGAAAAGTATAAAGAGAAGAGATAAGAAGAGAATGGAAGCCAAACTAAGAACTCTAACATTTAGGCAGAGGAGTCTGCCAAGGGCACTACAAAAGACTACCTTGCCAAGACTTGTCTACTCAGTGGAGTATAAAGAGGCAGGGTAGAAGGGTCAACCCCTATCTTTAGGTCAGAACATAACTCCACTATATCACTAGTTCAGAACTGCCAATATGTGCTAGTGTATCATTCGGGCCTCTGGTCTGAAAGCCATTGCCTACCTAGTCTTTCCTAGTTTATCTGGTTCTTCTGACATTGACCCCCGTTAATTTGTTTAAGATGTTCTGTCTGTCTGTTACCTTCAGTTTTGATTGATTCTTTGGAACTCAGCTGTCAAGAAGGTATCTCTTCCAACCAGGTTACACATTTATCCCCAGAGTAATTGTTTTTTAAAGGCATCCTTTTATCTGTATTATGCCTTGAGAGCTGCTGAGCCTACTGTCCAGTTCAACTCCTGGACCTCTGTCAGGTGGAATATGGAAAAAGAAAGTGAAAAACCAAGGCCAACAATTTGCTTACCTTAAGTTTTTCTTGGAAGTGGGCCTGGTTGTCTAATCTATAATGAAGTACTCAATGTTCTGTCACATTTAATTATGACCAGCAAACTACTAAAAAGTGGCCACTCTTATTCAGTCTGCTTATCCAGTTTTTAATTATTCAGATACTCATTTTGTCCACCACGTGTTAGAAAAGCCACAGATCAGGAACATGAGTGAAAGATGAAACTCAAATTCGCTCAACAACTATTTATCATTCAATTAGTACATTTTGTACTTTGAAAGCCAATATTTTTTGGCTGTTATTCTCCTTGAATAAGAAGTCGTAGTTGAAGGGGCTTTTGGATGACTGGACCTTTCATTTATCTCTTGCATTACCAAGAAGATGTCAAGTTATCTGTTTTCCGTTTTCTTCCCCTGAATTTCAGGCTGCGTGATTATAGTATTGTGTGATTAGTCTATAAGAAAACAGTCCGGCTGCAGCATTGTGACATCACACTTCATCAATCAAACTTTCTTCATAAACAGTCTCACTTACTGGAGGAGGGTTGTGGAAGGACAAAGAGTTCCTCAGGCAAAGACATTCTTGGAAATTCCCAGAGCAGTGAGTCTAGCTGAAAAAATCTCTAGGCGAAAGCCACCTGGTGCTAGTTCTAGATCAGTGTAGGGAGTTTGTGTCTGGGACAGGGGATCTGCTCAGATCAGGGGGTTGCACTGGCATGTAGGACCTTCCAAAGGCCATGGATTACCCAGAGCTGTCAGCCCAGGGGCACCCCAGGCCCTTTCCTGGCATCTCAGAGGGAACAACGGTTTTCTGGCTCAGCCTAGACCTACACACCAATTCATTGGGTCAGTTCTGGGTCTGATAGGCTAAAGAATTATCTTTGGAAGCAGAAAGTGATCAGGACTCTGGACAGGCTCATACTTCTGCAATATAGCCCACTTCAGGGACAAAGTGGGGACATTTTATTTTCTTGGCCATTTGCCTGGATATGACAGATTATTGTCGGAACAAAGACCTTCTGAGATATATACTTGTCAGTTCATTTTTCAGGATTTTTTTTTAATTCCCTCTTTTTCTATAGCTTTTTAAGATGGCTTGGGTGCAAGGCAAGATGATCCATTCTGTAGCACCAAAGGTGGGCAAGAGAAGAAGCCAGAATCCACACGAGACTGAAAATCACGGTGGTGACTGATTCCAGAGGGGCAGCTGGGGTTGTCTCTGAAGGGTCAGACTGCCCTGTTTGTGCAGCAGACAGGAGTTCATGGGATCTCATCAGCTGACATAGGGAAAGGGTTTCAGAGGCAGCAGGGGCTGCTGCTGGGCTGGGGTAGGAGACAAGGAAGGAGGACAGATGCCTGTACGGTGAAGCAGAAGGGTCTCTAGAAATCAGACTGAGGCTCAGGGAATGGCTTCCATCCTAAAGGGAATGGGCGTCATTAGCATTAACAGGTCAGAACAAAAGAACAGGCAGGGCTGAGTTAGGGGCCAGCACAGGCTTAGGAAAGGGGAGAGAGAATGGGGAGGAGAGACCTGCAACTTGTGTACTTAAGGCTTTCTTAGGACTCCAGGGCTGGGATCTGATTGGCAGCAAGGATAAAATAACAAGGATCAAGGATACACAGTAGGAAAAGCCTCATGATGGCAAGTTAACCCGTAGCTCTTGGGACTGGGTGGGTGAGTTAGTTTGCACGGCAAGGAGTGCTCTGAGAGCACCACCAGGGTAGAAACGTAAAGGAGCACCTGACCTGAGTAATTTTATGCCATGTCAACAACTTCTTTTTCTTATCAGCTGTGGACCAATATTCTTATGTGAGTTTGTGACTGGATCAGTGATAAATAAACGTGCTAGTATTTGAAAACATCAGCAATGGTCATGCTTATGAAGCAAAGCCAGCTCACATCACCAATGGTGCATTTAACACAGAAGAAACCAAGATGGTTCTTCACCATCCAGGAGTAAATTATCCCAGACACAGGGAACAGATGAAGTAGGAAGGTTTCTTTTGGTGTATCCCATGTCTACTTTCAGAGCCATATTTATGCCCCATCTCACTCCTTACCTCACCCCCCAGCCTGTACTCTATTCTTTCAGTATCCTGATCCTTACTATATGGTCTTCCTTCCTTTTCCCTTCTTCTTCCCTCCATTTTTTCCCCTTTATCTTTCCCTCTTCTCCTTATTTCCTTTCATCCTTCCTTCTTCAAATATGTATCGAGTACCTTAAACGTGCTGAGGATACAGCAGAAATTTCTTCTCTCATAGATCTAGCATTGTAGTTAGTAGCATTATTACTACTATAGTAGTAGTAGTATAGTAGAAATATTCTAGTGATGGTTCCTGGGAGGCACTAACGGTTGGTGCTCAAGTGCCCAGCTACTAACCTAAAGGTTTGTGGTTCAAACCCACCCAGAGTAATCTTGGAAGAAAGGCCTGATGATCTACTTCCGAAAGGCCAGTCATTGAAAACCTCAAGGAGTGCAGTTCTACTCTGACATACATGGAGTGTAGAAAAATATAACTATTACACATACCAAGTGGTGATCAGTTGTATGAAGAAAAATAAAGTAGGGTTAAGGTATAAACAGAGTGGCCAAGAAAGATCTGTCTGAGAAGACAACGTTTGAGAAGAGCCCTGAATGAAGTGAGAGAACCAATCATACAGACATGTGGTGGAAGAATGTTCCAAGCAAAAGGAACAGGATGGGCAAAGGCCCTGATGTAGGAGCATGTTTAGCTGTTTGAGAATCAGCAAGGAGGCCAGTGTGGCTGCAGCCAAACCAGCCAGGGCTTGGAGTGGGGAGAAATGAAGTCAGAGATAACTAAGGGCCAGATAGTGTGGCAATCGCTGGCAGTATTTAATTCCTCTTCAGGGGTTTGTCTTCCTAGGGTAAAATTTCTTAGTGCCTGCTTAAATACTGAAGAAGTGTCAAAACTAAAACAAATGAATATGGAGGCTCTTTTAAGTCTGGGGGTGAAATGTTTGAACAACAGGACCCTCTCTTCAAACCTCACCATTGATGTTTGCCTTCCACAGGCTTGCTTCCCTTCTTCCCCTTAAAAGCTGATTCCAAGCTGAGGGTGCGGGGGTGGCAGGGGAAGGGGGACTTCCTGAAGCAAGAAAAGAAAACACCAGACTGTTCTCTGGCAATGGGCCTCCTCCCACCCAGCCAGCATCTCAGAGGAGACAAGCAGAGGTGACATGACAGATATGGCCTGGTTTCAGCTGCTCCTGCTCCCTCCTGAAGGTCCTCGTCTTCTAGGGGCTCAAAACCCGTTATTCTTCCTGAAACAAGGATAAACATAGGATTCTGTGAGCCTTAACAAGAAAGTACTCACAGACTTTTCGTAAACTCATGGCTCTCACTTGCTCTCTGGAAACTCTTTCACCTTCCTTGTGGGGTTGAATCACCGAAAGCTTTCAGCTAAGTTTCAATGTTGAAATGAATTACCGACCATTTTGTTTTTCCACCAAAAACTAGGGAGCCAAGGGGCCAAGTGGCATTTTTTAAAATATGTATTTAACATGTGGGAAGAGAGAAAGCCTCTAGTTCCAAACAGACAAGCCAGTTGGCACTATTTAGTTAAAACAGGACTGGAGTTCAATCTTTCTTTGCGTTTTTCTTTTTAAAAGGACAAAATACTCAACTAAAAGTTTTTTTTTTTGTGAGGAATGAAGGCCTTTGTGAAAGGAAGGATTGAACTCTCCCAGTGCTTTGCTCTCTTACTAGTAAACTACCTAAAAACCCCTTTCAGCTTTTCTGTTTATGTGTGTCTGAGATGCCAAAACTCCCCCAAGAATCAGAGAAAAAAAACATCATATGAGGAGTATGCATAGATAAAAATGCCTTGAATTCATCTAGCTCAATAGTCAACAAAACCAGCGTACCCAAGGATATTCTGTCATGTGGTCCACACTAGCGTGGCCTTGTCCTTACTTGTCTTGTGATATCTTTCTGCTCTGACATCCACCCCTGCCAACTCCTTCTAATTTCTAGACCATCCTTTGGGTCTTCTCTTGCCTTTAGTTTTTTACCTCAGACTATTTACTGGATCTCTACCTTCACATGCTGCCACTGTCTCTGTAGTCATTGCTGTTGGCTACACATTTCTGGCCATCAGCCATTCTTTTAGATTTGGACTTGGCAATCGCCTGCCCTTCCTCAGGCTTACCCTCTTGAATATAATCCCAAACCAATCCTGCTTTTAGAAACACTGACTCCCATTCCACGAAGACAACTATATCCAAGTCCAGCCAGAGGCTTAACAATACAATTAGAAACCCTTTGAAAATGAAACTTCTCACTCGAGAAGTAAAGCATTAAAAAGCAAGCAAAGACCTGAAGTTTGTGATACCCTTTATGATGGAACCATTTGAGGGCTTCTCAGGATTTACAGATGGGAGGGGCAATGTGAGCATTTTTTACTCATGGTTTATAGTATATCTTCCTGGGACCAAAATATCAATTTTGATGTTTCAGATTCATCTGTAAGAAGAAGCAAAAAAATTTTCCAGGAAGTCTAATTGCAAGAAACCAACTTACCTTGCTTCCGTGTTACTTTATTTTCTCGCTGCCTCAGCATCTGACTCTGTTGAGATAATTTGTTGGAAAGGTAGAGACAGAGCTAAGCATGATTATAAAAGAAGTCTAGAGAAGAGTGTTTATTTTTTGTTCTTCAGTTATTGTTTTTCACTTATTCAATAAATAAGTATTGCAAACTTACATTCTGCTTGAGGCTGAAATATAATAGTGAGCAAAAACAGACACTGTTTTTTGATTTTACAGAGCTTATAGTTCAGCTGAGGTATCATACATGAACGAAATAACCTTATAAAACTACAACTGTAATAACTGCTAAAAATGAGAGGTACGTTCTGTCAACGTGAGCATAGAAGAGGGGGATTTGATGACTTGGTCTGGAGATTCAGGGATGGCTTTCTCTAGAAAGGGACATTTCAGTTCTGATCTGAAGGAGGAGAAGAAGTTAACCAAGTGATAATGGGATGGATGAACACTTCATACAGATGGAACAGCAAAGGAAAAGACCAGTAGCAGGATGGAAGCTAAAGGACTGAAACAGGACCAAGATGACAGAGAGACATAGAGAGCAAGGAGGGATGGTAAGATGAGTCAAGCAGGGGCCAATCCATGTTAAAAATTGTGTAAAACAATTGAAGTCTTCTTTGAATTCTATGTGTGTGCATGTGTCAGAGAGAGAGAATATTAGATTTGGGTTATTAGATTTTTACATTTTCGTTTAAAACCTGTCATCTTGGCCATGATGTAGAGAATGGATTGTAGCAGGGCAAGGTTAGATGTGCACATACGAGTTTGAAGCTATTTGGAGCTATCTTAGTAATACAGTTGAGAGGTGGTGGGAGTAGAAAGTTAGTAGTGGCAGGGATGGCAATAGAGAGAAGTGGAAGGATAAAATCCACACAACGTGGTGATGAGGAAGAGAATATTTGAAGATGTCCACATTTCAGATATGCATAATTGAATTGATGGTGGTGTTATTCATTAAAATTTATATCACTGGGAGAAGTTCCCTATCTCACACTATGTATGTGGGGGCAGATAGGTAGGAATGGCCAGGGATAGGTCAGTGAAATTATGAGATCAATTATGGATATGTCGAGTTGATGCGCCATTGAAACAAATAGAAATTCATTTTGAGCTCAGAGGAGAAGGCTGAACTAAATGTTTATAGTTTTGAATCATATCAAGGAACCTGGGTGGTGGAGTGATTAAACACACAGCTGCTAACCAAAAGGTCAGTGGTTTGAACCCACTAAGCTCTCCATGGGAGAAAGATGTGGCAGTCTGCTTCCACAAAGATTACAGCCTTGGAAACTCTATGGGGCAGTTCTGCTCTGTCCTGTAAGGTCGCTATGAGTCAGGATTGAGTCGAAGGCAATGGGTTTCGTTTTTTGGTTTTGAATCATTGGTGTATAGGTGGTAATTGAAGTAGAAGGCATAGATGAGATTGCCAGGGGTGAGAACGTAGTGTGAAAAAAGACAAAACATAGAATTGAGCCATCTATCGTTTAAGGATCAGGTATATGAAGATGAGTCTTAAAGAAGATGGACAGAATACCAGAGGTACCAGTAAGAAGAAAAAAAAAAAAGAGAGAGAGAATTGTGCCACAAAAGCCGAAGGCAGAAATTTTCAAGTAGGAGGAAGTGGTCCAGTGGGATAGGTGGTTAGAAGTCAAGTGAGTTAGGGCTGAAAGAGAGCGGATTTAATAAAATTGATAGTCGTGGTACTTTTAAGATGTATTCTGTTGCATTCTGGATTCCACATTTTTTGCTAAAAAGTCAGTAATCAGTCTTATTATTACATTTTTGAAGGTACTGTTTCATTTTTATGTGGCTGATCTTAAGAATTTCACTTTGCCTTTGGTTTTCAGCAGTTTGATTATGATGTCATTAGATGTGATTTTTTTTTTTTTTTTTTGTATTTATTTTGCTTAGGGTTTATAGAGGCTCTAAAACCTGTGGCTTGATGTCTTTTATTGGTTTGGGGAAATTCTCTTCAAATATTGTTTTGGCCCCATTCTGCCTTTCTGGGACTCCAATTATTTTTATGTTAGACATTTTGACAATGTCCTATATATTTCCTACCCTGTTATCCTCCAATTCCCTTCTTGCTCTCTGTGGTCCAGTTTGTGTGTGTGTATTATACATACACGCATACATATCCTACCTTATACTATGTGCAGTCTGGTCGCTATGAGTCAAAATTCACATGATGGCACCCAGCAACAACAACAACCATGAGTTCTTAATTGCAGATATTGTAGTTTTTCTACTCTAGGATTTGGGGACCCACTGAACCCACTCTGAAATGGACCTGAGCTGGGGCTTCATTGATAACCTGATCATCATATGCCCCTACTCAAAATGGTGGGCCATAGTGACATTTCGGGACTCCTAGAATTAGTGTCGGCTCAGAACCAGTGTCCAGTAATCTGAGAACAGTCTGATTATTTCCTTTTCTCCAGTTAACAGTCACTCTTGTAAAAGGCTGTAGATCCCTTTGAGGAAGGCTAGGAGAAACATTAACAGTAAAAATTTTTGACAGTGCAGTGGGGAACTTCCTCAAGCGAGCCTGGCCTCCCCTTCTTTCAAGGAGTTGTGGGTCTGTAAACTGGTTCAAGTCTGGGAATTGATTGAGGGACTGTGATTCTCTATCCTGGTGATTCAAGTTACATTGTCCTTCACTTGACTATAATTCTTCTGTTTGTACAGATCAAGGAAATATTTAGTAGATTTTTGAACTATTTCACTCCTGGGGACACATGACTAAGTAGGCAATGCCGTTAGTTATTTCCCCAATATCAAGAATGAATAAGTGGAATAGTCATACTGAACAACTGGAAGGACCCCCATATTGGATCCCTGACATGTGGAATAAGGGCTATTATGGTGAGAAAAGCCAGTGGAAGCCATTAGAACTGCTCCTACTTAGGGAAATAGCAAATCAAAACCAATACCACGTTTCTGGAGGAATTGCAGAGATTAGTGCCACATCAAGGACTCGAAGGATACGGAGGTGGTGATTCCCACCACATCCCCATTCAACTCACCTGTTTGGCCTGTACAAAAAACAGATGGATCTTGGAATATGACAGTGGATTATTGTAAACTTAACCAGGTGGCAACTCCAGTTGCAGCTGCTGTTCCAGATGTGGTTTCATTGCTTGAGCAAATTAATACGTCTCCTGCCGTGCAGCTATTGGTTTGGCCAATGCCTTTTTTTGATTCTGGTTTTAAAGGAACACCAGAAGCAGTTTGCCTTCTTCTGACAAGGCCAGCAATACACCTTCACTGACCTACCTCAGACGTATATCAACTCTCCAGCCCTATGTCATAATTTAGTCCACAGGGACCTTGATTGCATTTCCCTTCCAAAAGATGTCACACTGGTCCATAACATTGATGGTATTATGCTGATTGGACCTAGAAAAGAAGAAGTATAAATGACTGTGGACTTATTGTTAAGACATTTGCATGCTAAAGAGTGGGAAATTAATCTGACAAAAATTCAGGCACTTTCCACCTCAATGAAATTTCTAGCGGTGCAGTAGTGTGGGGCATGTTGAGATATTCATTCTAAAGTGAAGGATAAGTTGTTACATCTGGCCCCTCCTAAAACTAAAAAGGAAGCACAATACCTAGTGGGCCTCTATGAATTTTGGAGGCAATATATCCCTCACTTGGGTGTGCTACTCCTGCCTATTTATAAAGTGACTGGAAAAGCTGCTAGTTTTGAGTTGGTCCAGAACAAGAGAAAGCTCTGCAATATGTTCAGGCTGCTGTGTAAGCTACTCTACCTCTTGGGCCTTATGTTTTGGCTGACTCAATGGCTCTTGAAGGTGTTAGTGATAGTTAGAGACGCTGTCTTTGGCAGGCCCCTATTGGTGAATCACAATGCAGATCCTTAGAATTTTGAGGCAAAGCTCTGGCATCCTCTGCTGATAACCACTTTCCTTTTGAGAAACAGCTTTGGCTTATTACCAGGCCTTAGTAGAGACTGAATACTTAATCATGGGCTACCAAGTCACCATGTGGCCTCAGCTGCCCATCATGAACTGGGTGTTGTCTGACCCACAGAGTCATAAAATCAAATATACACACCAGCACTCCATTATTAAATGGAGGTGGTATATACAAGATCGGGCTCGAGCAGGGACTGAAGGCACAAGTAAGTTACCTGAGGAAGTGGCCCAGATACCCTTGGTACCTATTCCTGTCTTATTACCTTTCTTTTCCCAGTCTGCCTTGGAAGAAGTGCAACCAGAATGCTCCTTAGAAGCAAGGAAGGCGAGACTGCGTCTTACATACTTTGGACATGTTGTCAGGAGGGATCAGTCCCCGGAGAAGAACATCATACTTGGCAGAGTACAGGGTCAGCGGAAAACAGGAAGACCCTCAATGAGGTGGATTGACACAGTGGCTACAACAATGAGCTCAAGCGTAACAACGATTGTAAGGATGGCACAGGATGGGCAGTGCTTCGTCCTGTTGTGCATAGGGTCGCTATGACCCGGAGCCTACTCGATGGCAACTAACAACCAACAATAATTCCCAGTCTGCACCTATGGCCTCATGGGGAGGTCCTTACAATCAGTTGACTGAAGAAGAAAAAATCTCATGCCTGGTTTACCTATCATCCTGCACAATATGCAGCCCCTTTCTGGGACCTCCCTGAAGCACGGTGGGGAAGGAAAATCCTGCCGGTGGGCAGAACTTCAAGCAGTGCATCTGGTTGTTCGTTTTTCTTGGAAAGAGAGATGACAAGATATGTGCTTGCATACTGATTCATGGGCTGTGGCCAATGGTTTGCCTGGATGGTCAGGGACTTGGAAGCAACATGATTGGAAAATTGGTGACAAAAAGGTATGGGGAAGGGGCATGTGGATAGACCTCTGTGAATGGGCTAAAGAACCGAAGATATGTGTGTCTCATGTCAAGGCTAAGCAAAGAGTGACTTTGGCAGAGGAAGATTTTAATAATCAAGTGGGGAGGATGGCGTGTTCTGTGGATACCAGCCAACCTCCTTCCCCAGCCACTCCTGTCATTGCACTGGAGATAACACCTGGGGCTCAGCAAAATAGACTTCCATTCACTAAGGCTGACTTTGTTCCAGCCACTGCTGAGTGCCCAGTCTGCCAGCAGACGACACCAACGATGAGTCGCTGTTACAGCACCATACCTAGGGGCAATCAGTCAGCAACATAGCGACAGGTTGCTTACACTGAACCACTCCTATCAAGGAATGGGACAGCATTTTGTTCTTACTGGGATAGACACTTAACTCTGGATATAGATTTGCCTTCCCTGCATGTAATGCTTCTACCGGAACTTACCATTCATGGACTTACAGAATGCCTTATCCACCATCATGGTATCCCATAAGCATTGCCTTGGATCAAGGAACTCACTTCACAGAAAATGAAGTGCAGCAGTGGGCCCATGCTCATGAAATTCACTGATCTTACTATGTCCCCCATCATCCTGAAAAAGCTGGACTGACAGAATGATGTAATGGCCTTCTAATGACACAATTATGGTGCCAGCTTGGTGGTAATACCTTACAGGGTTGAGGCAACATTCTCCAGGAGACTGTATATGCTCTAAACCACCATTCAATATATAGTGCTGTTTCTCCCATAGCCAGGATTCATGGGTCCAGGAATCAAGGTGTGGAAATGTGAGTGGCATCCCTCACTATTACCCCTAGTGACCCACTTGCAAAATTTTTGGTTCCTGCCCCCACAACCCTATGCTCTGTGGGTCCAGATGTATTAGTTCCAAAGGGAGGAATGCTCCCACCAGGAGACACAACACTGATTTCATTGAACTGAATGTTGTGAATGCCACCTGGCCACTTTGTGTTTCTCATGCCTCTGCATTAACAATGACAAGAGTTACTGTATTGGCTAGTGTGATTGACGCTGATTCCCAAAAGGAAATCAGATTGATATTACATAATGAAAGGAAAGAAGAGTGAGTCTGGAACACAGGAGATCCTTTAGGACATCTCTTAGTACTACCATGCCTTGTGTTTAAAGTTAACGGAAAACTACAGCAACCCAATTCCAGAATGAAGGCTTGGGTCATCCCACCAGGCAAAAAACCACCACCAGCTGAGGTGCTTGCTGAGGTCAAAGAGAATAAGGAATGGGTGGTAGAAGAAGGTAATTCTAAATACCAGTTATAACCATGTGACCAGTTGCAGAAAAAAGGACTGTTATTGTTTTTGTATTTTTTCCTTGTTTTGTTATATGTGTATGAGTTTGTGTATATATATGTATGTATATATATCAAATATCTTTGTTTTCTTTCTTCCCTTATTCCATTAGTTATTATAAGATATAAGATGTAAACAGGGCTAGTACGCTTTTGGTCGTACTTATGTTAGCTGTATCATGTTAGATGCAACTATGACTTCATAATTGTCTTTATTTAGAGATTATATACGGTTTAAGGAGATGTATACAGGTGCCAAGTTGGCAAGGAGTGGACTGTGATGGTTAAGGTTATGTGTCAGTTTGGCCAGGCCATGATTCTCAGTGATTTGGCAGATATTATGTAATCATCCTCCATTTTGTGATCTGATGTGATCCACCAATCAGTTGAAAGGGGTGTTTCTTTGGGGGTGTGGCCTGCATCCTATATATATATATATATATATAAATTTTTTTTATATATATATATACATATATATATATGTGTATATATATATATATTCTGGAAAAGCTCTCCTTCTCTGGATTCTGCATTCAACTCGTCCTCTTCTGACCTCTCTTTCTTGGGGCATGAGCCAGAAGCCTGCCATTTACCTCTTGATTTGGGATTTGTCAGCCCCTGCAACCATGTGAGCCAGGAGAAGCCTGACACCTGACTCATGCATTTGGGACTTGCCGACCTCCACAACTATGTGAGCCACACAGCCACAACTGTGTGAGTGTGTGTGTGTGTGTGCGTATATATATAATATGTATATATA
Source organism: Loxodonta africana (assembly GCF_030014295.1). Classification (NCBI taxonomy): domain Eukaryota; kingdom Metazoa; phylum Chordata; class Mammalia; order Proboscidea; family Elephantidae; genus Loxodonta; species Loxodonta africana. Next base: position 25,615,860 of record NC_087367.1, read on the forward strand.
TATATATATATATATATATATACACTCTTAGCTGGTTTTGTTGCTTCTCTTGAGAACTCAGCTTAAGGCACCCCTCAAAAATCCCAGCCACTTTCCCACTTTCTCCTTGACAGCTATTTATCTGCTTTGGAGTTTAGAAAATTTGCTCAGAAAATTACTTCATATGTTTTCTTCCTCCCAATGATTATAGTCCCTGTATTAGCAACCACTTTTCAGTGCCTTTGAATAATAATTTTATCTATTTTTCAAGTTGTATCTAGCAGGAGGCTTAGTCAGAAATGAACTACTCCATCATGATCAGATCAGAACTCTTCACTGATTATCTTAAGGAGAACTGTTTTGATGGAGTCGTGGGAGTGAAGAAAAGATTAACTAAGAAGTGGGATGGGTGAAGAATACAGATGATATGTATAGAAAACTCTTTAGAAGAGATTATCTCAGAAAGAGGAAGGAGAGATAGAGCATTAATCGAATGGAGATGTCAAGGGAGGATTTTTTTATTTTTAATAGGAGAGACTTGAGCAACTTTAACGGTTAACGAGAGTTCTACACTTGCAGTCATAAAGGAGAAATGAAAGGGATTAGTTCGCCCATTGTAAACAACTGTAAAACTGGAAATACATATATGCACATATTTTCAGACATTGTGATCTCTGAGAGACAGGAAACACAGGATGTGAGTACGTGATTGCCTCAGCTCTCTACCTAAGACATTTTCTAGATCCTGGCTCAGGAAGGTGGAGCCCAATCGTAGCATGGCAAAACTGATGAACTAAGGATGTAGAGATGGAAGCACAGAACTGCTTGGACAGCCACAATTTTGTGGCAAGATACCTGAAATGGAGGAACTATGTAGATAAAAACTTCAGAAATCTTCATAGAGGAATCTCTTAAGTCTCTGGTTTAATACTAAGCTGAACAAGGACAAGGCAACATTCTACGAGGCATGGCAGGGAAAAGCAGCTGGTAAATTTTCACATGAACAGAGATCTCTTCTGGTGCTGGGAGGCATAGGAGTTTTGATTAGCCATAGTGGAAAGACCTTACTGAACATCATAGGCTTTAAAACGAGACTCTAGAGTTGGGCTTAGGAGTAGTATTTCCCTCACACTAGGAAAAAGATTATTCTATTACTGCTCTAAAAATCTTAAAAACAAGCCTCAAAAAAGATAAGTTGTCAGTAAATTAACTGCCTGCCTGTTCAGGACAAAACTCAATTATTCTTTAAAAGAAGGCAACAAAATCCAGACCCTCAACAACATAGCACCTACATGAATCAACACAAAATAAAAAATTACTTGATATCAGAAAGAGCAGGAAAATATAATCAGAAAACAAAACAACAAATTAAAATAGACTCAGAAATGCTGGGATTAACAGGCAAAGATTTTAAAACAGCTACTATAAATACGTTTGCAAATTTAAAGGAAAAGATAGATATAACTAGTAGAAAGACAGGGAATCTCAGGGGAGAAAGGGAAATGATTTTTTTTTTAAAGGAACTAAATGGAAATTCTAGAACTGAAAATACAATATCTGCAATGAAAAATTCACTGAGTTGACTTAATTTCAAAGTAGATACTGCAAAAAAAAAAAAAAAAAGATTAATGAACTGTCTTAGTTATCTAGTGCTGCCATAGCAGAAATACCACAAGTGGATGGCTTTAACAAAAAGAAATTTATTTTCTCACATTCTAGTGGGTTAGAAGTCCAAATTCGGGGTATCAGCTCCAGGGGAAGGCTTCCTCTCTCTGTCAGCTCTGGAGGAAGGTCCTTGTCATCAATCTTCCCTTGGACTAGAAGCTTCTCCGCACAGGAACCCTGGGCCCAAAGGACAGGCTGTGCTCTTGGCATTGCTTTCTTGGTGGTATTAAGTTCCTCAAATCTCTGCTGTTTCTCTTTCCTTTCATCTCTTATAAGATAAAAGGTGGTGCAGGCCACAACCCAGGGAAACTCCCTTTAAGTTGGATCAGAGGAATCAAAGATGGAGGTAATAGACAACAGAAGCTTTGCTGTACAGAGAGATAGAGAAAAGGCATAGCATCTGGACACATTCTCTCATGATGTGTCTGGTGCTTAAGAGAGGGGCAAATAAGCCAGCATGTGTAGCCATATATTTGCCAAAAAAAAAAAAAAAAAATGTCAGAGTCCTCCTGAACAATAATTTAGGGTGCTTTCTCTCCCCCTCAATGTGAATCACAAAAGCTAAAGAAAGAGAAAATTTAGAGTGCCATCTACCGCTGCAGCTCATTCCTGGGAGCCTCCAAGGGACCAGAAGGCTTTCACTGTGTTCTTCCTTTACCAGCCTTCTTCCTTCTATCACAAATAGAAATTTCTGAAAAAAAAACTTCTGTGCCCAAAATTTTCAATGTGGTTCATCTCAAATCCAAATGGTACATTTTTTCTTGAAAGAAAGGAAAACACATTTGGCCATTTACATGTTTACAAAGAGCAGTCATAAAAAGAGGTTTGAAGATGAAATTCTGCCACAAACAAATGAGCTGATTTTTTGGTTAGTTTTACACAAAACAAGAAAATTAAATGCAAATGGTAGGCTCTGACAACCAAGTGTTTGATTTAGAAAATTAAAACACTCCTGGGAAATAGCTTATATTTTGCTTACGGCATAATTGAATAGACCCAATAGCCGTCAGTTCTAGATAAAGGCTTAAAATGAATGAAAACCTAAAAAAAAACAGACAGCAGCTGGTTTTCATCAACCACCTACCATGTCCAGCCTCCTGCTGTTCACTTTATAGCTAGCCTTCATAACAGCTCTGAGCAGCAGGCATTATTTTTGCAGATGAACAAATTGAGACTCAGCAAAGCTAACAATTAGCACAAGGTCACTTCATTTAAGTGGTAGAACCAAGCTTTAAGTGTGTGTTTGACTCCAAGGCAATACATTTTCTGCTTTGCATTTGCATTGCTCCCTTGTGGTACCTACTGTTTTCCTCCAGGCTGCCCCCCAGATGGTAGCCATTTCTGAGCTACTCATCTCAATAGGTATTGGCAGTATCGAGTAAGATTGGGAATTTGCCTGTAGCTAACTATTTTTTTTTTTTTTAACTATATAGAAGTTAGTCACTCAACTCCCTGAAAAATCAAGATTCTCAGAAGAGCTAAAGCCTGCTCTCTTCCCTCTTCCTCAGACAACCGCTGTTATAGGTTGAATTGTGCCTTCCCCCGCACCCCAAAAGACAGGGTGTGGTCCTAACCTTTGTGCCTATGAGTGTGACCTTGTTTGGAAATTGGAACTTTGAAGATGTTACTGATTAAGTTTACATGAAGTCATCCTTGCATAGGGTGGGTCCAAATCCAACATGAGTGTTGTCCGTATAAAGATGAGAAGAGGTAGACACACAGATGGAAGACAGCCATGTGAAGATGGAGGCAGAAATGGAGCAATGCTGCAGCTGCAAGCCAAGGAACACCTGGGGCTGCCAGAAGCTGGAAGAGATGAGGCAGGAAGGCTCAAGGAAGGAAGCCTTCAGAGAGGGCATGGCCCTGCTGCTACCCTGAGTTCAGATTCCTAGGCTCCAGAACTGTGAGACAATAAATATCTGTTGTTTTAAGTCATCCCAGTCTGTGTTATTTATTCCAGCAGCTCTAGGAACCTAGAACACCAGGCATGTTACAGACCCCATGTGGAGAACTGGGAAGGACAGCAGGCACAGGGCTGTGTGAACTCCGTCAGCAGCTCCGGGCTGGGCTGACCCACAGCTGCAGCACAATGACAGGGAGCAAACATCCTGGGCCTATGACAACCCCACTGCCATGTCAACTTGGTGGTTAATCAGATCCAACTAAGTTAGGACTGGGGTAATTTGGAAGGGGCTCTGTTGCCACACTTGGGGGGTAACAGTGGGGGAGGCCATAGGACCTCTGGCAGGAAGACCGCATAGCTCCATCGTTACCCCCTTCTGTCTCCCAAATGTTTCTGGAGTGTCAGACCTATGGCAGCATTAAGGGCATATTCTAAAGCCATTTCCCTTCCATTAATCTCTGATTTCTTCTAACTTCTCAATGACATTATACTAAGAGGCTATGAACATCCTCTTTGAGTTAATGGTGTACTTCTAAAAAAGTTCACCTATGAACCCATGCTCCCTTGAAAGCCAAAAGAGAACAGAATAGGAGAAGGCCTTAAAAGGCAGGTCTTCAAAAGAGATGTGGCAATGCCACCATTTAAAGGGCTTCAGGGAAGTCTCAAGTCTAGTTGATCCTGGAACAAGGCACGGGAACTCAGTGCTATCATAAACTGAATTTTAGTCCTACTGCCTGAAATCTTGAGATCCTCGGCCCATGAGAAACTTTTGTAGTTTTGTAGGCAGGTCAGCACTCCTGGCTCTCCCTGCTGGCATCAATCTCCTTTTTGGAGACCTCAGGGTGAAGCAGCTGCCCTCAGCCTGAAGAGGACTTTGAGAGCAGACACACATTTCTCAGACGCATTGTTCTTCCCGCCTCCCGTGGTTCAAGGCCCCTGTGGTGTTTGTGTTGCCCCCCACTCCTGGGCCACTGCATCCCACCCTGGCCTCCACCCAGCCCTGCTGGAGGCCCCAGCATGCGTGCTACAAACCAGACAGCCCCCCAGAGCCTGGCAGATTGTCTGGCACACACCAGCTTCTGCGTCAGCGGCGCCCACCCACGCCCCCCACGCCAGCATCTGCAGTGTCTTGGCGCCTACTCGTGAGCTAATCCATCTTCCATAGTCAGGATACTGTGAATGCACGGGCTCCAGAAAGCTTATTTTTTATACTTTTCAATTTGTGCTTCCACTGGGAGCTTTACCACTAAGTACCCCGCTGCAGGCGTTTATATTCACCGTCACCAAGTGAGCAGCCGGCCAATGGAAGGATAGGTCAGTACGTTCCTGTCCCTGGGTTCTGCACAAACAGTACTTTAACAGTAAATAATGAGCTACAAAACGAACTTCAAGGGTAATTTCCAATTTTCCTTCTTTCTCCTCTAGCACTGTGGAGGTTCGTTGGGTTTATTGCCTCTTTGAGCTGGGCTCATCTCAGACACGCCTGTATCCTGTTTCTTTCCCCGACTGGAAAGGGAAGCACCTTGCTTGAGGGAGCCTCTGTCGGAGCTCCTTAAAGCCCTAACCTGAGCGTCAGGGCCTTCCCTGTAGTAATAATAAAAGATATTTAATAGCCACTTACTGAAGATACTTTGAAATGAGGAAGCTTCAAGGACATTTTTTAAAGGATAGGCTGGCCTACATGCTGGTAATTTTCTTACTCTTCTGAGCTGAGTAAGAAGTGAGTCCCTGCAGAAGAGGCCCCAAACTGGGGCTGCTCCACCAACCCACACAGGGCTGAGGGAGGTAGCCTGGGCACAGGTCCCAGACAGAGCCAGGCAGACAGATCACAGGCCTGCTGGGGACAAGTGGTCAGGAGAGCACGGGCCACTGCTGGACAGAGCTGGAATCAGAGAGGTTGAAGGAAAAAGATAAGACAGTAGTACACATCTGATAACACAGTTAAGAGAGGGAATATTTGAAAGTTGCTGACTGAATGCTATCAGCACTTTCCCCATGCTTAGCATGCAAGGACAATGCCTGCTGCCGCTGCCAGCCCCACCGCTCATTGCTACCGCAGGGGCCCCAGCCTGGCAGGGTCTCTGTGGCTTCCATGCTTCAAGCCAGAAAGCACAGGAGTTGATGGTCTATTGTGGCAATCTGGGGACCGAGGGTCTTGGAGGGTACCTGGTACCTGTCCCCTCACTTACACTCCAGTGGTCCTTTTCTCCCTAAGTTAACATGTGGCTGGGGCCTAAGACCCTTTCTAGGAACCAACACTGACACAGGCAGTGAGGAAGTACACAATATCCATGTGTGAGCTTTGCCTCCCTCATTTTATGGACCAGTTTTCAAGCTAGAATTTCTGCAAGGGTTGGCAAGCTACGGTGCATGAATTGCAAGCCAAATTTGGCCATGCCATTTGTTTATATATTGTCTATGGCTGCTTCCAAATGGCAGGGTTGAGTAGCTGTGACAGAGGCTGGAATGGCTCACAAAGGCAAAACTATTTAGTATCTGACCCTTCACAGAAAGAGTTTGCTGGACCCTGTTTTAGGGTAAGACTAGTTCTTCTGGGAGCAAGGAATTGTTCTTGCTTTTGCAAACACCTTGGCCAATGTAGCTGATGGGGGTAGAGAGGGAGTCCATCTCTCTAGTTCACTCTGATGAGCAGAACCAGGATGCACGTTCTTGGTCCAACTGAGATGTTGTAAGCCTTCAAGTTTTTGGACATGAGTTGTCTTTGTCTTGCTCACTCGACCAGTCCATGGAGCTGAATAGAGGTTCCTCACACTAGGGAATCTTGACTGTTTGGGGGCCACTCTAAAATTAAAGAGAAAAAAATGATTCATGTTCGTGTTTCATATAAAATAAACCCAGTTACTGGTAAGCTGGTTTCCAGTCATTTTGATGTGGATACAGTTGTGGTCACATCCGAGGTTAGGTGATTCAGAACTTACACGAAACAGGCCTGTGCCTTCAAAGAGAGGCGGCCTGAATGAAAAATTACAAACTCTTTCCATCTGCAGTGGCTCACAAGGTACCAAATGACCTTTGTTGCTGTAGCTGCCGTCAGGTAAGCCCCCAGCTCATGGTGACTCCGTGCACAATGAAATAAAATGCTGCCCAGTCCTGTGCCATCCCCATGATCAGTTGCAGAATGGACATTGTGATCCATAGGGTTCTTTGATTTTCAGAAGTAAATAGCCAGGCCTTTCTTCCTACTCCACCTTAGTCTGGAAGCTATGCCAAATAGGGCAGTGTTTAGACCCTGGTAAATTCTTGCATACATGGCAGTGCCTGAGCCTCGAGGCAAAATCCGAATTGTCACGCGTAATTGCCAATACTGTATATTTTTTCCCAAAAGAAACATGTGTTAGGAGAGGACACCTGCTCAAGAGCCGTCAGCGTCAGTTCCTGTGTGACCAGCACTTGTCTAGGTCATCCCCTAAAACTGAAGTGGGAAGCCGTTTTCAACCCAACAGCTTTGTGCCTTTGTGTAGAATCACTACAGTGTTGAGTTTCCTGCTCTTCTCTCACACTGATGAGACGCTTTACTCTCTGGATGAAGGAGGCTGGTTAAAAACAGGTGAAGCGGAGAAGAGAGAAATTTTAACAAAACTTTTATATTTATTTGGTCTCCAGCATGTACCCTTCATATTTTTTTTTCCAAACAGCATTTTTAATAATGAATTTTTTAGAGTACTGAAAATTAATTAAATCATTAGTAAGTTATACATAGTACTAATGTAATGACTTTTTCTGGAGTTTAAGGGGATCTTAAAAGATCCTCTATTACCAGGTGAATAGTCCCCCATTTTATAGATAAGGAAATGGAGTCTTAGAGGCTGTGTAACCAAGCAAGGTCCCACCATATCCTCTCTTTCCATTTACCATCAAATCATTAGACTGGCTGCAGAAAATAGAAAGATTTCTTTTTCTCCGGAGTCAACTTCTTTAGACTAATGGAAACCAACCAACAAACAAACACACCCATTACCACCCAGGTGATTGCGAATCAGGGATCCTAGGGCAGAGTAGAACTGCTCCATAGAGTTTCCAAGGCTGTAATCTTTACGGAAGCAGACCGATACATCTTTTTCCTTTGGAGTGGCTGGTGGGTTCAAAATGCCAACCTTTCAGTTAGCAGGCAACCACCTAACCACTGCACCACCGGGGCTCCTTTCTAGGAGACTGCTATGAGTGAGAGTCAACTCCATGACAATTGACTTTTTTTTCTTTAGACTATAGATATCCTATGAGGAGTATTCAGGAAGCAATTCTTAGATTCATCTTTTTCTGCTTGTTGCCACCACCACTTTCCCAGCCATGTGACAAGAGTACTCTACAGTAGGAGGAAAAAACAAAATGGTCTAAAGCAGACTTTCTATATTCTTCCGGCTCTCACCTCCCTTTGTGGCTGTGCAAGCCGTATAGTCCTTTAGTTGGAGCATGGTGGTCAGTGGGCACACTAAGCAGTCCCTGTGTCTCCAGAGGAGCCCAGTTTCAGGGCTACTGGAATAACTAACCCTTCTTCATTGGTAGCCAAGATTTTTCCCCTTTCCCTAACCTCCATGTGAATGTGATTGTACATCAGATCCTCCCCTGTTGGACAGGATCTAAAGAGTTCTGGATTTGTGTTATTCAACTGCATCCCCCCAATATATGGGTTGGAATCTTAACCCCTATACCTGAGGATGTGATCCTGTTTGTAAATACAATTTTCTTTGTTATGTTAATTAAACTATAGCTGAGTAAGGTGGATTCTAAACCTAATTACTTCTGAGTTATAAAAAGAACAGATTAGACACAGAGGCACAAACACACAGGAAAAGATAGACGTCACATGAGGACTGTCTCCAAGTCAAGGAACCAAGGAATGCCCAGGAATACTTACAAGGAAGGATCTGACACAGCCAAGACCCTGATTTAGAATTTTAGCCTTCATAACTGTGAGAAAATAAATTTCTGTCCTTTAAAGCCACCCACTTGTGGTATTTCTGTTACAGCAGCACTAGGTAACTAAGACAATCTGCTATAAATCCTGCCACAGGAGAAATCAAAAAATCTGGTTAGAGACAACATCAAGGGCAAACTTGGAGGGGAAAAGAAGTTACAGAGCACTATGGTATGGGAATTGGACTAGTTACATGAGTCATTTCCTCCTTGCTACATTCCCTTCTTCAAGAACTTACCTTACCTACTGTCCCTGAGGGACAACCACATGACACATTCACAAAGTCACCAGTAATTGAATCAGGAGTGGACATCTGACCCACTTTAGTCCAATCAGATCACTTTATCTAGAACTTGGAGTTGGGACACCAAGATCCTGAGGTAGTTAGTTAGCTGCAGGTAACGGGCCCATAAGTTCCTGTGAGCTCCAGGCTGAGGCAGGCAACCACGTTAAGTCACGTACAAAGAGGGGAAGCTGAGGAAGGAAAAGGGAGCAGACACTTAGAGACAAAGATAACTGAGAGGAAGGAGGAGTAGATGCCTGGGGACTCTAGGTCCTCAGTATATAGCTGTAATTCCCAAATGAAGCTTTATAAGATTCCCTTATAAATGTACAAGGTGATCTCCATTTGGTTCCCTGGGTGACACAAGCTGTTAAATGCTTGACTACTAGCCAAAAGGCTGGCAGTTCGAGCTCACCCAGAGGCACCTCAGAAGACAGTCCTGGCAATCTGCTTCTGAAAAGTCCCAGCCTTGAAAACCCTATAGAGTAGTTGTACTTTGTACACATGAGGTTGCCATGAGTGAAAATTTACTCAATGGTGACTAATAACAAAAATCCCCATTTACTTAAATTAGCCTGGTGGGCTTCTGGTCGTCCCAACTGGATGCTCCCGCAGGGAAGATAACCTTGGGGGCTTTTCTGGGCAAAGTGAATCCTAGAGCCCCAGTACATACCCAGTGTCCACACACAGCAAATTTTCTGGGGCAGCCCTGTGTCAGATATGTCAGCTTGCCCACATTTCTGTTTAAGTAAATAAACTGTATGTTTTGAAATACATAATCTTAGCATTAGGAGTGCCTGTCCAAGAAGTTAAAAACCTGAAAATCATAAAGAAAAGATTGCCAGATTACGCTACACACCCACCCCCCCATTTCAAATTGACAAAAGGCACTGTGAACAAAATTGAAAGAGAAGGGACAGCACCAGACTCCCTCCCGCTGAAGACCAGATAGTCTCTCTAGGCTGCTGTGGGGGTCCTGGCTTCCTGGTGCCATGACTGTTGAGAGTGTCGAAACTGTTGGCAGCCAGACCATGACCTTTCACTGTCCCCAAATGAGGAAATGAAAGGGAAAAAAAGAGGAAACAAGAACAACAGAGAGAGAGAGAGAGCAAGAAGCATTGAGAAAGATGAAAAATGAGCTATTTATCTCTCCCTTGCTTCTGGGCGTTCTGTTGTGAGACCCTAGTGGTGCCTTAATTCATTCCAGCTGTTGTGATTTTAGTCCTGGGCTTACTGAGTGGCACAAATGGTTTACACTTGGCTACTAACCTAAAGGTTGGCGGTTTGAACCTGCCCAGTGGTGCTGCAGAAGAAATGTCTGGCAATCTGGCTCTGTAAAGATTATAACCAAGAAAATCCTTGAAGCACTTCTACCCTGTGGCCCATAGGATTGCCACTAGTCGGAATCGACTTGACGGCAACAGATTTGGTTGTTTTTTTGTTTTGCTTTGTTTTAGTGTATAAAGCGGCTTGTGGGAACCAACATTCACTGAGTTATCGTAACTGGTGGCCTAGGAATTCAAAGCCTTGTTCATCTGACTCCTACCCATGCTCGGACAAATTAAATCCATAGATTGTCCAAAAGCCTTCTGAATGGATTGTTTGGGTTTACCACTTCCTTCCCATTCTTATCATTTCCTCTCTGCTTCCCCCAAACTAAATTCCCTTTATTATTATCAGTCACCAGAATGGAGAATTGAAATTAGGTCCTTTTACTCCATGGCTTGCCAAAAGATAAACAACTCTCTCAAACTAAACCGCATTTATTCTAGAGAGAGGGCAATAAAAATAGTGATCTATGGGGTCAAGAGCCCAGTTAGACATTTTTATAGCGTTGCAGACGGTTTTCCAAATTGCAGAGCAGTTTTATTGCTTTCTCTATATCTCAATTTCTCAGTCTATAATTTAAAACTAATAATAGCCACCCCTAGTTCTCAGGTGAATTGGTTAGATTACGAGGGTCTCTACATAAAAATAGAAGCCAGTGTGGCACAAGTGGTTTGTGATCAGCTGCTAACCCACAGGTTGGCAGCTTGAACCCTTCCAGTGGCTTCCGTGGAAGAAAGACCTGGCAAATTGCTTCTGTAAAGATTAAAAACAAACAAACAAACAAAAAAACCAAACCCATTGCTATCAAGTCAATTCCGACTCATAGCAACTCTCTAGGACAGATTAGAACTGCCCCACACGGTTTCCAGGGCTGCAGTCTTTACAGAAGCGGGCTGCCACATTGATCTCCTGCGGAGCAGCTTATCAGTTCAAACTGCTGACCTTTCGGTTAGAAGTCCAGCACTTTAACCACTGTGCCACTGTAAAGATTACAGCCAAGAAAACCCTATAAAGCAGTCCTACTTTGTACTACATGGGGTCACCATGAGTGGGGGCCAGTTGGGAAGCAGCTAATAACAACATATATAAAAGTACTTCGTATCTTAGGGAAGGTGTGTGTCAGGGTTGTATCTTTTCACCATACTTATCAATCTGTATGCTGAGTAAATAATCTGAGAAGCCGGATTATAATGAAGAAGAGAATAGCATCAGGATTGGTAGAAGATGCACTAACAACCTGCGTTATGTAGATGACACAACCTTGCTAGCTGAAAGTGAAGAGGACTTGAAGCATTTACTGATGAAGATCAAAGACTTCAGCCTTCAGTATGGATTACACCTCAACATAAAGAAAATAAAAATCCTCACAACTGGACCAATAAGCTACATCATGATAAACGGAGAAAAGACTGAAGTTGTCAAGAATTTCATTTTACTTGGCTCCACAATCAATGCCCATGGAAGCAGCAGTCAAGAAATCAATGATGCATTGTATTGGGCAAATCTGCTGCAAACAACCTCTTTAAAGTGTTAAAAAACAAAGACTTTGAGGACTAGGTTATACCTGACTCGAGCCATCGTATTTTCAATCACCTCAAATGCACGTGAAAGCTGGACAATGAATAAGGGAGAACAAAGAAGAATTGATGCCTTTTAATTATGGTGTTGGTGAAGAATATTGAATATATCAGAAGAACGAACAAATCTGTCTTGGAAGAAGTATAGCCAGAGTGCTCCTTGGAAACCACAATAGTGAGACTGTATCTCGTGTACTTTGGACATGTTATCAGGAGGGACCAGTCCCTGGAGAAGGACATCATGCTTGGTAAGGTGGAGGGTCAGTGAAAAAGAAGAAGGACCATTGATGAGATGGATTGACACAGTGGCTGCATCAGTGAGTTCAAACATAGCAACGATTGTGGGGATAGCACAGGATCAGGCAGTGTTTTATTCTTTTGTACGTAGGGTTGCTGTGGGTCGGAGCCAACTCAACAGCTCCTAACAACAACACAGCATCTTAGAGAAGAAGGTAGAAAATCACATGGAAACCTTATATAATGAGAAAGTTGAAGGAGCTTTTTAACACTTGCCTTAAAACTGGGCATATGGTGACATGTGGGGAGGAACGACAGGGCCCAGTGAACACTTGACTCCGTGTCTATCAGGCTGCTTAGGAGGACGGGAGTGTGTAAGGAACACTGTTTGGATATGTCTTTCGTAGTTCTAAAGTAACTATGGGGTATGATGGAAAGGGAAGGGAAGTTCCCATTTAAACCTTTCTTTTCTTATCAGCTTTAAATAACAACACTGCTTGACTTTGGTTTTCATCATGGTCCCATTCCAACTTTGGCCTTTGCACACGGTGGTTGTTCCAACTTCAGCCCTGTGTACATTAGATGTTTTCAGCACACCTCCGGACCCTTTCCCTTCCACCCAAACCGGGGGCACTGGGCTCAAGATCTGACAACCCAGATCAGAGGTAGTGCTGTGCGGTGATGGGAATGCAGTCCCTGGAGTGAGTCTGCCATGCGTGAATCCTAACTTTCCCCTCTGACCTGGCACAGCTCCTTAGCTGTAACACAGGCACCACACTCTAAGGCTGTTGGGATAATTCAGTAAGAGAGGGCCCATAAAGCTCTTAGACTGTAATTGTTACAGGCATATTGTGAAGAGCATGGCTGGAAATGGAAGAAAAAAAAAAAGTTTTTTTGCGGGGGGCAGGCAGCGTACAAATAGTTGATTAGTGGTTCTTCCACAGGTGCCATTCAAAGTTTTTCTTTGCTTTTATTTACTTATTTCTCACAGGAAATCTGCATTTTTAGGTTGCAACCAAATAAATAGAATCATTACTTATGGTTTTAGAATTTGCATGGCTCAATGAATATACTTTTGTTAGTTCTATTACATTTCTGATTGTTAAAAAAAGTTCCTTTTCTCTCTTCTGGGATTTCAGGGCATTGTGTTGGAAATAGAGGTTAGACTGATAATGGGTCAGGGGCCATGACATATAGATCATATCCTCTAAAACTCATCTCTGCATACCTACATTATATTTACATGAACCCATAGTCTTTAACTTCGGGTCGATCATAAGATACTACAATCCAAGTTTCCCAGCAGAACACAGTAGTTAAATATGCATTGAACATTATCTAAGGGGAGGGTACTGTGCTAAGTGCTTTCTATGCATTATCTCATTCAGTCCAGAATCCTATGAAGCAAGGACTGTCCTTAGGCCCATTTTACAGATGTACAAATGAGCCTTACAAAAAAAAAAAAAAAACATTGCCATCGAGTCGATTCCAATTTATAGCAACCCTATTGAACAGGGTAGAACTGCTCCATAGGGTTTCCAAGGATCAGCTGGTGGATTCAAACTGCCAACTTTTTGGTTTGCAGCCAAGCTTTTAATCACTACGCCGCCAGAGCCTTACAGACATAAGTAATTTCTAGACGTCACGCACTTAGAAAATTGGAGTCCAAGGCATCTGGATGCAAAGCCCGCATTTTAATGACCTTGCTGCGGCTTTAATGCATCATAACCGGGCAGCTGCAGGCCTGCACGGACTAGCTTTAGACTCCAGAGTTGCTCTGCCTCCCACAGCAGCTGATAGGTTCGTGCGAGAACACTGGCAATGGGTGCCAAGCTCACAGGTGTGGTATCTGGTCTGAGTTTGAAGTTGGTAGGAAATCCAATGACACATGGAAGAGATGAAGAATGAGTCTATCAGCTGGAATGTGCACGTCCAGAAAATATCTATAGATTTTTTTTAAAAAACATGAAATGCTTAATTTTTAAACAAATTCCACATGCAGAGAAAATGCCCATGCGTTTCTCTAAGTGGGAACAGAAGTTAGCTAATTCATTACTTCTTCTTGATAAAAACGTCAACATTTGTTTAGAATTTGTTTAGAAATGAGTTTTATCACTCTTTCTTCTCTTATTCCTTAAATTCTCATTCATCCCCTCTTTTTTTTTTTTTTCTTCTTCTCTCAAATTGCTCCTTCATAAGGATTTAAGCAACTCATTTAAATGTCAAGTCAAATGTTCTTCTCCTTGAACCACTTTCCTCCATGACCTCCTGGGCCTGTATCCTTGAGTAATAATTTTGCTAGAGATGTTGGAGAAATGAGGGGTGGTATTTCCTCTTAGAAATCCAGACTGTATAACATTTACCATCTCATTTTTACTTTATAAAGCACTTGTGTCTCTCCAGAATAAAGGCCCAACAGTTAACCTTCACTGAGTGCCCATTATGTGCCAGGCATGGTGTCCTTACTTGTACAAGGTCACCGTATGTAGCAGATTCAGAATTCAACCCAAGTCTCTCTGACCAGAACCCACGCTTATAACCACTACACTGTATTGTCTTTCTAGCCAAGGTCCATGTTATGAATTAAATTGTGTCCCCCCAAAATATGTGTTGGAATCCCAACCCCTCTACCTGTGGATGTAATCCTGTTTGGAAACAGGGATTTCTTTACTTTGTTAATTAGCTCATACCCAAGTAGCATGAGTTTTAAACTTAAAACTTATGAGTTAAAAAAAAAAAGAGAGAGAGAGAGAAAAAGATTAGACACAGATATGAACACACAGTGGAAGACAACCACCACGTGAGGATCACCAAGGAACCAAAGAACTCCAGGGGCTACTGACAAGGAAGGAATTAACAAGATCGAGACTGTGATTTAGACTTCTAGCCTCCAGAACTCTAAGGAATTAAATTTCTGTTCTTTAAAGCCACTCACCTCTGGTATTTTTGTTACGGTAACACTAGGTAACTGAGACAGTAAGGCTTTCCATGCACCTCGGAGTTAACTTTCCCTAGAAGAGTAGACAGCCATGGTAGTGTCACTAGCGTGGTCTGCTGTAGCTCTTGGAAGTGACACTAGACTGTAGCTGGGCTTTCTGTTCCCAGGTCAAAGAGGAATGAGGGTGTAGAACTTTCCAGTTGTATAGGCTTGGGGATACAGAAATCCCTAAAATTTAAAGAGAAGAATGTGATCAAATATGTGGTATCAGATCATAGTATTTTAGAGCTGAACTGGGCTTTAAAATTCATCTCCTCTAACCTCTTCATTTCCAACTAAAGCATAGAGGATCTGAAAGGTTGAGTGAATCGTCTAAGGACCCACAGTCAGTTAGACTTTATTCTGAATCTGATGCATATGAGTGACCTTGAACAAGCAAGGGCACAGTGCCAAGACCTAATTTTCTTGATTCAGAATAAACTGCTTTTTCCACTCTACCTTTACTCTGCTTGGGATTTATTTACTTGTTTTTAAGAAGCCTAGGAAGATTGAAAAATTAAAAACTTAAAAAAACTTACTTACCAATAAAAGTTCATATTGTATAATTCTACTCAAAGTAATTATGATAATAAGTAGATGTCCCAATCACCATGAGTCTGTCAGTTTGTCAAACTGTGCTGGCTTGCATATTGCTGTGATGCTGCAATCTCTTTCAAATACCAGCAGGGTCACTCATGGTGGACAGTTTTCAGCAGAGCTTCCAGACTAAGACAGACTAGGAAGAAGGACCTGGCAGTCTACGTCTTAAAAAATTGGCCAGTGAAAACTTCTGAATAGCAGCAAAACCTTGTCTGGTATATTGCTGAAAGACGAGCCCCTCAGGTTGGAAGTCACTCAAAATACAACTGGCAAAGCGCCGCCTCCTCAAAGTAGAGTTGACCTCAATGACATGGATGGAGTAAAGCTTTTGGGACCTTCATTTGCTGAGGTGGCATGACTCAAAAAGAGAAGAAACTGCTGGAAACTTCCATCAATAATTGGAACATGGCATGTACGAAGTATCAATCTAGGAAAACTGGAGTCATCAAAATGAAATGGAATGCATAAAGATTGATATCCTAAGCATAAGTAAGTTGAAATGGACTGGTATTGGCCATTTTGAATCAGATAATCATAGCGTCTACTATGCTGGGGATTCCAAATTGAGGAGAAATTGTATCACATTCATAGTCAAAAAGAACATTTCAGAATCTATCCTGAAGTACAACCCTGCCAGTGACAGGATAATATCCATACACCTATAGGGAAGACCAGTTAATATGACTATTGTTCAAATTTATGCACCAACCACTAAGGCCAAGATGAAGAAATTGAAGATTTTTACCAACTTCTGCAGTCTGAAATTGATCAAACATGAAATCCAGATGCAATGATGATTACGGGTGATTGGAATGTGAAAGTTGCAAACAAAGAAGAAGGATTGGTAGTTGAAAAATAAAGCCTTGGTAACAGAAACAATGCCAGAGATCACATGATAGAATTTTGCAAGATCAACAACTTATCTATTGCAAATACCTTTTTTCAACAACATAAATGGCAACTGTACATGTGAACCTCATCACATGGAATACACGGCAATCAAATTGACTACATCTGTGGAAAGAGATGATGGAGAAGCTCAATATCATTAGCCAGAACAAGGCCAGGGGCTGACTGCGGAACAGACCATCAACTGCTCATATGCAAGTTCAAGTTGAAGCTGATGACAATTAAAACAAGTTCATGAGAGCCAAAGTACGACCTTGAGTATATCCTACCTGAACTTAGAGACCATCTTAAGAATAGATTTGACACATTGGATACTAATGATGGAAGACATCATACATGAAGAAAGGACATCATACATGAAGAAAGCAAAAGGTCATTAAGAAGACGGGAAAGAAAGACTAAAATGGATGTCAGAAGAGGCTCTGAAACTTGCTCTTGAATGTAGAGTAGCTAAAGCGAATGGAAGAAATGATGTAGTAAAAGAACTGGACCGGAGATTTCAAAGGGCAGCTTGAGATGACAAAGTAAAGTATTATAATGACATGTGCAAAGACCTGGAGTTAGAAAACCAAAAGGAAACAACATGCTCGGCTTTTCTCAAGCTGAAGGAACTGCAGCACTGGAAGTGCTCATTGGTCTATGCCAAGAAATTTGGAAGATAGCTACTTGGCCGACCAACTGGAAGAGATCCATATTTATGCCTATTCCAAAGAAAGGTGACCCAACCTAACATGGAAATTATTGAACAATGTCATTAATATCACACACAAGTAAAATTTTGCTGAAGATCATTTGAAGTGGCTGCAGCTGAGTTAGTAAGTTCACTGTTAAATATTTTAGAAAACAAACAGGGAAGAATACAGTCAGCATTTCTTAAGCTGAAAGAACTGAACAAAAATTTCAAGCCCCAAATTGTAGTTCTGAAAGATTCTATGGGAAAAAATATTGAATGACACAGGAAGCATCAAAAGAAGATGGAAGGAAATCATAGTCACTATACCAGAAGAATTGGTTAACATTCAACCATTTCAGGAGGCGGCATATGATCAAGAACAGATGGTATTGAAGGAAGAAGTCCAAGCTGCACTGAAGACATTGTCAAAAAACAGGGCTCTGGGAATTGACAGAATACCAGTGGATGCAACACTGGAGGTGCTCACTTGCCTATGCCAAGAAATTTGGAAGACAGCTATCTGGCAAACAGACTGAAAGAGATCCGTATTTGTGCCTATTCCAAAGAAAGGTGATCCGAAAGAATGTGGAAATTATGGAACAATATCATTAATATTACATGCAAGTTAAGTTTTGCTGAAGATCATTTCTAAACAGTTGCAGCAGTACATTGACCAGGAACTGCCAGAAATTCTAGCCAGATTCAGAAAAGGACACGGAATGAGGGATATCATTGCTGATATCAGATGGATCTTGACTGAAAGTAGAGAATACCAGAAAGGTGTTTACCTGTGTTTTATTGACTATGTGGATCTTAACAAATGATGGATAACATTGAGAAGAATGGGAATTCCAGAACACTTAATTGTGCTCATGTGAAACGTGTATATAAATCAAAAGGGAGTTGTTCGAACACAGCAAGAGGATACAGCATAATTTAAAATCAGGAAATGTGTGCATCTGGGTTGTATCCTTTTACCATACTTATTCAATCTGTATGCTGAGCAAATAATCTGAGAAGCTGTACTGTATGAAGAAAAACATGGCATCGGGATTGGAGCAAGTCTCACTTTGGACATGTTATCAGGAGGAACCAGTTCTTGGAGAAGAACATCGTGCTTGGTAGGGTAGAGGGTCAGCAAAAAAGAGGAAGACTCTCGACATGATGGACTGGCACAATGGCTGCAACAATGGGTTCAAGCAAAGGAGCGATTATGATCAGGACCAGGCAGTGTTTTGTTCTGTTGTACGTAGGGTTGCTGTGAGTCAGAACCAACTTGACGGCACCTAACAATAACATATCTCCCAAACACATGGGTTCCAGAAGGTTTCTCTGTGTTTCTAAGCTAATCCCAAGGCCATATTTATACTACATAAACTTTCAAAAAAGCTGGTCAATTTTTATTAAAACTCAGTTGCGTACTGATTTCCAACTTGGAAAATCAGAGCTTCCTGGCAACTTCCACTTTCCTTGTGCTCGCTGGAATGAAAACTCAGCAAATAACCTCTCCTGACTTACCTCCTCTCTCAGTGACCAAAGCCCAACTCCAACAGACCCATGTCAGCTTAATGACCCTTAGATGGTAAATTCCTGGGAATGAGGGTCCATATTTCTCTCACGCTAAGAGGAGAACTCACTTCTGGTCCTGGTTCAGACACTGAACAGTTCTTCAAATTCCCTGGTCCTGAGTTTCCTTATGGGTGAAATAAGAAATTATTCCTGCCTGCTTACATTTTATGGGGGCAGTGGTGGTTCAATGGTTTGGGTAGAACTCTCTCACCTTCTATGCAGGACACCCAGGTTTGATTGCCGACCAATGCAATCCATGCACAGCCACCATTTGTCTGTCAGTGGAGGCTTCCATGTTCACAGGATGCTGAACAGGTTTCATCGGGGCTTCCAGGCTAGGATGGACTAGGAAGAAAGACCTGATGATTTGCTTCCAAAAATCAGTCAGTGAAAGCCCTATGGGTCAGTCTTATCTCCAAATGATCATAGAGATGGTGTAGGGCCAGGCAGCACCAGTCTGATCTCCAACTGATCATGGAGATGGTGTAGGGCCAGGCAGCACCAGCCTGATCCCCGACTGATCATGGAGATGGTGTAGGGCCAGGCAGCACCAGCCTGATCCCCGACTGATCATGGAGATGGTGTAGGGCCAGGCAGCACCAGTCTGATCTCCAACTGATCATGGAGATGGTGTAGGGCCAGGCAGCACCAGCCTGATCCCCGACTGATCATGGAGATGGCGTAGGGCCAGGCAGCACCAGTCTGATCTCCAACTGATCATGGAGATGGTGTAGGGCCAGACAGCACCAGTCTGATCTCCAACTGATCATGGAGATGGTGTAGGGCCAGGCAGCACCAGCCTGATCCCCGACTGATCATGGAGATGGTGTAGGGCCAGGCAGCACCAGTCTGATCTCCAACTGATCATGGAGATGGTGTAGGGCCAGGCAGCACCAGTCTGATCTCCAACTGATCATGGAGATGGCGTAGGGCCAGGCAGCACCAGTCTGATCTCCAACTGATCATGGAGATGGTGTAGGGCCAGGCAGCACCAGTCTGATCTCCAACTGATCATGGAGATGGTGTAGGGCCAGGCAGCACCAGCATGATCCCCGACTGATCATGGAGATGGCGTAGGGCCAGGCAGCACCAGTCTGATCTCCAACTGATCATGGAGATGGCATAGGGCCAGGTAGCACCAGTCTGGTCTCCAACTGATCATGGAGATGGCGTAGGGCCAGGTAGCACCAGTCTGATCTCCAACTGATCATGGAGGTGGTGTAGGGCCAGGCAGCACCAGTCTGATCTCCAACTGATCATGGAGATGGTGTAGGGCCAGGCAGCACCAGTCTGGTCCCCAACTGATCATGGAGATGGCGTAGGGCCAGGCAGCACTTTGTTCTGTTGTGCTTGGGGTCTCCGTGAGTCGGGGGCCAATGTGACAGCAGCTAACAACATCACTTATCTTTCAGTGTTATTCTGAAGATCTTTTTTTTTTTTACGGTAAAAATATAGACAACGAAACATTCTCCAGTTCAGCAATTTCTGCATATACAACTCAGTGACCTTGGTTACATTCTTCATGTTGTGCAACTATAATTGCTATATCCTTTTCCAACTTTTCCCATCACCATTAACACCAACTCAGTGCCCTCTAAGCAAAAAACTCTGAAGATTTTGAAAGTTAGAAATTCGCAGAATTATGGAGACAAACTAGACCTAGTGAGTCAGTCTCTCATGCTACAGTTGAGAAAAACATTTTTTTAAGTGAAAAAAATTAAGAGTGTAACTCATGAAACAGAGGCAACATGTAATTACCTAGGTATTAATTAATAGACCGTTATAGAGTCAGCACTAATTAAATGTTTTTCATGCCTTAACAAGGCTGTAGCTTGTCAGGAATTTCCAAAGACGGCAAAAATACTATGTCTAAAGACAAATCCTTCCTCTTTCAGTAAATATGAGGAAAACAGAAGTTTAACTGGGGGTATTTAAGCTCAGCCTTCTCCAGTAGCCTCCTCTTATTTTGTTTTTATTATCATTATTCAGATATGATGTCAATATCATAAAATTCACCATTTTCAAGTATAAAGTTCAGTATTTTCTAATATATTCACAGGGCTGTGCAGCCATCACCACCATCTCATTTCAAAACATTCCCATCATCTTGGTTGCTTTTTGAGTGTCAGGCTTGTCAAGTTGAGTATAGCTTTGCCGAAATCTCGCTTTTGGTGAGCTTATTATGTCCAGCCCTTGTTATGATGTTCATCTTGGCCCAGATGATCAGATATCTCAAGTTCACTCTCTATTCGGAGAGCTTGTTATCTGTTAAAGGGGTTGGGCCAGGAGTAAGCATGAAACGAGCACTGAGTTTCAAAATAAGCCTTAGCAATGAAAGGCCAAACTCAGCCACCCAGCGTGAAGGTGATTGCGGGGCTAAATGGAACCATTTTCCCAGGCTCAGTGAGCAAGCTGGAAGTGGGAAAAGTGGCAGGTTAAAGGTACAAAGTTCAGACGGTCTCCTTTTTTCATGCTGCGGGGATTTCATGCATGTTAATCACACCCCCTTCCCCATCTCTTCTTGCTCTGGGCCTTTTGGGGCCCCTGAGCGTCCACCGTAGGTGCCTGAACTTTCCCTTCTCACACTATGCATCCTGGGATCACCTGTTGACTTTTCTGTATTCCTGAACAGGCTGCAAGATGCAAAAGGGAAGAAGCTCTGTCCTTTTTTGTTACCTACTCACTCTGCCCTCAGCATTATCTGGCCCCTTGCTCAATAAAAATTTCTTGAATAAATTACTAATTTGGCCACAAGCCCAGATTTCTTTTTTATATATTCTAACCCTTCTCATTGAGTTGATTCGGAGTCATGACAACCCCACGTGTTACAGAGTAGAACTGCTCCACAAGGTTTTCTTGGCTGTAATCTAGATGGAAGCGGTTAGCCAGTCCTTTCTTCTGTGGCACCACAGGTGCGTGTGAACAACCAATCTTTAGGTTAGTAGTCTAGTGCAAACCGTTTGTTCCACCTAGGTATCTCTTATCTATCTGTACCCCCACCCCGAAAAAAACCAGTCACCGAGTGGAATCTGACTCATAGTGACCCCATAGGGTTTCCGAGGCTGTAAATGTCTACTGAAGCAGACTGTCACATCTTTCTCCAGAGGAACCTCTGGTGGTTCCAAACTGCCGAACTTTTGTTTAAAATCGAGAACCAGAAATGGACCTGAGTATTCTGTAGTATTTCAAAGTAAATAAACTCTTCATTGTGGAGTCGATTCTGGCTCATAGCAGCACTATAGGGCAGAGTAGAGCTGCCTCATAGGGTTTCCAAGGTGTGATCTTTACAGAAGCAGACTGCCAGATCTTTCTTCTGTGGACCAGCTGGTGGGTTCAAACTGCCAAAGTTGTGCTTGGCAGCTGAGCACTTTAACCACTGCATAACCAGGGTTCCTTTCAAGGTAGACACACAAAACAATAATGATTCTGGGTCAAAGCTGTCTTTCTGTAACATTCATTAAATAGTCCCATTCTGGCCCAAAGAACAAGAGAGAAGAGATCCCTGCCCTCTTCTCTATTATAGCCTGCCCTTTACGTATTGGAAATGGGCTGTCAAGTCCTCTATATCTTCTGTTCTCCAGGTTATCTATCTGTACTTCCTTCAGTTATTATGCATAAAATATGGATTAATTTACACATTCATTTATTCAACAAATGTTTTTGAGCACATTCTATATGCCAGGCACTGTGCTGGGGCAGTAGGTACAAGAGAGGACATGACATAGTCCCTGCCCGAAGAAGTATGCAGTCTATCTTGATGCCTGCTCACTCTCTGGGGCCACTTTAATTGGTCTATGCCCCCTTCCAAATGTGGTTCCCGCTATAGTCCCAAGTGGTCTGACCAGCTCAGAGTTCAGAAGAACTATGACTTCATGAACTGGGCTTCCAAGGAACTCGTGAGTGTTCATATCACCCTTAGGAAGCGCTCAGGGTGTGTGTGTGTGTGTGTGTGGGTGTGCAGGATGTAAGAAGACTTTCTGTCAAAATTTTTGTAAGATTGCTCTTTTGTGATCACACCAAATATGTGGTAGTTATTTCTGGGGGTAAAAGTTCAAGTCAGATACATCCTTATCCTGCCAAAAAGAGAGAAAGAAGAAGAAAACTCTTAGGAATAAGCAGATTGCAATCTTCAGATCAGACTGAACTCGTAAGGGTGAACAGGTTAAAAAAAAAAAAGTAATAGGACATTTCACACTGTCACTGATGGTTCTTCATGATGCTTCTGAAAATAATTGGAAGGGAAATATGGACATCTGGCATGTGAATAAAGCTGCTTCTAATTACAGGGACTATATGCCTTCAAAGCAGAACAGACACTGGGCTGCTCTTAGATGTGCCCTTTTTCTCAGTGATACTTGCTCAGGACCTGGCAGCTCCCCGTCTTCACCTATCTGAAGAATGTGGGGTGGGCCACCTCAGTTTAGCTCCTGACCCGAGTAACTGTGGTCCTTTAAATTCCTTCAGGCTTTTGGCTTTTTTTCTTTTTAGTTTTGCTTTGAGACTAAAAACGTGAATTTTCTGGTTCTGCTCTTTCCTCTGTACTTTCCATATGTGGGAGAGACAGAACCACTCAGGGGCCAGAAGGTCAACAGAAGAGAAAGTGCTTCTTGTCTGTGACAGCCAGGACAAATGTGGGAGAACTTCACAAGATGTGGGTGGTCAGGAGGCCCAGGAATGATTCCAGAAAAAGCAGAGTGCATGAGAATCATTCTACTTGACTCACAATTTGTAGAAGGCATTGTGCTGAGTATTTATAAGTTAGTAAGTTCACTGTTAAATATTTTCAAAAGATTTTCTTGGCCCAATATCTTTTCATTTAACCAATAGTTATTAAATACCAAATATGTGTCAGGTACATTAAACTTAAGAAGAATCTGTAGCTTTCTCTTCTCCACATGATCTCCCAAAGCACACATTTTGCCTACTGATCAGCCGTGGATATGCTGAGTATTCTTTGAAGGCAGCTGAGGGAAGACATTTTAGAATCCTCCCCAGCGGTGTTTCATATCTTGGGATTTCTTTGGCTTGGAGGATAGATCTCAGGAGGCCGTTACTACCCAACTCTATTTCCAGAAAGTCCTCATGGAACTTTTTGGTACAGGGTAGCTATGTCTGAAAATCAGTGTTCTATTTAAGAAATGAATAATAGACTTTTTTTCTGATTGTAATATTCTCACCAAAGAAATTCTTTGTTACATGTTCTCACCATAGAGATAAGCACAAAGTAGGAAATTAAAATCATCTGCAATTCCACTAGTCAAAGGTAACCACTGATGAAAGACTGGTGTCTGCATCTCTTCGCCTACTCAGATCTGATTTTTCCTTCTTTTTTGACAACAGTTTTAGAGCCTACTTTTTAAAAACGTTTTTATTGTGCTTTAAGTGTAAGGTTACAAATCAAGTCAGCCTCTGACACAAAAACTTATATATATCTTGCTTCATACTCCCAATTGCTCTCCCCCTAATGAGACAGCCCGCTCCCTCCCTCCACTCTCTATTTCATGTCCATTTCGCCACCTTCTAACCCCCTCTACCTTCTCATCTCCCCTCCAGAGAGGAGATGCCAACATAGTCTCAAGTGTCCACCTGATCCAAGAAGTTCACTCCTCACCAGCATCCTCTCCAAACCATTGTCCAGTCCAATCCATGTCTAAAGAGTTGGCTTTGGGAATGGTTCCTGACCTGGGGCAACAGAAGGTCTGGGGGCCATGACCACTGGGGTCCTTCTAGTCTCAGTCAGAACATTGTCTGGTCTTTTTATGAGAATTTGGGGTCTGCATCACATTGCTCTCCTGCTCCTTCAGAGGTTCTCTACTGTGTTCCCTGTCAGGGCAGTCATCGGTTGTAGCCAGGCACCATCAAGTTCTTCTGCTCTCAGGCTGATGTAGTCTCTGTTTTATGTGGCCCTTTCTGTCTCTTGGGCTCGTAATTACCTTGTGTCCTTGGTGTTCTTCATTCTCCTTTGATCCAGATGGGATGAGACCAATCGATGTATCTTAGATGGCTGCTTGCTGGCGTTTAAAACCCCAGATGCCACTCTTCAAAGTGGGATGCAGAACGTTTTCTTAATAGATTTTATTTTGCCAATTGACTTAGATGTCCCCTGAAACCATGGCCCCCAAACTCCCGCCCCTGCTACGCTGGCCTTTGAAACATTCAGTTTATTCAGGAAACTTCTTTGAGCTTGGTTTAGTCCAGTAGTGCTGACCTAGCCTGTATTGTGCGTTGTCTTCCCCATTACCCAAAGTAGTTCTTATCTACTGTCTCATTAGTGAATACCCTTCTCCCACCCTCCCTCCCTCCTGAATATTTTCTTCTCTGTTTAAACTATTTCTCAAGTTCTTACAATAGTGGTCTTATATAATATTTGTCCTTTTGCAACTAATTTCATTCAGCATAATGCCTTCCAGATTCCTCCATGTTATGAAATGTTTCACAGATTCACCATTGTTCTTTATCGATGGGTAGTATTCTAATGTGTGAATATACTATAATTTATTTCTCCATTCATCTGTTGATGGGCACCTTGGTTGCTTCCATCTTTTTGCTATTATAAACAGTGCTGCAATGAACATGGGTGTGTATGTATCTGTTCATGTAAAGGCTCTTATATTCCAAGGAGTGGGATTCCTGGATCGCATGGTAGTTCTATTTCTAGTTTTTTAAGGAAGTGCCAAATTGATTCCAAAGTGGTTGTACCATTTTCCATTCCCACCAGCAGTGTGTAAGTGTTCCAATCTCTCCACAGCCTCTCCAACATTTATTATTTTGTGTTTTTTGGATTAATGCCAGCCTTGTTGGAGTGAGATGGAATCTCATTGTAGTTTTGATTTGCATTTCTCTAATGGCTGATGATCGTGAGCATTGCCTCATGTATCTGTTAGTTACCTGAAAGTCTTCTTTAGTGAAGTGTCTGTTCACATCTTTTGCCCATTTTTTAATTGGGTTATTTGTCTTTTTGCAGTTGAGTTTTTGCAGTATAATGTAGATTTTAGAGATCAGGCGCTGACTGGAATGTCATAGCTAAAAACTTTTTCCCAGTCTGTAGGAAATCTTTTTACTCTTTTGGTGAAGTCTTTGAATGAGCCCAGATGTTTGATTTTTAGGAGCTCCCAGTTATCTAGTTTTTTTCCTGCATTGTTAGTAATGTTTTGTATACTGTTTATGCCACGTATTAGGGCTCCTAATGTTGTTCCTATATTTTCTTCCATGGTCTTTACTGTTTTAGATTTTATATTTAGGTCTTTGATCAATTTTGAGCTCATTTTTGTGCATGGAATGAGGTATGGGTCTTGTTTCATTTTTTGTAGATGGATATATAGTTATGCCAGCACCATTTTTTACAAAAAGACTGTCTTTTCTCCCATTTAACTGTTTTGGGGCCTTTGCCAAATATCAACTGCTCATAAAACCAAAACCAAACCCGGTGCCATCGAGCCAATTCCAACTCATAGTGACCCTATAGGACAGAGTAGAATATGTGGATGGATTTATGTCTGGATTCTCAATTGTGTTCCATTGGTCTATGTGTCTGTTGTTGTACCAGTACCAGGCTGTTTTGACTATCGTCGTGGTATAATGGGTTCTAAAATCAGGTAGAGCAAGACCTCCCAGTTTGTTCTTCTTTTTCAATAATGCTTTAATTATCTGGGGTCTCTTTCCCTTCCATATGAAGTTGGTGATTTGTTTCTCCATCTCATTAAAGAATGTCGTTGGAATTTGGATCAGAATTGCATTAAATCTGTGGGTCACTTTTGGTAGAATAGACATTTTTATAATGTTAAGTCTTCCTATCCAAGAGCAAGGTATGTTTTTCTGCTTATGTAGGTCTCTTTTGGTTTCTTGCAGAAGTGTTTTGTAGTTTTCTTTGTATAGGTCTTTTTCATCTCTGGTAAGATTTATTCCTAAACATTTTATCTTCTTGGGGGCTCCTGTAAATGGTATTGATTTGGTGATTTCCTCTTCGATGTTCTTTTCGTTGGTGTAGAGGAATCCAACTGATTTTTGTATGTTTATCTTGTATCCCGATACCCTGTTGAACTCTTCTATTAGTTTCAGTAGTTTTCTTGAGGATTCCTTAGGGTTTTCTGTGTATAAGATCATGTCATCTGCAAATAGAGATAATTTTACTTCTTCCTTGCCAATCTGGATGCCCTTTATTTCTTTATCTAGCTTAATTGCTCTGACTAGGACCTGTAGCACAATGTTGAATAAGAGTGGTGATAAAGGGCATCCTTGTCTGGTTCCCGATCTCAAGGGGAATGCTTTCAGGCTCTCTCCATTTAAGATGATGTTGGCTATTGGCTTTACATAAATGCCGTTTATTATGCTGAGGAATTTTCCTTCTATTCCTATTTTGCTGAGAGTTTTTATCATGAATCGGTGTTCAACTTCGTCAAATGTCTTTTCTGCATCAGTTGATAAAATCATGTGATTCTTGCCTTTTGTTTTATTTATATGTGGATTCCATTAATCGTTTTTCTAATGTCGAACCATCCTGCAAACCTGATATGAATCCCACTTGGTCATGGTGAATTTTTTTTTTTTTTTTTGATATGTTGTTGAATTCTGTTGGCTAGAATTTTGTTGAGGATTTTTGCATCTAAGTTCATGAGGGATATAGGTGTGTAATTTTCTTTCTTTGTGGTGTCTTTAATTGGTTTTGGTATCAGGGATATGGTGGGTTCATAGAAAGGGTTTGGGAGTATTGTGTCCTTTTCTATGCTCTGAAATACCTTTAGTTGTAGTGGTGTTAACTCTTCTCTGAAAGTTTGGTAGAACTCTGCAGTGAAGCTATCCGGGCCTTATAGCCTACTTTTTCATAACAATATGTAGTGAGCATTTCTCCAGGCCGTTACCCGTCCTCCTACAACATAAATGTAGTAGCTGCTTGATACGCCATTTTAGGTATGCACCATCATTGATTGAGCTAACTGCATGTTGTTAGAGCCTCAGGCTATTTCCACTTTTTCACAAATATATGTACTGGGATAAATATTCTTGTCTCTAAGTCATTATTCACATTCATTATTATTTCTTTATAATAATCCCCAGAAGCAGACTTTTGGGGTAAAAATATAAGTAAAAAATTTAAGCCTTCGGAAATACACATAGGGAAGCCCTGGATTCTGTGGTAATATCTTTGTCCCAAGCTCTAAACCAACTGTGTGACCTTGAGGTTAATTACTCCATCTGTAAAATGGGGAACATGATCACATACCCCATTGTGTCTCAAAACGTGACTGTGAAGAGAGTGCAGTAAAGCTTTTGAAATGTATCATGTGGGGGACACTGATAGTTGTCTACCAAGCAGCCATTCATTCCTCAGTTCATCATTCCAACAAACTAATTTTTTTTCAGCTATTCACCTCTTCCCCCATTGTAGTCCTTGTACCTTTAGAGTAGGTCACCGGTGTGGTACAAATGATTAACATACTCAGCTGCTAAGCAGAAGTTTGGAGGTTTGAATCCAGCCAAAGGTGCCTTGGATGAAAGGCATGGTGATCTACTTCTGAAAATTCAGCCTTTAAAAACCCTCTGGAGCATAGTTCTACTGTGACACACATGGGGTTGCCATGAGTCAGAATCTATTGGATGGCAACTGGTTGGCTTAACACTTTACAGCATAATCTCATCAACCTCTGCCAGTGATAGGTTTAGGAATAGGCATACGAACCAATGTGGTTTAAAGACATTGAAGTGGAAGTTTGCTGGAGCTTCTGGAAAATTCCCCACCCTTAAAAGAGAGCCATAGGAAGAGAGAATCTCTCTCCCTGGACATTGTCAGGTACAAATATCAAGCTTGGAACTGCAACAGCCATGTATATCACCACCACCCTGAGAACTAAAAGGAAGATGGACAAGGCAGAGCCAAGAAACATGGAGAAATGGGACTGGAGCCACTGGATTTCAGTCAAACTTGAAGCCTCTGCTCCTCTAAATTACCAGTTATGAGACCAGTTACTGACAGAGTATAGTCTTGAAATCAGTCAACTTGAATTTGTAACTCCAGTTCTGATCATTGTCTTTTTCATTTTCTATCATAATTGTAGAAAACGTTTTTTATAGGCGTTCCTTCTAGCTTCTTGTATCCTCCCTTTTCCTGATTTTCCAAAAAATGATGCCTCAAGGGAATATTCGAGTGAAAAGCATAGTGCTTATGTCAACAGTTCAGAAATAACTCACTTGTATTTGCTGAATTGAAAGAACCCAACCCAGGCTTTCCAACTTGGTGATAGACTCAGAAGATTTTTCAAGTTGGAAGGAACCTTAGTGCTCCTCAAGTCCTGGTCCCATTTTGTAGATGAGGAAACTGAAGTTCAGAAAGATTTATGGTAATTGGTCACAAAATCTATAACCTCTGGGTACCCTCAGGCAGCAGCAGCAGCAGGGAACTTTTCCAACATGCCAGTTTGACTACTGCCATGTTTCAGTGGGGAATTTCAGCCTGAATTATCACAGTGGCTCATTACAGCCTTTGCTTCCTGCAGAGTCAAAACATATCCCATTTGTAACAGGAGCCCAAAGGGCAATGCTCCTATCCACCACATTGGATGTCTGGTCTTCTTCTAGCCCTCCCTAGTGATTCTTTCCAAAGTCCTTTGGAAGAGGTCTCACAGTCAGGGCTCCTTCCTGCAGTCCTAAGTGCCTCTGCTCTTGGTTGACCCATCTCGTTGCCATTCTGCTGCTTTGACAATTATTTCTCTGTACCCCTGGGTAACAATCCATGCTGCTGCCAAACTCCCATACTTTGGTCCATGGTTGGCAGCCCACGCTCCTTCCAACCTTCTCTGGATTGCCAACTACTCATGTTCTTCTCCCTCTCCAGCCAACAAGAACACTCTTGCATTTCATGACTGCTGATTCAAGTGGGTTTCTCCAGCAGTGGTGCAGCCTTCAGTGGGGAGTTCTTTGCTCTCTTACCCAGGATACTCCTCTCTGGAGAACACATGCATTCTGGGCTGGTTTAGACTCTGTTGTACATTGCGTGTGGAACTACATCTCCCTCCAACACCCAGCCCCAACTCTGAGTCTACTCTGCCAGACTTCTTCTTCACATGTGGTGTTTTTCTCTCAGAAACCTCATTTCCAAATTATGGGGTGGGACTAGAGCAGGAATTCTTAATCTAGGATGAACTTCAGGGTGTGGGTGAGGAATCCGTGAACACTTTAAATAGTACTCAAGGTTTTGTGTAAAAGCATTTTACAGGGCAAAAGTCTAGTGTCAAATGGATCTGTGACTCTACAATGGTTAAGATCACTGGTCTCTAGATGGTCTCTAAATTAGATGGCCTCTAACGTTCTTTCAGTTCTAAGGTTCTGTCACCCTAGCCAATTTACCAAAAGTAGAAGCATTCAGTCACTCTTCCAAAGCACTCTAATTCCTTCCAAAGAGAGTACAAGAGTTTTGCAAGAAATTTAGCCTTATTAGTACAAGAGATGTTATGTTGTTTTAAGAGAATAACAAACGCTTAGACATGGAGAATTTTATCAGCAAGATATTAGTATTCCAGCCCATAAAAGACTATTTATTCTAACCCAAGTATTGTAGATATTGGAAAGTCTTTCCATTCATAGCAGCTCAAGCTTAGAAACTATACTGAATGGAAAAATGGTGAAAAGGATGATAATTAGAATTCCCGCCTCTTCTTTCAGTTGCTCTTGCCTTTCAAAAAATGGGGACATGGGGGTAGAGGCTTTACAGGTTCCTTCTGTGTATCCTGTAGTTCCACAATTTACCTCTAGACAGTGTTCTTGTGTTAATAAAGGGCATGGTAAATAAATTTATATGGGAGCCCACAGTGCCTGATGTTTGAAATTGGCACTTGGTCAGGTGGTAAAAAGTGAACTACAGATGATGTTTAACTACAGTTGGATAACAGAATTGGGAGAATAACACACTTCCTGTATTACTTATAAGTGAATATGGAGTCACCAGTATTAACCTAGCCATTGAAAGTATGTCAGTTTTTATATCCAAATTATTTTTTTGATTTGTAAAGAAAAATTGGTAATTAATAAAAAAAAAAAAAATGACTGGATTGTTGACTCATGCCCACAGCTTCACTGGTGTATGGTCTTGTTCAAACCATTGAAAGTCAAATTCTCCACCAGAAGGTTTTCTAAGGCTCTACTAAACGTGTAGACTCACAGGGCTGCCCTGGTCCAAGCTGTGCACAATTTCCTCAGAAGGATACAGCAGGATTAGAAGCAGAGCATGCCAGCAGGGCTCACCGGGCATTCCTCTTCTGTGGGAGATTGTGCAGTAGACCACAAAGCCATCCACACAGCTATCCAGGAACCCCTGGCCTCCTGGTAATGACTCAGGTATAAAGAAATGAGACTCACATCAGTATGGATTATACCTCAATTTAAAGAAAACAGAATCCTCACAACTGGACCAAAGAAGCAACATTATGTTAAATGGAAAAAAGATTGAAGTTGTCAAGGATTTCATTTTACTTGGATCCACAATCAATGCCCAGTCAAGAATGCAAATAAATGATTATTGCATTGAGCAAATCTGCTGCAAAAGACCTCTTTAAAGTATTAAAAAGCAAAGATGTCACTTTGAGGACTCAGATGGCCTGACCCAAGCCATGGTCTTTTCAATCACCTCATATACATTTGAAAGCTGGACAATGAAAAAGGAAGACAGAAGAAGAATTGATGCCTTTGAATTATGGTGTTGGCAAAGAACATTGAATAGACCATGGACTGTCAGAAGAATGAACAAATGTGTTTTGGAAGAAGGACAGCTCCTTAGGAGAAAAGATGGTAAGACTTCTTCTCACATACTTTGGACCCATTATCAGGAGGGACCAGCCCCTGAAGAAGGACATCATTTTTGGGAAAGTAGAGGGTCAGTGAAAAAGAGGAAGACTTTCAATGAGATGGATTGACACAGGGGCTGCAACAATGGGCTCAAACACAACTATTGTGGGGATGGCACAGGACCAAGCAGTGTTGCGTTCTGTTGTACATAGGATTGCTATGAGTTGGAACTGACTTGGTGGCACCTAACAGCAACAACATATCAGGTTTCCAGGGAAACAGAGCAAGGAAGTTAACCAAAAGTCTGATACTTATGCAAAAGAGGAAAAAGTTTTGTTAATCTTTTCTTCAAACCACTTCAAAGGGCTAAATGATAATTTCTGAGAAAGTGTCTGGTTAAATAGAAAGTGGTCAGAATGACTGATATGAAGAACTAAATTACTCATTGAAATTTGTCATCTCTATTTGCTACAGTTGTTTTAGCTTTCAAATTGGATTTGACTTTGCATAATACCTAGGTAATTCTGGGGAAACATTTTCATTTGAAAATTTCATAAGAAGATAAATTATATCTCAAAAGTGATTTCTGTAGAAAATATCAAACTTAGGCTGAGAGCAAGGAAAAATTGTCTCCAGGAGAAAGTTAACAGCCAAGGGAGTGGTAATTCAAGAAAAAGTATGTGGTATGGTTTCAGGGACACCCCTTACCTCTCTGGCTCTGCCTGCAACTCTGTTGCTGTTTGAGATTCTTTAGCCAAAAATAAAGCCATTCATTCCACAATGACCTGTAAAATTTAAGGTGCAAATACCTTAACCAGTTGCCATCGAGTTGATTCTGACTCATGGTGACCCCATGTGTGCACCATAGGATTTTCAATGGCTGATTTTTCAGAGGTAGATCGCCAAGCCTTTCTTTTGAGGTCGCTCTGAGTGGACTTGAACCTCCAGTCTTTCAGTTAGCAGCAGAGAATATTAATCATTTATACCACCCAGGGACTCCTGCAAATACCTTAGGAGAAACTTATTAACAATTTCAGGCTAAAGTATAAAATAATTCTGATAATACAGAATCACAAGATGTTAATGCTGAAAGAAACCACAGAGATGACACAGCAAACTCTTCATCATATAAATGAGGAAACTGGATCCCAGAAAGGGTAAGTGGCTTTCCCCAAGTCACACAAATGATAGTAATGTAGCTATAATTAGAAAGTCAGATGCCTGACAAGCATGCCCATCAGACAGTACATTCTTTCCTAAGAGAAGGAAGAGGAAGCACGTGGAAACGGAAGAAAAGAGGTGCCAGTCTATGAAAAGGCCGTGGGGTAAGAAATGGGAAGGCAGGGACAACTAAACAATTTTGGGGGGGGAGTGGGGGAGGGAGCGGTGGCTGAGGACTGTCAGCCATTTATGATACAAGGCAGGGACTCCACATGGGTGTGTTAAAGAAGAGAAAGGGAATGGCGGCACCGCCCTTCCTTCCTCCCCACCACCACCATTAGCCATCCTTCAGTGGCTTTGAATTGCAAACAGAAAAACTGTGGTCCCCCTTGGAGGCAGTGGCTCTTACCTCAAACCTTCCCCCAGTGTCCCCACCTACAGGCCTTTTTTTTTTTTTTTATTATTAACTTTTATTAAGCTTCAAGTGAACGTTTACAAATCCAATCAGTCTGTCACATATAAGTTTACATACATCTTACTCCGTACTCCCACCTGCTCTTCCCCTATTGAGTCAGCCCTTTCAGTCTCTCCTTTCTTGACAATTTTGCCAGCTTCCCTCTCTCTCTATTCTCCCATCCCCCCTCCAGACAAGAGTTGCCAACACAGTCTCAAGTGTC
This sequence comes from Loxodonta africana, assembly GCF_030014295.1. Classification (NCBI taxonomy): domain Eukaryota; kingdom Metazoa; phylum Chordata; class Mammalia; order Proboscidea; family Elephantidae; genus Loxodonta; species Loxodonta africana. Next base: position 25,649,109 of record NC_087367.1, read on the forward strand.
CACCTGATATCATTAGCTCACTCTTCATCAGCATCTCTCTCCCACCCACTGACCAGTCCCTTTCATGTCTGATGAGTTGTCTTCGGGGATGGTTCCTGTCCTGTGCCAACAGAAGGTCCGGGGAGCATGGCTGCCGGGATTCCTCTAGTCTCAGTCAGACCATTAAGTATGGTCTTTTTATGAGAATTTGGGGTCTGCATCCCACTGATCTCCTGTTCCCTCAGGAGTTCTCTGTTGTGCTCCCTGTCAGGGCAGTCATCGATTGTGGCCGGGCACCAACTAGTTATTCTGGTCTCAGGATGATGTAGGTCTCTGGTTCATGTGGCCCTTTCTGTCTCTTGGGCTCCTAGTTGTCGTGTGACCTTGGTGTTCTTCATTTTCCTTTCTTCCAGGTGGGTTGAGACCAATTGATGCATCTTAGATGGCCGCTTGTTAGCATTTAAGACCCCAGATGCCACATTTCAAAGTGGGATGCAGAATGTTTTCATAATAGAATTATTTTGCCAATTCACTTAGAAGTCCCCCCTCAAACCATGTTCCCCAGACCCCCGCCGCTGCTCCGCTGACCTTTGAAGCATTCATTTTATCCCGGAAACTTCTTTGCTTTTGGTCCAGTCCAATTGAGCTGACCTTCCATGTATTGAGTGTTGTCTTTCCCTTCACCCAAAGTAGTTCTTATCTACTGATTGATCAATAAAAAACCCTCTCCCTCCCTCCCTCCCCCCTTCGTAACCACAAAAGTATGTGTTCTTCTCAATTTATACTATTTCTCAAGATCTTATAATAGTGGTCTTATACAATATTTGTCCTTTTGCCTCTGACTCATTTTGCTCAGCATAATGCCTTCCAGATTCCTCCATGTTATGAAATGTTTCAGAGATTCGTCACTGTTCTTTATCGATGCGTAGTATTCCATCGTGTGAATATACCACAATTTATTTACCCATTCATCCGTTGATGGACACCTTGGTTGCTTCCAGCTTTTTGCTATTGTAAACAGAGCTGCAATAAACATGGGTGTGCATATATCTGTTTGTGTGAAGGCTCTTGTATCTCTAGGGTATATTCCGAGGAGTGGGATTTCTGGGTTGTATGGTTTTTTTTTTTATGGTAGTTCTATTTCTAACTGTTTAAGATAACGCCAGATAGATTTCCAAAGCGGTTGTACCATTTTACATTCCCACCAGCAGTGTATGAGAGTTCCAATCTCTCCGCAGCCTCTCCAACATTTATTATTTTGTGTTTTTTGGATTAATGCCAGCCTTGTTGGTGTGAGATGGAATCTCATCGTAGTTTTCATTTGCATTTCTCTAATGGCTAATGATCGAGAGCATTTTCTCATGTATCTGTTGGCTGCCTGAATATCTTCTTTAGTGAAATGTGTGTTCATATCCTTTGCCCACTTCTTGATTGGGTTGTTTGTCTTTTTGTGGTTGAGTTTTGACAGAATCATGTAGATTTTAGAGATCAGGCGCTGGTCTGAGATGTCATAGCTGAAAATTCCTTCCCAGTTTGTAGGTGGTCTTTTTACTCTTTTGGTCAAGTCTTTAGATGAGCATAGATGTTTGATTTTTAGGAGCTCCCAGTTATAGGGTTTCTCTTCATCATTTTTGGTCATGTTTTATATTCTGTTTATGCCTTGTATTAGGGCTCCTAAGGTTGTCCCTATTTTTTCTTCCATGATCTTTATCGTTTTAGTGTTTATGTTTAGGTCTTTGATCCACTTGGAGTTAGTTTTTGTGCATGGTGTGAGGTATGGGTCCTGTTTCATTCTTTTGCAAATGGATATCCAGTTATGCCAGCACCATTTGTTAAAAAGACTATCTTTTCCCCAATTAACTGACACTGGTCCTTTGTCAAATATCAGCTGCTCATACATGGATGGATTTATATCTGGGTTCTCAATTCTGTTCCATTGGTCTATGTGCCTGTTGTTGTACCAGTACCAGGCTGTTTTGACTACTGTGGCTGTATAATAGCTTCTGAAATCAGGTAGAGTGAGGCCTCCCACTTTCTTCTTCTTTTTCAGTAATGCTTTGCTTATCTGGGGCTTCTTTCCCTTCCATATGAAACTGGTGATTTGTTTCTCTATCCCCTTAAAATATGACATTGGAATTTGGATCGGAAGTGCGTTATATGTATAGATGGCTTTTGGTAGAATAGACATTTTTACTATGTTAAGTCTTCCTATCCATGAGCAAGGTATGTTTTTCCACTTAAGTATGTCCTTTTGAATTTCTTGTAGTAGAGCTTTGTAGTTTTCTTTGTATAGGTCTTTTACATCCTTGGTAAGATTTATTCCTAAGTATTTTAATCTCTTGGGGGCTACTGTGAATGGTATTGATTTGGTTATTTCCTCTTCGGTGTTCTTTTTGTTGATGTAGAGGAATCCAAGTGATTTTTGTGTGTTTATTTTATAACCTGAGACTCTGCCAAACTCTTCTATTAGTTTCAGTAGTTTTCTGGAGGATTCCTTAGGGTTTTCTGTGTATAAGATCATGTCATCTGCAAATAGTGATAACTTTACTTCCTCCTTGCCAATCCGGATACCTTTTATTTCTTTGTCTAGCCTAATTGCCCTGGCTAGGACTTCAAGTACGATGTTGAATAAGAGCGGTGATAAAGGGCATCCTTGTCTGGTTCCCGTTCTCAAGGGAAATGCTTTCAGGTTCTCTCCATTTAGAGTGATATTGGCTGTTGGCTTTGCATAGATGCCCTTTATTATGTTGAGGAATTTTCCTTCAATTCCTATTTTGGTAAGAGTTTTTATCATAAATGGGTGTTGGACTTTGTCAAATGCCTTTTCTGCATCAATTGATAAGATCATGTGGTTTTTATCTTTTGTTTTATTTATGTGATGGATTACATTAATGGTTTTTCTGATATTAAACCAGCCTTGCATACCTGGTATAAATCCCACTTGATCAGGGTGAATTATTTTTTTGATGTGTTGTTGGATTCTATTGACTAGAATTTTGTTGAGGATTTTTGCATCAATGTTCATGAGGGATATAGGTCTATAATTTTCTTTTTTTGTAATGTCTTTACCTGGTTTTGGTATCAGGGAGATGGTGGCTTCATAGAATGAGTTGGGTAGTATTCCGTCATTTTCTATGCTTTGAAATACCTTCAGTAGTAGTGGTGTTAAGACTTCTCTGAAAGTTTGGTAGAACTCTGCAGTGAAGCTGTCTGGGCCAGGACTTTTTTTTGTTGGAAGTTTTTTGATTACCGTTTCAATCTCTTTTTTTGTTATGGGTCTATTTAGTTGTTCTACTTCTGAATGTGTTAGTTTAGGTAGGTAGTGTTTTTCCAAGAATTCATCCAATTCTTCTAGGTTTTCAAATTTGTTAGAGTACAATTTTTCGTAGTAATCTGAAATGATTCTTTTAATTTCATTTGGTTCTGTTGTGATGTGGTCCTTCTTGTTTCTTATTCGGGTTATTTGTTTCCTTTCCTGTATTTCTTTAGTCAGTCTAGCTAATGGTTTATCAATTTTGCTAATTTTTTTGAAGAACCAGCTTTTGGCTTTGTTAATTCTTTCAATTGTTTTTCTGTTCTCTAATTCATTTAGTTCAGCTCTAATTTTTATTATTTGTTTTCTTCTGGTGCCTGATGGGTTCTTTTGTTGCTTACTTTCTATTTGTTCCAGTTGTAGGGACAGTTCTCTGATTTTGGCTCTTTCTTCTTTTTGTATGTGTGCATTTATCGATATAAATTGGCCTCTGAGCACTGCTTTTGCTGTGTCCCAGAGGTTTTGATAGGAAGTATTTTCATTCTCGTTGCATTCTATGAATTTCCTTATTCCCTCCTTAATATCTTCTATAACCCAGTCTTTTTTCGGGAGGGTATTGTTCATTTTCCAAGTATTTGATTTTTTTTCCGTAGTTTTTCTGTTATTGATTTCTAGTTTTATTGCCTTGTGGTCTGAGAAGATGCTTTGTAATATTTCGATGTTTTGGATTCTGCAAAGGTTTGTTTTATGACCTAATATGTGGTCTATTCTAGAGAATGTTCCATGTGCGCTAGGAAAAAAAGTATACCTTGCAGCAGTTGGGTGGAGAGTTCTGTATAAGTCAATGAGGTCAAGTTGGTTGATTGTTGTAAGTAGGTCTTCCGTGTCTCTATTGAGCTTCTTACTGGATGTCCTGTCCTTCTCCGAAAGTGGTGTGTTGAAGTCTCCTACTATAATTGTGGAGGTGTCTATCTCACTTTTCAATTCTGTTAAAATTTGATTTATGTATCTTGCAGCCCTGTCATTGGGTGCATAAATATTTAATATGGTTATGTCTTCCTGATCAATTGTCCCTTTTATCATTATATAGTGTCCTTCTTTATCCTTTGTGGTGGATTTAAGTCTAAAGTCTATTTTGTCAGAAATTAATATTGCTACTCCTCTTCTTTTTTGCTTGTTGTTTGCTTGATATATTTTTTTCCATCCTTTGAGTTTTAGTTTGTTTGTGTCTCTAAGTCTAAGGTGTGTCTCTTGTAGGCAGCCTATAGATGGATCGTGTTTCTTTATCCAGTCCGAGACTCTCTGTCTCTTTATTGGTGCATTTAGTCCATTTACATTCAGCGTAATTATAGATAAATAAGTTTTTAGCGTTGTCATTTTGATGCCTTTTCATGTGTGTTGTTGGCAATTTCATTTTTCCACATACTTTTTTGTGCTGGGACGTTTTTCTTAGTAAATTATGAGATCCTCATTTTCATAGTGTTTGACTTTATGTTAGTTGAGTCGTTACATTTTTCTTGGCTTTTATCTTGAGTTATGGAGTTGTTATACCTTTTTGTGGTTACCTTATTATTTACCCCTATTTTTCTAAGTAAAAACCTAACTTGTATCGTTCTGTATCGCCTTGTATCACTCTCCATCTGGTAGTTCAATGCCTCCTGTATTTAGTCCCTCTTTTTGATTATTGTGATCTTTTACCTATTGGCTTCCATGATTCCCTGTTATGTGTATTATTATTATTATTATTTTTAATTAACCTTAATTTGTTTGTTTTTGTGATTTCCCTATTTGAGTTGATATCAGGACATTCTGTTTTGTGACCTTGTATTGTGCTGGTATCTGATATTACTGGTTTTCTGACCAAACAATATCCTTAAGTATTTCTTGTAGCTTTGGTTTGGTTTTTGCAAATTCTCTAAACTTGTGTTTATCTGTAAATATCTTAATTTCGCCTTCATATTTCAGAGAGAGTTTTGCTGGATATATGATCCTTGGCTGGCAGTTTTTCTCCTTCAGTGCTCTGTATGTGTCGTCCCATTCCCTTCTTGCCTGCATGGTTTCTGCTGAGTAGTCTGAACTTATTGATTCTCCCTTGAAGGAAACCTTTCTTTTCTCCCTGGCTGCTTTTAAAATTTTCTGTTTATCTTTGGTTTTGGCAAGTTTGATGATAATATGTCTTGGTGTTTTTCTTTTTGGATCAATCTTAAATGGGGTTCGATGAGCATCTTGGATAGATATCCTTTCGTCTTTCATGATGTCAGGGAAGTTTTGTGTCAGGATTTCTTCAACTATTTTCTCTGTGTTTTCCGTCCCCCCTCCATGTTCTGGGACTCCAATTACACGCAAGTTATCCTTCTTGATAGAGGCCCACATGATTCTTAGGGTTTCTTCATTTTTTTATATTATTTTATCTGATTTTTTTTCAGCTATGTTGGTGTTGATTCCCTGGTCCTCCAGATGTCCCAGTCTGCATTCTAATTGCTCGAGTCTGCTCCTCTGACTTCCTATTGCGTTGTCTAATTCTGTAATTTTATTGTTAATCTTTTGGATTTCTACATGCTGTCTCTGTATGGATTCTTGCAACTTATTAATTTTTCCACTATGTTCTTGAATGATCTTTTTGAGTTCTTCAACAGTTTTATCAGTGTGTTCCTTGGCTTTTTCTGCAGTTTGCCTTATTTCGTTTGTGATGTCTTGAAGCATTCTGTAAATTAGTTTTTTATATTCTGTATCTGATAATTCCAGGATTGTATCTTCATTTGGGAAAGATTTTGATTCTTTTGTTTGGGGGGTTGTAGAAGCTGTCATGGTCTGCTTCTTTATGTGGTTTGATATGGACAGCTGTCTCCGAGCCGTCACTGGGAAACTAGTTTTTCCAGAAAATCTGCTTAAAAAAAAATGCAGTCAGATCCCTATCAGAGTTCTCCCTCTGGCTCAGGCTATTCGGATGTTAATGAAGCTGCCTGACTGGTACGCTGGCTCCAGGCTCTGAAAACAATCGCTTCCTCCCCGTATTTGTTCGTTCTCCATCTCTAAATCTGTGTTTGTTGTTCAGGGTTCGTAGATTGTTATGTATGTGATTGATTCACTTGTTTTTCTGAGTCTTTGTTGCAAGAGGAATCCGCGGTAGTGTCCACCTAGTCTGCCATCTTGGCCCCCCCACCTATAGGCCTTTTGTGAGGTGGTTGTTGTTGCTGCTGGGAGTCAGCTTTGACTCATGGTATCCCCATGTGTGCAGAATAGAATTGCTCCATAGGGTTTTCAAGGCTGCATCGCTAGGCCCATCTTCCAAGGTGCTTCTGGGTGAGTTTGAACCACCAACCTTTTGGGTAATAGTCTAGCACTTAACTGTATGTACCACCCAGGGACTTCTTTTGTGGGTTTAGCATTGTAATGTTGTTGTTTTTCTTTGGTGTTGAGTCAGAATTATAAAAATAAAATTTTGAAATTATAAAAATAAAAATTTATACCCCCCAGACTTGCTGGAGCCTAACCACTAAAAGATCGAAATGCCTCTACTCTTAAGGAAATACCATGCTCATAGATAACTAATAGACCTTGAGTTTATTGCCCCCTGTGACACACAAAGTGTTATATGCCTGTCTTGGTTATCTAGTGCTGCTTATAAGGGAAATATCACAAGTGGGTGGCTTATAACAAACAGAAAATTTTTTTCTCACAGTTTAGGAGACTAAACACCCACTGCCGTTGAGTTAAATTCTAACTCATAGCGACCCTACAGGACAGAGTAGAACTGCCCCATCAGGTTTCCAAGGAGTGCCTGGTGGATTTGAACTGCTGACCTTTTGGTTAGCAGCCATAGCACTTAACCACTACGCCATCAGGGTTTACTTTAGGAGACTACAAGTCCAAATTCAGGGTGCCAGCTCGAGGGGAAGGCTATCATCACTCTCTGTCTGCTCTGGAAGAAGGTCCTTGTCTCTTTTGAGCTTCTGCTCCTGGGTGATCTTCATGTGGCTTGGTATCTCTCTTCTGCCATCTCCACTTCTTTCATTCACTTGTTTAATCTCTTTTATATCTCAAAGACACACGCTACACTAATCCTGTCTCATTAACATAACAAAGACAACCCATTTCCAAATGAGATTACAGCCACAGACATAGGAGTTAGGATTTACAACACATATTTTGGGGGGGCACAGTTCAATCCATAACAATGCCTGAAGAAACAATTCCCCAGGCTGTCCTCCTGATTGCCCATAAGAGACCATGGAATCACCAACTGACCCTACTTATGACTACGTGTTATCAGAACATCTATTACCCTATCCTGACAGATGTTAAATCTTAATTAAGCATTTAACTTCCTTGTTCTGCTATATAAAGAAACCCTTGATTTTTATCCTGTTGGTGGAGCTCCTTTCCACCTTTGGCTTGGATGCTGCCTGATTCATAAGTAATTTGGTCTTACTCAAATAAACTCATTATAAATTTAAAATTTGCCTTGATCTCTGAATTTTCTTTGTGGGGATTCATAGGTGAGATGGCCTGGACAAGTTCCTGTATTTCTTTAATTGAAGACAGCAGTTGCCCTCTGTAAAAAAAAAAAAAAAAAAAATTTGTATATTAGGCATTTATTACACATAAAGACATTTATGGATCTTCATTTATGATACACAAGCCATGATGGAAAAAACAATGAAAAATGATTGCAAGACCAATGTCAGTCTGTAAACAATTAGAAGACAAAGAATAATTAAAGATAAATAGTCATTTCAAGATGGAGGGAGAGCCAGTCTGATGTTTGACCTGAGCTGAAGAGGTGAGTGAAGCCAGGAGAGGCTTTCTCTTGGAGTGAATTTAAGAGCAGGGTCTGGAGAAAGCAAACCAAAAGGACATGCGTCACTTTTCTGACTTAAGCCGGCAGAGGAGAGAATTTCAGTCCATTCTGGGGATAGAACTAAGAAAGATAAGAGATGTCCTGTGCTAGGAACACTTTCAGCAGGGAAACACCCACCACTGCTGAGCAAGGCTGGACCTCTATTTGTAATCCGTATAGGCCAGAATGGTGTTCCTCTCTGGAACACCCTCACAGGAGTGAAGCTCCATGAGGAAAGGAACTTTTCTGCTTTGTAACCCCAAGTGCCTTGAAGTACTTAGCATAGAGGGAGTTATTCAACACAGCTGTCCAAATGGCCTGAGGGGAATGCTGCTGATAACTCACTATTGAGAAGCTGATTTTCTTCAACTTTTCAAGGGCATCTCTAAATTCTGACCTATAACCAGTCGATGAATCCTAATTTCTGGCTCAGAAAATGCATTTGATGAAGAGCTGGGGAGAAGTCTTGAAGTTATAACCCAGGAGGGACCCACTGGACCTCAGGAAGTGACAATAGAAGATGACGTTTGAAAAGAACAGGACTCCCTTACTGTGTGTGTGCGAGCACGTACACACACTGGTGCACACATGCATCCTCCAAGGTCCTCTCTTAGGATCTGGTTCCATTTCTTTTGTTAGCTTGGTGACATCTGGCAGCATTCAGTCATTCCTCCAAGCAAATGCTCAAAAAACCTAAGATGACCCGGTGTCACTGAATTGACACCAGCTGCATCTAGTTTAAAAATCTGTTACTAATATCAGAACTCAATGTTACTTGTTAACCACACATTGCTTATTAATTATTCACAGGTACGTGGTGAAGGTTAGAGTTAAGGCTCCAAAGACAATACCCTAGCAGCCAAGAATTTATGGACTTTTACAAAGAGAATAACATCAGAATGGGAGAATTTCCACCCGGATGCAAAAGGAAAAGGGTGGAGGAGAGTACAAGCCTTTGTCTAATACATTTTTCTGCTTAAACTGCCTTTTTAAATGCTTGGAGAAAAAGGATGATGCTTTGAGGAAAAGAAGCAGTTAATGTCGGAAGAAATCCCTCTGAAAGTGAAGAGAGAAATGAAAAGGTATTGGATCAGGAAGTGAGACCCTATTTGATGCCAACAGCCTGAGGGTACTCATGTGGCAGGGTCGCACTCCTCTCATATTTAGTTTTATGGCCCAGCTTTCTGGAAGTGTCCTCTAAATTCTACAGAAGACAGGCATCACCTGTGAGCCCTTTTTTGAGGTGTGAATGTGCCCAAGGGCATATGGGCAAAGACACAGATCCGCAAATCATGGTGTTCTCCCCCTCCTCCCATCCCAAGAAAGTGACAGGTAGGTAGGTCTCTGGTGGCCCCATCTGAGCTGAGACGGATTGGCCATCTGCTGGAAACCTATGGGCGAAGGCTGCAGAAAGCTGGAGTTGCAGTACCAGGAGATTGCCTTTCCAGAAATGTAGTCTATGAGATTACACAGGATTCGAGAGCTCACCAGAGACAAAAGAACCATGTTTGAGATGAAAGTAGTAGCACAGGACTTTGGAACACAACACACGTGTGCACACACACACGTCAAGTATGTGTACGAATATATGTTTGTGGAGAAATGTTTATGATCGTACTAGCCCATGTGGCCAAACTTTTCTTATGTTTTATTTCTCGGATTACAGTAGGAATACATGATCATTGTAGAAACCAAAAATCAGAAGATACAGAAAAGTACACAGAAAATAATCCCATTACCCAGAGGGCCATTTAACATTTTGTATCTGGCATGCCAGTCTTTTTACTTGGCAGATTGAGAGTTCTTTATTTTTGTTTTACAAAATTGGAACTCCACCCCATCTACTGCTTTATTTATGTTAACAAGGTATTCTTAACCTACTTTATTTAACATCTCATTGTGAACATTTTCACACCTCTGTGATTTTAATCTCTGTGATTTTAGTATTCCATGTCTAGATGTACCCAACACATTCACTCATAACCTTGGCCCAAGGCATAAGTAAAAATGATTGGATCTCTAGTTAGGCTTCAACCTGATGCCGTTGAGTTGAATCTGACTCATAGCGACACTATAGGACAAGTAGAGCTGCCCCATAGAGTTTCCAAGGAGCACCTGGTGGATTTGAACTGCCGACCTTTTGGTTAGCAGCCGGAGCTCTTAACCACTATGCCACCAAGGTTAGAACCTCCCAAATCCCAGGACACAGCCATTTTACTGGGGCACAGGGAGCAAGATCAGGGCTGCTTGTGTTCATCTCTCTAGTGAGTGTTTCTGGGAAGAGAGACCATTTCATTTCTCTTGTGGCTGGATTTATTTTGCATCTCTCTCTGATCACTTGTGGTCTGTTGTTTGCCAGGAATTCCCATGTCTGTTGTTTCATCATTTCTGTGTGGTTCAGAACTTCTTACTAATACAGGGGGAGGGGTAAGCGACAGCGGGGGGGAAAAGTACAGCAGCTAGTCCTTGAGTGCTGTCAGTCAGCACGCAGGCCTCCCCTGAGTCTGCACAGCAGCGCTCACACTTCCAGAGCTGGTGGGAGAGGAGAAGCAGCTGCAGGATGCCCAGAGGCTTGTGGTGTGGGTTGGGAGCATCAACTTGCTCTGCTCCTCCTTCTCCTTTCTGCTACCATTTAAAACCATCTGGAGCCCAGGAAAGTAATTTGCTCAGCCCTTCAGCTTGTATGACCACACACGTTTTTTGAAGAGATACTTACTGGCTTCGTGAGAAACAAAAATTGCCTTTAGAAAAGTTCGGGAAAATATTCTGGGTTTTCTTGGCTCTCCCCCTTGTCTGACACTCCATAAGAAAGAGATATTTGTGGCCTCTTTAAGCCCTGCTTCAGATTTTCTCTCAGGCCTTGACTTGTCCATTTCATCTCACAAGTACCTGTTGCCGCTGTGAAATGCTATTGTCTGAGGTCCCACAACAAAAAACCCAGGGCTGTCCAGTCGATTCTGACTCGTGGTGACCCTATAGGACAGAGTGAACTGCCCTGTAGAGTTTCCAAGGAGCTTTTCTTTTTTCCCTGCTCTAATTCCCAAGAAAAGAGCTCTGGTGGCACACTGATTAAGCACTGGGCTGCCAACCAAAAGGTCAGCAGTTCAAATCCACCAGCTACACAGCCACTCCAAGGTAGAAAGATGTGGCAGTCTGCTCCTGTAAAGATTTACAGCCTTGGAAACCCTGTGGGGCAGTTCTACCTTGTCCTATAGGGTTGCTATGAGTCAGAATTGACTCGATGGCAGTGGATATAGTTTTTTTGTTTGTTTAATTCCCAAGATGGTCCCTGGGCCCTTGTCTCAGTGGGGGAAGAGGTAGGAAGAGATTGCTCAGGTGCTTCACAGTCTCCTCATTCTCATGACCCTGACAGGATAGCCCCCTAAAAGGAAATACCCCGTCCAGGCAAGGGGGAAGGCCCACCCTCTTGACAGGACCCATTGAGGATTGTACATTTGTTGAGCTGAAAAACTCAGGACATACTTTTTTAGAATTCTGTCCTGCTTTTCCTTTGCTTTCTCCTGTGCCTATGACCCAGGATTAAATGTGAGGAAAAGAAATGTGATAGTTCAGACTTGAGGAGAGTGGACAGGATAAGAACAAATAACAAGGCATAATGAATAACTAAATGTTACAGTTGACACTCCACGTTAAAAACAATTTCACATGCATTATCTCATTAGTCTCCCATGCATATGTCAGTTTGTCATACTGTGGGGGCTTGCTTGTTGCTATGATGCTGGAAGCTATGCCACTAGTATTCAAATACTAGCAGGGCCACCCACGGATGACAGGTTTCAGCTGAGCTTCTAGACTAAGACAGACTAGGAAGAAGGACCTGGAAATCTACTTCTAAAAAGAATTAGCCAGTGAAACGTTATGAATAGCACCAAAACATTGTCTGATACAGTGCCAGAAGATAAGCCCCTCAAGTTGGAAGGCACTCAAAATAGGACTGCAGAAGAGCTACCTCCTCAAAGTAGAGTTGACCTTAGTGACATGGATGGAGTCAAGCTTTCAGGACCTTCATTTGCTGATGTGGCATGACTCAAAATGAGAAGAAACAGCTGGAAAAATCCATTAAAAATTGGAAAGAGGAATGTACAAAATATGAATCTAGGAAAATTGGAAATCCTCAGAAATGAAATGGAACGCATAAAATCGATATCTAAGACACTAGTGAGCTGAAATGGACTGGCCATTTTGAATCAGACAATCATAGTTCTACTATGACAGGAATGACAACTTAAGAGGAATGGCATTGCATTCATCCTCAAAAAGAACATTTTAAAATCTATCCTGAAGTACAATGTCAGTGATAGGATGATATCTATATGCCTACAAGGAAGATCAGTTAAAACAACTATTATTCAAATTTACACACCAAGCATCAAGGCCAAAGATGAAGATATGGAAGATCTTTATCAACTTGTGTAGTCTGAAATTGATCAAACATGTAATCAGGATGCATTGATAATTACTGGTGATTGGAATGCAAAGGTTGGAAACAAGGAAGAATCAGTAGTTGGAAAATATGGCCTTGGTGATAGAAATGATGCTGGAGATTGGCTGATAGAATTTTTTAAGACCAATGATTTCTTCACTGAAAATACCATTTTTCAACATCATAAATGGTGACTACACACATGGACCTTGCTGGATAGATTACAAATGAATCAAATTGACTACATCTGTGGAAAGAGATTACGGAAAAGCTCAATGTCAGAACAAGGCCAGGAGCTGACTGTGGAACAGACCATCATTTGCTCATATGCAAGTTCAAGTTAAAACTGAGGAAAGTTAGAGCAAGTCTATGAGAGCCAAAGTATGACCTTGAGTATATCTCACCTGAATTTAGAACCAACCTCAAAAATAGATTTGACTTGTTGAATACTAATGGTCAAAGACCAGACAAGTTACAGAGGGACATCATAGATGAAGAAAGCAAGAGATCATTAAAAATACAGAAAAGAAAGAAAAGACCAAAATGGATATCAGAAGACATCCGAAACTTGCTCCTAGCTAAAGCAAAAACTAGCTAAAGCAAACAGAAAAAATGATGAAGTACGAGAGCTGAACAGAAAATTTCAAAGGGTGGCTCGAGAAGCCAAAGTAAAGTATTATAAGACATGTGCAAAGACCTGGAGTTAGAAAACCAAAAGAAATAACAGGATTGGCATTTCTCAAGCCAGAAGAACTGCAGTGCTGGAAGTGCTCATTGGTCTATGCCAAGAAATTTGGAAGAGAGCTATCTGGCCAGCCAACTGGAAGAGATACATATTTACGCCTATTCCAGAGAAAGGTGATCCAACCAAATGTGGAAATTATTGAACAATATCATTATTATCACCCACAAGTAAAATTTTGCTGAAGATCATTCAAAAGTGGCTGCAGCATTACATTGACAGGGAAATGCCAGAAATTCAAGCCGATTCAGAAGAGGATGCAGAACAAGGGATGTCATTGTTGATGTCAGTTGGATTTTGGCTGAAAGCAGGCAATACCAGAAAGTTGTTTACCTGTGTTTTATTGACTACGAAAAGTCATTCAGCTGTGTGAATCATAACAAATTATGGATACTATTACAAAGAATGGGAATTCCATTCTTCATGTGCTCATGAAGAATCAGCAACCAAGAGGCAGTCTTCTGAACAGAACAAGGGAATACTGCAAGATTTAAAGTCAGGAAATGTGTGCATCAGGGTTGTATCCTTTCACCATACTTATTAAATCTGTATGCTGAACAAATAATCCTAGAACCTGGACTATATGAAGAAGAATGGGGCACCAGGATTGGAGGAAGACTCGCTAGCAACCTGCATTGTGTAGGTGACACAACCTTGCTTGCTGAAAGTGAAGAAGACTTGAAGCACTTACTGATGAAGATCAAAGACTATGGCCGTTGGTATGGATTACACCTCAATGTAAAGAAAACAAAAATCCTCATAACTGGACCAATAAGTAACATCATTATAAATGGAGAAAAGATTGAAGTTGTCAAGGATTTCATTTTACTTGGATCCACAGTCAAAACTCATGGAAGCACCAATCAAGAAATCAAATGATGTGTTGCATTGGGGAAATCTGCTGCAAAAAAATCTTTAAAGTGTTGAAAAGCAAAGATGTCATCTTGAAGGCTAAGTTACACCTGAATCAAGCCATGGTGTTTTTGATCCTCTCATACATATGTGAAAGCTGGACAATGAATAAAGAAGACAAAAGAGGAATTGAAACCCAATTAAAAAATGGGCAAAGGATATGAACAGGCACGTTACCAAAGAGGACATTCAGGCAGGTAACAGATACATGAGGAAATACTCATGACCATCAGCCATTAAAAAATCCCAAACCCAGTGCCGTCAAGTCGATTCAGACTCATAGCAACCCTATAGGACAGAGTAGAACTGCCCCATAGAGTTTCCAAGGAGCACCTGGCAGATTTGAACTGCCAGCCCTTTGGTTTGCAGCTGTAGTACTTAACCACCATACCACCAGGGTTTCCTATTAGCCATTAGAGAAATGCAAATCAAAACTACAATGAGATTCCATCTCACTCCAACAAAGCTGGCAGTAATCCCAAAACACAAAATAATAAATGTTGGAGAGGTTGTAGAGAGACTGGAACACTTATACACTGCTGGTGGGAATGTCAAATGGTACAACCACTTTGGAAATCAATTTGGCACTTCCTTAAAAAGCTAGAAATAGAAATACCATACGACCTAGCAATCCCACTCCTTGGAATATATCCTAGAGGAATAAGAGCCTTTACACGAACAGATACATGCACACCCATGTTCATTGCAGCACTGATTACAATAGCAAAAAGATGGAAGCAACCACGGTGCCCATCAATGGATGAACGGATAAATAAATTACGATATATTCACACAATGGAATATTATAAATAAAATATATAATGGAATATTACACATCAATAAAGAACAGTGATGAATCTGTGAAACATTGCATGACGTGGAGGAATCTGGAAGGCATTATGCCGAGTGAAATTAGTTGCAAATGACAAATATTGTATGAGACCACTATTATAAGAACTCAAGAAATAGTTTAAACTCAGAAGAAAGTATTCTTTGATGGTTACGAGGGTGGGGAGGGAGAGAGGGAGAGAGGTATTCACTAATTAGATAGTAGACAAGAACTATTTTAGGTGAAGGGAAAGACAACATAATACAGGAAAAGTTGGCACATCTGGACTAAACGAAAGGCAGAGAAGTTTCCTGAGTAAACCGAGAGCTTCAAAAGCCAGAGTAGCAGGGGTGGGGGTCTTGGTTTCAGGGGACATCTAGGTCAATTGGCATAATAAAATCTATCGAGAAAACATTCTGCATCCCACTTTGGTGAGTGGTGTCTGGGGTGTTAAGTGCTAGCAAGTGGCCATCTAAGATGCATCAATTGGTCTCAACCCACCAGGATCAAGGAAGAATGAAGAACACCAAAGACGGAAGGTAATTATGAGCCCAAGAGACAGAAAGGGCCACATAACTCAGAGACTACATCAGTCTGAGACCAGAAGAACTAGATGGTGCCTGGCCATGACTGATGACTGCCCTGACAAGGAATGCAACAGAGAATCCCTGATGGAGCAGGAGAGCAGTGGGATGCGGCTCTCCAATTTTTGTAAAAAGATCAGGCTTAATGGTCTGACTGAGACTAGAAGGACCCTGGAGGTCACGGTCCTCAGACTTTCTGTTAGCCCAAGACTGGTACCATTCACAAAGCCAACTTTTCAGACAGGGATTAGAGTGGACTATAGGATAGAAAATGATACTGGTGAGGAGTGAGCTTCTTGGCTCAAGTAGACACATAAACTATATGGGCAGCTCAAGTCTGGAGGCAAGATGAGAAAGCAGAGGGAGACAGAGCCGGCTGGAGAGGAGGAGTATGCTGTCTCATTAGGGGGAGAGCAACTCGGAATACGTAGTAAGGTGTATATAAAGTTTTGTATGAAAGACTGACTTGATTTGTAAACTTGCACTTAAAAAGCAATAAAAAAAGGGGGGGTAGGGAAAGAAGAAGAGCTGATGACATTGAATTATGGTGTTAGCGAATAATATTGAATAGACCATGGGCTGCCAAAATAACGAGCAAATCTGTCTTGGAAGAAGTACAGCCAGAATGTTCCTTAGAACCAAGAATGGTGAGACTTCATCTTACATACTTGGACATGCTTTCAAGAGGAATCAGTCCCTGGAGAAGGACATAATGTTTCGTAAAGTAGAGGGTCAGTGAAACAGAGGAAGGCCCTCAATGAGAGGGATTGACACGGTGGCTACTATAGTGGGCTAAAGCATAACAAAGATTGTGAGGATGGCACAGGACTGGGCAGTGTTTTGTTCTGTTGTACAGAGGGTCACTACGAGTCAGAACCAACTTGAGGGCATCTAACAACAACAACATCTCATTAGTGTCTCACAACAGCCTGAGGAGGAAAACACAACAGAACCTATGGTTGCCCCATTCTACAGACTAAGAACTGCAGGTTTGTAATAGGTGGTGTGGTAAATTACCAAGAGCCCTTCTTCAGGGCTGAGGTGCTAATCCCCCCAGCTAGGGAGACAGTCCCTTACTGGAAAGTGCCCTCCTCTGAAGGGAGATGCCTGACCCGTGGACACATTCTCTCCCTGGACCTGGCCTTGATTGTGGACTACTCTAAATGACCATCCAAGCTCTACAGCTCACTGTAGGATCAGCTGAGAACTCTGTGGCAACACATCAGAGTTCAGCTTCTCCCTCTGCCTGACCCTGCTTCCCTCACTCCCTTCAGGTCTTGTTCCTGAGAGCACTCCTGGCAAACTTCTTGCATGCAAATCCCCTTCTCAAAGCCTCATTCCAAGGAACCCTATCTGAGACAAGGTAGGAGAGATTCAGTGCAGCATCCATGCCACTTGGATTTGCCCCACCTATCAGCAGACAGGGAGTATGGGAAAGCAGCTTCACAAAGTTCCCAGCAGGAAACAGAGCACCCAGTAACCAGCTATATATGCTTTCCTAACCCCTACCCTTCTTCTCCCCTAATCTCCTGTTTCCTGCCAACTGCAGTCTCTTGGCCCTAAGGCAACTGTTTCAGCCCTGGGCTGCTTGGATTCACCCTACCCACACTGGCCAACATTCTGAGTGCCATTTTTCTGTTGCCTTTTTCCATTTCTTTTGGTTTCTTCCGTGCCTCCCACAACCTCCCCCTCCTTTTGTTTGAACTGTTGGCTACATGTGCCATCTTTGCTTTCTCTTGAAAGGCTGTGAAGTGCTACTTGGCTAGGGAACCCCTCCCCTGACCCACAACACCATGCTGGGGGAACCTGAAGTTATCATTTTTTTTCCTTTGTTCTGTTCTGTTCTGTTTTCTTTCTCTTTTAATGGCTTGGGAGCCCCTTCTAGCCAGGCTGTACTCCATGGCTGAGAAGCCACTCCCCCAATCTTTGCAAACGGATAGGTGGTATCCATGGGGGCATTTCCTTTTTTCTTTCTTTCTTTTCTATTCTTTTTTTTCCTTTCTGTGTTTCTTCATTTCTCAGTTCTCATCCTTCTATACTTACCTTCTTTTCCTGGCTCCTGAATACCTGGTGCTGTGTGATATTTATACCCCCTCTAGCCAGGCTATATTGTGCAGGCTGGGAGCCACTTCCTTGGTTTTTGCAGCTGCACTTGTGGGACACCTGGAGGCTTCTATTTTCTTTCTTAGAAATTATTACCTAGTTATTTTCTTTTTCTTCCCCTCCTTTTTTCTTTTTGTTTCTCTTCATTTCTCGTCTCTCCACTCCAATGGCAAACTCACTTAGCACTGTTTTGTTTGTTTGTTGGCCCTGTTTCTCTCTCATCTCTCTCCTCTTTCCCATACCCATTTTATCTCCACACATCACAACTACCTCCCACCTTCCTGCCTACCTGGACTGTGCACTGAACATCACACCCCTGAGCAGCACAGGCAAAGCCTACAGAAACCTGCCCAGAACTGATTTCTGGCCCACCTGTTGGCCCTACTATGTGCCACAAACAAGCCATGCCAGCCCCTCTCCTTCAGCTGTACGTGCCCTGCTGCACCATAGCTGACTGGCCCTGCCCATTGACAAGGAGGTGAAATGTAGCATGACCTCAGATGAGTAAACAATGAAGAATGCACAGCATGTCTGCTCAGACATAACCAAATGAAACAAAAAAGCAGGACAAAACAAACAGATCTATAATTAATAAATGAAGAAAATAACTACTGAATGTCCCAAAGACAGCAGATAATATCAAGTCATATTAAAAAACAGGACAGGATGCTTTCAGTAGGCATCCAAAATAAAACGCCAGATGACTTTCCAGTAGGAGAAAAAGCTCTAGAATTACCTAACAAGGAATTCAAATCTCTAATATTCAGGGCTATTTTTTATCCAAGTGTTGAAGCAAATAGCAGACAAAAATGAAGAAAAAATAGACAAATTCATAGAAAATACAGACCAAAAAAATGGAAGAATTCAGGAAAATAATACAGGAACAAAATGGCAAAATAAATTCACAACTAGAAATCATACAAAAACAACAATTAGAAATCCAAAAGATAAACAACAAGATTTCAGAAATGGATAGTGTCATAAACGGCTGAGGAGCAGGTTTGAAATGATGGAAAACAGGATCAGTGAAATTGAAGATAAACACTTGGATACAAGTCTGAGGAAAAATTAGAACAAAGAAAAATGAAGAGACCCTGAGAATTCTGTGGGATACAATCAAAAGCAAAAATTTACAAGTGATTAGAGTTCCAGAACAGGGGGAGAAAATGGAAAACACAGAGAGGATCATTGAAGAATTGTTGACAGAAAACTTTCCTGATACCATGAATGATGAAAAGCTGACCATCCAAGAAGGTCAATGAACCCCACATAAGATAGACCCCGAAAGAAAATCACCAAGGCATATCATAATCACACTCGCTAAAACCAAAGATAAAGAAAATATCCTGAGAGCAGAATGAGAAAAACAAAAAATCACATAAAGATGAGAAACAATAAGACTAAGCTCTGATTTTTCAGCAGAAATCATTCAGGCAAGAAGGCAATGGGATGGCATTTATAAAACCTTGAAAGAAAAGAACTCTCAACCAAGAATAATACACCCTGCAAAAGTCTCATGCAAATATGATGGTGAAATTAGGACATTTCCAGATAAACAGAAATTAAGGGAATATGTAAAAACCAAACGAAACTTGCAAGAATTATTAAAGAGAGTCCTTTGGTCTGAGAAGAAACAGCATCAGACCACAGCCTGAATCTGTGATGCAAGATTGTACTAGCCAGATACCAACCTAGGAAATGAACACTCAAGGATTATTCAAAACCAGAGGAATTACAACAGGGAACCAGAGAGGTTAATCCATAAATGACAACAACATCAGAACAATAAAAGAGGGAATAAATGGTGTAGGTATAGAACTTCCTAATGGAGAGGAAGGCAAGGCGATACCAAGTAATAACAGGCTGGTTCAAATCTAGGAAGATAAGGGTAAATTTCAAGGCAACCACAAAGAAAGTTAACAAACCTACTCATCAAAGCAAAGAACAAAAACATAAAGTCTCAATAAAAACAGAATCTACAAAAACAAAACAAATGAAAAAGAAATCCACAAATAAAAGGAATTCAGCACAGGAAAGTAAGAAGAACAAAGAAAATGTCAGCACCACAAAAAAAAAAAAAAAAAAAACACACACAACAAAGTGACAGCAATAAACTCACCCCCCAAAAAAAACCCACTGCCATTGAGTCGATTCTGACTCATAGCGACCCTATAAGACAGAACAGAACTGCCCCCATAGAGTTTCCAAGGAGTGCCTGGTGGATTTGAACTGCCAACCTCTTGGTTAGCAGCTGTAGCACTTAACCACTATGCCACCAGGGTTTCCAATACCTATCAATAATTACACTGAATGTAAATAGCCTAAATGCACCCATAAAGAGACACAGAGTGACAGAATAGATTAAAAAAACAGGACCCACACAATATGCTGTATACAAGAGACACACCATAGAAACAAAGACGTAAATTTATTAAAAATCAAAGGATGAAAAAAAAACATATCCAGCAAATAACTACCAAAATAGAGCAGGAGTGGTAATACTGACTTCAGGTAAAATAGACTTAAAAAAAAATCCACCATAAAAGACAAAGAAGGACACTATATAATGATTAAAGGGTTGATCCATCACGAAGACTTAAACATAATAAACATCTATGCACCCAATGTTAGGGCTCCAAAATACATAAACTAACAGCACTGAAAAGACAAATTGACAGTTCCATAATAATAGTAGGAGACCTCAAAACACCACTCTCAGCAAAGGATGGGACATCTAGAAAGAAACTCAACGAAGATACAGAAGAGCTCAAGAGCACAATCAGTCAACTTGACCTCATAGACATGTATAGAACACTCCACCCAACAGCTGCGAAGTACACATTCTTTTCCAACTCACATGGAATACTCTGCAGAACAGACCACATCTTAGGCCACAGAGAAACCGTCAACAAAATCCAAAACATTGAGATAATACAAAGTATCTTTTTTGACCACAACACTATCAAAGTAGAAATTAACAACAAGAAGAGCAAGGGAAAAAAATCAATTACATGGAAACTGAATAACACCCTGCTTAAAAACAACTGGATAACAGAAGAAATCACAGATGGAATAAAAAAATCCCTAGACTCAAATAAGAATGAAAACACATCATACCAAAACCTTTGGGACACAGCAAAGGCAGTGCTCAGAGGCCAATTTATAGCAATAGACGCACACATCAAAAAAGAAGACAGGGACGAAATCAAAACATTACCCACACAACTTGAACAAATAAAAAGGAAACAGCAAAAGAAGCCCACAGCCACCAGAAGAAAGGAAATTGTAAAGATCAGAGTAGAAATAAATGAAATAGAGAATACAACAGCAACAGAAAGAATCAACAAAACCAAAAGTTGGTTCTTTGAAAGGTTCAACAAAATCAACAAACCACTGTCCAAACTGACAAAAGAAAAACGCAAGAGGACACAAATAACCCCAATAAGAAATGAAAGGGGGGACATTACAACAGATCCCACTGACATAACAAGGATCATAACAGTATTACGAAAAACTATACTCCAAAGAATTTGAAAACCTAGAAGAAATGGACAAATTCCTAGAAACAACATTACCTACCCAAACTAACACAAAATGATGTTGAAAATCTGAACAGACCTATAACAAGAAAAGAGATTGACAAGGTATTAAAAAAAAACTCCCAACAACAACAACAAAAAAGCCGTGGCCCAGAGAGCCTCACTGAAAAATTCTACCAAACGTTCAGAGAAGAGCTTACGCCACTACTACTCAAACTATTTCAGAACACAGAAAAAGAAGGGATACTGCCGAATTTGTTCTATGAAGCCAGCATAACCCTGATACAAAAACCAGGCAAAGACACCACAAAAAAAGAAAATTACAGACCAATATCTCTCATGAATATAGATGCAAAAATTCTGAACAAAATTCTAGCCAATAGAGTTCAGCATCATATCAAAAAAATAATATACCACAACCAAGTAGGATTCATACCAGGTATGTAAGCATGGTTCAACAGTAGAAAATCAATCAATGTAACCCACCACATAAACAAAAGAAAAGAATCCCTTGATCATCTCAATTGGCCCAGAAAAGGCATTGGACAAAGTCCAATACCCATTCCTGATTTAAAAAAAAAAAAAAAAAAACTCTCAATAAAATAGGTGTCTCAGTGCTGTTGAGTTGATTCCGACTCATAGTGACCCTTAAAGACAGAGTAGAACTGCCCCATAGAGTTTCCAAGGAACACCTGGAGGATTCGAACTGCCGACCCTTTGGTTAGCAGCCGTAGCGCTTAACCAGTATGCCACCAGGGTTTCCAAAATAGGTATAGAAGGGAAATTTTTCAATATAATAAAGGGTATCTAGGCAAAACCAATGGCCAACGTCATTCTTAACAGAGAGAGGCTGAAAATATTCCTCCTGAGAACAGGAACAAGACAAGGATGCCATTTATTACCACTCCTATTTAACATTGTGCTGGAAGTTCTAGCTAGAGCAATAAGGCAAGAAAAAGAAAGGGCATCCAAATTGATAATGAAGAAGTTAAACTGTCCCTATTTGCAGATGATATGATACTATACATAGAAAACCCAAATGACTCCATGAGAAAACTACGGGAACTAATGGAAAGATTCATCAGATTAGCAGAATACAAGATAAACATACAAAAATCAGTGGGATTCCTACACACCAATAAAAAGAACAATGAAAAGGAAATCACGAAAACAATACCATTTGTAATAGCCTCTAAAAAAATAAAATACTTAGAAATAAATCTAACCAGGGATGTAAAAGACCTATACAAAGAAAACAACAAAACACTATTGCAAGAAACCAAAAGAAATCTACATAAATGGAAAAACATACCATGTTCCTGGACAGACTCAACATTGTGAAAATGGCAATTCTACCCAAAGCGATTTACAAACACAATGCAATCCTGATCCAAATACCAACATGGAAAAACTTATTAACTTTATATCGAAAGAGAAGAAGCCCCCCGATAAGTAAAACACTACTGAAGAAGAAGAATTAAGTAGGAGGCCTCACATTGCCTGAACTCAGAACCTGCTATACAGCTACAGAAGTCAGAACAGCCTGGTACTGCAACAGATACATTGACCAATGGATCAGAATTGAGAACCCAGATGTAAATTCATCCACTTATGGTCACCTGATCTTTGACAAGGGCCCAAATTCCAACAAATGGGGAAAAGACTGTCTTTTTAATGAATACTGCTGCCAAAACTGGATGTCCATCTGCAAAAAAATGAAACAGGACCCACACCTCACACCGTGTACAAAAACTAACTCAAAATGGATCGAAGACCTAAATATAAAGTCAAAAACTATGAAGTTCATAGAAGAAAAAATAAGATCAATGCTAGAGGCCCTAATACACAGCATTAACAAGATACAAACCACAACCAACAGCACACAAACTCCAGAAGATAAGCTAGATAACTGGGATCTTCTAAAAGTTAAACACTTAGGCTCATCAAAAAACTTCACCAAAAGAGTAAAAAGAGAACCTACAGACCGGGAAAAATTTTTGGCTATTACAAATCAGACAAACTTCTAATCTCTAAAATCTACAAGAAAATCCAACACCTCTACAACAAAAAGAGAAATAATCCAATTAAAAAATAGGCAAAGGAAGTGAACAGACACTTCACCAAAGGAGACTTTGAAGCAGCCAATAGACACATGAGGAAATGCTCGCTATCACTAGACATTAGAAAAATGCAAATGAAAAGCACGGTGAGATACCATCTCACCCGGCATTACTGGCAGGAATCAAAAAAACAGGAAATAATAAATGTTGGAGAGGCTGCGGGGAGATCAGAACTCTTATGCACTGCTGATGGGAATGCAAAATGATACAACCATTTTGGAAAACAATATGGTGCTCCCTTAGAAAGCTAGAAATAGAAATACCATATGCTCCAGCAATCCCACTCCTAGGAATATATCCTAGAGAAATAAGAGGCATCAACAAATTGACATGCACACTCATGATCATTTCAAGATTCTTCACAATAGCAAAAAGATGGAAACAACCTAGATGCCCATCAACAGTGGAATGGATAATCAAACTGTGGTACAGACACACAATGGAGTATTATGCAAAGATAATGAACAATGATGAATCTGTGAAGGATCTCATAACATGGATGAATCTGGAGGACATTATGGTGAATGAAATAAGTCAATCACAAAAGGGCAAATATTGTATGAGATCATTAGTATAAAAACTCATGAAAAGGTTTACCCACAAAAAGTAACAATCTCTAATGGTTACAAGGGAGTGGAGTGTGGAGATGGAAAAAACACTAAATAGACAACAGGTAAGTGGTAACTTTGTTGAAGGGTGAGACAGTACACAACATTGGGGAAGCCAGCACAACTTGTACAATGCAAGGTCACGGAAGCTCCACAGACACATCCAAACTCCCTGAGGGACCAAATCGCTGGGCTGAGGGCTGTAGAGACCATGGTCTCGGGGAATATCTAGCTCAATTGGCATAACATAAACAGAAAATGTTCTACATTCTACTTTGGTAAGTAGCATCTGGGGTCTTAAAAGTCTGTGAGTGGCCGTCTAGGATACTCCACTGGTTTCACCCCTTCGGGAGCAAGGAATAACGAAGAAAACTAAAGAGATAAGGGAAAGATTAGTCCAAAGGACTAATGGACCACATGTACCATGGCCTCCACCAGACTAAGTCCATTACAACTAGATGGTGCCTGGCTACCACCAGTGACTGCTTTGACAAGGATCACAATAGAGGGTCCCGGACAGAGCTGGAGAAAAACGTAGTACAAAATTCTAACTCAAAAAGACAGACCAGACTTACTGGCCTGACAGAGGCTGGAGAAACCCTGATAGTATAGCCCCTGGACACCCTTTCGGCTCAGTAATGAAGTCACCCCAGGGGTTCACCCTTCAGCCAAAGATTGAAGAGGCCCATAAAACAAAACGAGACTAAAGGGGCACACCAGCCCAGGGGCAAGGACTGGAAGGCAGGAGGGAACAGGCAAGCTGGTAATAGGGAACCCAGGGTTGAAAAAGGAGAGTGTTGACATGTCGTGAGGTCGTTAACCAATGTCATAAAACAATTTGTGTACTAACTGTTTAATGAGAAACTAGTTGGTTCTGTAAACCTTCATCTAAAGTACTATTAAAAAAAATAATAAAGAAGTGTTTTGCAGTGAAATAAATAAATTAAACCATAAAAATATTAACTGATCAGAACTATAGGGTCGCTGTGAGTCGAAATAAACTCAATGGGAGTGGGGTGGAGGTGGGATCAGAAAAATACTTAGATGTACAGTTCCAAGAGGGGAGTGTTTCCTACAAAGCAAATCTAAGAAACTTCAAAGAACTTTCATATGCAACTGTGTGATTTGTTAAGCATAAAGTACACATTGTTGGAAATTTGATTTTCCTTGTCTCCTGACAATTCCTCGTGGCGGGAAAGGCTAGCTGGAGGAGGTTGGGGAGGGGAAGAATGTGTGATTATAAGTCAAAAGCTGCTTTTGCCTTAGAAACAGTGTGCTAAAAGATTGTATTTAATTTCTCACTCCAGTCCTAACTATTGTGTGTGTATGCAAGAATTTTAACTCGACTCTACCTCATTTTTTCTCATGTATTTAATGAGGATAACAAATCCTACTTTGTAGAGTTGTTGTGAAGATTAAAAAGATTTTTGTATATAAAGCACCCAGTACAGTGTTGGTATACAGTAGATAGTCCTCGAACATTAGCTTTTGGCTTATTGGAGAAGATACCATTCCTATCCACAAAACCACAGCTACCATTGCCAGAAAAATGGGAGAAAGCCCTTCAGTGCCACCCCCAAACCCACCCCCTTATGCGTTAAAGGGATGGATTCTCTTTTTCAAATTTTTCAGCAGGGTTGTTGGGGTGGCCTCAGCAGCACTGGACCCACTGAGCCCTGTAATAAACCTGCTTTCTGATTTTTCAGGGTCCCTAGGAGACTGGCTGTGAGTGTTATAACTTCCTTTGGAAATTCCAATGGGTACAATGCACAAGAAGCTGAATAAATAAAATGAGAGAGAGCACCACACAGATGGACTTCTTTTTTCTTTTTTTAATGCTCATTGTGGAACATTTCAACAAATTCAAAAATATACAGAAGAGTAGTATAAGTCCCATGATCCACTGTCATCTAGAAATAACCATTTTGACATTTTGGTGAACATCATTGTAGGCCTTTCTCTATGCTAACATACATAAATGCAAATAATGGTTTGAATGTATAGCATTTTATTCTATGTGCTGTTTTGAAAACTGCTTTTTTTCCCCTCAGCAACTCATCATGACTGTCTACTCACATCAATGAAGGTAGACATACATAATTTTTAAACCGAAATCAAATCCTTTGCCATTAAGTTGATTCCAACTCATGGTGACCCCATGTGCTACAGAGTAGAATCACTCCATAGAATTTTCTTGGCTGTAATCTTTACAGAAGCAAATTGCCAGGCCTCTCTTTCACGGTATTGCTGGGTGGGTTTGAACCAGTAATTTTTAGGTTATTTTTTTTTTTATTACTTGAGTCCAAACTACTCGTGCCACCGAGGGACCTTCTCGTGGTCTTTACCAAAACGAAAACCAAACCATACCATTGAGTCGATTCTGACTCATGGCCTCCCCATGCGTGTAGAGTAGAGCTGCACTCCATAGGGTTTTCAAGGGTGTGATCTTTCAGAAGCAGATCACCAGGCCTTACTTCCAAGGTGTCTCTGGGTGTGTTTGAACCGCCAAAATTTCAGTTAGTAGTTGAGCACTTAACTATTCGCGCCACCCAGGGACTTACATGGTCTTTGTTGTTTGTTGTTGTTTTGTGCTGTGGGGCCAAATCTGATTCGTAAAGATATGCTATCATTTACTTACTCAGTCCCTCATTACTGGACGTTTAGGTAGGTTTTTTTTTTACTATTAATTCTAAATATGTTTCACATTGGTGTATGTATATACGTCTTCTCACACTTGCCCAACTATCTTTGGAATGGGATTGCTGGGTCCACAGAAGAGTGGTAACAATGCACATTCCCTCCTCAAGTGACTAGAAAATCAGAAAATCTAGCTTCTCACTTTAAATTTGTGATGATAAAACACAAATGGATACTCAACACTGCTATCCTACCATAAAAAAAAAAAAAAAATTTCCCTATGTATTCTGCTTTCCTACTTGTCAAGAAAAGTCTTCTAAGTCCTTTTATTTCTCCTGAATCCTCCCCAACCCTTTCTCCCTTGCACATGCTCAGCTGATGTCATGGTCTCATACTTCTTTGAAAAACAAACAAACAAGAAGCTACCAGAGAGGAATGCCCTTATCCATTCATCCCCAAATCAACACTCCTCCTTCTCACTGGAACCCATTCTCTCTGCCTTCCTGCTTCGTGGTGGCAAATGGTTCACTCTCCTAGGAATGGTCAACATTTCACTGGAACCATGCTAGCCTAACTACTCAAGAACTTCTTTTCTGCAATTATTGCCTCTCTCCCCTGTATCATCATCATCATCTCTCTATTGGATCATTCCCAACAGCATAAAACAAGTGCTGTCATCTCCCACCTTAAAAAACAACAAAATAAAATAAAAACCCTCTCTTGATCTCATGTTTACTCTAGCCTTCACTCTACTTCTCTCAGGGTCCCTTTCCAGCAAAACTTTTACAACAAGTTGTCTACACTCTTTGCCTCCAATCCCTCACCACCCATCCACTCTCCACCCACTCTGTGTCCCTACCACTCCTCTCCAACTGTTCTTGTCCAGGTCACCCACTCCCACCACGTTGCCATATCTAATGGATACTTCTTGGTCCTCATCTTACTTGATTCTCAGAGGCATTGTCTACAGCTGATCACTCTTTCTTTGAAACTCCCCTCTCTTTCTTCTAAGATAATACACTTCTCAAGTTTTCTTTCTAACTTACTGGCTTCTCATACTTAGACTGTTTGCTGGCTCCTTCCCCACCACATGAACTCTGAATATTGGAGTGCTCCAGGGCTCGGCCCTCTACTCTCTAAGCCTGCTGCCTCACTGCCTTGCCCCTTTTCTTCTTCTCAGTAATTGATACACAAAATCAGTGTCAAAACTCGACAAAGACAACCCAGGAAGGGAAATAGCTAAAGATCAATATCGTATCATTCATTCACTCATTCAATATATTTTTATTAAACACATACTATGTGCCAGGGGCCCCTGGTAGTGCAGTGGTTAAGAGCTACAGCTGCTAACCAAAAGGTCAGCAGTTCAGATCCACCAACCATTCCTTGAAAACCCTATGGGACAGTTCTACTCTGTCCTATAGGTTCACTATGAGTTGGAATTGACTCAACGTCAATGAGTTTGGGATTTTTGGATGTGCCAGGCACTAAGGGAAGAGAATGGTGAACATGACAGGCAAGGTCTCTGTTCTTGAGGAACTGAAAATCCAGTGGCAGAAACGGATATAACTTAACCAAGAAACAAGCAGATTGTGATGCTAGGATAGAGAGTAATGGGGTGGGGTTGGGGCACCACTCTACAGAGGAAGGTCAAGGAGTGATGCTCTCAGAGGAGATATATGATGAAGACAGCCATGCAAAGATTAGAGAACTTTCCAGAAGCTCTAAGGCAGGAGAGAACTCTGGCGTTTGAGGCCCAGCAAAGAGACCAATACTCTGGCGTTTGAGGCACAGCAAAGAGACCAACGTGGCAGGAAAGTAGAGAATGAAGAAGGGTAGTGAGAGTCCAGATGGTGTAGCCCATAGTTAGGGAATTGGATTTTATGTGAAGTCACTGCGAACACATTACATGTTTTCAGGCAACCTGCTTGGAATTTCTTTTTTAAAAAGCTCTCTTCAGCTAGCCTGTGGAAACTGAATTTCATGAAGATGGAAAAAATTGGTTGTAGGGTGGTCTAATTTTTTAAAAATATTAAATTATATGAAATTCCAGTAATATAATGATGTATCCATAAAAATATCCACCCCACCTACCATAAAATGCAAAAATCCCACATTCAAACCAGAAGAGAGTTAGCTGTCAAGAACCTAAAGTGGTAAAATTGAGTGTGAAGGTCTTTTTAATATCTGACTTCATTAAAGTTTACTTTTTTTTTTTAAGGGGGAAAAAAAACCAGATTAATGTCTTTGAAAGATACTTTGGCATAGATTCTAAACAAACATGCTAAAGCCATATTCTGTCATCTTCTTAGATTCATAAATGAGCTATTTCCGTACTTAAGTATAATTAGGAATTGCTTATTTTCTCAATTTTAAGTGAGTTTCTGAAACGTATCACATGATTCAGGGGATGAGGGGAAATTAGAAACTTGCTTCTTTTTAAGGTCATAAATCATGCCATCCTGCTTTTCCTCTGCAATTTGCTGCTAATAGTGTTGGGAATCTAAGACCACCAACATGAATTAATGAGTTAAAAGGACCTTACCCAACTCAGCGCTGTAGGCGATTGTTTACATCACCCACACGGTGATAAATTAGAAAGCCCTTCGTGGATTTAAGATTGATTTCGCAAACATTTGGATATTAGCGTAATTGCCTTTAGGATAAAAACAAGGTTCGTCTGGAGTTGTTTTCAGATATTTTAACACACATTTGAACTAAATGTACAAAAATATAATATGTTGTCGTTAGGTGCCTATGAGTCGACTTTCTACTCAAAGTGACTCCATATTACAGAGTAAAACTGCCCCATAGAGTTTTCTAGGCTGTGATCTTCATGCGAGCAGATTGCCAGGTCTTTGTCCTGCAGAGCTACTGGGTGGGTTTGAACCACGCTAACCTTTCTGTTAGCAGCTGAGGGCTTAACCATTGTGCCACCAATATATTATACATGCATAAATTATTTCACCCCCGCTACCTTTTAGGTAGCCACAAGAGATAGGTCTTTTGCTTGCACACATACTTAAGTGCCTATCTTTCTTTTACTGGGTTTCTGGCTTTATCTCCTCCCCTCCTTTCAGACTTTTTCGGGGCCATTGAATGGACATCTTGAATCATGAATTTCCTAGGCTAATTATTCCAACGGATTTAAGCCTGCTGGACATTGAGGCTGTGGTGTGTGCTCTTATTCCTCTGAGGTAAACGTTCTTTCTGATTTCACTGTGCTCAAGATCTCTAAGGAGAGGCTGTGAACCCAGAGAGTTTCCTCTAGAATCCCGAGGATGCAGAGAAGGTGTTGCTTCTGCCGGTATTGCAGACACTCTAGCAAGCCTCCCATTATAACAAGTTGTTCTGGAGAAGTCTGCAAACAAAACTGATTTTGCATCATGTTAATACAACAGACATTTATCTAGTGGCATTTTTAGAGCAGAGGTGAAGGGATACGTACTCCAGGGATGTCACAATCATTGTAGAGATTGTTGCAGAAGATTATAAAGTCAGATATCACATACCTTCCTAGCTGGCTTATTTTACACATGAGGAAATTAAGGCCCAGGGAGAAGTTCCCTGCCTCAAACCCACAGCTAAATTAGGGACAAAGCTGAACAGACCATAGACCTCTTTCTTCATAAGCCAGATCTCTTTCCTCTAAAATGTGTCCATCTGCATCCCCCCCGTCCCAATTTTCAGAGAAGAAAAAATGGTGGTTGGTGTTTAAGAGGTTTGCCTCAAGTCTCATAGCCACTAGTGGCTCAGATGGGACTCAAACCCAGGCCACGGAGGACAGCTAGCCAGCACTGTCCTGCAAACATTCTCACTAAATAAAATTAAACCCACTCACAAAGGCTGAAACACGAGGCATAACAGAGAGTGTGGTAACTTAAACCCAAGAGCCCTGGTTTCTGCAGTCATGACCTGAGTAAGAAATACAGGGGCACAGGGGTCTGCTTTGCCTCGGCTGCCATGGCATCCTGACCGTGCACAAGCTCAGTCAGCTGCAGGCATTCTCTTGGTGTGTTTCACAAGGGCTTAGCTGCAATGTGGTTTAAATTAGACAATTTTTTTTTTTTTGCCAGAGTAGAACAAATCACTTAGGTTATATGCCTGACAAAAAAGGAACAGTCTGCATGCTTGGAAAGCTTAGGGGGAATTAAATTATGTGCTGTCACTTCAAAGCTGTTGCCCTGTCCTCTGTTCCACCACCTCTCATTCGCTTGCAGGAGTCCTGGAGCCTTGCGTGCAAGCCTTGCCGTAACCCAAGGCTTAACATAAACGTCGGGCTCTCGGGTCATTGGGAAATAACAGGTATATCTGGTTGGGCCTTCTGTGCTTGTCTGCACGCAAATTAAAAGCTCGTGCAAAGCTGAAATCCTGGGAGCCTCTCTGACTGGGGAGAAGGGCGGATGCGTTGGAAGGGAATTCTCACACAATTGCCGTGTTTATTTAATTTTTCTTTTCCAGGGAATGGGGTGTTTATGGGATGTTCACACCTCTGGGAGGCTGAGCTCAGTAGGGGCAGGATGTGGGGGTGATCCTGTGCCAGATGGCCCTCTGTGGAGCAGGGCTCCAAATAACCCCAAACCAGAGCCCCAACAGGGTGAAGTTCTTATGGACCCTGGCAGGAGAGGGGACGAGAGGTCCGGGAGATGCAATTCCTGCATGTCCTCGCTGGAGCCAATAATGCTAAGGTGCCAGGGTTGTTACCGGCCTGGAAGGGCTGAGCTGGGTGGGAAGGGGTGCAGCAGGGGGTCTGAAATCCTGAGGGCACGGCCAAGCTCCGAGGGCTGTCTCCTGGGATCCCCATCCCCTCAACATTGTGATGCTCCCGGTATAATTCAACCCTAAAGCCTGTGGGAGACCAATTGCAGTGCCACAGGGGTAAGTCCTATTCCATGTTTCTGGCCACGGAGAGCAGGCATGTTCCTTTGGCATGACTACTGCCTCCTGCCAAAATAGAGAAGCCTCTGTGCCCTGCCCTCCAGCTGCCAAGGTCCTCTGGGTCAGTTTGCCCACCTTGTGCGGCTGGGAGGCAGTGGAGGCTTGTGGCTAACTAAGAACATAGCTGTTGGAGTTCAGTAGACTTGAATTTAAATCCTGGCTGAACCACCACAGGAGCTGTGTGACCTTGGCTGATAATCCAACCCTTCCTGCCTTGCTTTATTTGTCTGTAAAAAGGGGATTATGGCAAGAGTTACCTCAAAGGGTTGGTTGTGGGGGATTAATGCAATGATTTGAGGCAAGTGCTTGGCACATTGCCTGGCTCAAAGTACTTGAAAAATGGTACTTGTTTTATTATTGGTCTTATATTATTATTATCACTGTTGTTATTACTGGCCAAGCTGCCATCCAAATTGTCCCTAAGATTTCAGGCTGTCGCTCAGATGCCCTGCTGGCCCCACACCTGAGCAGACACTGCCTCTTCCACTAAGCTCAGCTCTCCTGATGCCCTGGCTTAGGCCCCCTGGACGCTGGGCAGCAGGCATTTGGGAATTACACTGTTTGCTACTTCTTCCTGGCCCTGCTAGGGCTAACGTGCATCAGCCAGGCAGTGTGGGAAGATGAGATCTTTCTGGCCAGACACCTGCAACAGCCCAACAGGGTTACAGAACTATTTGAATGTGCCCAGGTTGGTTTCACTGTTGGCTAGGAGTCCCCAACATCCTGGGTTTGAGTCCCATCTGAGCCACTAGTGGCTGTAGGGCTTCAACCACTGTTTTTTCTTCTCTGAAAAATGGGACCAGTTGGGGGAGCATCATTACCTTTGCCAAGTCCATAGTCCCTTTAGGATATTTTTTGGATGGAGAGACTCTCACAAAAAAAAAAAAAAAAAGCCCTGCTTTTAAGCTGAGATAGTGGTTTTCAAACTATAGTCCAGGGACCACTGGGAACTCCCCAAGACCCTTTCAGGGATCCACAAGATCAAAACCAAGGCCATAACAACAATAAGGTGTCATTTGCCTTTTTCACTTCTGTTCTCTCACAAGTGTAGCGTGAGTCTTCCAGAGGCTACAGGACACGTGACACCACGGCAGGCTGAATGCAGAAGCAGGTATGCCTATTCAGCTATCTTCTGTTAAATTAGAAGTTGAAGAGATTGGTGAACACGCAAAACAATGCCACTCCTCTTTCTAAATCATTTTGACTTTGGAAAATACAGTTATTTGCCATAAAATATGTTATTTGTATTAAAATGTAATGGATTTATTATTTTTAATGAATTAACAAATAAGCATTTTATTTTCTTCTCCATTTTAATTTCTAAAATGGTAAATAATGATAGCTATAACTCACATAAACAATAGCTTTTTGGGATCTACAATAATTTTTAAAAGTATAAAGGGGTCCTGAGACCAAATCATTTGAGAAGCACTGAGGTAAGACTTGAGCGTTGGGTCTATGAAATCATTGCTTTGCTCACTTAGTTCTAAATAAAATAATCATTTCTGGGGATCGGAGTAGTGTGAATTTCATGGTAAATTCCAACATAATCGATTTGGGAGTATCAGATTGAGTCAGGAGTCCCATACGGAGGCTTCAGCCCAACTTTCTGAATGGTCCAGCCACTGTTTTAAAGGAAAATTTTCTAAGACTTCCCAAGATTTGACTGTAAATCACAGAGACTCAATTGCATTGGGGAAATATCAGGGACACTGTTCACTGTGAGGGGAGGGAGAGCGTTTGAATCTCATTTGGCACTTGGATGAAAACTGGCTTTACCTATAGGGGTGCTAGTCCCCTAGAGAGAGTCCCCTCACCTGGCCGTGGAGGGGCTTAGATGGCTTAATAAGTACAACAGTACCAGAGAAGTCTATGCTTAGTGTAGAGTTAGAAGAGAGGGGCTTCTGTAAGATTCATGATGATGGGCAAGAAGTCAATCAGCGTTTAGTGGTATACGTAATATGAATGGATTTTGGGATCCACAGACCTGAGTTCAAATCTTGGCTCCATCACTTGTTAGCTGTGTAACTTTTGGCAGATAGTTCACCATCTCTGACCCTTAATCCCCTTACATGTAAAATGTTGTTGTTGTTAGCTGCTGTTGAGTCAGCCCCCAACTCATGGTGACCCCATCTTTTGGGGACATGGCACCCTCCTGCCTAAAGAACCACCTCAGGTCTGTGGATCCCAAAATCCATTCTGAACAACCACTGCCCTACTGTATGTAAAATAGTCTAATTATATCAATATTTTTAGGACCATTGGGAAGAGTAGGGAGTCCTGCTGGTGCAATGGTTAAGCACTGAAATGCTAACTGAAGGGTCAGCAGTTTATACCCACCAGCCTCTCCATGAGAGAAAGATGTGGCAGTCTGCTTCCATATAGATTTCAGCCTTGGAAATCCTATGGTGCACTTCTGCTCTGTCCTATAGGATCCTTATGAATCAGAATCGATTCAATGGCAACAGGTTTGGTTTCTTTTTTCTGGGGGGAGGAGTAAATTAAACAGTCGATGTAAAGTATGGACTACAGTTGAATTTTCCCCTCTCTGGTCTGCCTTAGGGAGCCCCAGGTATAGTGCTCAGAACCCAGCAGTGAAAGAGAACAGAAATGGGCCCTCCTCCCAGCTAGTCCAGAGTTCCACAGTTGTCCTTGCTGTGCAGGTAGGCTTCCATTTTGTCCCATAGCCCCAGAGATTCATTTGGGTGTGGCGCTGGTAGCCTGGTGGCTCAGGGCTCAGTCATGTCCTTACTGCACCAGGAAGTTCCGAAATAATGTACAGGGAGCTAGGCACTTGAGGTCATCGTTGTGGGTAAGAGGTTGCAGCCATCCTGGTCAGGCCAGGGCATTATTCTCTCAGGGCTCAGAAACTGACACGTCCCTCCTTCCTTATGCAGCCAACCCCTTCAAACAAATGACTACCCCCGCAGGACTGACTCAGCAGAATGGGAAAAAGAAAAATGAAAATTTGTCACCACCAAAGTAAAACTATTTACCCTAACTTTCTGTTTTGGATTGAAGAGCATTCTGGACAATTTCCTCCCAGAGTAGCTGTCAGATGTGCCCCATGCTGCAGGCCCCCACAGGAGAAGTCTGAGGTCACAGTGCACTTTCCCCCAGAGCTGTAACACACGAAAAGAAGGAGGTGTCTTCTGGGAAGCTGGACAGCATTACCTCATTTGTAGACATCACTAGGAGGCCCCACAACTGCACTCCCTTGAGCTCTCTCCCATTTTACTGCTAGAGTGGTGTTTTCCCAACTCTCCTTGGCAGGGAATTGTATGAGTGTTGTTCTGAGGCCTCATTACCACAGAGTTGCAAAAGTATCCATGAAAGCCAGGAGGGACTGGCCAAGCCTGGCTAGGAGGAAGGAACCCAGTGGGACCTCATCTGGGATCTTTGGGGATATGGCACTCTCCTGCCTAAAGAACCACCTCTGTCCTAAGGGTCCTGACGTGCAGCGCAGCTGGGTGAGGTGAAACGAGATGAGGAAAGAGTACTCATAGCTGCCATCTGAGAGATGGAGGAAAACATAAATTGGCCATTGCGTTAGCCAAGAGCAGATGGTTCTGTGAGTTTAGCCTTTTAAAGACAGCAATAAATTGCCTGCCATGGCATAATGATAACAGCTAATACTGCCTGGGTGCCTACCACGTGCCACATTCTACTCCCAAAGCTTTGCATGTATTACATCATTTAGTCCTCATAATAGTCTATGAAATAGGTACTGATACCATCCCCATTTCACGTAAGGACCTAGAGAAGGGATTTACGGCACCTGAAGTCACTCAGCTCCAGGATTCAGACCCTGCAATGTAGCTCTGGAGCTGTGCTACTGACCACTCAACATGCTGCCTCAGAAAGACAAGAAGGAGGTGACTGGTATCACCTTAGGCTTTCAGGAGCTTACAGGTGGGTAAAGGTGTATCACTCTGGGGGAGTGGAGGGCTGGGCATCAAAGTGAATAAAATAGGCTATGTCTTTATTCCTGAGATCCAGGTCCTTGTCATGACTCTGATTTTACTGGGCAGGAATAAAGGCTTAGTAATAATAATAGCAGCAGTAATAGCTAACTTTTATGAAGGGCTCCATCTTTGTAATCAACCATGCTAGATGGTTTCCTCAGGATATCTCACTTAACCCTCACCATCACCCTCTTAGGTTGGGATATTGTTATAGCTCTTGTATGAATGAGGGAACATGGGCTCAGGAAGGTTAAACAGCATGGCCAAGGCCACTGCTTATAAATAAAAGAGCCAGTCCCCACACCCAAGAGTGCCTGGGTCCAGAAACCAAACTCCTAATGATCATGGTATGCTGGCTTTATTACTTTTAATCTTCTCTGTAGGATTAGATAAGCCCAGAAGGCATTTGGTCCCGTGGCTGGGCCTATGACAAATTGTCATCATCTCCCAGGGTATATCAAGATGCGCGGAGGCTGCTCCCCAACTCGGGCTTCCATGGTTTCTTCCACAGTGATATGGAGATCAGGAATTTCCCCCTTCTGTCTTAAAAAAAAAAAAAAAAATTTTTTTTTTTTTTAGTGTCTTACCAGGGAAACCCTGGTGGCATAGTGGTTAAGTGCTACGGCTGCTAACCAAAGGGTCGGCAGTTCAAATCTGCCAGATGCTCCTTGGAAACTCTCTGGGGCAGTTGTACTCTGTCCTATAGGGTCGCTATGAGTTGGAATCGACTCAATGGCACTGGGTTTGGTTTTTTTGGTTTAGTGTCTTACCAAGGAGCCGTGGTGGTGCAGTGGTTAAGAGCTCAGCTGCTAACCAAAAGGTTGGCAGTATGAATCCACCAGCCTCTCCTTGGAAACCTTATGGGGCAGTTCTACTCTGTCCTATAGGGTCATTATGGGTTGAATCGAC
Source organism: Loxodonta africana (assembly GCF_030014295.1). Lineage (NCBI taxonomy): Eukaryota > Metazoa > Chordata > Mammalia > Proboscidea > Elephantidae > Loxodonta > Loxodonta africana. The sequence goes on from NC_087367.1 coordinate 25,685,511, forward strand.
TCAATGGCAACAGATTTGGTTGGTTTTGGTTAGTGTCTTACCAAAGGAGCCCTGGTGGTACAGTGGTTAAAGCGCTAAGCTGCTAACCAAAGGGTTGATGGTTGAAACCCACCAGCTGCTCTATGGGAAAAAGGTATGGCAGTCTACATCTACAAAGATTTATCAACTTGGAAACCCTATGGGACAGTTCTACTCTGTCCTACAGAGTTGCTATGAGTCTGAATCGACTGGATGGCAAAGGATTTGGCTTTTTTGGGGTGTTGTTTACTAGTGTCTTACCAAGGAGCCCTGATGGTGTAGTGGTTAAGCACTCAACTGTTAACCGAAAGGTTGGCATTGACCCACCCAGTTGCTCCTCGGGAGGAAGATGTTGCAATCTGCTTCCATGAATATTACAACCTTGGAAACCCTATGGAAGTGGGCAGATGGGGGGTGCGGACTGTACCAGGTGCCAGATGGAGTGACACCAAAATGACTGTCTATAAAATTTTTGTGCAGTGTTCCAGCAGAAATGTATTATTTTTATAAAAATATTCCTGTAGTTATAACAACAAAAACATTTTTTGTAAGCCCAGTTTACGCGAATCCATATACCTACAAGGCTAAAACTCTATGCTAATTTACTTTTTGAACCTTTTAATGAGCTCTGGTCAGAGCTGTCATTATTAGGAGTTACAGTGATGCTTTGAACTACACGGTTTCATCTACATGCACTACAAACACCCGCTATTGTTTTCATTGCTGCTGGTGTTTTTATAGTTGCCAATTTTGTCAAATTTTCTGGTGTTTTAGCTACAATATTATGGTAATTAGCATGGGGGGTTGACACCATGAGTTACTGCACTGGGTGACACCAACACTAGTGATGCTACTGCCCCATGGGGGGCAGTTCTACTCTGTCCTACAGGGTCACTATGAGTCAGAATTGACTTGACAACAACAGCTTAGTTTTTTGTTTGTTTAGTGTCTTTAAAAAAACCCAAACCAAACCCATTGCCGTCAAATCAATTCTAACTCACTTGACACTATAGGACAGAGTAGAACTGCACCACAGGGTTTCCAAGACTGTAATCTTTACTGAAGCAGAAGGCCACATCTTTCTCCCAATGAGTGGCTGGTGGGTTCGAACCACTGACCTTTCAGCTAGCAGCCGAGTGCTTAAGCAGTGTGCTACCAGGGCTCCTTGTTTAGTGACTTACCAGCTTTAACTTAGGGATTTCCCTCAACTGTAAGAAAGAAAAGGTGATCTGAACACAAGGATGTATTTTATTTAAGATAAGGAAAAAAGGTTCAGAAAGATGAGTAATATTTTTGTTTTTGTTTCTGTTCTATGTTTGCAAAGCCAAATTAAATAACATAGTTCCTTATAGAAGGAAAAGTATTTGGGGCACATGCTGTTATTAGTTGCTGACGAGTCAATTCCGACTCATGGCACTCCCATGTGTTCCAGAGTAGAGCTGCTTCAAGGGGTTTTCAAGGCTGTGACCTTCAGGAAGTGTGACCTTTAGGAAGCAGATCGCTAGGCCTAACTTCTGAGGTACCTCTGGGTGGGTTCAAACCACCATCCTTTTGGCTAGTAGTTGAGCGCTTAACTGTTTGTGCCACCCAAGGACTCCTGGCACATACTATTTGGCACAGAAACCAAGGTCGTGGGGGTTGAAATTGGCACACCTTTTTGGAAGGCAATAAGAGCATATCCATCACCCTGTAAAATGCACCTCCCCTTGGCTTGGGCATTTCTACTGGGAATCACTCCTGGGGAAACACTTGCAAGTGGATATGGAATTATAAGGACAAGAGCAGTCACTGCCGCAGTGTGTGTAATAGAATTGGAAACAACACAAAGGACCATCTAAGCGAAATGGTTAAATAGATTGTTACGGTCATACTATGCAATAGTTTAAAGGCATGGGGTAGATCTATGCTTTTGTTGTGGAGATTACCGAAACAAATGGTTAAGTTAAAAAAAAAAAAAAAGTCCCTGAACAATAAATCTAGTATACTTCCATTTGTGTAAAAAATATGTATATATGGACAACCATATGCATGTAGCTGCCACTTGTCTGTCACTGGAGGCTTGAGTGTTGCTATGATGGTAAACAGGTTTGTGGAGCTTCCAGACTAAGACAAACTAGGAAGAAAGGCTTAGTGATGTACTTCTGAACATCAGCCAGTGAAAACCTTATGGATCACACCAATCTGATTGGCAACAGGTCATGGGGTTGGGGTATGCCCAGGCAGTGTTTCGTGTCGTTGTATGGTTGCCTCTGGGAAGGGTGAGAGTGGAGGCTCTCCCACTTTTCTGCATATTGTTATATACTGACTCTTGCAAGAAAAGTCTACTTATGTACTGCATGTGTGTGGGTGTGTGTTTTAAGAAGTTATACCTGGCCAAAACAGAAAAATATTTTATATTTTAAAAACCATAGTCCAAAGACTTTTGGCCTAGAAGTAGTCCAGAAAAGTAGACATCCTCTCCCCATGTCATTTTCTTGTCCCTGTCCCCAGTCTCTGCCCCTCAGGGGCTGCAAGAGAATCAGCATGGCTCCATGGGCCTAAAGCCATAAGATGCATTTAACAGGAAAAAGTGAAAATGTTTATATTCAGGTTTTTTTTTTTTCTGTTGAAATCAAGTGTATAAGTTTGATTAAATACTATGGTATCAATTCCTATTTTAAAAAAAGATGTGGCTTTTAGTTTATCACAAGTTTAGTATGGGTATAACAGTGTAATGCAGCTATTTTAAAATAAGCAAAAAACTTGGTTTGCATTGAAAGAAACACTGTGTGGTTGATGGGAGGTAACCACGGCCCTTTGGACTGGGCAGGATGTTATCTTTGTAGTATCGTGTTCAGTTTCAGGCATGTAATTAAACAGACATATTGAAAAACTACATTGCCCAGAAGGCACAGGTCAGCGGATAAAGTTCTAGAAACCAAGTTATTCAAAGAATGGTTGAAGGAACTGGGGCGTTTTTTAAATTTGGTGGAAGGGTGGCTCAGATGGCAGCCATCTTCAAATATGAGAAGGAGTACTACATAAAAGAGGAATTAGACTTTCGTTTATGTTGTTCCAATGGGTGGCTCCCGGTTCAGAACGTAGGATAATTCACTCTAGACTTTTTCTTAATATTGCAAAGAATCTCCTAACATCTAGAGCTGTCTAACCAGAACAGTCTAACAATAGGGCAGGCCATAGCAGAGAAATGGCCACTTCAATAGTAGAAGGGAAAAATCCTGTTGGGAGACTATGGTTAACAAAATTGATGTATAATTACCCAGCCCTCATGTTTTGTTTTGTTTTTTTCATGTTCTCTGTCAGGAACATGCAGGGGACGGATAACCATGGAAGTTAATTCTTTTCTCAAGCCCTGGATGTGGCTAGTTTTTGATCTGGGTTTTGTCCCTTTGTATAGAGAATTAAGAAAACCTGGGAGGGAATATAGACTTAAACTAAAAACTAAGAGGCTAGTGGAGAAAAAGGTACTGGACTCTGGATTCTCAACCAAGATCCAACCTAAACCTGGGAGTTGTACCAGCTAGCATGTTCATGGCCAGGTGCTGAGATTTGGCAGAACCCAAATATTTATTCTTCTACTTTTTTTTTTGGTACTTTACTTGTTGCTTTATGTATTTTCTTGGTAACTTAGTAAAAATTTGTTTTTAGGAAATGAAAATGAAAAATATCCTCTATCTGCCCAAAGATTTTCTGTCCTTATTTAAAGAATTAGGGAAGAAAGATTTTGCTCTGCTGACCAAAGTAGTGGGCAACAGGCTCTCAGTTCCATATTTATACAAGTGAATTTCAGAAACTGGAAGGGGTGGTAGTAGAAGCCCAGGGAACAAATGTGCAGAAGCAACCACAGACCTCGGCATCCCTTCACTTCCAATAGAATCATTGCTGTCCTGAGATAGTGAGAGTTTCATCACCACAAACATTGAGCAGGAGGGACTTATATGTCGGCTGAGAGATTAGAAAGAATGACTGGCCATGAAGGTTACTGTTTAGCTCCAGTGCTTTGTATTGTACTCCTTTTTGTCTTAGTTATTCTAACTCCCTCACCCTCTTCTTATGTTTTTCACCCCTTCTCTTCTCCTCTTTGCCCTTACTCTTTACTCTTCTGTGAGAGAGAAAAGGAAGGTAAACAAGAGATGGTAGAGATGGAGAAGATATAGGACAGCAGCAAGCTGGCAGCCAGAAATGGTGGAGAAAAGAATGGTGGTCTCAGAGGGAATGCGGGTTAGAATGAGATAAGAATGGACCCAGGGGAAGGGAGAATGAGAAAGAAGGAAGAAGAAAGTACTAAGACAGAAAAAAAAAAAAAAAATGGAGGGTGCGGTGAACCAAAGGCAAGAAGTGAAGAAGAGAAGGAAGGAGATTACAGGGAGAAACAATTAAAGCACTGCACCATTTGCTGTATTTATGAAGCACATGAAACTTTGAGATTATCTCTATAAAGCAAGGACAGAGTGAAAGTGAGGACAAGATACTATTTATACATTACATTTCTTCTCGTTCCAAAAGGAACTGAAAGTAGCTTATGATAAAAGAAACAGATAGACTCAAACCATTCAGACAAAGAGCAAGCACAGCAAAGAAGGCAAGGATCATACGAGACAATGCTCAGGAAAACTATTGTGCACAAACTTATTCTTAGACCTAAACTCTAAAAGTAACATATCACACAGCGGATACCGAACTGCATGTTAATCCCAGGATCTTTCCATGGTCCTTTCTCGTAGATCAACTCTCAGCAAAAGCTGACTGGAGTATGTGACATCATCATGCTATGAAGACATTTCTTTTTATGTTTTACTTTTTATTTTGATATAATTCCAAGCTTAGACCAAAGTTGTAAGAATATCACAAAGAACTCTCATTTACCTAGATTCATTTATTAACATTTTTACTACATTTCCTTTATTGTTATCATCTTTCTCTCTCCCTCCCCCCATCTCTCTCTTATGTATTTTTTTCTTGAACCATTGGAGAATAAGTGGCAGACATCAGTGTCCCTTTACCTCTAAGTCCTTAGGAAAACATTTTGGTGGGAAACTAGATTAATATAGTATAGCTCTGTGGCTTTCACTAATACCAGATTATATAGGAAGAACTTGGTAGGGGAAATTAGTTTGGAAGGAGAGAGGGGCTAAGAAACTTGTCTTGAAGTTGCATTGACTTAGCAAGCTTTACCTTTCTTACATTAACTTAAAAGCCAATTGATTTGAGTCAATTCCAACTCATGGTGACCCCATGTGTGTCAATGTGGAACTGTGTACCACAGGGTTTTCAATGGCTGATTTTTCTGAGAAGTAGATTGCCAGGCCTTTTTTCCAAAGTGCCTCTGGGTGGATTTGAACTGCCAAACTTTCAGTTAGTAGCCAAGTGCTTAACTGTTTGCTCCATGCAGGGACTCTTACATTTACTTAGGTCAATGAAAAGAGAAAAATCTTCTATCCACATTTTACACAGGATTGAGAAAACATCAATTGCCTATATCAGATAATAGAAGGGTGGGTGGCCCCAGCCACTCCATACAAGAAACCTCAGGACCACCACTGCTTAATAAAAAGCCAGATTTTACAGAATCCAGAAAATTGTTGTTAGCATGCTGATGCTTCCTCAATTCTAGAACACACTTTAATAAAATATTTTAGAGACTTACATAAGTGGAAGAACATACCTTGCTCGTGGATAGGAAGACTTAACATTATAAAAATGTCTATTCTACCAAAAGCAATCTATACATTTAATGCAATTCCGATCCAAATCCCAACGACATTCTTTGATGAGATGGAGAAACAAATCACCAATTTCATATGGAAGGGAAAGAGGCCCTGGATAAATAAGGCATTACTGAAAAAGAAGAACAAAGTGGGAGGTGTTACTTTACCTGATTTTAGAACCTATTATACTGCCACAGTAGTCAAAATAGCCTGGTACTGGTACAACAACAGATACATGGACCAATGGAACAGAATTGAGAATCCAGACATAAATCCATCCACATACGAGAAGCTGATATTTGACAAAGACCCCAAAACAGTTAAATGGGGAAAACACAGTCTTTTTAACAAATGGTGCTGGCATAACTGGATATCCATCTGCAAAAAAATGAAACAAGACTCGTGCACAAAAACTAACTCAACATGGATCAAAGACCTAAATATAAAATCTAAAACGATAAAGATCACGGAAGGAAAAATGGGACAACGTTAGGAGCCCTAATACATGGCATAAACAGTATACCAAACATTATAAAAAATGTGGAAGAAAAACTAGATAACTGGGAGCTCCTAAAAATCAAACACCTATCCTCATCCAAAGACTTCACCAAAGAGTAAAAAGAGTACCTACAGACTGGGAAAAAGCTTTTAGCTATGACATTTCTGATCAGCGCCTGATCTCTAAAATCTACATGATACCGCAAAAACTCAACTGCAAAAAGATGAATAACCCAACTAAAAACTGGGCAAAAGATATGAATATACACTTCACTAAAGAAGAAATTCAGGTAGCTAACAGATAAATGAGGAAATGTTCACGATCATTAGCCATTAGAGAAATGCAGATCAAAACTACAATGAGATTCCATCTCACTCCAACAAGACTGGCATTAATCCAAAAAACACAAAATAATAAATGTTGGAGAGGCTGTGGAGAGATTGGAACACTTCTACACTGCTGGTGGGAATGTCAAATGGTACAACCACTTTGGAAATCGATCTGGCTCTTCCTTAAAAAGCTAGAAATAAAACTACCACACGATCCAGCAACCCCACTTCTTGGAATATATCCTAGAGAAATAAGAGCCTTTACACTAATAGATATATGCACACCCATGTTTATTGCAGCACTGTTTACAATAGCAAAAACATGGAAGCAACCACGGTGCCCATCAATGGATGAATGGATAAATAAATTATGGTATATTCACACAATAGAATACTACGCATCGATAAAGAACAGTGAAGAATCTGTGAAACATTTCATAACATGGAGGAACCTGGAAGGCATTATGCTGAGTGAAATTAGTCAGTTGCAAAAGGACAAATATTGTATAAGACCACTATTACAAGAACTTGAGAAATAGTTTAAACTGAGAAGAAAACATTCTTTTGTGGTTACAAGAAGGGGGAGGGAGGGCGGGTGGGAGGGGGTACTCACTAATTTGATAGTAGATAAGAACTACTTTAGGTGAAGGGAAAGACAGCACACAATACAGGGGATATCAGCACAATTGGACTAAACCAAAAGCAAAGAAGTTTCCTGAATAAACTGAATGCTTTGAAGGCCAGCGTAGCAGGGGCAGGGGTCTGGGGACCATGATTTCAGGGGACATCTAAGTCAATTGGCGTAATAAAATCTATTAAGAAAACATTCTGCAACCCACTTTGAAGAGTGGCGTCTGGGGTCTTAAATGCTAGCAAGCAGCCATCTAAGATGCATCAATTGCTCTCAACCCACCTGAATCAAAGGAGAATGAAGAACACCAAGGACACAAGGTAATTATGAGCCCAAGAGACAGAAAGGGCCACATGAACCAGAGACTACATCATCCTGAGACCAGAAGACCAGAAGAACTACAACCGATGACTGCCCTGACAGGGAACACAACACAACAGAGAGCCCCTGAGGGAGCAGGAGAGCAGTGGGATGCAGACCCCAAATTCTCATAAGACCAGACTTAATGGTCTGACTGAGACTAGAAGGACCCCTGTGGTCATGGCCCGCAGACCTTCTGTTGCCCCAGGACAGGAACCATTCCCGAAGCCAACTCTTCAGACATGGATTGGACTGGACAATGAGTTGGAGAGGGATGCTGGTGAGGAGTGAGCTTCTCGGATCAGGTGGACACTTGAAGCTATGTTGGCATCTCCTGCCTGGAGGGGAGATGAGAGGGTGGAGGGGGTTAGAAGCTGGCGAAATGGGCACGAAAAGAGAGAGTGGAGGGAGAGAGCGGGCTGTCTCATTAGGGGGAGAGTAATTGGGAGGGTGTAGCAAGGTGTATACGGGTTTTTGTGTGACTGACTTGATTTGTAAACTTTCACTTAAAGCACAATAAAAATTATTAAAAAAATTTTAATATCTCTGAAATCGTGTGTCCTACACTTCAATGGCACAGTTAAAATTGGCAGCTTTCCCTCCTTTTTTAGTACGGAAAATAGTGGTGCTTCCTATAAATGATGGCTTCTTAGATTGCATGAAATAAGATACGGCATTAAACTCTATGGTTCTCAGCCTGTGTATTGCTAGGAGGAAGGAAGTGGAAGCAATGCAGATGAGACACAGGGTTTTGGTATCGGCTCCTAAGAATCCTTTCAATTGCCAGCACATGGTGTGAGAATTCTATAGCTCTCTTACCCTTCCACCACACTCTTAGTCACCTTAGACACCTGATGTGTCTCTAATTTCCTGTTTCTCCAGTCTACCAACATGTGTCTGATTACTGATTCCTCATGCCACACACAGGGACAGATTACCCAGTAAGCAAGGTAAGCAAGTGCTTAGGGCATCAACAAAACAGGGGCACCAGTTGTCCAAAGCAAAGACCCATAGATTCCAAGCAGACAGGACACAAGAAAAAGTGAGAACCACAGTGAAAGGGAACTGGCAGGGCACTAAATGAAACCGATACCAGCTCTGTTGTGTGAGAATGTGCCCACTGGAAATAAAGTTCACCCTCAGGGTCACGAGGGCGTCCACATGCAAGGTTGTTTAAGCTATGAGGCCCCCATCACTTCAACACCTCCGTTGACATCTGTCTCCTACAGCAGTCCCTCCCATGAAATTGAAATGCCTTATCTTGCTGGATCTCTTGGGAATATACTATTTCTTTCTAATAGACAAGAGATGGGGGTGGACTGTCGAGTCTAACTCTTGTTACATTCACCAACTATGCAACTAGATCCAACTTGGGTGGTTACTGGGCAGGGTCGGATTATATTAATAGATAACGGGTCTCTGAGCCATTTTGAGAGAACCGTCCTGTGTATCCATATCTGCTGATCCAGCAACTCCAGCTAGGAGGGCCGGCTATGCTCTTTGCCCTGATACAAACACAAAGTATGCTCCTGCAAACTCCTGGTAAACAAACAATGGGGGACTTCAGTGTGAGATAACGCAAAAAAGGGAGGGAACTGGAATAAGTTGACCACTCCAATGAATTCAATCAAGTTACTTTTCAACTGTGTAGCATTTACCTACAGAGTTATGTCCTAAGTTTTGTAAACAATATTTATAATTTTAGAATATTTTCACCAAACATGTGGACACAATCCAGCATACATTTAATATAATACTAACATGGGTAATAATTTAACATAATACTAATATATTAACAGCAAAATCCAAATACTACTGAAAAGATTAATATTTATCTAACATAAAAGTTTTAACTTATGTATCAAGTGAGTTTCATTTTTTATTGTCTGTTGTGCAGGACACAGTGCTTGATATTACCCTACATATGCTAACAAATGAGAAATTAGGCACATTAAAAGAAAAAGAAAAAAAAATTAAGAGGATGCAAAATTCAATATTGTGCAATATTTTGCAGCAATGACTATGTTTCTAAATTTGCCTTCCAAAAAAGCAACAAAGGGCAATATCAGAACATTACATTTATATTTTATCAGAATATTTACATATCTCTGTGTAAGGAAATAGAACAATTCCTCGAGGAAATCAATTAAATGAATATTTAGATAATAACAATTACATAAACGTATTTTATTTTCCATTTCCCTTCAGACTGACTTTCTTTTAAGAAACTGATTGATATTGTTATGACTCTCAAACTTGCTTGTCGAGAAGTGGTGTTATTGTTACATCGATTATGTACCTGTCACTGAATATGGAAGTTAAACAATTCCACAAAGAAATAAAATGTACATTTTATAAAATTTATACATGATAATAATTACATTTTCTTTTTCATTTCAGACCGACCACGTATAAGCTCATATTCAGTTCTCTCGTCGACCACATTAGAACGCTCCAGCAGCACTATAATCACATGATCTGTGACGTATCTGGTCCTTTCCTGTGCAAATGGAACTAAAAGGCGTCTTCACATTGAACACCCTTGTACTTGTATCGTGCTCTTTGCAATCACGTTCGCCCCCGTGGGTATCAGCAGTAGTCCAATGAACTGTGAAGATGCAGCATGAAAGGACGGAAAATGAGTGTGGAAGTTTTTAAGTATTATTTCAAGGCAAAAAAAACACTTGTGGAGATCTGCGAAGGGTCAACAAACATCTTACCACACACAAACACGATTATTTCTGGCTGCCTTGTAAGCACTATTTCTTTCAACTATCTCAGACCTGAAGAACAAAATTACATATCCCAAATCAATTTTTTTTATTTACTAATTTTCAAATATAAATTTTTGTATTAACTTCCAAATTCAAACGTAAATTTTATTTTTACAGATGTTACTTGTTCTATAAACTTATCTTCAATTATTCAAATTTATTTGCTACAGTAGAACCAAATTTAAAAAGCGACATAATTTTACATTCAGGTAAAATGAAACGGCAATAGTAAAGTGGAGCAAAAAAAACGAAAGCTCACAAAAGATAAAAAGGTTTTGTGAATCCCTAAAGATATTTCGAAAATTAACTTCCTTTTCAAAACATAATTAACCAGATGAGAATTCTTCCATTGAACATTCAAGTTTAATGGTCACAAATTGTTGTATTAGTACTGCTAGTGCTGAAATTAATAATAAAACCAAAAAGTAAACCAAACCTGGTGCCGTGGAGCCAATTCCAATTCAGAGCAAGCCTGTAGGACAGAGAACTGCCCCATAGGGTTTCCAAGCAGCGGCTGGTGGATTTGAACGGCTGACCTTTTGGTTAGCAGCTGAGCTCTTAACCATGATGCCACCAGGGCTCTGAAATTACTAAAAGCAATACGAATATAACAGAATTTGTTCCAAATTCTGCATCCGTTCCTTGCTGTGTTTTTTAAAAAATTAATAATGGTGTAGAAAATGAAACTATTTTAGAATCTGAAATGGTCACATCTGCAGGCCTCATAAGTAAGAGAAACACAGATCCTGCTTTGTGAAATGATTTTTCTTCTAATGGTGTAAATTATTGAATCAAAAGAGGGCCAAGTGATTGTCAACATCACAGTGGACCATTTGAAAATTCATGTCAAAAATTTCTGGGTGGTAAACCAACAAGGTTCTGTATGTTTCTAGGTGATGAATATGTTTCTAGGTGGCAAAGCTAATGGTGAAAATTATAAGAGGAAGTGGCTACTGCATTCTTCATCAGTTGGCTCTGTATATTGTTTTTTTTTTTTTATTTAGTCCTAAATCACTTAATTCTCGATTTGCTATGGATAGATTTAACAATTGGTGCAACTTAAATGTTTGATAAACATGAAAGCAGTTCAACTCACAGAGATTGTCTGTTGTAATATTGAAACCAAAGACATGATTTTGCCTTAACTCACGAACTGGAAACATAAGTTAATGAAGAACATCGGTATTGGAAAGCTGTTTTGCAATGCGTTGTTGCTGTCATTGTAACAATCACTGAACATGGGCTATCTTTTCGAGAAAGAAATGAAGTGTTTGGGTCCCCACAAAATGGAAATTTTGAGGGTTTACTTGAACTTGTTGCTCAGTTTGATCTATTTTTAGCATGTCACATCTCAAAGTATGGTAACACAGGAGAGGGCAACCCATCTTATATGTCTAAAACATCGCGTGAAGAGTTAATAAACTTAGTGATAAAGTTTGATCAACTATTTTCAGTGAAATAAGTACAGCTCGATGTTTCAGTTTGTCTGTAGATTCCACTTAGATCAGCTAAGTATTGTTTTAAGATGCATATCTCCAGCAGATGGAAAACATGTCAAGCAATTTATTACGTTTACTAGCTTAAAAATCCTACTGATAAAGAAGTTGCAAATCAAGTACTTCACTATGTTAAGTTTGCAAAATTGATTTTTCTTTTCTTTTTTTATTTATTAAAAACAATTTAACTCTTTATTGTGGAAATTTTCAAACATACATAAAAGTAGAGAGAAGAGTATGATGAACCTCCATGTACCTATTCCTCAGCTTCAATCATTATTGACATTTTGCCATTCTTTTTTCGTCTACCCCACCCAACTATTTTTCCTGCTGGAGAAAATTGAGACAAATTCCGTAATACTTCAGAATAGCTCTCTAATAGATAAAGACTTTTTAAAAATGTAACTGAAAAACTATTATCATAAAAAAAATTCATACGTAACAAAATTGACAATATTTTTTTGTTGTGCTTTAGCTGAAGTTTTACAGAACACATTAGTTTCTCATTAAACAATACACATATTGTTTTGTGACATTGATTGCCAAATCTGTGATGTGTCAACACTCTCTCCTTCTTGACCTTAGTTTCCCCATTTTCATTCGTCGAGCTTTCCTGACCCCTCCTGCCCTTTTTGCCCTTGCCACTGAGCTGGTGTACCCACTTAATTTCACATACATATATTATTGTTTGTTTTATGGGCTTGTCTAATCTTTGGCTGAAGGGTGAACCTCTGGAGTGTCTTCAATACTGAGTTAAAAGGGTGTCCGGGGGCCGTACTCTTGGGGTTTCTTCAGTCTCTGTCAGACCAGTAAGTCTGGTCTTTTTTTGTGAGTTAGAATTTTGTTCTATGTCTTTCTCCAGCTCTGTCTAGGACCCTCTATTGTGATCCCTGTTACAGCAGTCGATGGTGGTAGTTGGGCACCATCTACTTGTTCTAGACTCACTCTGGTGGAGGCTGTGGTAGTTGTGCTCCAATGGTTCTTTGGACTAATCTTTCCCTTATGTCTTTGGTTTTCTTCATTCTCCCTTGCTCCAGATGGGGGGAGATCAGTAGAGTATTTTAGATGGCCACTCACAAGCTTTTAAGACCCCAGATGCTACTCACCGAAGTAGGATATAAAACATTTTCTTTATAAACTATGTTATGCCAATTGAGCTAAATGTCCCCAGCCCTCAGCCCCAGTAACTTAGTCCCTTGGGGAGTTCAGATGTGTCTGTGAAGCTTCTATGACTTTGCCTTGGTCAAGTTGTTCTGACTTCCTCAGTATTGTGTACTGTTTTACCCTTCACCAAAGTTACCACTTATCTATTGTCTAGTTAGTGTTTTTCCTTCCCTGCCCCTCCCCATCCTCATAACCATCAAACATTATTTCTTCCTGTGTGTCATGGACTGAATTGTCTCCAAAAATATGTGTCAACTTGGCTAGGTCACGATTGCCGGTATTGTATGATGGTCTACTACTTTGTCATCTGATGTGATTGCCCTATATGTTGTAAATCCCATCAGGATTTAATGAGGTGGATTAGTGGCAGTTATACTGATTAGATCTACAAGATTAAATAATGTCTTAAGTCAATCCTTTTGAGATATAAAAGGGAGAAGCAAACAGAGAGACATGAGGACTTCATACCACCAAGAAAGCAGTGCTGGTAGCAGAGCACGTCCTTTGGATCTGGGGTCCCTGTGCCTGAGAAGCTCCTCAAAGACTAATGACAAGAACCTTCCTCCAGAGCTAAGAGAGAGAAAGCCTTCTCCTGGAGCTGATGCCCTGAATTCAGACTTGCAGCCTACTAGACTGTGAGAGAATAAATTTCTTTGCTAAATTCATCCAATTGTGGTATTTCTGTTATAGCAGCACTAGATGACTAAGACACTGTGTGCAAACCTTTTCATGAGTTTTTATGATAGTGATCTCACACAGTATTTGTCCTTTTGTGATTGACTTATGTCACTCAGCATAATGCTCTCCAGATTCATCCATGTTGTGAGATGTTTCACAGATTCATCATTGTTCTTTATCATTGCATAGTATTCCATCGTGTGTATGTACCAAAGTTTGTTTATCCATTCATCTGCCAATGGGCACTTAGATTGTTTCCATCTTTTTGCTTTTGTGAATAATGCCTCAATGACTTTGGGCGTGCATATGTCTATTTGTGTGACAGCTCTTATTTCTCTAGGATATATTCTTAGGAGTGGAATTGCTGGATCGTATGGTATTTCTATTTCTAGCTTTTTAAGGAAGCACCTTATCGTTTTCCAAAATGGTTGTACCATTTTACATTCCCACCAGCAGTGCATAAGAGTTCCAAGCTCCCCACAGCTTCTCCGACACTTGTTATTTTCCGGTTTTTTGACTCGTGCCAGTAATGTTGGGGTGAGACGGTATCTCATTGTCATTCTGATTTGCATTTTTCTAATGACTAGTGAACGTGAGCATTTCTTCATGTTTCTGTTAGCCGCCTGAATGTCTTCTTTGGTAAACTGTCCATTCATATCCTTTGCCCATTTTTAATTGGATTATTTGTCTTTTCGTTGTAGAGGTGCGGGATTTTCCTATATGTTTTAGAGATAAGAATTTTGTCGGATATGTCAGAGCTGGCAAAACTGATTTTTGTAAGTGCAGAGGCCAGTCCTATGACAATGCTGCAAATAGGTCAGGGTGTTATAAAGGCATGCAACTGCAAATTTTAGAACACAAGGAATAAGCCATTTTCATACCACATGCTTCACATTCACTTAACCTTGTAGGATGTAGCACAGCAGATTGTTGTCTGGAAGCAGCTGATCTTTTTTCTACTGTTGAGTTACTCTACACATTTTTTTCCTGCCTCGTCTCACTGACGGCAGCTCTTAAAACATATTTAGGCAATGATCGAGTATTGAAATGCCTTTCCAATACACAATGGGAAGTGCATGGTGTAGCAATGAGTGCAATCCTGGAGCTGTACACTCAGATTCTAGATGCCTTAGAAAATATTGCTGAAGAACAGACACAAAATGGAGATACTGAAAGAGAAGCTGAAAATATCACCAACAAAATGCAAACACTAGAGTATGTATTTATGTTGGTTATGTGGAACAACATATTGCAGCATTTTCATTGGACGAGTCAAGCTCTTCAAGACTCAGAAGTAAATTTAAAGACATGCACAAAAGCCTACCAGTCATTAACAGAACATTTACATACTTTAAGAGAAGATTTCGAAAACACAACAAAACAAATACTGATTATCAAGCAGTACACCATTGCAGATGCCTTAGAAAGAAACAATGACGGAAGTGCTCCAAAACAATTGGGTGTAAGATACCAATTTTGCATAATCACATACTACGCCATCACTGATGCACTTAAATCTTGAATGAAAAGAAGAGCAAAGATATATGAAGTTCTTTCAAATAGATTTTCCTTCTTAAACAACGTGAATGTACCTGATGAAGACTGCATGAGGGCATCCAAGAAATTAGAGCAGGCTTATCTGGATGACTTAAGTACAAACCTTTAATGGAGAAGTGTGACAATTTCATTCTTACATGAGAACTACATTTACAGATTCAGGAAAGACCAATTTTACTCATGTAGGCATCTATGATTTCATAACAGAAGATAAAATACAATGCATATTTCCCAATTGCATATTTCTAACGTTCATGATCACAAATTGCGTAACAGAACATTCACTTTGTCCCTAAAGAGACTCAAAAACCCTCAGCATACAACAATTCAGGAAAGACTTGATTCATTATCCTTATTATGTGTGGAAGTAGACATTTTTTGGCAGCTTAATTGTGATGAAATCATTGAAGAATTCCTAAGAAATGTTTTTAATTATAACATGTTAGAGATGAAAATCTATCTAAAGATAAAATATAGTAATTTGTTGCAATATTTGTTTTCTAATCACTAAATTTTCTTATATGGCATCTTATCATTTCTTTATTTATAATTATAGCATTTATTCCAAAATTGAAGTACGAGCCATTTTAAAGCAAAATTGATGAAAGTCAACTTTTCAATGTGGGAGATAAACAGAATTTTACCTTGATCGTTGAAAAACTAAGTTCACTGACTAATTTTCTTTGTTGTAGAATATGTGTAACATTCTTTTTGTAAAAAATGTGGAATATAGTAAAAATCTTAGTACCCTGCATCCGCTAAAAATTTTATAATCCAGTTCAACTCATTCTGCTGAAATGGCGTACATCACTTTTTGTGTTCATCTGCTAATATTATAGTCTCATTTAAAAAGAAGTTATATCATGGAGAGCTAAAATGCAAACACGTACAGACATATATACTGATGTATACATATAACTTACATATCCTGTTCGGTGCCTAAGCAGAGGAGGGGCACCATTGATTATCAGCGTTTAGGGTCCTCACATGCCTTAATCCAGCCCCGCCCACACATCAAAGACTTGCATCAAAGACTGCTGCTTCTTCTCCACTCTCATCTTGGTGCATGCATGTACGTGTGTTTGGGGGTGCATGGGAGAGCACAGTAAAAAAAAAAAAAGTACCCATAAAATCAACACAGAGATCATGCGAGAGAGAAAGCCCATGAAGAAAGCCAACTTTCAACCTCATGGCACACGGGTTGAGTTTTCTTGGCTACTGGTTCCAACCACAATGCGTCTATCTAATTTGCTGGTTTAAAATACTGCTGATAACGAGGGTTGTCCTCCAACCTAAAAGCGAGCGATTGGCAGCAGTGGGATGCATAGGGTAGTCTGTGGTGGCTCCTATCTTTGCCTTCCCAGCATGATTTCCCCCATCCCTCTTTTTCTGATAACAGACCCAGCCTCCTTGGCCACAGGGGTGGGTACCTGATGCTGACTTGGCGCTTCAGAGTCCTTCCATGGGCTTTGTATAAATGACCTTCAAAAAAAAAAAAAGTTCTCTTCTTTTGTGGTTGTTAATTTGAGGCTGATCATTGCCAGCTTCCCCACCACGCAAAGCATGTATGAAGAACAAAGCCCAAGCAGAGAACAGCATAGACTGAGATCAAATGGAGAAGCCCTGGGACCTTCTATCCTGCGACGTACCACACTTACCCTTCTCTGCCGTGTTAGCCAGTGCATTCCTGTCCTGCTTAAACAAGCTTAAGCTGGGTTTCCGTTTCTTGGAATCAATACAGTATAAAGTATTTAAACCTCTAGACTATCCCTCTAGTTTAGCTGTTCTTTTGAAAGTATTTGCAGCAAATAATTCAAGTTTGAGATTTGGGAAGATGAAATCCCTATATTCTATGTTGTTGACTAGAAGGAGATCCCTGAGCGTAAGATGCCTGCTGGGGTTGAGAAATTGTGCTGATAATTAAAGAGCCTGATATGGATTCTTACCAGAGGGAGAGGCCCACCTTGGCCAGGAGCTGGATGGCAGGTACCCACAAGACTCTGGATTTACCCAAAGTCTTCATCAGGTACCAGATGGGACCTGTGATAGAGGTCTGTACCACGAATCACCTGAAGATTCTGAAGAAGGTGTTTCTATAGCCAGTCATTTTGATTGGTCATAATTGATAAGGGTCTGTCTTTCTGACTGCATTTGCCCAACTAATTCCTCTGCTTTTCCAGGCCTGTCCGAGAGCATGAGCTGAGCCTGAAAAACCAGAGTTTAAAAGACATGCCTGTTCTATTTGCTGTGGCAAGAAGGCATGCACTGTAGTTTATCTGAAAATTGTATGGTATTATTCAGGAGTTAAACAGGAGGTCTTGAGAACTACCCTACTTTATAATTTTTAAGATAGAAATTTACTGATTTAAAGGCAACTTTCATCTGCTTTGATTCTGGTAGCAATACTGTGATAAAGACTTTCAGCAATGTTGAGAGCTCAGTATTGGCTTTAGCCCACAGATAATTTCCGTCAACTAAAGTAAAGGCTAACAAGAGATCGATGCACGCAATAGAGCTGTGAATTATTAGGATGAGGGTCTTGCAAAGCTGGACCTATTAAAGTTATGAAACTCATCGCAAAGGCAATGTAAGCCAATGCAAGCTCTGAGAAATCAATGCGTATTTACCCAGTTGCTTAAAAAAAAAAAAAAACCACTATATTACTGATCCAAGTACTCCATCATGGGATAGGGAATCATTTCCAGAGAACCTCCCAAAAGTTACGGAATGGAGACTTACAAACTGATATTTTCCTATCAGTTCAGGCATTTTATGGTTGATTTCAAAAAAGGTAGTCTCAAGAAGCAGTCTCTTCTCAGATCCCCGCTAGTTTCTTTAAAATTTAATCAGTTATTACACGATCAAATATGAGACAGTCCATAGCCCTCATACATTCAAAACCAATTTGATTGCAAAAGGTGAGCATACTGTTTCAATTCTGAAAAAGAAATACAGAGTAAACTATTTTTTGGTAAACTTTTAAAAAAAAAATCCTTCTAGCTGAAGTTTTTTTTTTTTTTTTTTTTTTTAAGACAGGCTGAAAAGTATTTGTGCCATTTATCTGCGGATTTCGTTCTGTGTAAACTTGTTTGAGGGTCTGGAGTGGGATTTCCTGGCTTCAAATCCTGGCTCCGCCTGTTTGTAGCTGTGTGATTTTGCGTTTAAGTCACATAAGCTCTCTGAACCCCAGTTTCCTCATCTATAAACGGGGCGATAAACAGTAGAGGATTAGTAGCGCCCACAAAGCGCAAAGCACAGCGTTGTCCAGCGGTAAACGGGCCACTTTTATATTTACACTCGATGAGCCCGGATGCCCCGAGGTACGATTCCTACTTGGTTAACATTCCACTCACTCCCACCTGCTGGGTTCCCCCTTTCCCCAGCCATGCGGACAAGACCTTGAACTCCCCAATGTCTTGCACCAGCCAGTAGGGAAGGGACGGGAGGCTAGCCGCCGGCTTCAATTTTGAAGAAAACGCGCCCAACGCGAGCGCACCCGCGCCCTGCAAGGAGATGGAGCCGCGAATGCGCTGCGTGGTGGCGAAGCACGCCCCGGCCCCGCTTGTGAGTGGTGGCCCGGGCGTCCTCTTCCCCGGCCGGGCGGACACCCCGGACTGCAGCCGTGCGTGCGCCACGCGGTGTGGCGCAGCCAGCACCCCGCCCTGGGTTGCCGCCCCTGCGTGACAGGTGCCGTGAGAAGAGCAGCAGAGGCGGCCGCGAGGAGCGCCGAGGGATATGACTGAAGCCAACTTTCCAGAAGCCGCGCACGCAAGGCACAAGCTCCGCACGCAAGGGGGAGGTGACTGCAGAGGAAACTTTTCAACCCCAGAAAGTTCGCTGGCGCAGCGGTTTGCCCCCACCCCTCCACCCTGGGTCTCTTACTCCCGGAATCCTCCGAGCGTCCTCTCCTCCCCGTTCGCCCTAGCTCGGCTGCGGGCCGGACGCCAACGGCCTCCGGACGCAGCAGGGTAACAGGGCAGCGGCGCCACCTGGGGTGCTTTCTCCGCGGGAAACCTCGGGGCAAGCAGCACTGGGGCGGAGTGCAGTCTTTTAGGGCATCTTGCCGCACGCGGTCCAAGAACGTTAGGCGCCAAAGGGCCTCAACCGAGGGGCCCATTTGCTTGGGAGAACATTAAAAGGGGGGGGGGGTGGTGGTGGTGGTGGAAGGAATAACGTGGCAACCGGCCACCTCAGACAAGCTTTCCTCATTTCCAAACGAACAGGTTTCCTTTCTCGGGATGGAGCACCCAAGGATTCAGAGCGATTCTCTCTCTGAGAACAAAGCTCCAGTCATTGCAAGGGAAGGGAGGTCGAGCCAACTAAACTTTCGGGCTGTGGGGCGCGCTCCCACGGTAAGCGCATCTGAACGAGCAGTTTCTGCTCCCTGAGGCCTCGACTGGGGGATGACCGGGATTAAGAGCGGCTTTTGGGCAAACGAAAAATTCACACCAACGCTTCTGGTGAAGCCGCCACTTTCTGCTCAAAGCCCCTCGGAGAGAACGCCGCGCGGCCCCGTCGCGTGACCACCGGTGCGCACAGACCGAGCGCCGATCGGTGCGGCTGGGAAGGTCCTGGCGCCCCCGCCCCACCCCCCGCAAGCTCCGCCCCTGCCAGGTCCAGCTTCCTCCTCCCCTTGCCCAGTCCTTAAAACTCAGAGAAGTGGGATGGCGCGTTGGGACTCTGGAGTGACTGTGTGCATACGGGCCACATCTTTGCGACGCTAGCTGCTAGAGTCGCTCGGGGGCTGTGGGCTCGGAATTGACTCCACGCATCGACCTCTCAGTCCCAATCCCAATGCAGTGAGAAAACCCTGGGGCTCCAAGTTCAGCGGGGATTGGCAAAGGAGGAACCTTTTTCTGACGACGCCAAGGGACCCCGGAGTGGGTGCTTAAAGCATCTAAAGTGGGCAGCAGGTGTCTAGGGCGCCTCCGAGTTCCGAGAGACGTTCGGGCTGACTTCCTGTCCTCTGTAAAGGCCCCAACCCCTTCTCTGAGCCGGCTGTCCCGCGCCGCTGGAAACCTCGCCTTCCCGCAGGTGAGTCGTTCCGCAGATGCACCTTCCCGCGTTCTCCTCTGATGAGTCATCGCAGGTCCGGGGTGGGGCGGGGCGCAGGGGCCGTGAAGATAGGCACTTTAGAGGGAACCGAGAGCCACCGCCTCGATGCCCGGTGTTGTCTGTCCCCGAATTGCAAAAACCGTTACGCGGCTACGGGAGGGGGGACTGAGTCACAGTCAGAACACGCCCCCTTCCCTTCTCCTTTGGAGAGTGGGTTGGGGATGCGAAGGGACGGCTTCAGCCACTTTCCCAGAGATCCTGCCTTGACCTGACCTTTGCACGACCTCCTCTCCACCCAAAGGCTGACGGTAGACCAGAGGCTGGGCTAGGACTCTGGGACGCACACACCTTTCTCTGCAAACCCGAATGTCATACCTTCGCCCTTCTGTCCCTAGCATGGCCACCAGCCTCAGTCCAGACGATCCCCGGCCGGCTAGCCCGCTGTCCACACAGCAGACCACGCTCTTGCTATTCCTCTCCGTGCTGGTCGCCGTGCACGTGGGCCAGTGGCTGTTGAAGCAGCGGCGGCGGCAGGCCGCGTCCGCGCCGCCAGGGCCCTTCCCGTGGCCGCTGATCGGAAACGCCGCGGCTGTGGGCCCGGCGCCTCACCTTTCGTTCGCGCGCCTGGCCCAGCGCTACGGCGACGTCTTCCAGATCCGACTTGGCAACTGCCCTGTGGTGGTACTGAACGGGGAGCGCGCCATCCACCAGGCCCTGGTGCAGCAGGGAGCGGCCTTCGCCGACCGGCCGCCCTTCGCCTCCTTCCGCGTGGTGTCGGACGGCCGCAGCCTGGCCTTTGGCAGGTACTCGGAGAACTGGAAGGCGCGGCGGCGCGCGGCCAACAGCACGGTGCGCGCCTTCTCCACGCGCCAGCCGCGCAGCCGCCGCGTCCTCGAGGGCCACGTGCTGGGCGAGGCGCGCGAGCTGGTGGCGCTGCTGGTTCGCGGCAGCGCGGGCGGCACCTTCGTCGACCCGAGGCCGCTGACCGTGGTGGCCGTGGCCAACGTCATGAGCGCCGTGTGCTTCGGCTGCCGCTACAGCCACGACGACGCCGAGTTCCGCGGGCTGCTCAGCCACAACGAGGATTTCGGGCGCACAGTCGGTGCGGGCAGCTTGGTGGACGTGCTACCCTGGCTGCAGCGCTTCCCCAACCCAGTGCGCACCGCCTTCCGCCAATTCCAGCAGCTCAACCGCGACTTCAGCAACTTCGTCCTCGATAAGTTCGTGAGGCACCGGGAAAGCCTTCGGCCAGGGGCCGCGCCCCGCGATATGATGGACGCTTTTATCCTCTTGGCAGGAAAGGAGGAGACCAACGGCTCGGGCAACGGCGGCGTGCGGCTGGACCTGGAGTATGTGCCGTCCACTGTCACCGACATCTTCGGCGCCAGCCAGGACACGCTCTCCACCGCGCTGCAATGGCTGCTGGTCCTCTTCACCAGGTACAGCCCCCAGTAGGCTTGGGTCAAGCCTGCCTTTTCTCCTCTGTTTATGGGCGAATGAGACCCGAACAAGCTATGGTCGCAACCAGAGCGCAGGGTTCAGTGTTTCGCACTAGGTCTTCACCCCTCAAAACTTAAATCGCACCCCAGAAGTGAAGGCAGGGAGCGCACAGTGGGGGACCGAGACATGCGCGCGCGCACACACCCCACCCAGGAGCGTCTGGACCTCCCCTCATCTCAAATTTTGTCTTTATTCCCCACCACCGCTGCTTCCGAATGGGGACAGATTTGCGAGAAACCCCTTTAGAAAAATACGATTTACAAAGTGGCGGCAGATCCGCTCTGCACTCTCCCTCCCTGACGCAGGAAAAGCGAAATTGGAACGGTTCAGAAAGAAAGTGTAATGCAGTGAATATGTTAAATAAACACAGTAGCATAACCAGCTCAGCGAGTCATCCGCACTGCGCCAGGCAAATCTCAAGGAGCGCGCCGCCGGGTAGGGCTTTCGTTTCCGAGGAAAGGCACCGCTCGGAGGCTCGCAGCCTGGCCCCGCTGACGGTTAGCGGGCACGGAAGCTTTAGGGTGGCGGCCAGAAACCAGCGGGCCGCGCTGGGTTTATAAAACCGCAGCACTTGGAGTAGGAGCCATGTCGGAGTAGAATCTGAGAAGTACTTTCACCCAGTGCAGAGCGGTGTCTAGAAAGGCAAATAGGAGAGCCAGAAGGAGCCTGCAGACCTTACTGTCTCTGCTCTGAGCTTGGCTAACAGGGCCCCAGTGCCTACCTTGATGAAGGAGGTCGACCTCTGCCACGCTCTGTGCACACACGAATTAAACAGGACCCTGGAATAGGGATGCCAGATTTAGCAAATAAATTTTGCTTGGAATGTACTTACACTGAAAGATGAGTCGTTTATCTGAAATTCAAGTTTTATCAAGTGTCCAATGTTTTATCTAGCAATTCTACTCAAGGGGCGAGACGCCGCACTCCAGGCCAATCTTGATTGCGGCTTGAGGGCCCTTTCTCCACCCACAAGGAAGCGCTTGTTGTATGCTGTAAAATGGATTCCGACTCATAACGACCCTTTATGACAGAGTAGAACGCCCCATAGGTTTTCCTAGGCTGTAATCTTTAGGGAATCAGATCTCCAGGCTTATGGGTTCACCACTGATTTTTCGGGGAGCAGCCCAGCGTTAACCGTTGCGCCACCAGGGCTACTTAAGGGAGCGGTGGGGACCCCTAAAGCTGTTGTCCTGGAAGCATTTGGAAGGCAGAGACGTTTCTTTTCACAGCATTTGTTTCTTTAGATACCGTGTAGTTACTTTCACAAATTAAAATTTTTTGTGTACTTAAAATCGCTTTTTAGTATTAAGGTCATAGAAAAATGTACGGAAGGGAAGAGGGGAGAGAAGTCGGAAAACATGTACTACTATTGGGCAGCAAAAAGAAAACAATTTAGATGCCGCTTTCAGTTCAGTAGAGCTGAGAAAAATTCTCTCTTCTTTTTAGGGAAAGACCTTATGACCCACTCCCACTGCCGTTGAGTCGATTCCAACTCCTAGTGACGGTATAAGACAGAGTATAACTGCCCAATAGTTTCCAAGGAGCACCTGGTGGATTCGAACTGCTGACCTCTTGGTTAGCAGCCGTAGCACTTAACCACTACACCACCAGGGTTTCTGATCTTATAACAGAGGTCAGCAAATTACACCACTTTGTATGTGTTGTAGTGAAATATAGCCTTGCCTGTTTGTTTTTGTGTTGTCTATGGCTGTTTTCAGGCTATAGGACAAGGCAGAGTTAGGTAGTTGCTACAGAGGGGCCCACAAAGCCTAAAATACTTGTTGTCTGGCCCTTTATGAAAAACGTTTGCAGACCCTGCCATGTGACGTTAAAGAAGCAATTTTTAAAAACTGCCCTTAACTCAACCACAGACATGCTTCAATTTTTTTTTCAGAGTTTCAATAATTAGGTACTTTTTAAAAATTTTTCTGATACTTTCATTTAATGTAGTGGACCATTCCCCATGATTTAACATGTATTTTAGTAATTTTTGATAATGTTTGCCATAGTAATATATAGTTATAATCACTTATTAAGCTTTAATGTTGGTCATTGATCCAGATTGCATTAAAAAAATTAGCTATTGTTTGGTTACATATTTTTGTACGTGTTAAATCATTTCCCGAAAGTACAATTTCAGATATGAGTTACTGGGCCAAAAAAGGAGAGGGTGGGTTGTCCTTATGGCTCTTGCTTTGTAATGGGATTTTGTTTTCCAGAAGGGTTTTAGCAGTTTCTGTTGGCAACCATGAATAAGTATTGCAGTTTGTACCATGATCTCACCAACACTGGAAATTTGTTTAAAAAAAAAAAAATTCTGGTACTTACAGCAAAACATTTGCCAGTTCAACAATTTCTGCGTATAAAATTTAGTGACATTGATTACATTCTTCACGTTCTGCAACCATTGTTGCTTTCCTTTTGGGAATTTGCTTTTAAATTTAGAAAATATGCAGCCATTATCTATCAAGATAACAATTATCTTTGTATAAAGGTGAGAACTGTCTGTCTGCTGGAAATGTTTGTTCATTCACTGGCTCAGATAAAGAAAAGTGAAATATGAAAGAAGAATTAATTTTTCTCACTTGTTTACTCCCTCTATTAAAACCAAACAGGTATCCTGAAGTCCAGGCTCGAGTACAGGCAGAACTGGATCAAGTTGTGGGTAGAGATCGTCTACCCTGTATGGACGACCAGCCCAACCTGCCCTACATCATGGCCTTTCTTTATGAAGCCATGCGCTTCTCCAGCTTCGTGCCGGTCACCATTCCTCACGCCACCACCACCGATGCCTCTGTCCTGGGCTACCATATCCCCAAGGACACGGTGGTTTTTGTTAACCAGTGGTCAGTGAATCATGATCCAGGGAAGTGGGCTAACCCTGAGGACTTCAATCCAGCCAGATTCTTGGACAAGGATGGCTTCATCAACAAGAACCTGGCCAGCAGCGTGATGATTTTTTCAGTGGGCAAACGGCGGTGCATCGGGGAAGAACTCTCCAAGATGCAGCTATTTCTCTTCTTCTCCATCTTGGCTCACCAATGCAATTTCAGGGCCAACCCTGACGAGCCCTGGAAAATGGATTTCACTTATGGCCTGACCATTAAACCCAAGTCATTTAAAATCAACGTCACTCTCAGGGAGTCTATGGAGCTCCTTGATCATGCTGTCCAAAAGTTACAAGCCCAGGAAGATTGCCAGTGAGAAGCCAGAGGCCAGCTAAAATCTTAGAAGTTCGCAGGTCTGGGGGTATGGGAGTAAAATGCAATTTGTCTTAGCTTCTCTGTGCTTTTAGCCTGTAACGCGTGCATAAACCCGCAGACTGTAGATGGGGTGTGCTCCACACCTGCCTGGGGTGATTCTTCCTGAGCACTGGGCTGTGCAGGAGCTCCCGGAAGATTTTTTGAGTCAAAGAATTAAAGGACTCAAGGAATGCTTCTATAAGTATATATATATCTGTGCTATATTTTTTTGAGAGAGAATTCTTTAGAGTCACACACACACGCACAAACCCTAATGAAGAGGTATTTTATTAACCAAACCTTCTTGAGTGGGATCCAAGATGTATCTTCCGTGAACCGAAATCTGCACCATAGAAAACTGCATTACGCAAGGTATCAGAACATATTGTTGAATATGCAAAGGCAAGTCACTTCAGTGTAAGATGTGTGACTGAGGGCGCGATAAGGAAAATGGTAAAGATCAGAGATTTCCTTTCTCACTTTTTCAATAAAATAGCTATGATAGGCTGTAGTATTCATGGATGGAGTTATCTTTTTGCCTACTGGTGGGCTTCTGTACTTTTTAGGACAAGTCATAAAGTTGCTCAAAAAGAAATTCATGGCTGATACAGAGACGATAGTGGGTTTCAGGAAACCCTGGTGGCGTAGTGGTTAAGTGCTATCGCTGCTAACCAAGAGGTCGGTAGTTCAAATCCGCCAGATGCTCCTCGGAAACTCTATTGGGCAGTTCTACTCTGTCTCTGTAGGGTCGCTATGAGTCAGAATCAGCTCGACAGCAGTGGGTTTTTTGGTTTAGTGGGTTTCAGTCATTTATCGTGAATTTTAAAGTGTAGGTTGTGAACTGTAAAATTTCAAGCTGAAGCCATCTCTCTCTTGGTTGCCAAAGTGATAGTATTCCAAATATGAGAAAAATAATTTGTCTGCCTAGCAAAGCTTTAAATTATGTGATTGTAATACACTGATTTCAATTAGTCTCATAGGTATAAATAAAAAACATTTCGCCAAATAATTTTCAATATGCATATATATTGCATAAGTATTCATGAACAATATGTTAATATTAGGAAAAGGTTGAATCATGTATGTCTTTCATGTAAATCAAAAAGTACAACATATTCAACAAATTTGGGCTCAAATATGTTAAATGAGCTTGATTAAGTCAAATATGTATATATATATAATAATCATTATGATTTACTTTTTTTTACATCACGGAAACCCAACTGAAGAAAAGTCTCTCTTCTCAACCAAAACTTGGATGAGAACAGGTAAACCTCAAAGTGGGGTCTGTAAGATGTGTTCCTTATCATTTCACAGTATTGTTTTAGTATAACCCCAAAACCCCAGTTTTAATGTAGCATCTATTATAATATAGCATCATAATATAGCATCTCTTTTTGAAATACCACAAATTGATCTAATTCATATGTTAAAATTCCAAACTCCTAGCATGTTTATATTTTAACTGAATTTTAAAGCCATCTGATTATTGAGTGTTGAAGTTGGTGGAAAGCTGGTCATTAGCTGTGGAAGGCCGAGAAATTGGATCTGTTTCTGCCTGATCCTAGTGGAGACCCCAAGGAGCTGTCTGGGTGTTCTCTTTATTAGGTAACAAGAAGGAAGAAATGCTGTCATAACTGACCTAGAAGCCAGAATTTTTTTTTTTTTTTTAGAAGCCAAACAAAGAAAGGTCCATTTTGTTTCTTTTCTCTTTTAAACTGATTTTTAAAAAATCATAATTAATGTCTGTTTTTTGGGAAGTCGGAAGGTAGTCCGGGGAGGCTCTTTTGTTTGTGTTACAGCGTAGCTGCCAGATCCAGTTGTGATATTTAGAACGGCCAACCTAGTGAGCAGTCACTTTGGTGGCTGTGAAAACATAAAGTGTGAACGAAATGTGTCTATTCAGCTTATGTAAATAACCAAAAACTTTTTAAAAAAGTGATGGAAGAATGCAAAGTGAACTTTGAAGTTTTAGTATTCATTGCTTGTGAACTTCAAAAGAAAGGTCTACAATGTCCTAAAAGCTTATCGCTTGTTACGTTTTTATTAAGTGTTTTAGAATCTTTTAGTCAAAATACAAAGGGTGTATTGTATGTGTGTGGGGGAGCGGGGAGGTGAAAATAGAAAAGAGAGAATGAAAAGGAGGGAAGATAATTAAACATTTCCTCATTCATTGCAAGTTAATTAATTTGAAGCACAAAATTTAAAGTATAAACATTAAGAAAAAGATGTTTAGTGTGCCAGTGTTAAATCACAAATAGACTTAAAAAAAAATTGTTCTTAATGACAGCATGGGTCCCTGGGTGGCACAGATGGTTTACACTCAGCCAGTAATCAAAACATTGGCCCTTTGAACCCACCCAACAGCACGGAGGAAGAAAAGTCTTGGCGATCTGTGTCCATAAAGCTTACAGCCAAGAAAACCCTATGGAGCAGTTCTACTCTGTAACACACAGGGTCACCGTGAGTTGGAATCGACTCGATGGTACAAAACAACAATAACATAGAAGATCTATTTTGTAATTTGGAGTTTTTTATTAATAAGAATCATATAATTTTTTATTATTAAAACTTTTATAGCTGTTTATCTCTTGAATATGAAAAAGGATGTCAGTATTTTTAAAAGGTATTTAGGTGAACTATAGAAATCACGCTAACCCAGTATTTTTTCATTTTTTGGTCATTGGTTATGCCAAAATGTTATATATATTCCAACAGGATGAGACAGTGAATTGGGGCCGCCCTAGCCTATTGACTCTGATTTAGAGATGTGTGGCCGCAACAGTAATCACGTACCAATCTGGATAGTTCATTAAGTCAGCCAGGCCCAGGTATGTCATAACCTGCTTCTATGCACGTGGGCTTAGTCATCACCTGGTGTTTGTGGTGACGGGAAAGCTTTTTTTGCTTATGTAGAAGAAAGTAAAGGACTTGTTAGGAGGTTACCTGGTTTATTTAATCTGTGTATAGCCTAATTAAAGGAAGAAAACCAAAAAACAAACAAACAAACGAACAAACCTGAGTTTGGGGGCTATAGTAATCGAATCACTGGCTTCATCAGAACGCCTCATTTTACTTCTGCCAGAGATGGAACGTAGTTGCTCACCACCACGAAAGTCAGAACATCTGCTCCAGGTTATTGCCGTAGTTAAAGTGCATTTGTTTATGAAATGCCTGATGAAAGACATTAAAGCTTTGACTTTGTAAGAAAATTGCTTTTTTTCTAAAACAAAAGATGCCTCAGGTTTGTTTTGTGGGTTATCTAAAAGCTCTCATGTTCCAGAACTTAGCGTTTACCTGTGAAATGTTACTACAGCCTTAATATTTCCACCTTAGATCTATATTAGATCAAGCAGTTGCATAGCAGATAGATGGATTTGTATGATTTTAGCTATGACACAACTGTGTGAATAAAAAGGTACACTTTAGTAGCTCATTACTATAACTGAAGGATCACTTTTTATTTACCCTTTTCTTAATTTTGTACTTTACGCACATAGCAGCCGCGGTGCACGGTACACAGTTGTAACTGAAATGGATTTTGGGGACACAGCGTTAATACGTGGCTTTTACTATTAGATATTCTATCTTAGAAAATTCTATATTGTAATTACCTATAATGGGGCACCATTAACCAAAATAATAAAAATCACTTTCATAATCTTGTTATGAAGTTTTACTTTATGTTGTAGCGAATACAGCCTAACGTTCACTTCAACTACTGTTTACAAATGCTTGAATTCACATGCTGCATTTGAAACATTTCGTTTGGCCATTTTAGGTGTTAGGTGCTTGCTTTTGCTTTTTTTTTTCCCCCAACAGGCCTTCATCATCCAGTTGCCTACCAAATTCCTGATCTCTGTGTTTTTGAATTTATGAGAACAATCCCAGGGTTTCAATTTCAATAATAAGCAACCTAGCAAAATGGGAATTAATTTGCAATTCTGAAAGATTGACATTTTAAGACTTCACCTTTCTGCTCCCTCTGAAAATGCGGGACACTTTTTTTCCCCTCAGCAGCATCCTAATCCATTTGTTCATTTTTTTAGCGTGAATTAATAAATGGAAAAATGTCCGGTAGAACAGATGGGTGAGAGTATTCTGTAATATATGATATGGAGATATTTTCTGCTGACCTTTTGACCTGGTCCAAGAGAGACAACTTCACAGGCCCGGATTGTGACTCTCTAGGCCCTCACACCCCACCCTCACAGATGGCAGGGCTGTGCTGGGCCAAGGATGTTTATGTTTTTTCCAGCCCATAGCTCCTGTTGCTGTGAAAACAGGAAAAGGAATCATGAAGCAAAAATTGCGCACAACGCCATTGATGCTTTGGCTCGTGAACACCACTTTAGCACCCAAAAGGTATGACCCTGAATTGGTCGAAGAGAACGCTTACTTGTTTCCAGATGTGCTCTGATAGGATCTTGGAAAAGGTCATAAAAGTTCAGGACAAGTAAATATTTTCATGGGAAAAAAAATCCTTTTAAAAGCTTGTAATTGGGGTCAGATTATTGCAAAAATGGCAAGCAGAGTTGGACTCTACCGAATCAGTCCTATAGAGTATACCATTGGACTGGACAGTGGGAAACGCATGCCGCTTTGGACATAAGGTGGGTTGTTGCAAACTCCGTTAGTTTGTTTCTACAACCTTAAAATCAGTCAATTCGACACAAGTGCTGTAGAAATTTTGGCTGCTGTATTTCTCTCAGGAACTCTGGTGGTGTACTAGTTAAGTGCCATGGCTGCTAACCAAAAAGTCGGCAGTTCGAATCCACCAGCCGCTCCTTGGGAACTCTATGGGACAGTTCTACTCTGTCCTATAAGGTCGCTATGAGTTGGAATTGACTTGATGGCAACAGGTTTGGCTTTTTTTTTTTTTCCCCTCATCTCATTTTGGCTCAGTGAATGTCACAATTTTGGCCTGTTATAATTCTGGGAGGGTGGGAAAGAAGGGAAAAAAAAAAAAAAGATATTCAGAAGCAATTCATTTTAACCTGAAAAATTGGAGGAAAATAGTTTAAATCAGCATGGACAAGCTATAGGTAAACGATAGCTTATGTTTGTAGTTTCTTTATTCACTTACATGTAGGCTTTGTAGGAAGAATGCTGCCATCTTCGTTGACACTTGGTAAGATGGCCAGTGCACCTCGTGCAGATCACCACCTGTCCCTCAGTGGAGGCTTGCATATTGCTATGATGCTGAGCTGGTTTTAGTGGAGGTCCCAGACTATGAAGAAAGGCCTGGTAATCTACTTGGGATATTCAGCCAATGGAAACCCTGTGGGTCACAACGGTTTGCTCTGCAACCAATCATGGGGATGGCACGGGACCAGGCAGCATTTTGTTCTATTGTACACAGGGTTGCCATGAGTTGGGACTGACACTATGGTAGCTAACAAGATGTGCCAGGTATGAGGGGAAGAAATAGAACTAAAATATGTTGAACACTCATTAATTTTGTGTCACCGTACTAAGCTCTTTTATTGCACATGAGGGAAGCAGTAATGTAATGTGCTGAAATTATACACTTAAAAGTGGCAGTGTCCTGATTTTTCCTGGAGATAAACTGACTTCCAAGCCTATTGTCTTCCTACTAAAGCTTTTGTGTCTGCATATATAATCTAGCCAGTCTATTTTTTAATTCCTATGATCCCTGGAGTTTCACAAGCAATTTATCTTCTTCGTCCAGTGTACATTCCACGCTCAGAGTAAGGGAGTGACTGACTTTGGAAAGTGCCAGGAAGACTCCAACGCTGCCCCCTGCAGAGCCTAGGAGCACTGAAACAATTCCTGAGAACCATTGTTGCAACCTGCTGGTATTCATAAAGTTTTCACGGGCCAATTCTTTTCAGAAGTAGACTGCCAGATCATTCTTCCTAGTCTGTGTTAGTCTGGAAGCTCAGCGGAAACCTGTACGCCATGGGTGACCTTGCTGCTATTTGAATACCGGTGGCATACCTTTCAGCATCACAGCAACACACAAGCCCCACCCACAGTACGACAAACTGACAGACACTGCAACAATTGGCTCAAGCATAACAATTGTGAGGATGATGCAGGACTAGGCAGTGTTTCGGTCTTTTGTACATAGGGTGGCTATGAGTCAAAACCAACTTGACAGCACTTAACAACGACAACAACCAGAGAGCAGGCTCTTGGAGTTACAACAATGCCTTAAAAAATACAGTTTCAAGTGGCCTGTTGGTTCTTTAGTTTTACATGCACCAAAGGACTCTAAATGGATTCTTTGAAGCACTTAATGGGTCTTCTCCCCAGACATTTTGTAGACTCTAACGCTGGCCTTTGTATCAAACGTCTATTATACCTGACTGAAAAGGATTTCTACCCTGATCTCAGTGGGGTTGCGGAGAAGAGCAGCCTCCTGTTACAGTTTTCAGGATCGCGTGTCACTTGGTGTTGCACTGCGTGGGCGGTAACGCTTTCCTTTCCTTGGTAAGGCAATAAAGCAAGGCAGTTACTGCTTTACCACACAGCTCTTGTTACTGTCTAGGTCTGGGAACGCCAGGAGTCAGGTTACGTCCAGTTTTGAGAGCACCACACAGTTCCATCCCCACATTTTAGTGAAAGCTGTTAGTGTTCCCTTGGATTTGGTATGTGCTCATGAAATGCAGACTCTGGGCTGGCCCCCTCCTTCGCCTCCTGCTACTCTCCTCACATTTCACAGCTGCTGCCTTCATAAGGCTAAGGGGCACCTCTGTTCTCTTACAGTCCTTCCCAGCAAGCGTCACTTTAAGGCTCTGTTTCTGCAGTTTCCACAGTCAATCCAGTTGGCGTACTGCTTTCCCAGCACTTAGTGTACTGCTTTCCCAGCACTTAGTGTGGACATGGGGGGAAAAGTGAGAAAACACAGGCTGGACAAAGCAGTGGGAGAGTACGATTGATTTTTCACACTGTTTTCCAACATGATTTCCAGGAACCTACTGCAGAAGAAAAGAGCCCTGGAGGTGCAGTGGCTAAAGCGCTCAGCTGCTAACCAAAAAGATCAGCTGCGGTTCAAACCGCCAGCTGCTCCATGGGAGAGCGATGTGGCAGTCTGCTTCCATAAAGCCTTGGAGATCTTATGGAGCTCCTACCCTGTCCTTTAGGGCCGCTTTGAGTTTGAGTTAGATTCCACTGGATGGGAATGGGGTTTTTTTTTTTTTTCATTGCAAGTATGTTTTTATTATTTATTTTATTGTACTTTAGACGAAGGTTTACAGAACAAACTAGTTTCTCACTGAACTGTTAGTACACATATTGTTTTATGACATTGGTTAACAACCCCATGACTTGTCAATACCTCCCTTCTCAAACTCGAGTTCTCTATTACCAGCTTTCCTGTCCCCTCCTGCCTTCTCGTCCTTGCCCTTAGGCTGTTGTGCCCCTTTAGTCCCGTTTTGTTTTATGGGCCTAATCTTTGGCTGAAGGGTGACTTCATTACTGAACTAAAAGGGTGTCTGGGAGCCATGCTCTCGGGGTTTCTCCAGTCTGTCAGACCAGTAAATCGGGTCTGTTTTTGTGAGTTAGAATTTTGTACTACATTTTTCTCCAGCTCTGCCCGGGACCCTCTGTTGTGCTCCCTGTCAAAGCAGTCAGTGGTGGTAGTTGGGCACCATCTAGTTGTACTGGACTCGGTCTGGTGGAGGCTGTGGTAGTTGTGGTCCATTAGACCTTTGGACTTATCTTTCCCTTGTCTCTTTAGTTTTCTTCATTCTCCCTTCCTCTCAAAGGGGTGAGACCAATGGAGTATCTTAGATGGCCGCTCACAGGCTTTTAAGACCCCAGACGCTACTCACCAAAGTAAAATGTAGAACATTTTATGCCACTTGAGCTAGGTGTTCCCCGACCTTATGGTCCCCACAGCCCTCAGTCCAGCAATTTGGTCCCTCAAGGAGTTTGGTTGTATCTTGCCTTGGACAAGTTGTGCTGTCTTCCCGAATATTGTGTACTGTCTTAACCTTCACCAAAGTTACCACTTATCTACTATTTAGTGTTTTTCCATCCCCACTCCTCCTCTCCCTCGTAACCATCAAAGATTGTTTCTTTTTGTGTGTAAACCTTTTCCTGAGTTTTTACAATAGTGGTCTCATACAATATTTGTCCTTTTGTGATTGACTTATTTCCCACAATATAATACCCTTCAGATTCATCCATGTCATGCATGAGATGCTTCACAGATTCATCATTGTTCTTTTATTGTTCATTAATACTCTGTTGTGTGTGTGTACCGTAGTTTGTTTATCCATTCATCTGTTGCTGGGCATCTAAGCTGTTTCCATCTTTTTGCTACTGTGGACAGTGCTGCAGGGAAAATGGGTGTGCGTATGTCTATTCATGTGATGGCTCTTATTTCTCTAGGATATATTCCTAGGAGTGGGATTGCTGGATCATATGGTATTTCTATTTCTAGCTTTCTAAGGAAGTGCCATACCATTTTCCAAAATGGTTGTATCATTTTGCATTCCCACCAGCAGTGCGTGAGAGTCTCAATCTCCCCGCAGCCTCTCCAACATTTGTTATTTCCTGTTTTTTTGATTTGTGCCAGTAATGCCAGGGCGAGATGGTATCTCATTTTGGTTTTGATTTGCATTTCTTTAATGGCTAGTGATCGCGAGCATTTCCTCATGTGTCTATTGGCCGCTTTAATGTCTTCTTTGATGAAGTGTCTGTTCGTTTCCTTTGCCCATTTTATTTGTCTTTTTTGTTTTGGAGGTGTTGGATTTTCTTGAAGATTTTAGAGATTAGACCTTTGTCTGATTTGTAATAGCCAATTTTTTTTTCCTAGTCTGTAGGTTCTCTTTTTACACTTTTGGTGAAGTATTTCAATGAGCGTAAGTGTTTAATTTTTAGAAGATCTCAGTTATCTAGCTTATCTTCTGGAGTTTGTGTTGTTTGTGGTTTGTATCCTGTTAATGCCTTGTATTAGGGCCTCTAGCGTTGATCCTATTTTTTTTTCCATGAACTTCATAGTTTTGGGCTTTATATTTAGGTCTTTGATCCATTTTGAATTAGCTTTTGTATATGGTGTGAGGTATGGGTCCTGTTTCATTTTTTTGCAGAGGGGCATCCAGTTTTGCCAACACCGTTTGTTAAAAAGACTGTCTTTTCCCCATTTGACGGACTTTGGGCCCTTGTCAAAGATCAAGTGACCACAGCTGTATGGATTTACATCTGAGTTCTCAATTCTGTTCCATTAGTCAATGTATCTGTCATTACACCAGTACCAGGCTGTTTTGACTATCATAGCTGTATAGTAGGTTCTGAGGTCAGGTAGTGCAAGTCCTACTTTATTCTTCTTCTTCAATGATTCTTTACTTATCCGGGGCTTCTTCCCTTTCTATATAAAGTTACTGATTAGTTTTTCCATCTCTTTAAAGAATGTTCTTGCTATTTGGATCGGGATAGTGTTGTATTTGTAAATTGCTTTGGGTAGAATTGTCATTTTCATAATGTTGAGTTTTCATATCCATAAGCATGGTATGTTTTTCCATTTAGATGGATCTCTTTTGGTATCTTGCAGTAGTGTTTTGTAGTTTCCTTTGTATAGGTCCTTTACATCCCTGGTTAGATTTATTCCTAAGTATTTTATTTTTTAGGGGCTGTTATAAATGGTATTGTTTTTGTGATTTCCTTTTCATTGTTCTCTTTGTTGATGTGTAGGAATGAAACTTTTTTTGTATGTTTATCCTGTTTCGTGCTACTCTGCTAAATCTTTCTGTTAGTTTCAGCAGTTTTCTAATGGAGTCTTTTGGGTTTGCTATGAATAGTGTCATATCATCCACAAATAGGGACAGTTTAACTTCTTCATTAACAATTTAGATGCCCTTTATTTCTTTTTCTTGCCTTATTGCTCTAGCTAGGACTTCCAACCCAATGTTAAATAGGAGTGGTGATAAAGGTCATCCTACTCTTGTTCCTATTCTCAGGGGGAATGTTTTCAGCCTCTCTTGGTTAAGAGGAAACCCTGGTGGCGTAGTGGTTAAGTGCTACGGCTGCTAACCAAAGGGTTGGCAGTTCAAATCCGCCAGGAGCTCCTTGGAAACTCTATGGGGCAGTTCTACTCAGTCCTATAGGGTCATTATGAGTCGGAATCGACTCGATAGCTCTGGGTTTGGTTTTGGGTTTTCTTGGTTAAGAATGATGTTGGCCGTTGGTTTTGTTGAGAAATTTCCCTTCTATACCTATTTTATTGAAAGCTTTTATGAGGAATGGATGTTGGACTTTGTTGAATGCCTTTTCTTCATCGATTGAGATGATCATGTGTTTCTTTTCTTTTATTTATGCAATTACGTTGATTGATTTTCTAATGTTGAACCATCCTTGCATACCTGGTATGACTCCTACTTGGTCATGGTGTATTTTTTTTTTGATATGATGCTGAATTCTATTGGCTAGAATTTTATTGAGAATTTTTACATCTATATTCATGAGAGATATTGGTTTATAATTTTTTGTGTGTGTGTGGTATCTTTGCCTGGTTTTGGTATCAGGGTTATGCTGGCTTCATAGAATGAATTCAAAAGTATCACTTCCTGTTCTATGTTGAAACAGTTTGAGTAGTACTGGCGTAAGCTGTTCTCTGAATATTTGGTAGAATTCTCCAGTGAAGCCACCTGGGCCAGGGCATTTTTTTTTTTGTCAGGAGTTTTTTTTTTTTTTTTTAATTACCTTTTCAATGTCTTCTCTTTTGTGGTCTGTTCATATTTTAACATCATTTTGTGTTAGTTTGGGTAGATAATGTTTTTCTAGAAATTTGTCCATTTCCACTAGGTTTTCTAATTTGTTGGAGTATAGTTTTTTCAGAGTATTCTGTTTTGATCCTTTTTATTTCAGTTCTGTTTGGTGTAATTCCACCATTTCATTTCTTATTTGGGTTATTTGCATCCTCTCCTGTTTTAATTTTGTCTGTTTGGCCAGTGGTTTGTTGATCCTTTCAAAGAACCAACTTTTGATTTTTTTGATTCTTTCTATTGTTTTTCTGTTCTCTATTTCATTTATCTCTGCTCTGGTCTTTATTATTTCCTTTCTTCTGGTCACTGTGGGCTTCTTTCATGTTCTCTTTCTATTTGTTCAAGTTGTGTAGCTAATATTTTAATTTTATCCCTTTCTTCTTTTTCGATGTGTGCATCTATTGCTATAAATTGACCTCTGAAGACTGCCTTTGCCATGTCCCAGAGGTTTTGGTAGGATATGTTTTCATTCTTCTTTGATTCTAGGAACTTTTTGATTCTATCCCTAATTTCTTCTATTACTCAGTGGTTTTTAAGCAGGGTGTTATTCAGTTTCCATGTAATTGATTTTTTTCGTTGCTTGTCCTGTAGGGTCTCTATGAGTCAGAAGTGACTCGATGGCAGCGGGTTGGTTGCTTGTTTCCTGTCGTTAATTTCTATTTTGATGGTGTTGTGATCAGAAAAGATACTTTATATTATCTCAGTGTTTTGGATTTTGTTGAGAGTTTCTCTGTGGCCTAAGATGTGGTCTATTCTGGAGAATGTTCCATGTGCATTGGAAAAGAATGTGTACTTTGCAGCTGTTCTGTGGAGTGGCCTATATATGTCTATGAGGTCAAGTTGGCTGATTGTGCCCTTTAGCTCTTCTGTATTCTTACTGAGTTTCTTTCTAGATGTTCTGTCCTTTACTGAGAGTGGTGTGTTGAAGTCTTCTGCTATTATTGTGGAACTGTCAATTTCTCTTTTTAGTGCTGTTAGAGTTCATCTTGTATATCTTGGAGCCCAGTCATTGGGTGCATAGATGTTTATTATGGTTAAGTCTTTGTGATGGATCATCCCTTTAATCATTATATAGTGCCCTTCTTTGTCTTTTGTAGTAGATTTTGTTTTTAAGTCTGTTTTGTCTGAGGTTAGTATTGCCACCCCTGCTCTTTTTTGGTAGTTATTTGCTTGATGTATTTTTTCCATCCTTTAATTTTTAATAAGTTTATGTCCTTCTTCCTAAGGTGTGTCTCGTGTAGACAGCATATTGATGAATCCTGCTTTTTTTTTTTTTTTAATCTATTCTGTCACTGTTTGTCTCTTTATGGGTGCATTTAGGCCACTTGCATCGGTGTTATTATTGATAGGTGTGAGTTTATTGCTGTTGTTTTGTAGTGCTTTTTTTTTGTGGTGTTGACATTTTCCTTGTTCCTCTTACTCTCCTGTGCTAAATTCCTTTTGTTTGTGGATTTCTTTTTTGTTACTTTTGTTTTTATTGAGAGTTTTTTTTTCTTTATTTTGATGAATAGCTTTGTTAACTTTTTTGTGGTTGCCTTGAAATTTATCCTTATCTTCCTAGGTTTGAACCAGTCTATTTTTTTATTATGACTTGGTATCACCTTGCCTTCCTCTCCATTAGAAAGTTCTATACCTACACTGTTAATTCCCCTTTTTACTGTTCTGATGTTGTTGACTTTTACTTTTCTCTGGTTTCCTGTTGCAATTGTTTTGGTTTGGGATAGTCCTTGAGAATTCATTTCCTAGGTTGGTATCTGGGTGGTACAATTTTGCATCCTAGATTCAGGCTGTGGTCTGATGCTGTTTGTTCTCCAACCAAAGAAATCCCTTTAATAATTCTTGTAAGTTTGGTTTGGTTTTTACATATTTCCTTAATTTCTGTTTATCTGGAAATGTCCTAATTTTGCCATCATATTTAAATGAGAGTTTAAACTGCTTGGCAATTTTTTTCTTTCAAAGGTTTATATATGTCATCCCATTGCATTTTGCCTGCATTTTTGCTGCCAAATGATCAGAGCTTAGTCTTATTGTTTCTCCTCTATATGTGACTTTTTGTTTTTCTTGAGCTGCTCTCAGGGTTTTTTCCTCTGTCTGATTATGATATGCCTGGTGATTTTCTTTTGGGGCCTATTGTATGTGGGGTTTGTTGAGCTTCTTGGATGGTCAGCTTTTCATCTTTCATGATATTAGGGAAATTTTCTGTCAGCAAGTCTTCAGTGATCCTCTCTGTGTTTTCTGTTTTCTCTCCCTGTTCTGGAACTCCTATCACTCACAGATTTTTGCTTTTGATTGTACCCCACATAATTCTCAGGGTATCTTCATTTTTTTTTTCTGATTTTTCCTCAAACAGAGTTGTATCCAAGTGTTTGTCTTCAATCTTGCTGATCCTGTTTCCATCGTTTCAAATCTCTTTAGCCTTTCTATGACACTGTTAATTTCTGAAAATTTTTTATCTTCCAGATTTCTAAATGTTGTTTTTGTATGATTTCTAGTTGTGAATTTATTTTGGCATTTTGTTCCTGTATTATTTTCTTGAACTCTTCCATTTTTTTGTCTGTATTTTCCATGAATTTGTCTATTTTTTTCCTCATTTTTCTCTGCTTTTTGCTTCAACTCTTAGATAGCTCTGAATATTAGAGGTTTGAATTCCCTGTCAGGTAGTTCTAGTGCCTTTTGTTCTACTGGAAAGTCATCTGGTGTTTTATTTTGGACTCCTACTGGAACCATTCTGTCCTATTTTTTTATTTTTATGTGGTCGCTATGAGTCAGAATTGACTCGATGGCACTAGGTTTGGTACATGTTTTTATATTGTCTGCTGTCTGTGGGACTTTCAGTAGTTATTCTCTTCATTTATTGATTGTAGATCTGTTTGTTTCATCCTGCTTTTTGGTTTTATTTGTTTATGTCTGAGCAGGTGGGCTGTGCATTCTTTGTTGTTTACTTGTCTGTGGTCATGATACTTTTCACCTCCTTGTCCAATGGGCAGGGCTAGTCACTCAGTTATGGTGCAGCAGGACAGGTACAGCTGACGGGAAGGGGCCGGGATAGGTCATTTGTGGCACATACAAGGGCTGACAGAGTAGGCTGGGAATCAGTCTTGGGCAGGTTCTGGTAGGCCGTGCCTGAGCTGCTTAGGGGTATGCAACTAGGCAGGAAAGATAGGAGAGATTGTGATATGCGGAACTACTATGGGTATGGAAAAGAGGAGAGAGAGAAGAGAGAAACGGGAGCTAAAAACAAACAAACAAACAAACAAACAAAAAAGAGTGCTAATGGACCTTGCCATTGGAGTGGAGGCATGAGAAACCAAGAAATGGAGAAAAAAAGAAAAAGGGAAAAGGAAAGAAAATAACTAGATAAAAATTTGGAAAAAAGAAAGAAAGGCACAAAAAGCCCCCAGGGGTCCCACCAGTGAAGCTGTGAAGACTGGGGAAGTGGCTCCCAGGCTGTGCAATACTGCCTGGCTAGAAGGGGTATACATGTCACACAGCGCCATGTATTCAGGAGACAGGAAAAGAAGGTAAGTATAGACAGATAAGAACTGAGAAATGAAGAAAGACAGAAAGGAAAAAAGAGGAGAGAAACAAAAAAAAAAAGAAAAAAGAAATTCCCCCAGGGATCCACGGACATGGCTGTGCAGGCTGGGAAGTGGATCCTAAGTTGTGTAGCGCAGCCCGGCTAGAAGGGGCTACTAAGCTGCAAAAAGAAAAAGAAAAGAAACAAAACAAAATAGAACATATCAAAACAAAACAAAGCAAAAAAAAAAAAAAATGCTCAGGGGTCTCACCATTGTGGTGTCGTAAGCCTGGGGAGTGTTTCCACAGTCCAGCAGTGCTTCACAGCCTTTCAAGAAGAAGCACAGATGGCACACAGAGCCAGGTGTTCGAGAGAAAGGAGGGGAAGGTGGTGGGAGGCGCAGAAGAAACCAAAATAAATGGAAAAAAGCAACACCAGTAACAGATAAATGGCAGTCAGGGAGACGGCCAGTGTGGGCAGGGTGAATCCAAGCAGCCTGTGGCCAAAGCAGTTGCCTATGGGCCAAGAGACTACAGCTGACAGGAAGTAGAGGAGGCTGGGGTGGGGAAGAAGGGTAGGGGTTAGGAAAGTGCTTATCTCCTGTTACCAGATGCTCTGTCTCCTGGGAACTTCGTGAAGCTGCTTTCCAATACTCCCTGTCCACTGTTCTCCAATGTGGGCAGGACAAATCCAAGTGACACAGATGCTACACTTCCCAGCTGGCCAAGCCACCACTGCCAGCCAGGCAGTGTGGAGGTAGGGTAGCAGGGAGAGGATGGGGGTGAGAAAGTGTGTATCGCTGGTTACCAGGTGCTCTGTCTCATGCTGGGAGCTCCGTGAAGCTGCTTTCCTGTGCTCCCTGTCCGCCAATCTCTGACAGGAGTCCAAGATGGTGAATCCATGATGCATTAGCTCATAGGGGACCCCTGCATGTATCTCTCCTCACTCTCTGTTCTCTGTCAGTTTCTTATTCCATTTGGTGCTTGGCTGAGTTCTCTATCTCTTCATTTGACACTTCAGTTTCCAGGATCGATGTTTGTTTTTGTTTTACTTTGTTTTTTGGGTGTTTGCTGTGGAGGGATAGCATGGTGCTTCTGTCTATGGCACCATTTGGCTGCAAGTCCCCCCCCCTTTTTTTTAAAATATATTTTCATATTGTCTGCTGCCTTTGGGACATTCAGTAGTTATTTTCATTGTTTATTGGTTATAGATTTGTTTGTTTCATCCTGCTTTTTTGTTTTATTTGGTTATGTTGGAGCAGGGAGACTGTGCATTCTTTGTTGTTTGCTCATGTGTAAGCATGATACTTTTCACCTCCTTGTCCATTGTGCATCAGGGCAGGTCCAGCTGAAGGGGAAGGGCTGGGATGGGTTGTTTGTGGCACATACTGGTGCAGGTAGGCTGGAATGAGGGGGGAGGTAGTGATGTGGGGAGCTAAAATGGGTATGGAAAAGAAGAAAGAGAGGAGAGAGAAACAGGAACCAAAAACAAACAAATGAACAAAAAGAGTGCTAAGGGGGCTTGCTCTTGGAGTGGAGAGATGAGAAACTGAGAAATGGAGAAAAACAAAAAGGCAAAAAAAAGGGGGGGAGGAATAAATAAATAAAAATCAGAACAAAAAAAAAAAAAAAAGAAAAGCCCCAAGGGGTCCCACCACTGCAGCTGTGGAGATTGGAGAAGTGGCTTCCAGGCCATGCAGTACAGTCTGGCTAAAGGGGTAGAGTTGTCACACAGCACCAGGTATTCAGGAGACAGGAAAGAAGGTAAATATGGAGACATGAGAAACTGAGAAATGAAAAATGACAAAAAGGACAAAAGAGAAAAAAATAAAAAAAGAAAGAAGAAATGCCCCCAAGGATCCCCAAAGCATGGCTGCATAGACCGGGGAAATGGCTCCCAACCTGCTCAGTACAGCCCAGCCAGAAGGGGTTCCCAAGCAGCAGGAAGAAAAAGAAAACAAAACAAAAAAAAAGCCCCGGAGATCCCACCAGCATGGCAGCATGGGCCAGGGAAGGAGTTCCCCAGTTGAGAGGTGCTTCACAGCCTTTCAAGAAGAAGCAAAGACAGCGCATGGAGTAAGGTGTTCAAAAAAAGGAGGGTGAGGTGGTGAGAGGCACATAAGAAACCAAAAGAAGTGGAAAAAAGCAATACCAGCAACAAACAAATGGCACTCAAGGAGCTGGCCAGTGTGGGTGGAGCAAATCCAGGAGGCATCGGGCCTAAGCCGGTGCCTCCTAGCCAAGAGTCTATGGCCGGCAGGAAGCACAGAAAGCTGAGTGGGGTGGCGGGGCGAGGGAGGGGGGGGAAGGATGGCAGGGGGAAGTGTATCTTGCTGGTTATCTGGTGCTTTGTCTTCTGCTGGGAGCTTTGTGAAGCTGCTTTCCGGTACTCTCTCTCTGCCAACCTACGACAGGAGTCCAAGATGGTGAATCCATGATGTGTTAGCTGGTAGGGGACCTCTGCATGTATTTCTCCTCACTCCGTTCTGTCTCAGTTTCTTATTCCATTCAGTGTCTGGCTGAGTTCTTTATCTCTTCATTTGATACTTAGGGTTCAAGGACTGACGTTTGTTTCTGTTTTACTTAGTTTTTCATGTCTTTGCTGTGGAGGGATGGCATGTTGCGTCTGTATATATCTCCATGTTTGCTCCGCTTCCTTTTTTGTTTAATTTCAGTAAAAAGCAGAGGGAGACTGCTTGCTACCTGTTTTAATCTCTAACTTCAAGATATGGTCTGGAAACATCTATCATGACTTTGTTAACAAAAAACAGCAAAAACTCCCCTTCGGTGCCCCACATGTGATAACGTGTCGGGGAGTTCAGCACATAAGTGCAGACCTCCCCATGTGGCTCTGCAGAGCACGGGGCCTTTTTCATTTCTGTGTCCAACTCCCTCACTTCCTTCTAGTTTGGCCTCAAATCTCACCTTCTTAGTGAAATCTACCCTGACCACCCTGTTTAATACTCAGCTTGTCCCCACAGGCACTTTCAATGCTCTTTACCTTGCTCTACTTTTTCTTTTTTTCTTTTCATAGCCCACTACCCTGTTAATGGAACATCAAATTAACCTTACAGGGTTGGATATCTTATGTTGCCTAATAAGTGGAATACTCAGTCACCTGCTATGTTTTTTACACAATACTCAACAACTGATTTGCATTATATTTAAATTAAGACTGTCTGACCAATGCCCAAATAAACAATCCACTCACCAGAAGAAAATTAGGTAACCAGGTGTTAATTGTCCTATAAGCTTGTGTTATCCACTATAGTAGTCACTAGCCACATGTGGCTATTTAAATTTAAATTAATTAAGTTAAAAAATTCAGTTCCCCAGTCACCCCATCCACATTTAGTGTCTATGGCTCAAGATACAATCCAATCTCGTATATTGAGTCCTGCCTTATTAATATAACTGCTATCTATTCCACCTCATTAACATCATAGGGGTAGGATTTACAACACATAGGAAAATCACATCAGATGATAAAATGGTGGGCAACCACACAATACTGGGAATCATGGCCTAGCCAAATTGATACACATATTTTGGGGGGATGTGTACTCAAGAGTCTTGAGGTAGGTACAGATAAAGTGCTACAGGAATTCAAGACAAGGAGATATTTGTGTTTTCCAGCTCAGGGTAGGAAATCAGGGAAGGCTTCTTGGAGGCGGAGGGCCTGAGATAGCTAAAAAAAGAAAACCCTTACAGAGTAAAACTCTGTTGGAAAAGTTAACTCCAAAACAGGAGATTCAAAGTTATGGTTCCCATGGCTTTTGCATTCTGCTCTTTCTTCTCCCTCACCTTTGCCCTGGGATAAGTAGCCCCCATGTCTGCAGAAATGAAGACTTCCGATCTGAGTGTCCTCAAGAACAAAATCAGGGCAAGGCAAAGCCCTATGTTTGTGCAGAGCTGAGCCAACCAGGTGAGGACTAACAAAACTTGGGCGATGTTTCTCCACCCCTTGCACTTTCAATTCTCCTAATGCTGCTGCTATTTGAAGGACAAAGCTTGAAGCCTTGAATGTGTTGAGGGATATTGAGTTGACTGAGT
Source organism: Loxodonta africana (assembly GCF_030014295.1). Taxonomy (NCBI): domain Eukaryota; kingdom Metazoa; phylum Chordata; class Mammalia; order Proboscidea; family Elephantidae; genus Loxodonta; species Loxodonta africana. The sequence goes on from NC_087367.1 coordinate 25,728,824, forward strand.
GTGATTTTTAGGTATCTGAGGTTCTATACCCTGGGCCCTTCCCCTGAGCTCATAGGGATTGACCTGTATTGTCTTGGTCTTCACTCTTGGTCTTCTATGTAGTCACAGGGGACACTCTGAAATGTGTTTTTTTTTACAAATTTTCATATATTACACTCAAACCCCAAATCGAAACCTATTGCTGTTAATTCCAATTCATGGCGACCCCAGGTGTTACGGAGCGGAGTCAAGCTCCATTGGGTTTTCTTGGTTGCAATCTTTACCGAAGCAGATCCGTAGGCCTTTCTTCCATGGTTCTTACATGCAGAGCACAGTAAATCAAGCACAATATAATTTTATATATATTTATCAGCCAGGTCTTCATTTATTCCACATCTAATTTATGTTTCTACATGTTGTTAAGCACTATTAGATACTGCTATGAAATAAAATGTTGTAAAAACAAACATATTCTGTGCTTCAGAAGTCTTATTGTCTATTTGAGAAGACAAATTCAAACACCCTTAACACAGTACAATGAATGCTGCAACAGATATGTATGTATATATAAGATATATACACACACACACATACACACATATATATACAAAGATACATACTATAAGTATATATCTTTGTTCCCATAAACTTCATATGTATGTGTCTGTGTGTGTGTGTCTATATATATACATATATATGAAGTGTAGTCTCTCCTCTGCAAAGGATGCTGTAACAGATATACCACACACATATATACACACATATACACTTCATACATATATATGTGAGTGTGTGTATATGTATATTATATACATACATATATATATGAAGTATGTTGTCTCCTTTGCATATATACACACACACACACACACACACATATATATCTTTGTTCCCACAAAAAGGGATCAAAGATCAGGAAATACCTAATTCTACCAGGGGATATGTGGAGGGTTAGTAAAGAAAGTCTCCGTAGAAAAGGAGCCATATGAGCTGGACCTAGAAAGATGCTTAGGGGTTAACCAGAGAGACATAATATTGGGGTCAAGGGGGATGAGAAGAACCTGGACAACACCTCGAGGTATGGAAGGGCATAGTCATCTGTCTTGTTTCCTGCTAAATCCCCAGTGCGTGGTATAGGACTTGCACCTCATATGGGGTCAATAAATATCTGTTGAATGAATGACTTTGATGCACTTGGGGGGGGTGGTAATCCACGTGAGGTGGGAGTGTATGTATGTATTTTCATGCAGTGTGTGTTGGGGTGAGGGAAAGTAGTAGGTACTGTTGGTGTTTGTCTAGCATCCATTCCTCTACCCATTGCTATCAAGTTGATCCTGACTCATAGAGACCCTATAGGACAGAGTAGAACTGCTCCATAGGGTTTCCAAGGCTGTGGTCTTTACAGAAGCAGTCTGCCACATCTTTCTCTCACAGAGCAGCTGGTGGGTTCTAACCACTGAACTTATAGTTAGCAGCCGAGCACTTAACCTGCACAGCTAAGACTCCTTTCCGTCCCTCTACTTAATGGTTAATAGAACTTCGGTTTTTTATTCAGTCTTCAGAGAAGATGACTCTATCCTAGTTCAGGAGTAAATCCTTATTTGCCTAAACCAATCCTAGTATTCTTATTCCCCTTTCAAATCACTGGTGTAGATGTGGGCATATAACCCATTGTGGCTGATGAGTTGCAAGGGGAAAGCCTATTGAATGGGTTCTTGAAGAGTTTCATGGCTCTTAAAAAGAAAACGCAAGTATAAGATAGTCTCTCTGCCTCTGCAGGATGCTGTTGTGTCTGGATGTGACTATTGTAGTGATCTTGTAGCCAAGAGCAGAACTGGCCTGAGTATCAAGCTGATACTCCAAGAATGGCTACATAAAAAGATGCAAAGAACCCATCCTTGATGAAGCCATCAAGCTACTTAATAAACTAACTCAGAGATTCCTACTTCTGATTTTCCTCCTGTGTGAAACAATTGATTTTATCATTTAAAAATACAATTGAATTAGCTTTCTGTTTCTGATGCTGACAGCCAAATACATCCTAACAAATGGGGCAGCTGTGGGTGTCGGGTGGGAGGTGAGCTTAGGTATGTAGGTTAAGGCAGGCTACAAAGGGTCATGCATGCTGGACTAAGGAGTTTGGTTTTATTCCATAGGTTCCTGGGTTGGGGTTGGGACACAGGAAGACTTAAGCAGATGAGTGCTTTAGAAAGGTAACTTTGTCTATAAGGTAGAAGGATGGTGTATAGAGAATGCATGAAATTGGATAGACTATGAGGAGGCTATGAAATCAAATAGGCAAGGGAGAAAGTAGATGTGGCCCTGACCTCACTGGGAGATGGAGAAGAATGGGTGGATTTGACAGACTTTTCTAAGGTAGAATAACCAATATTTGCAATATGACATAAATGATGGGCTGTTCTTCACAAAAATTATGATTTGTGGCACATAAATTTCTGAATGCCTTTTATTGATTTTACAAATATAACTTGATACACAAAGAATTTCCTGATTGAATATTTGGAGTTCCTCTGTCACCCCTTAACTTTGTGATGGGCAGAGGACAGGGCACTCATTTATGGAACAAGTACTGTATACTATATTGAGTGCACTTGGTAAGGGATAGTCCAGTGGTGAGGTGTCCAGAATCATGAACTGGGTAGTTTAATGGCATGGAGCTAGCTGGAAAATATTTGAAGAAATGTTCCTAAAGAAAGGTGGTAGGGAGGAGAGGGCATAGGCCATAACTGGGTAACTGGCCATGCTGTGAGCCACAGGATGAGCCAAAAGGGACAGAGATTTCAAGGATGTACCCTGAAGCAACAAAGAGGACAGGAGGGAAGATTCACATGGCAGACTCCCTGAGGCAGAATATAGGTCACCATTCGTTTGCAGGAGTCTGCTGGCTATACTTAAAGAGGATTTAAAATTTCTAGGTTCAGTAGTAATCCCATCTAAAATACCTATAAAAAAGCAAAAAAAAAAAAAAAATGGCCATTAAGTTGTAACCAACTCATAGCGACACTGTAGAACAGAGTAGAATCACCCCACAGGGTTTCCAAGGCTGTAATCTTTATAGAAGGTGACTGCCACATCTTTCTCCTGCAGAGCGGCTGGTGGGTTAAAATCTCCGATGTTTAGGTTAGCAGCTGAGGTTGTCTAAAACAATAGGGATTGTAACTGGTCAGTGTCAAAGTCTGGATTTTATTCTACTTACAGCTTGTTACTGTTTCATGGATGGCAGAAGACATGAGACTACTGGGTCAGAGACAAGGGACTTTACTACTCACAGCACAGCAGGCAGCATGAGCATCCTAGTTGCTCTGGTTCCTCATGCTTCCCAAGGAGAGGGTCAGCGAAAAAGAGAAAGACCCTCAACAAGATGGACTGACACAGTGGCAGCAACAATGGGCTCAAACATAGCAATGATTGTGAGGATGGTGCAGGAGCTGACAGTTTCGTTCTCTTATACATAGGGTCACTATGAGTAGGAACCACTCCATGGCACCTAACAACAACAACAACAACAACAATGTGGAAGGTCCCAGGTTAATACTGTGCATGTAGTAAGTTTGTGTCATAGCAGAGGAACACTGAGTTTGGAGAATTTATGGTTATTGTAGTGAGTAGGAAGCAATCTTACTTATTTACTTACGTCATCGTTAATGTTGCTCACTGTAAACATAATCTTGAGACTGGCAGGGTAAAGAGTGGCCAGAGCATTCTGTTCTTGGAATAACCAGCAAGAATGCGAGGGATGCTCAGAGCCCATGCTCTTTGCCTCTCCCAGCAATTAGTTATTTGAGAAAACGCTTAAAATGGGGAATCATTAAAAATAACACATGCATATTGGGCTGGGTTATATCTTAAATATTTGTTTTAACTAAAAACACATAAATATGCATTTGTTCACCAATCTTGTGATCGAAGGCTAAGGTCTTTCCTTTAATGATGCGTTCCCGTATCGGAATTTTGAGTGTTTTTTTCCCTCAAGTAAATCATATTCATAATGTATTACCTATGATGTCTAGTTTTTGTGTTTTTGAAAGGGAACAAAACTTGAAAGATACTTGCAGATCAATCTGAATGCAGAATCATTCCAGCTGTTGTGATATTTCCCCCAATCTTTTATAGTTGCCTGATTACAACAGCAAAATACTTTTGCATTTCAACTTCATTGAGTCCAAAGCATTCATCTTTGTGCTCATCGATACAATAGCTGTTCACATTATATTTCATGAGTTTCATATTAATTAAGTTATATAATTGTGGTAATAAAACTGATAAGACAGTTTTTGAAGCAAACCAACTGATTCTATATAAAAACACAGTTCAACCTGGAGAAGCAGAAGTGCACAGGAAAGATAAAGATCACCCCAATGGCCATGGCGGTCATAATATATGGGTACCCATCAGTGTATTTCATAGGAATGGACTACATACATTAATCTGATAAATTGGTCAAATGAAGGTTAATTAAGAGAACTTCTGGCACAACTGAGTGGTACTTCAGGCCAGTGAGTGCTCCTTGATCAGGTTTACTGCCTCTCTAACTACTTGCCTGCTGTTACAAATTGAATTGTGTCCACTCAAAATGTGCATTGAATTCCTAGCCATTATACCTTTGAATGTGATCCTGTTTCGAAATAGGGTGTTTCTTTTTTATGTTAATGAGGTCATACAAGTGTAGGCTGGATCCTAAACCTAATCGCTTCTGAGTTCTAAAAAGACGAGAATAGACACAGACACAGAGGAAGACAGAGGCCATATTAGGATCATCTGCAAGCCAAGGATTTCCAAGGAATTGAGGAAAACCTGGGGCTACTGACGAGGAAAGAATTGACATAGCTGCGTCCCTGATTTGGATTTTTAGCTTCCAGAACTGTGAGAAAATAAATTTCTGCTTTTTAAAGCCACCCACTTGTGGTATTTGTGTTACAGCAGCCATAGGTAACTAAGACACCTGCTAAAATGACTAAATTAGAGGTTGTCATCAGCCCTGACTGCATATTAGAATCACCTAGGGGCTTTGGAAAAAAAAAAATACAGTTGTGAGTCCCCTCACCAAACTGATGAAATCAGAATCTTTAGGGGTGGGACCCTGGTACTGGTATTTTCCAAAGTACCCCAGTAAAATCTAATGTACTGCCAGGTTGAGGACCACTGAGTTAGATCAAAGAGAGTTCACATAGTAAAATCCCATTAATATAACATGGAAACATGAACCATTAGGGACCTGAATTTTAAAAGGCACCTTTACCATTTTGAAGCCCTGGCAGCACAGTGGTTAAGAGTTCGAATTTACCAGCTGCTCCTTGGAAACTCTACGGGGCAGTTCTACTCCAACCTATAGGGTTGCTATGAGTCAGAATCAACTCAGTGGCAATGGATTCGATCTGGCTTACTATTTCAGTTAAATTCAGGATACCATTGAAATTAATAAAATTCATTCATTCAGATTGTTGCTTAGTAAATGCTATTTGGGAACCATCTTATGGACTAAATGGGACTGACTTAATATTGCAAGTGTTCGTGGGTAAACAAATGGCATTTTTAAAGGGAAATTGGGAGTTCTGACAAATAGCTTGTGCTCTCTCTTAAGTAGCATTTCTAAAGCTCTCTTGTGTTCTCTTGTGTTCATGAACACAAGTTCTCTTGTGTTCATGGTGGACAAAGTACACGTTTGACATTCCCATAAATCCCCAAAATTGTCCTAAGAAATTTAAGCTAATAGTCCTGAAGATACCCAACCATTCATGATACATCAGTAACAGTCACGTACTGCTGAATATGTGGTCTTAGATAAGATAGGTTATGGGTTTTAGCGATTGTGTTTGAAAGCCACCATTTCTCTCTCTCTTTCTCACTCTGTCTCTCTCGCCCTTCCTCCACAAATCCAAGATTCAAGTGAGAAGATTATAAAGATATATTAATCACTCTTTGTCCTATTTTTATGGAAATAATTTGTGCTTGTAGATACTTTATTTTTAATAACAAGTTACATTAAGTTACACAACCACTTGAGACATACTCTGGAATAATCGAGAAACATTACTTTGAACTACTGGAGAAAAAATAAAAGTTGTCAATGATTTTATCCTACTTGGATCAATAATCAACAACCACAGAAGTAGCAGTGAAGAAATCAAACAATGTTTTTCATTGGGCAAATCTGCTGTAAAAGACCTCTTTAAAGCTTCAAAATGCAAAAACGTCACTTTGGTGACTAAGGTGTGCCTGACCCAAGCCATGGTCCTTTCAGTCACCTCGTATGCATGTGAAACCTGGACAATGAAAAAGGAAGAGAGAAGAAGAATTGATGCATTCAAATTGTGGTGTTGGAAAAGAATACTGAATATACCATGGACTGCTGGAAGAACCCGAAACCCTGGTGACTTAGTGGTTAAGTGCTATGGCTGCTAACCAAAGGGTCAGCAGTTTGAATCCACCAGCTGCTCCTTGGAAACTCTATGGGGGCAGTTCTACTCTGTCCTATAGGGTTGCTATGAGTTGGAATTGACTCAACAGCACTGGGTTTGGTTTTTGGTTTTGGCCACAAGAACCAACAAATAAGTATTAGAAGAAATACTATCAGAATGCTCCTTAGAAGCAATGATGGTGAGACTTCAGCTCATTTACTTTGGACACATCCTCAGGAGAGACCAATCACTAGAAAAGGACATCATGTTCGGTAAGGTAGAGGGTCAGTGAAGGTGAGGGAGACCGTTAATGGGATGGATTGACACAGTAGCTACAATGATGGACTTGAACATACCAACAATCATGAAGATGGCACAAGACCAGGCGATGCTTTGTTTTGTTATACAGAAGGTTGCCGTGAGTCAGATCCAACTCAACAGACATTAACAGCAACAACAATATCTTTGAACTACAACAGAACTTGGTATTTGTGAATTTGGCAGTTGTAAAGTCAATGACTGAGAATCCAGTCTACATAGGGATTTTGCTGGGGCACATATTGGAACCCCATGGGCGACAAGGTCAGTGTATTGTAGTGAGTCCGTTTAGCTAGTGAGCCCAGCCCTCTGCTCACCCCCTCATCTCAAAGAAGTCTACTTGACTTCTGAGTCCCTATAATTCTTGAGAACTGACAAAATTTGTAGAAAATGGCCCCAGAAAGAACAGTTACTGCTGGCAATGGCAATAAAAAGAAGCAGTATGAGAAAGAAGGATGTTTAGTCAGGTTCATAAATGCCTAGAGGAAAATTCACATGGATATGAAGGCCACTCAGATTTTTCATTTCCACTGGACTACAGTGTACAGAGGAGATTTTAAATTCTATCACCACTCCCAATTGCCTCCAGACATATCCCAAAGTAAAGCTGAAGGGTCTACTATATCTTAAACATTCCCCCTGGCAATTTTATTTTCACCATGAATTTGCATGACTCTGAAGCAAGGTTTGGCAAATCAAAGAAAGACATCAAACCAGACTCAGTCTAATTGCATAAATTCCAGATTAATGAAGCCTGAGCTGATGAGGTTTCATGCCCTGAAGTATGTCTTAACCCTTGTCATTGGTGTCAGTGATGTTTTCCTGAGAGAGGCTCACTACCTGGGGCACATCCGGCCTCATGAGGCCAAGTTGCAACTTGTTCTCTCTTCTCCACAGCTCTTAGTCCTGGCACTTCTAAATAATGTGCTCTTCATGATACTTTCGAGGTAATTTTCCCAGGTGTAAGGTTCACAAAAGCAAAGGATTTCCCATAAGATTTATTCAAGCACTGTTTTCCTCTCTCTCTCTTCCTTCTTATTCTTAGATACTTTACCCATTCTGGGGTTGCCCAACTTGGCTTCTAAAGTTCAATGGACCTCTCTCATAGCCAGGAAACTAGACTCAAGCTGCTATTCTTCCAAATTCAATTCCAAGTTTTGATGCTATTTCTTTTAGGGAACATAGAGAGGAAAACAATAAATAAAAATTTTAGAAATAATCACCCCAAATTAAATAAGAACCCATTTCAGTTTTTTAAACTCATGTCTATTAAGGAGTATCTTTCTTTCACAGGATGTTTCTAACTTTTAAACTTCTTTTTATATTTATTGTCTCATTTTATCCTTACACAGATCCTGTAGATAACGTCGTTGTTAGCTGCTGTTGAGTCGGGTCCTACTTATGGCGACTCCACACGTAACAGAATGAAACGCTGCCTGGCCCGCACCATTTCCAGGATCAGTTGTGGCTCAGGCTATTTTGATTCATAGGGTTTTCATTGGCTGATTTCAGAAGTAGATCGCCAAGATTTTGTTCCTAGTCTGTCTTAGCCTGGAAGCTCCACTGAAATCTGTTTAGTCTCTTAGCAACACACAAGCTTCCACTGACAGACAGCAGGGGAGAGGGGGTGAGGAGTGGCTGTGCATGAAGCGAATTGGCTAGGAATCAAACCCAGGTCTCTCCGTGGAAGGTGAGAATTCTACCACTGAGCCATCACTGCACCATAGACAACAACATTAATAAGAGAAATTCAGTAGAATAACACATGTAATTGTACCAATTCAATTAATGAGGAGGTTAAGTAATTCACTTAGTGCCACATAGTGAAATGGCCCTTTGGTCTTCCATGAAGAAATACATATGGAAGTTCATTCAGAATCTTGTTTTCTTTCAATGTCAAGTTCTTAGTGAAGTGACTAGGAACTACATTAGAAATTAAACCAGGGAGAATATCCAGGCAGGATTTTCTGCCCAACAAAAATTTGAATTATATCCCAGTTGGGCCAGACTTAGGCCCTAGGGGCTTTTAAAAACAAACAAACAAAAAAACAAAACAAATCCATTGTTGTCAAGTGGATTCTGACTCGTAGCTATAGGACAGAGTAGAACTGCCCTGCAACATTTCTAAGACTGTAAATCTTTTTTTTTTTTTTCCTTTTTTAAAAATGTGCTTTAGGTGAAAGTTTATAGAGCAAATTAATTTCATATTCAACAATTTATACACAAATTGTTTTGTGACATTGCTTGCAATGCCTGCATTGTGTCAACACTCTTCTCTTCCACACTCCAATTCCCTGTTTCCTTTTTTCCTGTCCCTTCCTGCCTTCTTGTCATTGCTTTTGGGCAGGTGTTGCCCTTTTGGTCTCATATACATGACTGAACTAATAAGCACTTTCTTTATGTTATTGTTTGTTTTATAGACCTGTCTAATCTTTGGCTGAAGGGCGAACTTCAGGAGTGACTTTGGTCCTGAGTTAAAAGAGTGTCTGGGGGCCGTTGTCTTGAGGCTTCTTCCGAACTTTGTCTGACCAGTAAATCTGGTCTTTTTTATGTGAATTTGAATTTTGTTCTCCATTTTTTTCCCACTCTGTCCAGGGTCCTCTATTATGATCCCTGTCAGAGTGGTTGTTGGTGGTAGCTGGGCACCATCTAGTTCTTCTGGGCTCAGGATGGTGGAGGCTGTGGTACTTGTGGTCCCTTAGTCCTTTGGACTAATATTTCCCTTGTGTCTTTCGTTTTTCTTCATTCTCCTTTGCTCTGGACAGGATAGGACCAAAAGATGTATCTTAGATGGCCACTTGCAAGCTTTTAAGACCCCAGACGCTAATTACCAAAGTTGGATGTAGAACATTTTCTTTACAAACTTTCTTATGCCAGTTGACCTAGATGACCCCTGCTACCTTGGTCTGCAGTACTCAGTCCCAGTGACTCAGTCCCTGGGGGTGTTTAGATGTGTCTATGACTTTGCCTTGTCAAGTTGCGCTGACTTCCACTATATTGTGCACTGTCTTTCCCTTTGCTTATCTGCTATCTAGTTAATTATTCCCCCCTTTTTTCTCCCACCACCAACTCTCCCCTTCTCGTAACCGTCAAAGATTGTTTCTTTGTGCGTAAGCCTTTTCATGAGTTTTTAGAATAGTTGTCTCACTCAGTATTTGTCTTTTTGTGATTGACTTATGTCACTTAGCATAATGCCCTCCAGATTCATCCATGTTGTGAGTTGTTTTGCAGATTCATCGTTGTTCTTTATTATTGCATAATATTCCTGTGTGTGTATGTACCATTCATCTGTTGATGGCCCTTAGGGTTGTTTCCATCTTTTTGCTATTGTGAATAATGTTGCAATGCACATGGGTGTGCATATGTCTATTTGTGTGATGGCTCTTATTTCTCCAGGATATATTCCTAGGAGTGGGATTGCTGCATCATATGGTACTTCTATTTGTAGCTTTTTAAAGAAGCGCCAGACTGGTTTCCATAGTGGTTGCAGCATTTTATATTCCCACCAGCAGTGCATAAGGGTTCCAGTCTCTCCACAACCTCTCCAACATTTGTTATTTTGTGTTTTCTGGATTAGTGCCAGCCTTGTTGTGGTGAGATGGTATCTCATTGTAGTTTTGATTTGCATTTCTCTAATGGCCAATGATCACGAATATTTTCTCACGTATATGTTAGCTGCCTAAAATGTCTTCCTTGGTGAAGTGTCTGTTTGCATCCTTTCCCTATTTTTTAATTGGATTATTTGTCTTTTTGTTGTTGAGGTGTTGCAGTAACTTGTAGATTTCAGAGATTAGACCCTTGTCGGATATGTCATAGCAAAATTTTTTTCCCAATTTGTAGGTTATCTTTTTATTCTTATGGTGAAGTTTTTTGATGAGCGTATGTGTTTAATTTTTAGGAGCTCCCGGTTATCTAGTTTATCTTCTGGTGCTTGTGCATTCTTAGTTATAGTTTGTATTGTATTTATGCTATGTATTAGGGCCCCTAACATTATCCCCATTTTTTCTTCCAAGACCTTTATAGGTTTAGGTTTTATATTTGGGTCTTTGATCCATTTTGAATTAGTTTTTGTGTATGGTGTGAGGTGTGGGTCCTGTTTCATTTTTTTACAGATGGACATCCAGTTTTGCCAGCATTATTTGTTGAAGAGACTATGTTTTTCCCGTTTAATGGATTTTGGGCCTTTGTTGATAATCAGGTGGCCATAGGTGGGTAGATTTATGTCTGGGTTCTCAATTCTGTTCCATTGGTCAATGTGTCTGTTGTACCGCTACCAGGCTGTTTTGACTACCATAGCTATATAGTCAGTTCTGAGGTCAGGTAGTGCAAGTCCTCCTACTTTGTTCTTCTTCAATAGTGCTTTACCTATCTGGGGCCTCTTTGCTTTTCATATAAACTTAATGATTAGCTTTTCCATCTCTTTAAAGAATGTCTTTTGTATTTGGATTGGAATTGCATTGTATTTGTAGATTGCTTTGAGTTGAATTGACATTTTTACAATGTTGAGTCTGTCTATCCATGAGCATGGTATGTTTTTCCATTTATGTAGTTCTCTTTTGGTTTCTTGCAGTAGTGTTTTGTAGTTTTCTTTGTATAGGTCTTTCATGTCCTTGGTTAGATTTATTCCTAAGTTATTTTATTTTTTTTATGTGCTGTTATAAATGGTATTGCATTCTGGATTTCCTCTTCGTGTTCTCTTTCTTGGTGTATAGCAATGCAATTGATTTTTGTCTGTTTATCTTGTATCCCACTACTCTACTGAATCTTTCTAATAGCTCCAGTAGTTTTCTTGTGGAATCTTTTGACTTCTGTATGCATAGTAACATATCATCTGCAATTAGGGACAGTTTTACTTCTTTCTTACCAGTGTGGATGCTCTTTATTTATTTTTCTTGCCTTATTGCTCTACTTAGGACTTCCAGCACAATGTTAAATAGACGTGGTGTTGAAGGGGATCCTTGTCTTGTTCCAGTTCCCAGGAGGAATGTTTTCAGCCTTTCTCTGTTAAGAATGGTGTTGGCTTTGGTTTTATATAGGTTTCCTTTATTATGTTGAGGAATTTCCCTTCTATACCTATTGTATTGAAAGTTTTTCTAACAGGAATGGATGTTGGACTTTGTTGAATGCCTTTTCTGCATTGATTGAGATGATTGTGTGATTCTTTTATTTACGTGGCAGATTATGTTGATTCATTTTCTAATGTTGAACCATCCTTGCATACCTGGTGTGAATCCCACTTGGTTGTGGTGTACCTTTTTTTTGGTATGATGCTGAATTCTATTGGCTAGGATTTGGTTGAGAATTTTTGCATCTATATTCATGAGAGATATTAATCTGTAATTTTTTTGTGGTGTCTTTGCCTGGTTTTGGTATCAGGGTTATGTTGGCTTTGTTGAATGAACTTGAAAGTATCACTACCTTTTCATTGTTTTGAAATAATTTGAGTGGTCTGGTGTAAGCTCTTCTCTGAATGTTTGGTATAATCCTCCAGTGGAGTCATCTGAGCCACGGGGTTTTTTTTGTGAGAGTTTTTTTTTTTTTTTTTTAATTACCTTTTAATTCTCCTCTCTTGTTATGGGTCTGTTCATATTTTCTATCTCAGTTTGTGTTAGTTTAGGTAGGTAGTGCATTTCTAGAAATTTGCTCATTTTCTCTAGGTTTTCTAATTTGTTGGAGTATAGTTCTTCACAGTACTCTGTTATGATCCTTTTTATTTCATTTGGGTCTGTTGTAATGTCTCCCATTTCATTTCTTATTTGGGTTATTTGTGTCCTGTCCTGTTTTTCTTTTGTCAGTTTGGCCAGTGGTTTGTAGGTTTTATTGATCTTTTCAAAGAATGAACTTTTGGTTTTGTCAATTCTTTCTGTTGTTTTTCTATTCTCTATTTCATTTATTTCTCTTCTGATCTTTATTATTTCCTTTTTTTCTGGTGACTGTGGGCTTTTTTTGTTGTTCCCTTTCTATTTGTTCAAGTTATACAGCTAATGTTTTGATTTTGTCCCTTCTTTTTTGATGTGTGCATCTATTGCTATAAATTGACCTCTGAAGACTGCCTTTGCTGTGTCCATAGGTTTTGGTATGATGTATTTTCATTCTTATTTGATTCTAGGACTTTTTTTTATTACCTTTTTGATTTCTTCTATTACCCAGTCTTTTTTTTTAAACAAAGTGTTATTCGGTTTCCATGTATTTGATTTTTTTTAATCCTTGCTCTTTCCACTATTAATTTCTATTTTTATGGCATTGTGATCAGAACGAATGCTTTATATTATTTCAACGTTTGGTATTCTGTTGAGGGTTGCTTTGTGGCCTAAAACATGACCTATTCTGGAAAATATTGCATATGCGTTGGAAAAGAATATACACTTTGCTGCTGTTTTGTAGAGTGTTCTATATATATCTATGAGGTCAAGTTAGTTGATTGTGGCCTTTGGATCTCCTGAATCTTTGCTGATTTTCTTTTTACAAGGTGTGTCTATTACCGAGAGTGCTGTGTTGAAGTCTCTTACTATTATTGCAGAACTGCCTATTTCTCTTTTCAGTGTTGTTAGAGTTTGTTTTATGTATTTTGCAGCCCTGTCATTGGGGGCGTAGATATTTATTATGATTTTGTACTCTTTGTGGGCTGTCCCTTTAATCATTATATAATGTCCTTCCTTGTCTTTTATGGTGGATTTTGTTTTAAAGTCTGTTTTATCTGAGATTAGTATTGCCACTCTTGCTCTTTTTTTGTTGCTGTTTAATATTTCCTGTAAGTTTGGTTTTTGTGAATGACCTTAATTTCTGTTTATCTGGAAATGTCCCAATTTCATCATCATATTTGAGACAGTTTTGCAGGATATAGTATTCTTGGTTGGCAGTTTTTTTTCTTTCTAGGTTTTGTACATGTCATACCATTGCTTCTTGCTTGCATAGTTTCTGCTGAGTAATCAGAGTTTAGTCTTATTGTTTCCCCTTTGTAAGTGACTTTGTTTTTCTCAAGCTGCTCTCAGGATTCTTTCTTTGTCTTTGATTTTGGCAAGCATGATTATGATGTGTCTTGGTGACTTTCTTTTAGAGTCTATCCTATATGGGGTTCATTGAGCTTCTTGTATGGTCAGCTTTTCATCTTTCATATTCGGGAAGTTTTCTGCCAGCAAATATTCAACAATCTTCTTTGTGCTTTCCATTTTCTCCTCCTTTTCTGGAACCCCGATACGTGCAAATTTTTGCACTTGTGTCTCACAAAATTCTTAAGTTTTCATCATTTTTCTTCATACTTTCCTCTGATTTTTCTTCAAAGTGGCATCCATGTATTTGTCTTCAATCTTGCTGATTCTGTCATCCATTGTTTTACATTTGCTCCTAAAACTTTCTTTTGAGTTGTCCATTTCTGAAATTTTGTTGTTTATCTTTTAGATTTCTAGCTACTGTTTTTGTATGATTTCTGTTTGTTTTCATATTTGTTTGTTCTTGTATTATTTTCCTGAATTCTTCAATTGCTTTGTCTGTGTTTTCCTTGATTTTGGCTATGTATTTCTTGGTTTTGCCTGTTGTTTTAGTATCTAGTTCTGCTATAACAGAAATACCACAAGTGGATGGCTTTAACAAAGAGAAATTTATTTCCTCACAGTAAGGTAGGCTAAAAGTCCAAATTCAGGACATCAGTTCCAGGAGAAAGCTTTCTCTCTCTGTTGATTTTCTCAGCAATCGTCCCCTGAACTAGGGGTTTCTCCATGCAGGGACTCCGGGTCCAAAGGACACGTTCACTCTTTGCACTGCTTTCTAGGTGGTATGAGGTCCCGCCTCTGCTCACTCCCCTTTCCTTTTTATCTCTTGAGAGATAAAAGGTGGTGCAGCCACATCCCAGAGAAACTCCCTTTACATTGGATTGGGGTGTGACCTTAGTAAGGGTGTTACAATCCCACTCTAATCCTCTTTAACTTAAAATTACAATCACAAAATGGAGAACAACCACAAAATACTGGGAATCATGGCCCAGCCAAACTGATACACACATTTTTGGGGGGATATAATTCAATCCATGACATATGTGTTTTCCTTATCACTTGTAGAGTTCTACACATTAGCCTTTTGAATTCTATATCTGGTAGTTCCATGCCTTTTCTTCTACTTGGAGGTCATCTATTTATTTTGGTCAGTTGCTAGAGCCATCTTGTACTGATTTTTTATATGTTTTGATATTGTCTGCTGTCTCAGAGACATTATTGTTTTCTTTATTTATTGACTTTATGTTCGGTTTTTTTGCCCTTTTTTATGTTTTGCTGCTTACTCATCTGTGGACATGATAATTCTCACTGCCTTTTTTTTTTGTCTGGTGGGCAGGGGAGCAACAGTCAGGGTGAGTCTGCTTTGCTGTACACTGCTTTGGTGAGGTGGCTGAGGGCAGACTTGGTGAGTGCTGTTTCCAGCAGTGTAAAAGCTTTTTCAACCCCTCACCAGATATGCAGGAGCGTTGCATGTGAACTGGTGTGGGCTTGCTTCCCACCATTCAGCAGCTCGTCAAGTGGTGGGGCGGCAGTGTGGGCCCACTGTGGTGGCTGGCCTGAGCACCATGGGTGCTGTAGCTGTGGCAGTATTTTGGGGGCCCATAGGAAGGGAGAATTGTGTATGAAGATAGTTGGGGGACAGAAAGAAAATAGAGAAAAAACTTTAAAATGTAGCCAGTTGGTGGGGGCTAGGTGGATCTGCAGGCCAGTGTGAAAGCAGGGGGAGATGGTTTACAAGGCTAGGTGGGAGGTAGAAAGAAAGTAAAATAAAAAAACAAGTGGCGGCACAGTGGGGCGGGGGTGGTCCTGGGGCTGTGACAGGACAATAGCTCTCTAGTCGTGGTGGTGTGGCAGGTTCCAGCAGCAAGGGGGCAGGTGGCATATGGGGCTAGGTCTGAGGGAGAAGAAAAGGGAGAGTAAAGAAAAAAAAAAAGCTGGCAGTGTGGTGGAGGCCGCCAAGTAGGGGTGGGGCAGACTCAAGGGCTGGCTGGAAGGGAGGGGAGTGAAAAAGAACGAAAAGAGAGAAACAAAAGCAAAAAAAAAAAAAAAAAAAATGGTGGCACAGAAGGAGCCGGTGGGTGGGGTGGGCCAGTCCTGGGGCAGTTGTTGTCAGTGGCTCTCTAGCCAAGGCAGCAAGGTATGGCTTAGTAGGATGGGGTGGTGTTGGCTTACACGGCTAGGTTGGAGGAAGAAAAGGAAGAAAGAGAAACAGAGAAACCAAAACAAAAAATGGCAGTGTGGAAGGAGCCGGCAGGTGGGGGCCTGGCTAACTTAGGGAGGCTGTGTGCCAATAGCTTTCTAGCCAAGCAGTGCAGCATTGCCCGTTGAGAAGGAGTGGAAGTGGCATATGGCTAGGAGGGCAAAAGAAAGAAAGGAAGGAAGGGAAAGAGAGAGAGAAAAAAAACTTGGCACTGAGGGAGCCAGCTGGTGGGTTGGGGAAGAACTGAAGTGGTGGTGAGCTGGTGTCTCTCTCATTGGGTGGTGCATGTGGCTCCTTGGGAAGGGGGGGAGGTGATGCATGGGACTAGGTGGAAGGGAGAAAGAAAGGAAAGGGGGAGAAGGAAAGAAAAAAATGGCACTGAGGTAGCCAGCCGTTGTGGGCATGGCAGACCCAGGGTGGTAGTGAGCCAGTGTCTCTTCAGCGAAGCAACTATGGCATGTTGGAAAGTGGCAGAGGTGGTGTACAGGGCAGAAGGGTGAAGGTGGGAAAATGTGTTTCTCTGGTTACTGGTTGTTCTGTCTCCTGTTGGGAGCTCTGTGAAATTGCCTTCCAGTACTCCCTGACAGGGTTGTTGCTTGCTGTGCTCCAAGATGGAGAAGCTGTGCTGCATTAGCTGGCAGGGGACCTCCACTCTGTAGCTGTTCTCATTCTCTGTCAGTTTCTTCTTCTGTTCAGCACTTGATCTAGTTCTTTATCCCTTCATTTGATGTTTAGGTTTCCAGGATTGATATTTGTATCTGTTTTACTTTTTTTTTTCAGGTCTTTGCTGCTTCTGTCTATAGCACCATGTGTGCTCTGCCAAGGCTGTAAGTCTTGATGGAAGCAGACTGACACATCTTTTTCCTGTAGCATGGATGGTGGGTTCAAACCAACCTTTCAGTTTGCAGCCAAGCGCTTAATCACTGCACTACCAATGCTCCTAGGGGCTTTTAAAGGTCCTTCTAAAATGTCTGAAACCTGAAAATATGTAATTGTCTGGTTATGTTGCTTGCTTTTTCAGGTACCCAAAAGAATAATCAGAGATATCAGTACTATCTGTGGGGTAAGGTATTAAAAGAAAAATAATATTAAGCCAATAATAGAAATTGACAATGTTTAATATACAGTTGACAAATTGGGGCAACATTTCTGACAAGAAAGTTAAAAACGTTCCAAAGAAAAAAATCTTTACAGATTTTTATACTTAAACTTATTGCTAGGAATTGTATGTTGCCATGGAAACAGGGCCAGAATAGTGTTTACATAGTGACTTCTGAACATGTGGGATTTTCTACATCATTTTCTTGAAGAACAATTCAGATAATTACTGATTTACCTTAAAACATATCTTCAAGTCTGACTTCAGAGTTTCCGTTGTTGAAACTGACTACACACAGGTAATTCTTTAAAAGAGCACAATGCTTGAGGCAAATATTCTTTACTAATTAAGCTGAACTACTGTTTGACTTAAAGATGACTTCCTGGAAACCATTTTTCTCAAGGTTTAAGGCTCAAAGATTGTCTCAGGGCAATAGTTTGAGTGGGTCATTTCAACCCTTGTTTCCAGAAGGTCTGGGTTCCAAGAGAATTAAAAAAAATTTTGTTCCTTACAGGGGATGTATGGTGTTTTTTTTTTCCAAAATAGGTGATACTTAGGTCTGTGTGCATGCTGGTAAGAATGAGCCAACAGTGAGAAAGAAAGGACAAGGCAGGACAGAAAGGCGACAGTTGTAGGTGTGAAGCCCCTGAGAAGGTGCAAGAGGATGGGATGTATGGCACATAGGGACATGGTGTCAGGTACATGGAGTTCATGTAATGTAGAGTTAAGAGCTTTTTTTTCAGGGGTTATACAGATCTGGGTTCAAATCTTGCCTGTCAGTTTGTAGGGATGTGTGAATTTGTACAAGTCACTCAATTTTTTTAAGTGAATGTTCTCTCACATTTACAATGGAGATAATGAGGCCCCAAACTCATAATTGTTATGACTATTCAAGTAAATAATGCATGCCACAAGTTTGTTGTTGTTGTGTGCCATTGAGTTGATTCCAGCCATAGTGACCTATAGGACAGAGTAGAACTGCCCCATAGGGTTTCCAAGGAGCAGCTGGTGGATTTGAACTGGAGCCCCGGTGGCAAAGTGGTTAAAAGCTCAGACTGCTAACCGAAAGGTTGGCTACAAGCTCAGCACAAAGTATAGGGAAAGCGCTCAGCACAAAGTTTAGGGAAAGCACTCAGCAAATATTAGCTATGAGAGTAACAATGCTCATACCTAAATTATTATTAGGCATGGAAGACTGGGGAAGCAAGATGATAAAAAGATGTATAAATCATTGCAATGCTCTGCTGCTATTCATAAGGTTTTCACTGGCCAATTTTTTCAGAATTAGGCTGTCAATTCCTTCTTCCTAGTTTGTCTTAGTCTGGAAGCTCCACTGAAACCTGTCTACCTAGGGTGACCATGCTGGTATTTGAAATACCAGTGGCAAATCTTCCAGTATGACAGCAACACACTAGGCACCCCAGTATAACAAACTGACAGACAAATTGTAGCAGAGGTGCTATTGAGGAGTTGAAAATTCAGCATGTGAAAGAAATGTGTTAACAATTGTAATACAAGGCTGGATTAAGCCTTTACTTCTAGAGCCTTCACATTTCACTCTCAGAAGGGATTTAGCATCCTGTGAGAACCCTGGAATGTCATTCACGAGAACACAAGACAAGACCCCTAGGTTTCCATTTGATCTTCTTTTTCCCCTGTCACAGCAGAATGATCCCATCCAGACTCAGGGCTTTGTGGCTTTTGCTGGCCAAGGAAGAAAGCAGCTGCTCCTCATGAGGCTGGTTTTCTAGCTGTGACTTGCCCTAGCAAGGCAACAGTGCAATAAGCAACAAGCCCTCACACTATATAAAGCAGCGAACCCCATTTGAGAAAAGCTTCCTGGAAAACAGGATGGAACCATGTTCTCCATATTTTACAGACTAGAATATTAAACCATAAGATGTTTAAACCACAAGCAAGCTCCTCGAGGCCATTAGCTAAGTTTTATTTTATACCCCTATCACCTATATCACCTAGTTCGGTGCAATACCTGTTAGTTGAATGATCAGAATGAGTTAATTAATCAATTAAGACTGTACCTTAAAATCTATTGTGAAGTTCTAAATGGAACTGAGACCTACCAGCTCATGGCTTTGTATTCTCCCTAAATCTTAAATTGCAATGGGTTTAGTGGTAAATAAGCCCCTCTTCACTGTTGCTCATGTGGGCTGTGCAGGATACAGTCCAGAAGTTTTTGTAACTTGTTTCCTTCCCGGATGAGCCCCAGAGGTAGCAGGTTTCACTGGGAAGGATTTATGACTGCTCAGTTCTATCTTTTGTTAGTCAGAGATCCCTTTCTAGATATGCTGACTCCAACTCTGAGTCATCAGCTTTCTTTTAACAGCTGGAGTCCCATCCCAGGCTTTTACATATCAGCTCTGTTCCTGCTCCCCCAAGGGCAGGGCTAGTTTGCACACCAGAAACTTTCTGGGATGTACTGGTCCTCCTGTGCCTTCCTTTGGAAAACGAGGCCACAGGAAACCTGTAAATTTCCAGTACTCCCTTCTCCTGCAGGGGTCCTAGAGGAGGTGGGGAGAGGAGAGAAAGAGAAGATTGTAAGGTGCTGGAAGAAAGCAGCCACTTCAGCAAGGCCAACTATTTACTGGGGCCCAGATCCCAGTCCTGTGATTGGCTGGCATTTTAGCACCTGCTGTATACACTAATATCATTGTGAACCCAGTAGTTTTACTCTACCTCTAGGTATAAGAAGGAAAGCACAAGAAAAGACAGCATATACAGAGTCTCAGGCAGGGAGGACTGAAGCAAAGCCTCTTTTACTGTCCCCCGTCCCATATCTCGTAGCATCTCATTACATACAAACATATTTACCAAATAAAGGAGAAATGGAGTTCAGAAGGATGGGTCTGAAGCACTGCAAAATTCTCGATCATCAGAAATATTCCACAACCTCATTTTCTGTCTTCTTTAGCAGAAAAAAGTGAATGCACACATATTAGAATTTTTTTTTTCCCCTCGACAAAAGAAGTTTTGTTAACTGTTAATTGACACTTTTGGCTAGCCACAGCCTTCCATTTCTGTAAATTTTCTGATTAAAACAGAGTGAGCAGTGTATTTTTGGTAAGGAATTGCAGATATAATTTCTGTCCTCAACAAGTATAATGAGCCATTTAAGGATGGGGTGGAGTGAAGACACAGAAGGAAAGAGCAGAAATGAATGAGACTAGGCTGACCAAGAGAAAAGCCACGTATAACTACTAAACAAACTTGGCTTCAGGGACTCAACAATTTGGAGCTAGGTGTATATATTTGATAAGTGACTTATCCTAGATTATATAAAAGAGCTCTTATAACTCAATAATAAAAAGACAAGCAACCCAATTAATAAATGCATAAAGGACCTGAATAAGCATTTGTCCAAAGAAGATATACAAATGGCCAATAATACATGAAAAGATGCTAAAACTTATTAGCCATCAGTGAAATGCAAATCAAAACCACAATGAGATACCATTTCACATCTGTTTAGATGGCTGTAATTAAAAAGACAGATAATGACGAGTGTTTACAAAGATGTAGAGAAACTGGAACCTTCTAACACTGTTGGTGGGAATGTAAAATGATGCAGACACTTTGGAAAACAGTCTGGCAGTTTTTCAAATGGTTGGGCATCAAGTTACCATATGATTCAGCAATTCCACTACTAAGTATGTACCCAAGAGAAATAAAATAAAAATATGTCCACACAAAAACTTCTATACAAATGTTCATAGCAGCATCATTTGTAATAGTCAAAAAGTGGAAACATTTTAGAACCTATTATACCGCTACCGTAGTCAAAACAGCCTGGTACTGGTACAACAAACCGATTTAGGAAATAATGTTGGAATCATTACTGCCTGTCCTTGAGCATAGAGAATGTGACCCAGCTGGAGTTGGGCTCATGAGAGCTCACAAGGACTCACAAGGACACATAGACTGGGTCCTGAGATAAAGACAATAGATAGAATAATCTTGGAAAATATCTTTTAGGGAAACTTTCACACAAGCCAGAACACAAAAGACTTTCCACTCTTATCTTTTTCTCTGGCGCCTGGCGGATTTGAACTGCTGACCCTTGGGTTAGCAGCTGTAGCACTTAACCGCTACGCCACCAGGGTTTCCTCAATGAACATATAGTGAATAGGAATTTGTTAGACCAACGAAGACCGTCCTGACTGTCGTTACTGAAACCTGTACCAATGATCTTTAAGAAAGACAATTCAAAATGTAGGATGACAGTATCTAGCCAATCTGTGAAAAGGCGAAGCTTTCAATGGTTTTGCCCATTTGTAATGTTAATATATACTGATGACTCTGTAACCTTCCTTGGACTCAGGCAGACACAGCAGTAGCAGCATGCTTGTCTGTTTTCCCACTTCTGTCTATTCTGTAATATTCTCTGGACTCGGACAGACATGGCTGTTGCAGCATGCTTGTCCATTTTCCCATTCTGGTTTATTCTGTAATATTTCCTTGGATTTGGACAGACTTTAGCTCTGGCAGCATGCTTGTCCACTTCTCAACTTTTGCCTTCATGAATAAAACTTTCTTTTTGCTTTACTAAACTTTGTGATGTTTTTTCCCCTACAAAAAACACATAGATCATTGGAACAGAATTGAGAACGCAGATGTAAATCCACCCACATATAAGCAGCTGATATTTGACAAAGGCCCAAAGTCCGTTAAATGGGGAAAAGACAGCCTCTTTAACAAATGGTGCTGGCGTTAACTGTATATCCATCTGTAAAAAAATGAAACGGGACCCATACCTCACACCATACATAAAAACTAACTCAAAATAGATCGAAGACCTAAATATAAAATCTAAAATGATAAAGATAATGGAAGAAAAAATTAGGGTCAATGCTAGGAGCCATAATAGATAGCTTAAATAGTATACAAACCATAATTAACAATGCACAAGCACTAGAAGATAAACCAGAAAACCGGGAGCTCCTAAACATCACTTATGCTTATCAAAAGACTTCACCAAAAAAGTAAAAAGAGAAACTATAGAATGGGAAAAAAAATTTGGCAATGACATATCTGATAACGGTCTAATCTCTAAAATCTACAAGATACTGCAACACCTAAACAACAAAAAGACAAATAATCCAACTAAAAAATGGGAAAGTATATGAACAGACACTTCACTGAAGAAGCCATTCAGGCAGCTAACATACACATGAGGAAATGCTTGTGATCATTAGGCATTAAAAAAAAAAAAAACAAATCAAACCTACAATTAGATACCATCTCACCCCAACAAGGCTGGCACTAATCCAGAAAACACAAAATAACAAATGTTGGAGAGGTCATGGAGGGACTGGAACTCTTATGCACTGCTGGTGGGATTGTAAAATGGTACAACCACTTTGTAAAACTATTTGGGACTTCTTTAAAAAGCTAGAAATAGAAATACCATATGATCCAGCAATCCCACTCCTAGGAATATATCCTAGAGAAAAAAGAACCGTCACACAAATAGACATACGCATACCCATGTTCATTACAGCACTATTCACAATAGCAAAAAGATGGAAACAACCTAAATGCCTATCAACAAATGAATAGATAAACAAATTATGGTACATACACACAATGGAATAAATACTATGCAATGAGAAAGGACAATGATGATTTCATGAAACATCTTAGGACATGGACGAACCTGGAGGGCATTATGCTGAGTAAAATGTCAGTCACAAAAGGGCAAATATTGTATGTGACCACTATTATAAGAACTCAAGAAAAGGTTTAAACACATAAAAAAGTCATTCTTTGATGGTTATGAGGGTGGGGAGAGAGAGGGAGGGGAAATCACTAACTAGATCGTGACAAGGATCAACTTCGGTGAAAGGAAGGACAACACAATATAGGAGAAGTCAACACAACTGGACCAAAGCAGAAGCTAAGAAGTTTTCTGGACACATCCAAACACTTTGAGGGACAGAGTAGCTGGGGCTGGGGCCTGGGGACTATAAAGTAAAAGAAAAAGAAAAAAAAAAGGAGAAAATAAAAAAGTAGAAACAACCCAAATCCCCATCAACTGATGGATGGACAAGTAAACGTGGCATACTCATTCAACGGAATGTTATTTGGCAATATAAAGAAATGAATTACTGATACATGCTACAACATAAATGACACTTGAAAACATTATGCTAAGTGAAAGAAGCCAATCACAAAAGACCGCATATTATGTATGAGTCCCTTTATATGAGACGTCAGAATAGGCAAATCCACAGAGACTACTAATCCAAGTAGATTAGTAGTCTCCCATGGCTGGGAGAGTGGGGCGGGGGAGGGGGGGAGGATAGGGAGTGACTGCTAGTGGATATGGGGTTTCTTTTTTTCCAGTTTATTCTTTTTTTTTATTTTATTTTATTTCGTTGTCATTGTTGAGATTGTTGTTGTTAGATGCCGTCAAGTCGGTTCCAACTCATAGCAACCCTATGCACAACAGAACGAAACACTGTCCGGTCCTGCACCATCCTCACAGTTGTTGTTATCCTTGAGCTCATTGTTGCAGCCACTGTGACAATCTACCTTGTTGAGGGTCTTCCTCTTTTCCACTGACCCTGTACTCTGCCAAGCATGATGTCCTTCTGCAGGGACTGATCCCTCCTGACAACATGTCCAAAGTATGTAAGACGCAGTCTCACCATCCTTGCATTCTGGTTGTACCAGGAACATTCTGGTTGTACTTCTTCCAAGACAGATTTGTTCATTCTTTTGGAAGTCCATGGTATATTCAATATTCCTTGCCAACACCACAGTTCAAAGGGATCAGCTCTTCTTCGGTCTTCCTTATTCATTGTCCAGCTTTCACATGCATATGATGCGATTGAAAATACCACGGCTTGGGTCAGGCACACCTTAGTCTTCAGGGTGACATCTTTGCTCTTCAACACTTTAAAAAGGTCCTTTGCAGCAGATTTACCCAGTGCAATGCGTCTTTTGATTTCTTGACTGCTGCTTCCATGGCTGTTGATTGTGGATCCAAGTAAAATGAAATCCTTGACAACTTCAATCTTTTCTCCGTTTATCATGATGTTGCTCATTGGTCCATTCGTGAGGATTTTTGTTTTCCTTATGTTGAGGTGCAATCCATACTGAAGGCTGTGGTCTTTGATCTTCATTAGTAAGTGCTTCAAGTTCTCTTCACTTTCAGCAAGCAAGGTTGTGTCATCTGCATAACTCAGGTTGTTAATGAATCTTCCTCCAATCCTGATGCCCTGTTCTTCTTCATATAGTCCAGCTTCTCGGATTATTTGCTCAGCATACAGACACTCCCCATGTGTCTGTCAGTTTGTCATACTGTGGGGGCTTGCGTGTTGCTGTGATGCTGGAAGATATGCCACCAGTATTCAGATACCAGCAGGGTCACCCATGGAGGACAGGTTACAGCTGAGCTTCCAGACTAAGACAGACTAGGAAGAAGGACCCAACAGTCTACTTCTGAAAAGCATTAGCCAGTGAAAACCAGTTGTTGAGATTATACACAGCAAAACTCAACAATTTCTACATGTACAATTCAGTGACATGGATTACGTTCTTCTAGCTGTGCAACCACTCTCACCCTCCTTTTCTGAGTTGTTTCTCCCCCATTAATATAAGCTCACTGCCCCCTAAGGTTCCTATATAATCTTTTGAGTTACTGTTATCACTTTGATACCATATAGATAGTTCTTAAAAAAGCATAATACTCAAGGCAGACATCTTTTACTAGTTAAGCTATTGTCTGGTTTTAAAAAGACTTCAGGGGTTATTTATGCTTCAAGATTATCTCAGGGCAATAGTTTCAGGGGTTCATCCAGTCTTCTTGGGTCCAGAAAGCCTGGAGTCCATGAGAATTTGAAATTCTCTTCTGCATTTTCCCCCTTTTGATCAGGATTCTCCGATAGAATCTTTGACCAAAATGTTCAGTAGTGGTAGCTGGGCACCACCCAGTTTTTCTGGATGCAGTTGTTCATGGAAGCAATTAGCTGCACGTTCCATCCCTCCTCCTGTTTCTAACTCTCCTTCCTCTGTTGCTTGAGGCAAATAGAGCCCAATTGTCATGGCTTGAATGGCCACTTGCAAGATTTTAAGACCCCAGGCACTATGCAACAAACCAGGAGGTAGAACAGAAGCACTAAACATGTAATAAGACAAATTAACTAGGAAAACCTTCAAGCCAAGGAACCAAATCCCAAGAAGTTTTTTACTGTTGTCTTAGGCTGGGTTCTCTAGAGAAGCGAAACCAGTAAAGCGTATAAATATACAGAGAGAGATTAATATCAAGGAGAGGGCCCGTGTGATTGTAGAGGCAGGAATGTCCCAAGTCCGTAGATCAGGATAGAAGCTTGTCTTGATTACAGTAGCCACAGGGGCTGGCGAACCCAAGATTGGCAGGTCGAGAAGCAGGGCTTTTTCTTGCAGGCTGTGAAGATCGACGAATCCCAAGATCAGTGAGTCCCAAGATTGGCAGTTAAGCTGATACCTCAAGTCCCAAGAACCAGAGGTCAGGCGAACAGGAGGTAGCCACAGGATCCAGAACAAGCAAAAAGCCAGAACGTCTGGTTATATTCAGACACAGGCTGCAAGCCCAAGGAAACTCCCTTTCAACTGATTGGCTACTCATAGCAGATTCCATCACAGGAGCGATCACATACAAACAACTGGGAATCATGGCCCAGCCAAGTTGACACACCATATTAACCATTACAATTGTATATAAGCAGCCTCAGCAGCTCCTTTTTTTTGGTAAATATATCTATCACACAACTTTTGCTAGTTCAGCTTTTTATGGGTGTATAACTCATCGACAGCAATTACAATAATTGGCTGTGCAACTCTAACCTTAATAGGGTTTCTTCTTGGCATAATGGAAATGTTCTAAAATTGATTGTGGTGATGGATATCCAACTCTGCGTATACGCTAAAAACCACCGAATTGTACACTATAATGGGTGAATTCTATGGTATGTGAATTATGTCTCAATAAAACTGTTAAAAAAGAGCAAAAGTCAGCCAATTTACTGATAAGAGCAAGGTGGAAGGATGTCATTTTGAAAAGCATCATGTGGGAAGCCATAGGGCTTAGCATATGGAAGCCACATAAAATGTCCAGAGAAGATAACCATCTATTGTCCAAACATCCTGGAGGATGATGGGCCATGCCAGTCAATGTAATCTGCAGAGCTTCACAGAGGTGACTGGAGGGAGTCAGAGAAGAAGACCAATGGAGCCCATGTCCACCCACTTCCACCTCAATTCATATATTGGAGTCCCAAGTTAGGTTTTGTTTGAAGAACTTCATTTCCAACCAGGATGAAACATCGACATTCTTCTTGGGAAATGAGTCCCCTTTCTCTCTCTCTTTTTAAAACAGCTTTTTAAGGTATAGTTTACTTATAGCATTCTACTATTTTAAGTGTACAACTGAATGGTTTTTAGACAGTTTATAGACTTGAGCAATCCAGTTTTAGAACAGTCCGGTTTCAGAATATTTCCACCACCTGAGAAACATCCCTCATCCTCATTTACAGCAAAGCCATGCTTCCACCCGTAGCCTAAGAAAACCACAGGTCTGCTTTCTGTCTGTATAGATTCACCTTTTCTGAAAATTTCATATAAATGGAACCATAAAATATGTGTGTTTTTTTTTTGCATCGGGCCTCTTCGGAGGTGACTCCACACACACACACACACACACACACACACACACACACACACACACCCATCCACACCCACACACAAAGTCATTCAAGTGTACTGAAAGAATAGGGTCTTTTCATTGCTGGGCTTCAGAGTTGGTGTTCTATGTCCTCCCACTCCACATCACCCTTCTCGTAGATTGAATTTCTTGCTGCTTGCCCACTGGGTGCCAGGGAGGAGGTGGCATCAGAAATTCTGGCCACACGGGGGATCTGCCTATCACAATCCTGTGGGCTTTCGAGAGGCATCCAGTGTAATCAACTCATTCCATTCTGATTTTATTTACTCATGTATTCCACAGCCTTTTTCTGGGTATCTGCTAGTGTCAGGCTTTATTCTAGATGCCGTGGACACAAAGATTGAAGATGTTTGGTTACCGTCCAGCTGTACCATAGCAAGGACATTAAAAGGAGAACACAATTCATGCCCTCAAATGCTGGAGACTATTTCACAAACGACCAGCTGGCTCCACAGAGGTATGGGAGGCAGACAGCGGTAACCAGCCCTGAACCACACAGGAGACAGTACAGTTTCCCAGAAAACAGCTTACACAATGCACGGTATCAGTTTTCCTTGGCTCTTATTCTTGTGAACCGAGATAACTGAACCAGTAACGCAGGACTCAGCTTATTTGGTTGTTGGGAAAAACCAAAAACACCCTAGGGAGGGAAGAGCAAAGTGCTTGCGCAAGGCAAGACTCTAAGGGGAGTCTGCCCTCACTTGACCTGATGCACCCTGCAGGCCCTAGGGACACAGCCCAGGCCCCCTTGGAGAGGCCGATGCCCTGGAGTGGAAAGTCCCTAATGTCCTCCCTGGGAGCTTGGGAGTCAGTAAGTGCCTTTCTATGGTCCACGTGGGGAAAGAATGGAAAAGAAAAGGAAGAAAAGTAGAAAAGGGAGAGAATAGCAAAAAAAAAAAAAAAACCCTTTTTATTTTTTATTTTACCAGCTTACAAAGCCCCTGAGAATATCCCATTTTTGTCTTTTCTTAAAGTCCTCATTCTCTCACCACTTCATTCTGAAAGAGTACCCCAGATAGAACTAGATTTGATCTCAGCTCAGACAGGCCCTAGCTCTATTGCTCTGTTTGAGTTATTTAGTCTCAGGGAGCCTGGGTTTCTTCATTTGTGAAATGTGGGTAATGACCTTGTGGGGAGTATTAAAAGAGCCAAAGGGCTAGGTGTTAAAGTGTGTGATAGAACTGAGAGGCACTGCTCCTGTCCCTGGGCCTCACACACTGTGCCTTTGATGCTGCCTTGCACTTTCTTGGTTCTGGCTGTAAGCTCACTGCTGAGCCTGTTTCCATAGATATTTACTAAACAACCAGAATCTAGGGGAATAGTCAGCAAACATTTATCAAGTTCTTACTATTTGTGGGACACTCTAGTGGCATTTCAGGAGTATCTGTAAAAAAACCAAAGTGGAAAAGTCTCTGTCCCTCAGGGAGGGTGGCTGAGAAACAATTTCCATTTCTATGTGCCATTTATTTTTTTGTACATTTATGTAATCTTCCAAAGAAAATCCAGCACAGTAGGAATTTTTATTCCTATTTTACAGATGAGGAAACTGAGGCTCAGAGAGCTTAAGTCACTTGCTCAAGTTTACACTGGCAGCAAGTGTCAGGTCTAGATATGAACCAGATTCCCTGTTCAATACTTTTTTTTCTTTTATATCATGATACTTTTTCCCAGAAACCTAAATTTCTAGGAAATAAATGGACTCCAGTAATGCAGCAACACATTTTTCTGTTTGTTTTTGCTATTGATTCCTACTCACTCTTTCCCTGGGAATAGACAATAAAGCCACCAGGAAATCTGGGGCGACTTGGTCATCCTTCCACCATCATTAGCATGGTGAATTTCTGGCTCAGCATGGTGGATTTAGCAGAAAGAACACTGATTTGCCACCCAGTACAGCACTTTTTTTTTTTTTTTTTACAGCACATCTCTTGCTCCATTTTCATCCAGCAGGGACCTGAGGGTCTGTATCAGTGTGGGTGATTAGACTGGCTGAAGAGTTACATATACCCACCACAGAAGAGCAGAGCTTTCATGTGAGCTCCCCATAGGAAAACACTTGCTTTGGCTGCACTTTGCCTTGGACTTAAGGTCTCCAAGATGCATCATTGCCTTGCCAAGATCCAGGCAATTAAGCAGCTTGCAGGATAAACTTGCCTGCAATCAGCGTCTTCTTGCTGCACTATCCAGACTTGGTCATCCTTGCACCATCGTCCACGGTTAGTTCATGACTCTCAACCTCAACATCCTATGGAGGAAGGTATCTGGACTCTGGTTTGGTCTCTATAAGTCCATGCAGGCCAGGGCTCCTCTGGAAATCATAGGTGACAACAGAGAAGTGAGTGGATGTTACAAGCAAGGCTCAACTCAGAGCAAACTTCAATTCTTCCTTTGGTACCGCCAATCACTGTTCACAAACTGTATTTATACTTGTTGTTTCACATCATTATGTGAATCCTTTGAGCTGGGCAGAGCAGATGGAAGTATTTCCATAATGGGCACTTGGCTTGCCCAAGATCACACAGATCTCGGGCACCTGGTGTGGTGCCTAGCAGGTATTGGGTGCTCCCGGACAACACATCAGGGATCTTGCTGTGAAGAGCTTTCCTGATTCCCTGTCATGGCTTCCACTTTATCTTCAAGTTGGTCACATCAACAAGGATCCCATAAATATGTGCCCAGCTAGGCTAGTCTCTCTCTCTCACCCTCTTTTTCACTTGTCCTCTTTCTTTCTGAGTCACAAGGACACTATAGGACAGAGTAGAGCTGCCCCGTAGGGTTTCCAAGGAGTGCCTAGTGGATTTGAACTGCCTACCTTTTGGTCAGCAGCCAAATTCTTAAACACTGCACCACCAGGGATCCTACGAGTCAGAATCGACCTGATGGCAGTGGGTTTGGTCTTTCCTTCTGAGCCTTCCTTTCCTTCCAATTCTCCCACCATACCATAATATCCACAGATCCTCTCAAGGGCACACCAACCTGTTTAGTCAGTGACTCCCAACCTCAACATCCTTTGGGGGAAGGTATCTGGACTCTGAGTACCACTGAAGAACTGAATGGCGCTTCATGAAATCTCATTTAATCAACATTTCGCCATAAAACCACATGTTTGTAAAATGGGGATAATAGGTTGGGCTCTTGCTGCCTCCAATCTTTTCCTTCCTGTCATAGACTTGTCCAGCTAAAGTCCATCCTCCACAATGCAGCCCAAGATACTGTTTTAAAGGTTGCCTATGGGTCCCTATTTTCTATGGAATAAAGTATAAACTCCTGGTTCCAGGAGTTTCCACCCCTGGTAACGTATGGCAGGACATATGAAGCTTTTTGCCATTTTCTCGATTAATTTTTCAAGACCTTATATAAATGCTGTCCTCTGCTTGGATTTCTTTCTCTTTTACCTCAAAGATAAAGAACTCATCATCCAAGATTAAGCTTAAATGCTATCTTTCTGGGAAGGCTCAGAAGCCTGACCTCTCCAGGCAGAGTTGGTGTCTCCCTGCCTTACATCCCTAGAGCTGATTGCACTGTATTTCTATCATTACCTCTCAGTCTGAGGTCCCTGGACCCAGAGTCTGAGGATGTGTGGGACCATAATCTGCAATTTCTTCTCAATAACTTTCTAAGTGATTATATTTTCACTAAGATAAGTGTAAAAATGGTGTGGGGGTATTGTCTAAACCTCCTCCAACTTCACAAGGGGGAAGAAGAACCAAGATCAACAGCCCAAGGCTGATTCCTATAAAGTGGAGGTCAGACACTCCTTCTCTCTCCACCACCTTTACTACTTCTGATACCAACCATCCCTAGCACAGCACTCTCTACTTCTCTGCTGTGTTCTATAATTCATTGCAATGGCCACACAGAACTCAAAGACCATACTCATGATTATGCAATTTATTAGGGAAGTAACAGTTACAATTCAGGCTCAGGAACATTCAGGATACAGTTCTTTCATCAGGACAGCCTCTTTCAAACATGCTCACAGGCACACATTTCCCTGGCCCTCAGTCTCTGCCCAAAGGCACTCAGCTTTCTCTCTCCACGGGCCAGGAAGCCCACCGTGCTGTCTCGTGTTGCCAGGTCTGTTCTGTTGGTCTCTCCTTCTTTGGTGGTGGTGGGCTCTTTCTCCCTGCTCTGGAATTGGCTCTCTTTTAAGGCAAAACTGGCTAATCCCCTTGGATTACCCTATCACACAATCTCACCCAATCATCTGGGTGGGAGTTATAAGACCATGGCTAGAAAGGCCACACACAATAGTAATGAATTGTACTGCGAAGAGAATCTAAAAACAACAATAATAAAAGCATGTTCTGGCTGATTGCCTTATAAGTAAGTATGGTTATGGGATTTCAATACCGGCTTTGGTATTGACCATATTGCTGGGGTCAAGTAGTAACCACATTAGTTGTTGCAAACCAACGAGAAAAAGAAAATTGAATTAAATGAAATGACACAATCTCATGTGGTAGTCACAGTAACATAGATATATCTGTAGATATACATATGGATATAGAGATTTATTTTAAGGAATTGGCTCACAAGATTGTGGGGCTCACAGGCTAGGTGACAGGCTGGAAACTCAGGCAGTGTTGTGTTCAAAATCGGTAGACCAGGTGTTGTTGCTGTTGTGAGGTACCATTGAGTCAGCTCCAACTCATAGCGGCCCCATGTACAACAGAACGAAACACTGCCTGATCCTGTGCCATGCCCACAATCGTTTTTATGCTTGAGCCCATGGTTGCAGCCACTGTGTCAATCCATGTCGTTGAGGGTCTTCCTCATTTTCACTGACCCTGTACTCTACCAAGTATGATGTCCTTCTCCAGGAACTGATCCCTCCTGACAACATGTCCAAAGTATGTAAGACGTAGTCTCGCCACCTTTGCTTCTAAGAAGCATTCTGGTTGTACTTCTTCCAAGATAGATTTGTTCATTCTTTTGGCAGTCCATGGTATATTCAATATTCTTTGCCAACACCACAATTCAAAGGCATCAATTCTTCTTCTGTCTTCCTTATTCATTGTCCAGCTTTCACATGCATATGGTGTAATTGAAAATACCATGGCTTGGGTCTGGCGCACCTTAGTCTTCAAGGTGACATCTTTGCTTTTCAACACTTTAAAGAGGTCTTTTGCAGCACATTTACCCAATGCAATGCGTCTTTTGACTTCTTGACTGCTGCTTCCGTGGGTATTGATTGTGGATCCAAGTAAAATGAAATCCTTGACAACTACAATCTTTTCCCCATTTATCATGATGGGTAATTGGTCCAGTTGTGCAGTTGTGAGAATTTTTGTTTTCTTTATATTGAGCTGTAATCCATACTGAAGGTGTGGTCTTTGATCTTCATCAGTAAGTGCTTGCTTAGTGAAAATGAAGAGGACTTGAAGCACTTACTAGACCAGGTGGTGGCTAGAAATTCCAGCAGGATATCTATGTATAGTCTTGAGGCAGATTCCATTTCCCTTGGGAAACCTCAGTTCTTCGTATTACGGCCTTCAACTAACTGGATAAGAACCACCCACATTATGTAGGGTCATCTGCTTTACTTACAGTCAGCTGATTTAAATGCTGATTACAGATAAATACCTTTCATAGCAACACCTAAACTGGTATTTCACCAACCAACTGGACATAAAATTATCCAGTACACACCTCACACTCTCCTCTGGCATTTTCATTTTGCATGGGGTGTATGTGTAATGAGAATTGAGAAGAAATTCAAATGTGAAAATAAGGCCAAAAGATGACTGTATGTCCTATCAATTTTATACCGGATCATTGTCTAAGAAGCCTGTCTAAGGCTCATTTAATGCCCTAGGGAAATGTAACTCTGATTTACTACGTCCTACTGATCCTCCACTCCTGGTCGCCACACGTCGGAATTGACTCGGCAGCAAAGGGTTTGATTTTTTTTTTTACTGATCCTGTAAACTTACATATTAACTTGTAGATCACTGATAAATTGCAAATGACTTGCTGGTAGAGATTCAATTTTTTTTTTTTTTTTTTTTTCTGTCTGGCCGAGATGACCTGCAAGATTGTGGTTTTATTTCCCTGTTCCTTCTGTAACTTAGCAATTGTTCTCCATCATTCTCCCTCTCCCTCTTTTCCTTTTATTCCAGTGACTCTATATACACATGCTCACTATACATGTTTATGAGAATTACATTTTCAACATTTTGAAAAGCATACTTTAACAGGGCAGGGCCATCCTCTATCAAATGGAGATGATTTGAGATTCTGCTTATTAACTATCCAGACTTAAATACTTTGTCAGCCAAGTTTTTACTATTTAAATAATTTCTATTGTTTTTTAGAAGCCCTGGTTGTGCAGTGGTTATGCGCATGGCTGCTTACCTGAAGGGAAGCAGTCTGAATCCACCAGCGACTCCTTGAAAGCCCTATGGGGCAGTTCTACTCTGTCCTATAGGGTCGATATAAGTCGGAATTAACTCACCGGCAATGGGTTTTTTTAGTGTCTTTTACTTGTCCCCCCCCCCCTTTTTTTTAAACAAAAGAATAGTTGCTGGCCTGAAGTCATATGATATCTCGCTCATTGTTACTGGTCCTCTATACTCTAATTTTTCTCTTGACTGCTATTCTTCATGTAAACCACATTCCTGTACCTATGAAACGGATTTATTTCTTAAGAAGCTCGGTAATTAATTATTTTTTTCTTGGAATTTGTATAATTGTTAACTTAGCTAAAAACATACAAGTGTCTCCCATAGGGGGAGAAATGCTTCACTGGAAGAGAAAACAGTAATTTAATCCTTTTCCACAGGGAAAAAAATAAAATGGCTTGGTACAACTTGTGTCTAGAATGACTTGCATCAACCTGTTCCCTGCCTCCTGGGCTGCTCTTGCCATCCAGGCTTTCTTTCATCCTGTCTTCTGAGGCACACAGCATGGGGCACACAGAAAACTGGTACCAACTGCCGGGGAGTCGATTCCGGCTCATGGTGATCCTACATGTGTCAGAGTAGAACTGTGCTCCCTAGAGTTTTCAAGGGCTGGTTTTTTGGAAGTAGGTCACCAGGCCTTTCTTTTCAGGTGCCTCTGGGTGAATTTGAACCTCCAGCCTTATGGTTAGCAGCTGAGCACACGAACCATTTGTACCACACAGGGACTCCTTATGGACAGAGGAAGCGTCCCCGTTCTCCCCAAGAGACGGGCAGAGTTGGTCAGTGACAGGCTTCTGGCCAGGTAGGCTGCAGCCAGCGCTTGCTCATCTGCTTACCTCTTCTCCATCACTCTAGCCCCTTCTCCATCACACATTTCAGCACACACACACACACACACACACACACGCACACACACACACCCCTAAGTAGAATAAGGCATCTTTCTAGGTCATTCCCATGAATTTCTTACATGGACAACAAACTTCCTTTCCAGAGCCCATCTGTTTCCACTTCCAATGAGCCATTTCCCCCCGCTGTGGGAGATACTTCTGTTTTTAGCTAAGTTAACGATTATACAAATTTCAAGAAGTCTATGTTTTTAACATCTCTTTTAGCTGCTTTAAGCACTTCATGAAAAAAAAAAAAGGAAACAAAAGAAAAGGAAACAAAGAGTTAGTCCCTAAGGACTCTCAAATCTCAGATGATTTAAGACTGATTGTAGGGTTCTCTTCCATGTCACACTGCAAGGCCAGGGCTGGAAGTCAGGAGACCTGAGTCTAGCCCTCTCTCTCTTTAACTAGGCATGTAACCTTCACAAATCGAACTTTTGTCCCAGTTTCTGTTACTGTTGAATGAGGATGTTGTCACTTTCTTAATCTACCAAAGTGAGCTCAGAGGTTTCACTGAAATATTAGATGTAAAATCACTTTGGAAAAGTGAAATCTAATATAAATATTAAAACCAAAAATAAACCCATTACCATCGAGTCAATTCCTACTCCTAGCAACCCTATAGGACAGAGCAGAACTGCCGCATAGGGTTCCCAAGGCTGTAATCTTTACAGAAGCAGACTGCCACATCTTTCTTCCATGGAACAGCTGGTGGGTTCGAACCACTGACCTTCTGGTTAGCAGGCAAGCACTTAACCACTGTGCCACCAGGGCTCCTTCAATATAAATACAAAGCAGAGCTTTTTGCATTTGTTTAAACAAAAAACCCTTAAAATGCTATTATAAACATATGCGTCGTAGGACTGGGTCTGTAAAGCAATAAAAAATCCTCTGCCATCTTTTCATTTTCCAATTTGTTTGCAATGAGCACAGGAGATAGGAATCCCCAGAGAACACTCACTCTTACCCAGCTACCTGGAATAAACCACTCCCCCCACCTTGACTCCTCTAAATCTTTTTAAATTTCACACTGGGGTACTGCAGAGGTTACTTTATTACTAAAATAACAGGCCGAAAACTGAAGCCTAGAAATGAAATAAAAATTACAATTTC
The DNA here is from genome assembly GCF_030014295.1 of Loxodonta africana. Lineage (NCBI taxonomy): Eukaryota > Metazoa > Chordata > Mammalia > Proboscidea > Elephantidae > Loxodonta > Loxodonta africana. The sequence continues at coordinate 25,763,956 of NC_087367.1, forward strand.
AAGACAAAAGAAAGTATTTGGGTTATAGAAATGCCACAATGACTAACCCTAGTATGTGGTCTGTACACCACTCAATGTAAAAACGAAAATAGAATGTCAACATTTGGGCATTGTTTTCAGGGGAGTAAGAGAGTACCATGGATCTGAAGTCTCGGCATCGCTTACTGTAAGTCTGTTGTCTAGTTTCTGACTTGCTGGGCTTTCCCTTCCCTCCATTCTCCTCTGTCCTCCTCTTCTCCCTTTTCCTCTGCTCTTCCCTGTCATGGAGCCCTGGTGGTGTAATGGTTAAAAGCTTGGCTGCAAAGCAAAAGGTCCGCAGTTTGAATCCACCAGCTGCTCCCTGGAAACCTTATAAGGCAGTTCTACTCTGTCCTATAGGGTCACTGTGAGTTGGAATCAACTTAATGGCAACTGGAAACCCTGATGGCGTAGCGGTTAAGTGCTACAACTGCTAACCAAAGGGTTGGCAGTTTGAATCCTCCAGGCGCTCCTTGGAAACTCTATGGGGCAGTTCTACTCCGTCCTATAGGGTCACTATAAGTCGGAATTGACTCGAGGACACTGGGGTTTTTTTTTTTTTTTTGGTTGGCAATGGGTTTGTTTTTTTTTTTCCTCCACGGTCACATCATACCTGAGGGTAGCAATGGCTCTCTGGGTTTTCTCATTTAGGAACCTTAGTAACATGTGAAATGTTTTTCATTTTCTTGAGTTTTGTTTGGTTCAATGAATGTTGATTGAACACACATGCTAGGCCAGGTGATACAAAGGTGAACAGTGCACGGTCCTTGCCCTCACCTTGCTGAAGATCTATGGTTGGTTGAGCTAAAATAGGACACACACACACAAAATGCTCTGGTGTTTTAAGGAGGGGGGTTTTGTGACACAGCTTTCCTCACTTAAGCCAGACCTACAGTGGAGAGAGAGAATTCTATGAGTGGGCACAGGGAAGGGCAGAAAAAATCCAAGCAAAAGGGCAGAAAGACACTAGACAGGTTAGAGCAACAATCAATCAAGTCTGTCTGGAATGCAGTGTGTTGTGTGTGGTGGTGGGATGGTAGATAGTCTGCTGAAAGGCAGCCTGGGCAGGAGCGTGCTGAGGACCTTGACCTGTATGCTGTAGGCCACGTAGAAGATGTGGCACTAATCTGCTCTTTGTTTCTACATTATGAGCGACCAGGGAGCAGAGGCTCCACGGTGTGCGTCCTGCTTCACCAACAGCATTTTGCATGATGTTGGTCTAGAGACCTAATGCAGCTTGACACTCGGGTGACCTCACTTGCACAGGCCCCTTCTAAAGCTGGGCTGTGCCCCTACCCCCGACCCCTGAGGGAGAGTAGCCCCAGCCCCACAAAGAAAGCTTGGAAGCTTGGAGAACAGGCCTCAGCCTGGCAACTCCTTCACATCTTATTGGTGGATTTAGTGTTTGCCTGACTGGCAGGCTGCTTCCAACATCCACAGCAGCCAGGCCCCAGAGACACTTTCTTGTGGAGGGTCTGCACTGGGCTTCAGAACCTGAATTTTGTCACAAGGAGAAGGATGTGAACAAAGGTGCTGTTCAGTTCCCTGCTCAGGCCCACTACAACCCAAGCTTCAATGCTTTCTGGGACCCGTATAGACCTCGGGTACGGAGGTGGGAACCAGTGATGCCAAGGATGGGCAGAGCTGGACGAGGAGTTGCAGAGGTGTCAGGGCTCAAAGGACTGGAGTTCTCCAAGGACTCACCTGGGGAAGAAGCGCTGCAGAGAAAGTTACTGCGTGCCATTACCAACAAGAAGTGAGGCTGAGAGAAGCTTTTCAAACCATTAGTAATAAACAACAAATTTCAATCAATCATGCTATATGAAGACTGATTTTTCTGTCCTTTTTATAGAAAATGGCATTAAAAAATTGATGACAGAAGATGAAGTGAACAAAAAGTATGAGGCAAAATATAGGGAAAAAAGTATTCTAGAGGTATGTCATATAGTTAATAAATAATAATGAAATATTGTTATTTTCCTGAATTTTGTGATATTCTTTGTCAGCTTTTAAAAACTTATAATTTGTGGTAATGTCTTTTTTATTCTAAATGAGTCACTTTCATGTCTAATTTTACATTTGTAATTTTGTATTCTTTTCCTTAATGAGTTACCAAATTGTGTAAGCTTCAGGCCTCACAAAACTTGAGTAAGCCCTTGGATGGTTTCATAATATTAGCTCAATAAATGCTTGGTTAATTATAATTGCCAAGTACACAGAGATCCTAGGACTGAAGAACTCTAGGGAAATAATATTCACTTCAAACAAAGAGACAAAATAAATAACTGAATTAATGGCTTGGTTGGAAAATCACTATCTTTATGACTAGGACCTCTTAAAAATTGGAACAGTTAATGTTGGGCTCCAGATGAGTTACACACTCAACATAGAGAAGCCAGTCTGCCTGATGGGAAGGGGCTGTCCAATTAGGCTCTGCTAGAGCCAGGGTTATGTGGCATTAATAATTTGTAATGCCATTCCCACATGTAATTTTCATCAGACTATTTTCCCAATCAGGTTTTGTAACTTTAAATTAGTTGGGATGTATAAACAAAAAGCACTCAGGAAGGAGGATAATTATAACTTAACTTTTCACTTGCAAATGTTATTTGACAAAGCTTAAGGATACTATTTATTAAAAAAAAAAAAAACCCAAAAAGTTACTTCAGAGTTCTAAGCAAAGTTCAATTAAATAATTAATTTCATAGTATAATTGGCTTAACTTGCTTTATTTTATAGAGTGACTGCATTTGAAACATAAAACCATGTTTAAAAAAGAAATTTAATAATTTTGAGTTTGCTATCTATAGAATAAGGGCTTACAGGACTGGGAAGTGTGGGGAGGGGTGGATGGTTTTTTATATTAAAATGTTGTAGAGATGCAACTGTCCTGTTATAATTTCTGGCTTGCAAAAACTAAAACACAGACAAAATATATGAAACAATGGTTTGCAAGATATTGGACAGCAAGGGAAGGACAGTGTCTTAGGCTGGGTTCTCTAGAGAAGCAAAATCAGTAAAGCATATAAGTATACACATAGAGAGATTTATATCAAGGAAATGGCTCACGCAGTTGTAGAGGCTGGAATGTCCCAAGTCCGTGGGTCAGAATAGAGGCTTCTCCTGATTCATGCAGCTGCAGGGGCTGGTGAACTCAAGATCAGCAGGTCAGAGAGCACGGCTTTTGCTCACAGGTTGTGAAGATCAATGAACCTCAAGATTGGCAGGCAAGACCACAGGTAGGCTGCTAGCTGAAGTCCCAAAAACCAGAGGTCAGATGAACAGGAGCCAGTTGCAGGATCCAGAACGAGCAAAAGCCCATGAGCCTTGCCAGAATGCCCACTTATATTCGACGCAAGCCACACGCCAATGGACACTCCCTTTCAACTGATTAGCTAGGCACAGCAGATACCATCATGGAGGTGATCACATTATATCAAAACTCATCATGTAAGTGATCACAATATCATACAACTGCCAAACTACATCATAACAGTCAAACCTCTGAGAATCATGGCCCAGCCAAGTTGACACACAATCTTAACTATCACAGACAGTGAGCCCTGAAAGAGAGATAACAAAAAAGGTGATCCCTGCACTTGCCCCAGTTTACTGCCTTGAGAGAGTTTCCAGGTCATGGTGCACAGAAGGGGAAGCCAAAAGGAGTCCAGCAACCTCCTTAAGTTAAGAGGACAAAGCTGAGAGTCTGGGAAGACCAAGCTGGGTAGAATTTGAAGGTCAGAGTACTGGAAAGAAGAGAGTTGCACTAGAGAAAAAACTGGTGATTTTCAGAGCATTCCCTTGAGTATTCAGCTGATCAGCTCAGGGCTGAGAATATTTCCTCTTCCCCACCAGCCAGATTGGACAATCTCATGGTTCATGGCAGATTGGGTGAGTACAAAGGGAGTCTTGCCTCAATCATGGAGAATAATTAGCCCTAGAGTGTACATTGGTCCTGCCTAACAAATCAAGACCTGAAAAAAATCAAGACCTGAAAGCATCGAACTGCTTCTGAATAACTTAATTGTGTCCCAGATCAATGCTCAAGAATATTTACAGGAATGAAATGTATGTGTGTGTGTGTATATATATATATATATACATATGTATCTAGCAGCAAACAAGGTAAAATGCCAACGTCTGACACCCAATAAAAGTTACCAACTATACAAAGCAGAAAAATATGACACATAATAAATAGAAAAATAAGTCAACCAAAATTGATCCAGAACTGATACAGATTTTAGAACTACCAGACAAGGACATTAAAACAGTTATTACAACTGTAATCCATATGTCCAAGAGGTTAAGCAGAGACATGTGGGATATAAAAAAGACCCAAATCAAACTTCTAGAGATAAAAATGACACTGTGTGAAATGAAAATATGGGATTAATAGTAGATTAGACATTGCAGAAAAAAAGATTTGTGAACTTGAAGACATTGCATTAGAAACTATCCAAAATAAAATAGAGAGCAAAAAGAGAATTAAAAACAAACAACAACAATAGAAAACAAACAACTAACAGAGCATCAGTGAGCTGTGGGACAGTTTAAAGCAACCTACTAACAAATATACCAAATTTGATGAAAACTATAGACCCACAGATCCAAGAAGCTCAATGAACCCCAAGCACATAAAACATGAAGAAAACGACAAGGCACATCATAACCAAGATATAATTAGAGATACAGAGAAGATGGCACTGGGTTTTTTTTTTTTTTTTACAGAGAAAATCTTAAAATCAATCAGACATTACATAAAGAACAAAGGATGACAAGAAGATTTCTTGTTGGAAACAATGCAAGTGAGGAGATGGTAAAGTAGTATCCTTAAACTATTAAAAAAAAAAGTCAACTTAAAATACTATAAACCAAAACCCACTGCCATTCTTTCAATTCCGACTCATAGTGACCTTATAGGACAGAGTAGAGCTGCCCCACAGGGTTTCCAAGGCTGTAATCTTTACGGAAGCAGACTGCCACATTTTTCTCCTGCAGGGCGGCTGGTGGGTTCAAACCACCAACTTTTCAGTTAGCACCCAAGTGCTTAACTACTGTGCTGCCAGGGCTTCTTCTAAAATACTTTGTCCCCCGCCCTTGCCGATATCCTTCTAAAATGAAGGTGAAATAAAGACCTTTTCATATACACAAAAGTTGAATGAATTCATCACCAGCAGATCTGTACCATAAAAAATGTTAAAGAACTTCAGGCAAAGCTGAAGGGGAGGAAAAAAGGCATATCAGATGAAAATATGGTTCTACACAAGGAACAAAAAGCACTGGAATGTTCATTGCTAAATATGTAAGATGTTTTCATAATCATTCAAATCTCTTTAAAAATAATTGAGTAAGCAGAAATATTAATGATATATTATGGGGTTTCTAACATATGCATTCTACACAAAGGAACAAGTAAATTTATAACATAAACAACAACAACAAAAACTCATTGCCTTCGTGTTGATTCCGACTCATAGTGACGCTTTAGGGCAGAGCATAACTGTCCCTTAGGGTTTCCAAGGACCACCTGGTGGATTCAAACTGCTGACATTTTGGTTTGCAGCTGAGCTCTTACCCACTGTGCCACCAGGGATCTGATAACATACTTATGTGATGTTAAAAACATCATATTTTATGGGGTTTATAATACACGCATAAGTAAAATGTATGACAGTAATGGCATTGTCTGGACAGGGAGAAATAGAAGCATACTATTTTAAGATTGTTATACTACACATGAAGAGCACTGGTGGCTCAGTGGTTAAAAATTCAGCTGCTAACCAAAAGGTCAGCAGTTCGAATCCATCAGCCACTCCTTGGAAATCCTATGGGGCAGTTCTACTCTGTCCTATAAAGTTGCTGTGAGTTGGAATTGACTCGATGGCAATGAGTTTTTTTATACTATATGTGAAGTTGTATAATATCACTTAAAGTTAGACTGTGATAAGTTAAAGACGTATATAACTCATGGGTCAGAGAAGAAACCAAAAGTGAAATTAGAAAGCATTTTTCACTGAATGAAAATAAAAACACCAAAAACCAAAACCAAACCCAGTGCCATCGAGTCAATTCTGACTCATAGCGACCCTACAGGACAGAGTAGAACTGCCCCATAGAGTTTCCAAGGAGCGCCTGGTGGATTCGAACTTCCGACCCTTTGGTTAGCGGCCTTAGCACTTAAGCACTACGCCATCAGGGTTTCCAATAAAAACACAATATATTAAAATTTGTAGGATACTGCTAAAGCAGTTCTTAGGGGGGATTACACTGGAAAAGAAGACAAGTCTCAAATCAGTGACTCCAACTTTCACCTTAAGAAATTAGGAGAAGAGCAAATAAGGCGCAAAGTAAATAGAAGAAAAGAAAGGTCAGAGTGGAAATTGAGGAAATAGAAAACAGAAAAATAGAGAAAATCAGTGAGACCAAAATCTGTTTTTTTGAGATCAAAAACATCGATGAGCCTTCAACCAGACTGATCAGAAAAAAACACTATCAGTATCAGGAGTGAGACAGATGATATCACTAGAGATTGTATAGATGTTAAAGAGATAATAAGGGAATATTATTAACTTTATGTCAACAAATTTGGCAATTTAGATAAAATAAGTCAAATTCTTTGAAAGATACAAACTACCAAATCGCACTCAAGAAGAAAAATAAATAGTCCTTTATCTATTAAAAGAATTTTAATTGAAATTGTGGTTAAAAACCTCCTCCAAGAAGAAAACTCCAGGCCCAGATGGGTTCATTAGTGAATTCTATCAAATGTTTAAAAAATAAAAAACATCAATTCTACACAAAGTTTCAGGAAATTGAAGAGGAAAGAATACTTCCCAACTCATTCTATGAGCCTGGGATTACCCTGTTACAAAGATCAGATAAAGATATTACAAGAAAAAACTATAGACCAACATCCATCATGAACATAGATGCAAAAATTCTCAACAAAAATTTTAGCAAATAAAATCCAGTAAAGAAAGATAATACATTAGGATCAACTTAGGTTTATCCTAGGAATGTGAGGTTGTTTTATATTAAAAATCCATCAATATAATTCACCACATTAACAAACTAAAACAGAAAAAAATATATGATCATCTCATTAAACGCTGGTTTAAAAAATTTTCAATATTCATTCTATAGGAAAACTCAGAAAATAGGAATGAATGGGAATTTCTTCAACCTGATAAAGGGTATCTCCAAAAAACCTACAGATAACAGTATAATGTTATTACATTATAATGTTCTCTCTCATTACTTCTATTCAACAGTGTATTGGAAGACCTAGATAGTACAATAAAACAAAACAAACAAAACCAAAAAAGAATTAAAAGCTATCAGATTAGAAATAAAGTAGTAAAATTGTCTTCTATTCACAAATGACATGATCACTTACGTACAAAATCTAACGGAATCTACAAAAAACAACTACTAGAAATATGTGTTTAGAGAGGTTGCAGGATACAAGATCAACATACAAAAATCAATTGTATTTCCATAAACAATGAGCAATTAGAAATGGAAGTAAGAACATAATTTATAATAGCATTAAATATGAAATACTAAGGGAGAAATCTGACAAAAATGTGGAAGACTTGTACATTGAAGACTATAAAATCTTGCTGAAATTAAAGAAGACCTATATACCATATTCATGGGTTGAAAGACTTAAAATTGCTAAGATGTCAATTCTCTTCAAATTCACCAATATAATCCCAATCAACATTCCAGCCAGATTTTTGCATAGAAAAAAAAAAAAAAAGGATTCTAAAACTCATATAGAAATGCAAAGGGCTTAGAACTGGAAAAACAAGCTTGAAAAGTAACAAAGTTGGGGATTCAAACTACCTGATTTCAAGACTTAATATAAAGCTAGAGTGATCAACAGAGTATTGATATTAAAATCAACTAATAGTTCAATGGAACAAAATGGAGAGTCCAGAACTAGACTCACCCATATATAGAAAACGGATTTTTGACAAAGGTGCAAAAGTTATTCAGTGGAAAAATCAACAAGTGATGCTGAAACAATTGGATATCCAGATACACAACAAATTAACTTTGATCCGTACCTCACACCATATACAAAAATTAACTCAAAACTGACCATAGACTTACATGTAAAGCCAAAAAATTATAAAACTTCCTTTTTGTTCCTGCTTCCCCCCATTCCCCCACCCTCATCTGCTTGCAGGATTGCACAGTGATTCAAACTACAACAAGGACTCTGAAGCAAACTACTCAAGTTCAAATTTTATGCTGATTGCATTCAGCATTTTATTTAATATTTCTGTGCTTTAGTTCCCCTGTCTGTAAATGGGATAATAACAAAAATTTCTTCCCATAGGGTTTTTATGAGGATTAAATGAGTTAATATAGTTAAATGCTTAGAATTTAAGTGTTACTATTTTTTATTATCCCCAGAGCCCCAACATTTTGTCAGGCACAAAGGAGTCCAACCAGTTAAATGTAAAAAAAAAAAAAAAAAAAAAAAGCCCTGTGCTCAAAGAAGAGTGGAGAAGACATGAGATCCCTAGACCTGGAACTCAGTTTTGGCTCGACCAGTAAGCAGTTCTCTGACCTTGACTGTGCATTGGAGTTTAGAGTGTTCATTTGTAAAATGAAAAGTTTGGTCTAGAAGATTATCTTTATAGTCCCATTCTGCTTTTGACACTGCTTTTGGTAATCCAAAAGTATACAAATATTATTAAATAAAAAGTTTTCTAAACAACTTTGAGGCACAATTGAGAGGTAGCATGGGTTTTCATGTTACAATGAAGGCCATTTGCTATTTAGTAAGAAAGATAATTAACATTGCCATTACATGTAAGTCACAGTTGTTAAAATTTTAGTGGAATACTGTTACCTCTTTAATGCTGTATGAGAAATTTTAACATGAATTTTGACTCTTAGCTTCTGAAATTGAACATAATCAAAGCTCTGGACTGGAACTCCCCCTTTCCAAAGTTGTGCTGGAGGTCTTTTGCGAGGTTATAATTGTGTGTCATGGGTCAGGTTCTACTGCACTTTTAGAAGAAAACCAAAAAAAAAAAAAAAAACCCAAACCCATTGCCGTCAAGTCAATTCTAACTCATAGCGATCCTACAGGACAGAGTAGAACTACCCCACAGGGTTTCCAAGAGTGCCTGGAGGATTCAAACTGCTAACCTTTTGGTTAGCAGCCATAGCACTTAACCACTACTGTGTCTTTGTGATGGGACCTGCAAGACTCTTCCCAGTAGTTTCAATGTCAGACCAGTTATCACAGGAAAGTGGGTAAGAACCAGTTGGACTTATCCAAGTGTCTCAATAGACTATTAAAAAGATGAGGTGTGGAAAACAGTCCGATTTGATGAACTGGTGTTACCAGGTCAGAGCTTCCAATTTTGAGTATGTAAACGTGTGTGTATTTGGGACAGCAAACTAGAAATTCAAGTTTTAACCTAATTTTAGGATGAGGCTGGTTAAAGGGTAGCTAGGTATGGGAATTAAGTCCTAGCCCCCCCACCCCCCCAAAATTTCATGTCTTAGTTTCTGGATATTAATAAAAAGTTGGAAAATTCAAGAAATGAAACACAGCCCCACAGAAATATGAACTACCACCATTTCAGTGTGTTTCAGAGTAGACACTCTTCTGTGCCCTTTTTCATATAATCGAGAAGATAATGTATTTGCAGTTTTGCCTTGTACAGTACTTAAGATGCTCTGTGTATTTCTTTATATCATATTTGTAAATATTTTAATGTCAAAATAATATTCTATTCTAGTTTTATTCTAATATGCTTAGCTGCTTTCTTATTGTTGGATGTAGTGTTTTGCTGTAAGAATATTGTTATGAACATTCGTGTATAAATCCTAGGACTTTTTCTCTTTAGGACTATTTTCATGAAACAGCACTATAAGATTAAAGACTCGGTACATTTTTAGGATTCTAGACACATTTTCCCAAATGTTTGTGCCAAAACACCCTTCTGCCAGCAGAGTATGAGAACCATTGCCAGCACTGAATGTTTCCTGAAAGAAAAATAATCCTTGCTAATTTGATGGTAAAAGAGTATCTTATTGTACTTTTATCTGTATTTCTCAGACTACTAGCTTCAATATTTTTCTTCTTTTGTTTTTCCTCTTCTATAAACTTATTCATGTCCTTTGCCCGTTTTTTCCACTTTTCATCTGCATTAATGAAATTATTTGCAGTCTCCATGAAAGCGAAAATACTAAAGTTCATTTTATTGTACTAATTTACATATTTTATTTAAAGAAATATTCTGAAGACTATAGCTTATTGATAGGAAAAATATAAAGCATACACATTTAGAGATCATTTTGACCTTACATTATAGTAAATAGATTCTCCAAGTAACATGATTAATTCCGGAGTGCTACTAGCAGAATGCCTCCTTCAGAAACATGGTTTTAACTTCAAACCCTTACGTGAAAATGAAAAAGGATAGTAAAAACACACACTTGATTAGCTTAAATTTTAGTAGACCACATCTGATTTGTTGGAGAGCAAGTTCTTTTATTTATCTCTTCAAGGAAGTGATCATTCTTTCCAGCTCTTTCTGTGCTTCTTTATCCTATAAAGGAAAAATAGATATGCAATTACATAATAAAATTTCACACATTCATCCTAATATTCTCAGTATTTTGAAACAGATTTTTGTTAAGTGAGGGCATATTTTTGAAAGACCATTACAAAGAAACCTTGGATCTCTGAGGACCAGGCACGACCCTGATCTATGAGAACGCGGACAGTGCTGAGTATTGTTTTGGGCTTTTTCTCCACCAGGTTAAGAGCAGTGGGATACAGGAAAGAAAAAGCCTTCCTTGTAAGCTGACATACTGGATCCGACCAGTGTGTTAAGAATTTTCTTTTCAACTACAGGATGTGAAGAAGCCCTAGCCCTAGCAGTAAGATTGGAATAAAACTGAGATTCCGCTACAAGAGCCAGAAAAACACAAATTTCATTATTAACTTTATCGGATAGCTTATATTTAAGATTAAAAATCATGTAATATATTTTATAGAATGTCATGCATTGTTATTTCTTTAAAACAAGTATGGAAGTTAGAAAAAATTGGCAATAAATTCAGATGGTAGGGCACGTTTATGCCTTTTTGCATTTAAGAAACATTGACTTTGCATCTACCAAAAAGAATTTGAGGAATGTAACAAGTTTAAAATAAAAAGATGAGGAAAATGGGACAAGGCAGATATTTAGAAGTAGCCGTTTGTTAAATATCGTTTAAATGGAAAGTTCTCTAGTAGGTTTCTGTTTTTTATTTTTTAGCTTCTTGTTACTTTATTCTACAGTTTTTTTTTTATTGTACTGAAACCATAGTTTTAACCATAAACATTAATATACTGATTACTTTGTCATATCTGATAAACTAGAAGTTTACCTTCTATCAAATCAATATTTACTAAAGCTTGTGACAAAATAAAATCAATGATATCCAGCATATTAGTGTGTCATTTATAAGAACTTATAAAAATCTATAATTTTAAGTATTGAGATTCATGTCTACATTTGTAACCCCAGGGCTAGCTCAGTGCCTGGTACCTAGAAGATCCTCAAGGAATGCCTGCTAAGTAAGACGCTGGTACTCACCAGCCATTTTCCATATCTAGGAATCAATTCCTTACAGAATGACATAGATGAGAAAGTTGTTTTAATTAGATGCCTAAAGAAATGAATATTCACAAACTATAGTGAGTTAAAAAAAAATTTTTTTTTATAGTGAAAGGTTTAAAATTAAGATCATGACTCAGCAATAATTATACCCAGGCATCACAAAGCTGAATCCCCCAGTCCTCTGCCTCAATCCTGACTCCCAACACACACACATTTATCTCCATTCCAGGGCTTCCACCCAAGTCTTATATTTTTTATGAGCTGAGGGAGCTGGCACGGCTTTTTACCTCAAAAAACCAGCTAAAACCACCACCTCCCAGACATGTTTTCTTCAGTCACTGTCCACAATGGATGTCCTCCAGGCTTTTAATCCTCTTTGATATATTTACCCTAATACTGCTCTTCTATGTTTTCTCTCCCTTGATTCAATCTCTCAACTCCTCCCCTCTTCCTCTGACATTTCCACAGTGTTCCCTAGAACTCCTATTAGGGGACTTATTTTGAAGTCATTTTTGCATAACTAGCAATGTATTTGCCAAGAGAGTATGTTTTAGGAGATGGAAGAGAGGCTGAAGGATATTACTGGGGGGAGGTTACAGCCATTAATAATTACTCTCTCTCATGGAGCCCTGGTGATGTAGTGATTAAAAATTTAGGCGACTAGCCAAAACGTCAGCAGTTCAAATCCACCAGCTGCTCCTTGGAAACCTTATGGGACAGTTCTACTTGTGTCTATCAGTTTGTCATACTGTGGGGGCTTGCGTGTTGCTGTGATGCTGGAAGCTATGCCACTGGTATTCAGATACCAACAGGGTCACCCATGACAGGTTTCAGCTGAGCTTCCAGACTAAGACGGGCTAGGAAGAAGAACCTGGCAGTCTGCTTCTAAAAAGAATTAGACAGTGAAAACCTTATGAAAAGCAGTGGAACACTGTCTGAAATACAGCCAGAAGATGAGCCCCTCGGGTTGGAAGGCACTTAAATGATGACTAGGAAGAGCTGCCTCCTCAAAGTAGAGTTGACCTTCATGACGTGGATGGAGTCAAGCTTTTGTGACTTTCATTTGCTGATGTGGCACGACTCAAAATGAGAAGAAACAGCTGCAAACAATCATTAATATTTGGAACGTGGACTGTACAAAGTATAAATTTAAGAAAACTGGAAATTGTCAAAAATGAAATGGAACACATAAACATCGATATTCTAGGCATTAGTGAGCTGAAATGGACTGGTATTGGCCATTCTGAATCAGACAATCATATGGTCTACTATGCCAGGAATGACAACTTGAAGAGGAACGGTGTTGCATTCACCGTCAAAAGAACACTTCAAGATCTATCCTGAAGTACCGTCAAAAGAACACTTCAAGATCTATCCTGAAGTACGAAGTCAGTGATAGAATAATATCCATATGCCTACAAGGAAGACCAGTTAATATGACTATTATTCAGATTTATACACCAAACACTAAGGCCACAGTTGAAGAAATTGAAGATTTTTACCAGCTTCTGTAGTCTGAAATTGATGGAACATAAAATCAGTATGCACTGATAAGTACTGGTGATTGGAATGCGAAACCTAGAAACGAAGAACGATCAATAGTTGGAAAATATGGCCTTGGTGATAGAAAAAATACTGAAGATCGGATGATAGAATTTGCAAGACCAACAACTTCATTGTAAATACCTTTTTCCACCAACATAAACGGTGACTATATACGTGGACCTCACCAGATGGAATACACAGGAATCAAATTGACTACATCTGTGGAAAGATGGAAAAGCTCAATAACATCAGTCAGAACAAGGCCAGGGGCCAACTGCGGAACAGGCCATCAATTGTTCATATGCAAGTTCAAGTTGAAACTGAAGATAATGAGACCAAGTTGATGAGAGCCAAAGTATGACCTTGAGTATATCCCACCTGAATTTAGAGACCATCTTAAGAATAGATTTGATATGTTGAACACTAGTAACTAAAGACCAGACAAGCTGTGGAATGACATCAAGGACATCGTCCATGAAGAAACAAGGTCATTAAAAAGGCACGAAAGAAAGCAAAGACCAAAATGGATGTCAGAAGAGACTCTGAAACTTGCTTTCAAACGTTAAGTGGCTAAAGTAAAAGTAAGAAATGATGAAGTAAAAGAACTGAACAGAAGATTTCAAAAGGCGGCTCGAAAAGGCAAAGTGAAGTACTGTAATAACATGTGCAAAAAGCTGGAGATAGAAAACCAAAAGAGAAGAACACACTTGGCATTTCTCAGGCTGAAAAAACTGAGGAAAAAATTCAAGCCTTGAGTTGCAATAGTGAAGGATTCCATGGGGAAAAAATTAAATGACGCAGGAAGCATCAAAAGGAGATGGAAGAAATACACAGAGTCATTATACCAAAAAGAATTGGCTGACTTTCAACCATTTCAAGAGGTACTAAAGGAAGAGTTCCAAGCTGCACTGAAGGCACTGGTGAAAAACAAGGTTCCAGGAATTGATGGAATATCAACTGAGATGTTTCAACAGACGGATGAAGCGCTGGAAGCGCTCACTCATCTATGCCAAGAAATTTGGAAGACAGCTACCTGCAAGAAATCTGTATTTATGCCTATTCCCAAGAAAGGTGACCCAACCAAATGTGGAAATTATCAAATAATATCATTAATATCACATACAAGCAAAATTTTGCTAAAGACCATTCAAAAACAGCTGCAGCAGTATAATCGACAGGGAACTGCCAGAAATTCAGTCCCGATTCAATAGAGGATGTGGGACCAGGGATACCATTGCTGGTGTCAGATGGATCCTGGCTGAAAGCGGAGAATACTAGAAAGATGTTTACCTGTGTTTTATTGACTATGCAAAGGCATTAGACTATGTGAATCATACCAAATTATGGTAGCATTGTAAAGAATGGGAATTCCAGAACACTTAATTGTGTTCATGAGGAACTTGTACATAGATCAAGAGGCAGTTGTTCGAACAGAACAAGGGGATACTGTGTGATTTAAAGTCATGAAAGGTGTGCATCAGGGTTGTATCCTTTCACCATACCTATTCAATTTGTATGCTGTGCAAATAATCCAAGAAGCTGGAGTGTATGAAGAAGAATGGGGCATCAGGATTGGAGGAAGACTCTTTAACAACCTGCGTTATGCAGATGAAACAACCTCGCTTGCTGAAAATGAAGAGGACTTCAAGCACTTTGATAATGATCAAAGACCACAGCCTACAGTGTGGATGACACCTCAACTTAAAGAAAACAAAAATCCTCACAACTGAATCCATAAGCAACATCATGATAAATGGAGAAAAGATTGACGTTGTAAAGGATTTCATTTTACATGGATCCAAAATTAACACTCATGGAAGTAGCAGTCAAGAAATCAAAAGACACACAGCGTTGGGCAAATCTGCTGTGAAAGACCTCTTTAAAGCGTTGAAAAGCAAAGATGTCACCCTGAAGACTAAGGTGCTCCTGACCCAAGCCACAGTATTTTCAATTGCATCCTATACATGCGGAAGCTGGACAATGAATAAGGAAGACTGAAGAATTGATGCCTTTGAATTGTGCTGGCGAAGAACACTGAATATACCATGGAGTGCCAAAAGAATGAACAAATCTGTCTTGGAAGAAGTACAACCAGAATGCTCTGTAGAAGCAAGGATGGCGAGACTGCGTCTTACATACTTTGGACATGTTGTCAGGAGGAATCAGTCCCTGGAGAAGGACATCATGCTTGGCAGAGTACAGGGTCAGAGGAAAAGAGGAAGACCCTGGACATGGATTGACACAATGGTTCCAACAATGGGCTCATGCATAACAATGATTGTGAGCAAGGCACAGGACCGGGCAGTGCTTCGCTCTGTAGTACGCAGGGTTACTTTTGAGTTGTAACTGTTTGGACGGCACCTAACAACAACATGAGTTGAAATCGACTCGATGACACACAACAACATCACTTTTAATACTTTAACAGACTGGGCACTCTCCTTTGTATTTTTACTTTGTTTTTAATGACTCTGGCACCTGGGTCACTCTCCCTCTCCACACCAAGTTCTACCATCACTGTTGGAGACTCTAGCATCCCCAGGGACTATGTATCCAATACCCTGGCCTTTTCAAGTTGGCCTCCCCATCTCCTTCCTTCCCCGTCATTCCGTCAACACACCCTGGTCTGTGTCAGGACATAAAACTTTTCTTCCCCTGAAATAGCCATCTTGTTCTCTGAACAAGGAGCCCAGGTGGCACAATGGTTAAGGTGCTTGGCTGCTAATCAGAAGAACTGCCTTTTGGGTCATTTATCCAATTACCTTCAGTAATTGTACCAATTTTTCCAACATCAACAGGTTCTTTAAGCAATTTTTCCTTGTTTTTCTCTATCAACCTTCTCCTGTTTTGACTTACTTTCATTCACTCTCTTAATAAAAGCCTATATCCGTTCTCCTTTCTCCCTCTCTGGTGCTCACCCTGGATCACTACAAATCTATAAACCCATCTGCTTCTCCTCCTAGCCTGTGACAAAAGAAGAGGCCCCTAATGTGCTCTAGGTACCATTTTCTCTGGTTTTCTCAGGATCTTATTCAACCAATTATTCCTCTGTCTCTACAGTCTTTCTTCAATCCTTCTTTCTTTGTGGCCCTTTCTCATTATCACTTAAATATGCTCCCATGTTTCTCACCTCGAATACACTATTCCTCAACTCAAGCATCCCCATAACTTCCACCTTACAGCTCTCCTCCCTCCCCCATCAAAGCCTTTGGAAGGGCATCTACATAGCAAACTGCAGTTTCTCACCACTGGTCACTCTGCGTGCTGTCTCACCTCTGTCGCTCCAGTGAAGCAGTCCTGGTTAAGGTCATCAGTGATGTACACATCACTACACTTAACAGATTCATTTCAGTCCTTTGCTTTCTTAACTTCCTGATAGTATCTGACAGACTTGACCACTTCCACATCCCTTGCCTTCTGAGGCAACATCTTCTCTGCTCACTTCTTCCTTTTTTTTTTAATTGTGCTTTAAGTGAAAGTTAACAATTCAAGTCAGTTTCTCATACGAAAACTTCTACCCACATTGTTATATGACCCTAGTTGCTCTCCCTACAACCAGATAGCACACTCCTTCTCTCTACCCTGTACTTTCTGTGCCCATTCAACCAGCTCTGTTCCCCCTCTGCCTTCTTATTTCGCCTCCAGACAGGAGCTGCCTACATAGTCTCATGTGTCTACTTTAGCTAAGAAGCACACTCCTCACCAGTATCATTGTATGTCTTATCTCTGGTCATTTCTTTTCAGTCTCACTTGCAAATTCCTCTTCCTCCACCCATCTAGCTATGTTGAAGCTTCTCAAGGGTTGATCTTCAGCCGTCTGCTTTTCACATACTACATAACCTCTAATGAGTGGTGTCTTCCATACTTGTGGCTTCGGACATCATTTATATGCTGCAAATCCAGTCATTTACTGGATATGAAAATCTCACAAACACAAACTCAATACGTCCAAAACTGAACTCACCTTTCCACTAAACCTGATTCTCCACTATTCCATGTGTCAATAAAGGGCACCTCATCTACTTGGCTCAGTTTCCCAAGACAGAAACCTAGAAGTCATTCTTGAATCTTCTTTCTCCCTTGATATGCAATCTCCAAGTCTTGTTAAGAATACTATGTACAGATCTATTAAATATGTTCCCTCCTCCTCATCCTCAGGGCCATCGCCTTCTTCAGGCCATCATCTCAGGTCTGCACTATCACTGCCATTACCTTCTTCAGGCCAGCACCTCAGGTCTGCACTATTGCAGCAGTCACCTACATGGTACCCCTGCTTCTAGTTTTGTTCCCTTCCGATTCAAGCCAGTCTCCACATGGTAGCTCTTGTGCCTGTCTAAAAAGTCTTACCACATTACCTGTTAAAGATTTAAACCACTGGATTTAAATCCTAATTTCCTCGAAATCTCAGGTCACATATCACCAGCTGCCCTTTCTTATCCCCTGGCCCACGGTGTGGTCCCCAACCTTACTTTCTCATAAATCCCTGTGCTTCCATTTCCATAACAATCATCGTACTTTATTGCTATTACTTGTTCAGTATCTGCCCTTCCTGGTAGATAACAGGATTCACGGTGGCAAAGATGGTGTCTGCCTTTCTCATTGTTTTCCAAGCCTTTAACAGGAAACCCAATGTAAATGAATAGAGATAATCTCTCTTTTACACACACACACACACACACACACACACACACACACACTCAAACATACAAATTTATTTGACCTGAAAGTTGTTGAGAAAATACATGTTTTTGGACAATATGTCAATGTTCTGTAAAGACTTTGGATAAATATGATACTTATATTAAATTGTTATTATACTCCTAGGATTTGTGAAATGGTTATAAAACGTCAACTTTATTAGACTGGGTACAGGTTAAGAGTGATTGATCCCAAACTGATGATACATCATCAGTTATTTTGAGGAAATTAATTAAAAGAAGATCTAAGAAACTTCTTTAAGGTGTTCTTAAGACCAACCAAAAGAAATACAAACCCATTGCCGTTGAGTCGATTCCGATTCATAGCGACCCTATAGCCAAAGCCATTATATATTGGGAAATCTTAAGAAAGAATACATTTTGAATGCAAATGAAAAGAAAGTAAGAGCTGAAAGAGTAGAAGTAGCAAGTTATAAGCAGAGTAACCCTTCCTGTAACTCATGAAAATGGCTCTTCAGAGAGTGGGAAAAGTTTGTCCATCCTATAATAGCCTTATAAACTTTTAAACAAACAAGGAAGAATAAATTCTCCAGACATGGATAGCATAGGTGAGTTCATCTACAAGAAACAAGCTGAAACCAGAAAGAAACAGGCAAATAAGAATTTCTAGCAAACAAGACCCTGGACAATATTTCTGGGCTTCAGTATGTGACCCACTTATCACTGTGAGCTGTAGCATTCTTATATATCTCTCACAGGATAGCTAGGTGGACATTTATGGACTAATTATAGTTTCTAAACCTCTTTGAAAAACTAAAATGATGTCTTGAGACAAGATTTTACTACTAAGAAGGGCTACTAATTAGAGTGATAATTCCCAACCTACATTAGAAGACTGGATTATAGCTTCAAACTGATTGGGACTGCAGCTCAGGACTTTATTCAACTTCAAAGACCACTATAAACAAACACACAAAAGAAAACAAAACAAAAAACAAACTCGCTGCTGTTGAGTTGATTTCAACTCATGGCGACCCCACGTGTTACAAAGTAGAACTGAGCTCCATAGGGTTTTCTTGGCTGTGATCTTTCCAGAAGCAGATCACCAGGTCTTTCTTTTGCAGCACCATCAGCGGATTCAAACTGCCAATCTTTCAGTTAGTAGTCGAGAGCAAACCATCTGCACCACCCAGGAAACCTTCAAAATCACTACAAGACAAACACACTACACCACTTCCTAAATATAAAGAAGCATTTACTTTAAGTATCCCCAAAGGGTACCCCTTTTTTTGTGGTTGCTTTATGGAGCCTTGGTAGCATAGTGGTTAACAGATTGGCTGCTAACCAAAAGGCCGGCAGTTCGAATCTACCAGCTGCTCCTTGGAAACCCCATGGGGCAGCTCTACCCTGTTCTATAGGGTCAATATGAGTTGAAATCAACTCAAGGGCAATGGGTCTGGTTTTTTGGTTGATACAATGTATTCACTGCCTTATAACAGTCTATTTGTCTTTAGAAGGGTGATTAAAGTTACCTTAAAGTATCACTACAATTTTAAAATGTAGTTTTTAGCAGACTAGTACACTCTCATTATAAAGCTAAATGTTACATAATGCTTTTTTAATGTACATTTTCTCAGTACACTCCAAGTCAGTGAGCTTTAATACTACCTTCAGACAAATAATTTTCAAGCTGATGATGAAATCATCCTTTCATTCAGCAATTATCCTCACACTGCCTTAGACACAGCAATCCCTTTTACTGTGACAAAGGAATGTTTCTCAGAACCTGAGACTACCATCCTAGGGTCAGGGAAAGTCCACATGAATAATAAAAATACGGCACTTTCAAATTCTGGGAAAGAAAATCTCCTTATAGGCAGGGATCACGGGTCTAGTGCCCAAATAACTGACATCCTCAATTTGAGTAGCAGTGTGAAGATATGTCACAAACGACTAAATGCCATAGAGATAGGGGGTACCACATATAACCCACCCCATCCTGTTTTCTTAGTGAAAAAGAAATTCAGATATTGCTGAGAGGACATTTACAGTTACTTGAAAAAAAAAATTCCTAGGAATATTAAATGGAGACATCACTGAAGGCAAAAAATGTAATGCAGAAAATATTTGCTAAGGCTATTTTCCTTGTCACTATGAATTGGAATCAACTCAATGGTACCTAAAAACAAGAACATTTTGCTTGTTACTGAAATACTTCCAGAGTGTCCAATTTTCTTGGTTATAGTTATTACCAGTCCTATTTTATCATCATCATCATTGTTACTTTTCTTTATATGATGATTAGTAGTCTCTGGATTCCTTCCACCAATGTTGTTGAGTGTTTATTATGTGCCAGGCACTACACTTGGCACCAGGGATGTAGCAGTGAACAAAAAAGGCATTACTACTTTCTTGGAACTGACTGTCTAGTATGGAGAATGGACATTAAATATAGGCATACCTTGTTTTACTGCGCTTTGCTTTATTGCGCTTCTCAGATACTGCTTTTTTATTTTTTACAAATTGAAGGTTTGTGGCAACCCTGCAGCGAGCAAGTCTACTGGTGCCATTTTTCTAATAGCGTGTGTTCCTTTCGTGTCTCTGTGTCACATTTTGGTAATTCCCACAATATTTCAAACTTTTTCACTATTATTATATCTGTTATGGTGATCTGTGATCTTTGATGTTACTATTGTAATTGTTTTGAGGCGCCACAAATCACACCCATATAAGATAGTAAACTTAATAAATGTTGTGTGTGTTCTGACTGCTTCGTCATTCACCCATCTCTCTCTCTCTCTCTCCTGGGGCCTCTCTATTCCCTGAGACACAACAATATTGAAATTAGGCCAATTAATAACCGTACAATGACCTTTAAATGTCCAAGTGAAAGGAAGAGTCATACATCTCTCACTTTAAATCAAAAGCAAGAAATGATTAAGCTTAATGGGGAAGGCATGATGAAAGCCGAGACAGGCGGAAAGCTAGGCCTCTTGCACCAACACTTAGCCAAGCTGTGAATGCAAAGGAAAAGTTCTTGAAGGAAATTAAAGGTGCTACTCCAGTAAACACATAAATAATAAGACAGTACAACAGTCCTATTGCTGATACGGAGAAAGTTTTGGTAGTGTGGATAGAAGATCAAACCAGTCGCAACATTCCCTTAAGCCAAAGCCTAATCCAGAGGAAGGCCCTAACTCTCTTCAGTTCTATGAAGGCTGAGAGAGGTAAGGAAGCTGCAGAATAAAAGTTGGAAACAACAGAGGCTGGTTCATGAGGTTTAAGGAAAGAAACCACTTCCATAACATAAAAGTGCAAGATGAAGCAGCAAATGCTGCTGTAGAAGCGGCAGCAAGCTGCCCAGAAGGCCTAGCTAAGATAACGGATGAAGGTGGCTACGCTAAACAACAGATTTTCCGTGTAGATGAAACAGCCTTACATTGGAAGAAGATGCCATTTAGGACTTTCATAGCTAGAGAGAGAAGTCAATGCCTGGCTTCAAAGCTTCAAAGGACAGCCTGACTCTCTTGTTAGAGGCTAATGCAGCTGGTGACTTTAAGTTGAAGCCAATCCTCATTTACCATTCTGAAAATCCTAGGGCCCTTAAGAATTATGCTAAATCTCCTCTGCCTGTGCTCTATAAATGGAACAACAAAGCCTGGATGACAGCATATCTGTTTACAACATGGTTTACTAAATATTTTAGGCGCACTATTGAGACCTAGTGCTCAGAAAAAAGAAGATTCCTTTCAAAATATCACTGCTCATTGACAACGTACCTGGTCACGCCAGAGCTCTGACGGAGATGTACAAGGACAGTAATGTTGTTTTCATGCCTGCTAACACAATATCCATTCTGCAGTAATGGATCAAGGAGTAATTTCGACTTTCAAGTCTTATTATATAAGAAATACATTTCATAAGGAGCCCTGGTGATGCAGTGGTTAAGGGCTCAGCTCCTAATCAAAAGGTCAGCAGTGTGAATCTACCAGCCATTCTTCGGAAACCCTATGAGGCAGTTCTGCTCTGTCCTATAGGGTCGCTACGACTTGGAATTGACTTGATGGCAATGGGTTTGGTTTGGTTTTGGCTTATAGCTGCCATAGACAGTGACGCCTCTGATGGATCTGGGCAAAGTAAATTGAAAACTTTCTGGAAAAGATTCACTATTCCTGGTGCCAGTAAGAATATTAATGATTCATGGGAGGAAGTCAATATATCAATGTTAACAGGAGTCTGGAAGTTGATTTCAATCCTCATGGATAACTTTGAAGGGTTCAAGACTTCAGGGGAGGAAATAACTGCAGATTTGGTGGGAATAGCAAGAGAACTAGAATTACAAGTGGAGCGTGAAGATGTGATCGAATTTCTGCAAAGTCATAAACCTTTAATGGATGAGGAGTTGCTTCTTATGAATGGGCAAAGAGAGTGTTTTCTTGAGATAGGATCTCCTGCTGGTGAAGGTGCTATAAGCATTGTTGAAAAGACAACAAAGGATTTAGAATATTACAGAAATTTAGTTGATAAAGCAGCTGCAGGGTTTGAGAAGATTGACTCCAATTATAAATGAAGTTCTACTGTGGGTAAAATACTATCAAACAGCATTGCATGCTACAGAGAAATCTTTCACGAAAGGAAGACTCAATTGATGCGGCAAATTTCTTATTTTAACCTCACGCGTCTATCAGTTTGTCATACTGTGGTGGTTTGGGTGTTGCTGTGATGCTATGTGTGTGCCACAGCCACCCCAACCTTCGGCAACCACCACGCTGATCAGTCAGCAGCCATCAACATCGAGGCAAGAACCTCCAACAGCAAAAAAAGATTACGGCTTGCTGAAGGCTCAAGTAATGGTTAGCATCTTTTAGCAATAAAGTATTTTTTAATTAAGGTATGTACATCGTTGTTTTAGAAATAATGCTATTGCATACAATAGACTAGTATAGTGTAAACATAACTTTTATATGCACTGGAAAACCAAAAAATTTGTATGACTCGCTTTACTGCAATATTCTCTTTTTTGTGGTGATCTGCAACAGAGCCTGCAATATCTCTGACATATGCCAGAAGAAGGTGTCAATGAAGAGCACCAGGTTTCCCAGCTGGGTGGATGGAGCTGCCACTTACTAAGGGGGCAAGAAACAATACAATGCCATAGTTACTACCTTTTTTGGTAGGTATCCAAAGGCCAAAAACGAAAAAAAAAATATATATATATATTTCTAATGTTCTACATGGCCTTGGACAGCCACACCCTGATGTGAGGTGGGGGCTGATGATGGCAACCCCTTGTACACTCACCTAGCTCTAAGCTGGGCAGCCTGTCTACCTAGTTTGCTTCCTGTCATAGTTTAGTTTAACCCTCAGCTCCCCAGCATCATGCTGTCCCATATCCTGCTTTCTAACACCCCACAACAAGCACCAGGATATGTTTTAACTGCTAACCCTTGATTTGCCTGCTTTTTAAAAATACAAGGGGTCCCCTGGTAATGGGTTATTCTAAGAAGATACAGCAACTTTAAAAATCATCTTAATACTTCATGTTCTTGTTGTTGTTAGTTGCCGTCGAGCTGATTCTGACTTATGGTGAGTCTACATGTGCAGAGTGGAACTGCCCCAAGGGGTTTTCAAGGCTGTGGCCTTCTGGAAGGAGATCACCAGGCCTGTCTTCCAAGGTACCTCTAGGTGGGTTTGAACTGTCAACCTTTAGGCTAGAAGTCAAGCACTTAACCATTTGCGCTACCCAGGGGCTCCTTCACAGTACATGTAAAATCCAAGTCAAAATGATTTAGTATAAAATAAAACCTGAAATGTATCTAATTCAGTTGTTTTTATTTTAAGCTTAGAACAGTACTGATAAGATAATAGCACTCGTTGTCACTGTTGGGACTTACCTCTTTGGTAACAGAAGAAAGCGACAATGCCAAATTACAGAACTTCAAAGTATCATGGTTTTGACGAAGATCTAAATAACACTAGAGATGAAAGATAATATTAAAAGGTAAGCACATTTTCAAGTAAATGAATTCAAAATAATAGTAGAACAGTGGTCTTCATTACCTTTGCCAAGTACATGTAATTGGACTTGGAATAACCAGGGCATAGTTCTTCAGTCTGATTTTAAGAGAAAACAGACAAGAGTATAACAGGACAATATTAAACTGACAACAATAACAACAAATGAAGAGAATATATTTCAATAAATCAAATACTGTTAATGAAGTTGCCCCAAGAATTTAGTTCAGCTGGTTCCCATCTGATTTTATCAGTTCAAGTTATCTTTTAGATAGAAACAGAGAGAGTTTTTGAATGTAGCCGTCAAAATGAAGTTGATTATTATGGTCATAAAGCTTACAAAGCAATGAGATACTTAAAGGTTTCAGAAGTCATTTGGCTCAGCCCTCCTTCTCTACTTCTCTATTCTTTTGTCTTTTTTGACGAACGAAAATAACTGGTGATATACTATCCCAAGGACAAGATCACAGTCTATGTAGGAAGTGAGAGTAGAACATGATTGGTATCCCATGGCAAGTATCATTCACAAGATTAATATTTGATTTATTACAGTTTTAGCACATTCCATATAAGTTGAATAATATCTGAAGTCCATCATTTCAAGTCCTTTTGAAGGAAAGATAGATCTATGAAACAACTTAAATCTTTAAGCCCAAAAGCAAAGATGAGAAGGCAGGAAGGGACATAAAAACTGGACAAATGGAAACAGGGAGCCCAGGGTGGAGAAGGGGAGAGTATTGACACATTCAGAATGTGGGGCTGGCAACCAATGTCACAAAACAATTTGTATATTAACTGTTTAATGAGAAACTAATTTGCTCTGTAAACTTTCACCTAAAGCACAATAAAAATTAATTACTTAATTAACTAAAAAATCTATAGCCAGCTTGATAACTAGCTAAAAGGTTGGCGGTTCGAACCCACCCAGAGAAACCTCAGAAGAAAGGTACCTGGCGTTGCTGCTAGAGACAGCTCTTCTTAGAACCTAAGTCAATCTTCGCTGCAGAGTCAGCTTTTTCTGTTGGAAGGGCTTAGGGTCCTAACCGACCCTGACCCAGAGGGATACAGAACCCAGGAGAAGGGGAATACTTTAAAAAATTTTACAAAAAATGCTTGCTTTATAAAAGACTAACAATCCAGAAATTTCCAAAATTATAAAATGAAAGTTCCTACTTTCTAATTTTATCTTTAACTTCAATTTCATCCCCAGTGGTAACCACTGTCAACAATCTAACATGCATACTACCAGACCTTTACCGAGCATATGCAAACAAAATAGATAACTGTTTTTTTTTATTTTTTTAAATGGGACTATTTTTACATATTTTTCTGAAACTTCTTTAACTTAATATTTATCACAGTACACAGTATCATGTACAAACTGTATGATTCCATTTATATGAATTTTAAAATAGGCAAAGCTAATCTGTAATAACAAAGCAGATCAATGGTTGCCTAGGGCAGGCAGTAGGGGGAACTAACAGCAAAAGGGCATAAAGATAACTGTGGGGTGATGGCAATGAGCTATATCTGCAAATGGTGGTGGTTATGTGGACATGCACGTTGCCAAAACTCAACGAACAGTACACTTAAAACTTAAAATAGGTGCATCTTATTGTATATAAATTATACCCAATAATTAAACAAAACATGGGTGCCTGGGGTCACAGACCCAGAGATTCTTAAATAATTAGTCTGGGTTGTGGCCTGGGTTGGCATTTTTTAAAGCTCCCCAGGTGGACTGCACCTCAACCTAAAGAAAACAAAAATCCTCACAACTGGACCAAAAAACAACATCATAATAAATGGAGAAAAGATGGAAGTTGTCAAGGGTTTCATTTTACTTGGATCCACAATCAATGCCCATGGAAGCAGCAGTCAAGAAATCAAACTACGCATTGCATTGGGCAAATCTAATGCAAAAGACCTTTCTTTAAAGGGTTAAAAAGCAGAGATGTCACTTTGAGGACTAAGGTGTGCCTGACCCAAGCCACGGTATTTTCAATCACCTCATATGCATGCAAAAGCTGGACAATGAATAAAGAAGACCAAAGAAGAATTGATGCCTTTGAATTATGGTGTTGGTGAAGAACATGTAATGTACCATGGACTGCCAGAAGAACGAACAAATCTGTCTTGGAAGAACTACAGCCAGAATGCTCCTTAGAAGGAAGGATGGCGAGACTGCGTCTCGTGCACTTTGGACATATTATCAGGAGGGACTAGTACCTGGAGAAAGACATCATGGTTGGTAAAGTAGAGGGTCAGCAAAAAAGAGGAAGACCCTCAACTAGATGGACTAATACAGTAGCTGAAACAATGGGCTCGGGCATAAAGATGACGGTGGTGATGGCGCAGGACCAGGTGGGTTTGTATGACTCTAACTCATGGTGACCCTATGTGTGCTGAGTTGAATTGCTCTATAGGGTTTTCAAGGCTGTGACCTTTTGGAAACAGATTGCCAGGCCTGTCTTCTGAGGTACCTCTGAGTGGGTTCAAACTATCAACCTTTCAGCTAGTAGTCATACTGTGATCCATATTCTTATAAAATTTAAGATGGGATAACTAATTCTCTGTGGTAGAAAAATGGTGAAGACATAGGGATTATGTAGTCTTAGACATATTTGTATCTTAAGAGCACCTCTTTGATTTACCACTGTGTGACACTGGACAAATTAAGTCCCTCAAATCTTTCTTCCCTTCTTAAAAAAATGAACAAAAAAAGATCACTTTAAATCAGAAACATATGACCATCATGCTTTTCTTCCCTGTACTCTTTTCTGCTGGGCTCACGCTTGATCTCAGAACACTTAATGTTTTCACAAAGCACTCAGGCAGCCACTGGCCATCATTCCGAGACGTAAAGTGAGATGAAACTAACTTAGACAATATGATCGCATCTTAGGCAATATGATTGCTAAATTCCAACTCAGCTCTACAAAATCAACCGAAAAATATATCAAAAAAGATTAGCATGTACAAGATGTTGGACAATACAGTTCAGAGCTGAATTTTGTCCATATATTCAAGAACCTGAAATAGGTAGGCGGGGAAAGAAAAGGCATTTTGATAACTGTAAGATTCTGTGGTGGCTTGTGTGTTGCTATGATGCTAGACGCTATGCCACTGATATTTTAAGGACTAGCAGGGTCACCCATGGTAGCAGGTTTAAGTGGAACTTCCAGATTAGACAGACTAGGAAGAAAGGCTTGGCAACCTACTTCCAAAAATTAGCCAGCTAAAATCCTATGGGTCACACAGACTATCGTCTGATACAATGCTGAAAGATAAGCCCTGTAGGTTGGAAGGCAGTTAAAATAAACAGTGGCCGCAACAACGGACTTGAGCATACCAATGATTATGAAGATGGCACAGGACCGGGTGATATTTCATTCTGTTGTACACGGGGTCACCATGAGTCATAGCTGACTCAATATTAGCTAACAAAAACAGTAACAACATATTAAGCTTACTTTTTCATTACTATTGGGTTAACGGTGTACCAGCCACTTTCTATGCCTCTGGACCTCAGGAATAAGGCACTATTCTGGTTCTAATGCATCCAGTGTCAAGGTGGGTCCCTTCTGAAATGCGTGAAGCTCAGCAGACCTGAGTTGGAGCCTCATTGCTGCGCAGGTTGAACATTCTATTAGGTGATGCTTCCTGGATGTGTTTGTTTCATAAACTTTTACTTTTTATTTTTTCCTTTATAAGGCTTGCAACCATAATTATGGCTCTCCTCCTGTGTGATAGTTACGGAGCCCTCATGGGTTTGTTTTGGTTTTTCCATGTCATATTTAGAAATTATTTATATAACTCTCATTGGTATACTATCATATCACAGATTAGGGGCACCACAGTGCCACTCACCGCATTGGTGGCTTGTATTACCAGATCATATTTCTCAAAATCCATATTACCAACCAAAAATTTAAACACACTCAATTAGTAAGCATGCATTCCAATACTGAAAACACATACCATCAGAAAAAAAAAAAAATTTTTAAGGAGAAAAAAACGTAGTAATGAAAGGGCTAATCAGGAGTACTTGGGACCAAGCCTAATCATCACGACACTGCATTTGTATGTCCTCACACGACCTGGAAGCTGCTCCCACAGTCTGCTAGTGAGGGCTGAGGTGCCTGTAACCTTCATTTAGGCTGCTGAGTTATTTTTTTTTAAAGTAGTTTGTTATGTATAGGACTTAGGGTATAACTAGCTGCTCTACGTAGTTTCAATTTAAAACGCAACTCACATTATAAGAGGCTTAAAACAGAACACACCAACACTAGAATACAAACTGGGGCTTTAGTCAGATATCTATGCGTAGAGAAGAGAAGGAGTTTTTGGCAACAAAGGTAGAAGGGGCTGGTGTAGATGGTAGCCTGTTTGACATTAAAATAATGGAAACACAAAATATACCTTAAGGAAATTGTGCAAAGCTTCTCCTACAGAGGAGGAAGGTATTTTTCCAAACAAAGTAGCAGCCATTTTTTTCTCAATCCAGGTCAGCTTTGAGACCTGCAAATACAAAGCAATATAATTCTTAGAAAGTTGTTCATATTTTGGCCGAAATACAGAGATATATAACTATATATATATATATATATAACTATGTATATATAATATATAGGCAGTGGTTAAGAGCTCAGCTGCTAACCAAACGGTCGGCAGTTCGAATCCACCAGCCCTGCTCCTCTGGAGAAGAATGTGGCAGTCAGCTTCCGTAAAGATTTATAGCCTTGGAAACCCTAATGGGGCAGTTCCACTCTGTCCTACAGGGTCACTATGAGTCAGAATTGACTCAACAGCTGTGGTGGGTTTTTATATATATAGAACAGATAGCACCTTTATGGTATTAATATTTTGCATTCTTTTTTCATAATTAACTCTTAAAAAAGAAAAAACTCCAGAAGCACTATTTCAAAAACAATTTGAAATACTCATAATCAAGATTTGTGTTCAACCATAGAAAAAGCAGTACAGAGGGGAATAATGCCAACCCTGTTTGTCCCTCAGATCTGTGACTCTGACTGAGATGACCACACAGCACTTGGATGGTGTGTAGCAGCTACACAAATTGTTTTCGAAATAGTACTTCTGGAGCACTTTTGTTTCTTGTTTTTGATTTTTTTTAGAATTCCAAATTGTTTTCTTATCACTAATCACCTAAGCTAAATTTCACATTACGATTCTTTATTTGAAGCCCTAGTGGCACAGTGGTTAAGAACTTGGCTGTTAACCAAAAGGTTGGCAGTTCGAATCCACCAGCTGCTCCTCAGAAACCCTATGGGGCAGCTCTGCCTGTCCTCTAGGGTTGCTATCTTTTTTCTTACTGTATTTTTTAATTTTTTTCCAAATATGGATATTAGATGTTTATTATGAAAGATTAAACTGGTTCAAAAATAAATACTTTAAGGAGTACTGATACAGTTGACACGCCATCCAACCCCATCTCGTGTCTTCCTTCCCAATCCCATCTTTTGGATTTCTAGGTCTTCATTATCCTCTTTTTTTGTTGTTTATTTTTTTTACATTTCTTGCCTTATTTTTCTACATAATTTTACTCATTTGTATGCTTATTTTCACTCTTAAACTTTGTAAAAAGGATATCAATGTTGTTTTTCTCCTATGACATGTTTTTTCTTATTGTACTTTAGATGGTTTACAAAGCAGATTAGTTTCTCATTAAACGATTAATATACATATTGTTTTGTGACATTGGTTGCTAGCCCCACAACATGTCAACACTCTCTCCTTCTCAAACTTGGGTTCCCTATTACAAGCTTTCCTGTCCCCTCCTGCCTTCTCAACCTTGCCCAGGGGCTGGTGTACTCATTTAGCCTTGATTTATTTTATGGGCCCATCTAATCTTTGGCTGAAGGGTGACGCCCAGGAGTGACTTCAGTACTGAGTGAAAAGGGTGTCCAGGGGCCATACTTGGAGTTTCTCCAGGCTCTGTCAGACCAGAAAGTCAGGACTTTCTTCGTCAGTTAGAATTTTGTTCTACATTTTTCTTCAGCTCTGTCCTCTATTGTGATCCCTGTCAGAGCAGTTGGTGGTGGTAGCCAGGCACCATCTAGTTGTCCTGGACTCAGTCTGGTGGAGGCTGTAGTAGTTAAGGTCCATTAGTCCTTTGGACTAATCTTTCCCTTGTGTCTTTAGTTTTCTTCATTCTCCCTTGCTCCCAAAGACCCCAGATACTATTCACTGAAGTAGGATGTGGAACATTTTCTTTATAAACTATTTATGCCAATTGAGCTAGATGTCCCCTGAGACCATGGTCTCCACCCTCAGCCTATTAGTTTGGGCCCTCAAGGAGTTTGGATGTGTCTGTGAAGCTTCTAAGACGTGCCTTGGTCAAGCTGTGCTGACTTCCCCAATATTGTGTACTGTCTTACCCTTCACCAAAGTTACCACTTATCTAATGTCTATTTGGTGTTTTTTCCATCCCCCACCCACCTCAAAACCATCAAAGATTGTTTTTTTGTGAGTAAACCTATTTGTGAGTTTCTATAATAGTGGTCTCATACAGTATTTGTCCTTTCATGATTAATTGACTTATTTCTTTCAGGATAATGCCCTCCAGATTCATGCATGTTGGGAGATGCCTCGCAGATTCATCATTGTACTTTATTGTTGCATAGTATTCCATTGTGTGTATGTACCATAATTTATTTATCCATTCATGTGTTGATGGGCACTTAGGTTTTTTCCATCTTTTTGCTATTGTGAATAGTCCTGCAGTGAACATGATGTGGACATGCCTATTCATATGGCGGCTCTTATTTCTCTAGGATATATTCCTAGGAGTGAGGCTGCTGGATCGTATGGTATTTTTATTTCTAGCTTTTTAAGGAAGCGCCATATCGTTTTCCAAAATGGTTGTACCATTTTACATTCCCACCAGCAGTACATAAGAGTTCCAGTCTCCCCACAGCCTCTCCAGCATTTATTATTTTCTGTTTTTTTTTTTTTTTGATTTGTGCCAGAAATGTCAAGGTGAGATGGTATCTTATAAAGTTTTTTGTTTTTTTAAATTGTGCTTTAGGTAAAAGTTTACAGTTCGAGTTAATTTCTGATATAATAATTTATACACATATTGTTATGTGACATTAGTTGCAATCCTCAGAATGTGACAGCACACTCCCCCTTTCTACCTGGGTTTCTTGTGTCCATTCAGCCAGTTCCTGTCTGTTCCTGCCTTCTCATCCTGCCTCTGGACAGGAGTCGCCCATTTGGTCTCATGTACCTGATTGAACTAAGAAGCACACTCCTCATGAGTATTATTTTTTGTTTTATAGTCCTGTCTAATCTTTTGTCTGAAGAGTGGGCTTTGGAAATGGTTTTAGTTATGGGTTAATAGAGTGTCCAGGGGCCACAGTTTTGAGGGTTCCTCCTCCAGTCTCTGTCAGACTGTTTAATCTGGTCTTTTTATGTGAACTTGAGTTCTGCTCCACACTTTTCTCCTGCTCCGTTTGGGACTCTCTGTTATGTTCCCTGTCAGGGTGGTCACTGGTGGTAGCCAGGCACCATCTAGTTCTTCTGGTCTCAGGCTGGTGGAGTCTCTGGTTTATGTGGACCTTTTGTCTCTTGAGCTAATTAATATTTTCCTTGTATCTTCAGTGTTCTTCATTTTCCTTTGCTCCAAGTGGGTTGGGACCAACTGATGCATTTTAGATGACCACTCGCAAACTTTTAAGACCCCAGATGCCACTCACCGCAGTGGGGATATGGAACATTTTTTTAATAAACTTTGCTATGCCAGTTGACCTAGATGTCCCCCAAAACTATGGTCCCTAGGCATCAGCCCCAGCTACTCTGTCCCTCAAAGTGTTTGGATGTGTTTAGGAAACTTCTTAGTTTTTGCTTTGGTCCAGTTGTGCTGACTTCTCCTGTATTGTGTGTTGTCCTTCCCTTCAACCGAAGATGATCCTTGTCTACTATCTAGCTAGTGAATTCCCTTGCCCCCGCAACCTTGTAGCAATCAAAGAATGCTTTCTTCTGTGTTTAAACCTTTTCTTTTCATTGTTCTTTAGATGGTTTACAGAACAAACTAGTTTCTCATTAAACAGTTAGTACAAAGCATATTGCTTTATGACATTGGTTAACAACCCTGGGACAGGTCAATATTCTCCCGTCTCAACCTTGGGTTCCCTATTACCAGCTTTCCTGTCCCCTCCTGCCTTCTAGTCCTTGCCCCTAGGCTAGTGTGTCCCTTTAGTCTCATTTTGTTTGATGGGCCTGTCTAATCTTTGGCTGAAGGGTGAACCTCGGGAGTGACTTCATTACTGAGCTAAAAGGGTGTCCCAGGGCCATACTCTTGGTCTGTCAGGCCAGTAAGTCTGGTCTTTTTTTGTGAGTTAGAATTTTGTTCTACATTTTTCTCCAACTCTGTCCGGGACCCTATATTGTGATCCCTGTCAGGTCAGCCCGTGGTGGTAGCTGGGCGCCATCTAGCTGTACTAGACTCAATCTGGTGGAGGCCATGGTAGATGTGGTCCATTAGTCCTTTGGACTAATTTTTCATTTATATCTTTAGTTTTCTTCATTCTCCCTTCCTCTCAAAGGGGTGAGACCAATAGAGTATCTTAGATGGTCTCTCACAGGCTTTTAAGACCCCAGATGCTACTCACCAGAGTGGAATGTAGAACACATTCTTTATCAACTATGATATACTAATTGAGTTAGATATTTCCTGAGGCCATGGTCCCCACAGCCCTCAGCCCAGCAATTCGGTCCCTCATAAAGTTTGGAAGTGTCTATAGAGCTTCCATGACCTTGCCCTGTACCAGCTGTGCTGGCTTTCCCAGTATTGTGTACTGTCTTACCCTTCACCACTTATCTATTGTCTATTTAGTGTTTTTACATCCCTATCCGTCCTCTTCCTCATAACCATCAAAGATTGTTTCTTTTTGTGTGTAAACTTTTTCATGAGTTTTTACAGCAGTGGTCTCATATAATATTTGTCCTTTTGGGACTGACTAATTTCCCTCAGCATAATGCCCTCCACATTCATCCATGTTGTGTGATGTTTTGCAGATTCATCATTGTTCTTTATTATTGTGTACTATTCCATTGTGTGTGTGTACCATAATTTGCTCATCCATTTGTCTGCAGATTGGCACCTAGGTTGTTTCCATCTTTGCTATTGTAAACAGTGCTGCAATGAACATGGGTGTATGCATATCTATTCATGTGACAGCTCTTATTTCTCTAGGATACATTCCAAGAAGTGAGATTCCTGGATTGTATGGTACTTCTCTTTCTAGCTTTTTAAGGAAGCAACACATCGTTTTCCAAAGTGGCTGTACTATTTTACATTTCCACCAGCAGTGCATAAGTGTTCCAGTCCCTCCACAACCTCTCCAACATTTATTATTTTGTGTTTTTTGGATTACTGCCACCCTTGTTGGGGTAAGATGGTATCTCATTGTAGTTTTTATTTGTGTTTCTCTGATGGCTAATGATGGTAAGCATTTCCTCATGTACCTGTTAGCTGCCTGAATGTCTTCTTTGGTGAAATGTGTGTTCATATCCTTTGACCATTTTTTAATTGGGTTATTTGTCTTTTTGTTGTTGAGGTATTGCAGTATCTTGGAGATTTTAAAGATCTGACCCTTATTGGATATGTCATAGCCAAAAACTTTTTCCCAGTCTGTAGGTTCTCTTTTACTCTTTTGGTGAAGTCTTTCGATGAGCGTAAGTGTTTGATGTTTAGGAGCTCCCAGTTATCTAGTTTCTCTTCTGGTGTTTGTGCATTGTTATGCTTTGTATTTTGTTTGTGCCATGTATTAGGGCTCCTAGTGTTGTCCCTATTTTTTCTTCCATGATCTGTATTGTTTTAGATTTTATATTTAGGTCTTTGATCCACTTTGAGTTAGTTTTTGTACATAGCGTGAGGTATTAGTCTTGTTTCATTTTTTTGCAGATGGATATCTAGTTATGCCAGCATCATTTGTTAAAGAGACTGTGTTTTCCACATTTAATGAACTTGGGCCTTTGTCAAATATCAACTGCACATAGGAGGATGAATTTATGTCTGGGTTCTTAATTCTGTTCCATTGGCCCATGTATCTGTTGTTGTACCCGTACCAGGCTGTTTTGACTACCATGGTGGTATAATAGGTTCTAAAATCAGGTCATGTGAGGCCTCCCAGTTTGTTCTGCTTCTTCAGTAATGCTTTACTTATCCCAGGCCTCTTCATTTTCCATAAGAAGTTGGTGATTTGTTTCTCCATCTTGTTAAAAAATGCCGTTAGAATTTGGATTGGGGTTGCATTGTACCTGTAGATCACTTTGGGTAGAATTGACATTTTCACAATTTTGAGTCTTCCTATCCATGAGCAAGGTATGTTCTTCCACTTATGTAGGTCTCTTTTGGCTTCTCGCAGTCGTGTCTTGTAGTTTTCTTTGTATAGGTCTTTATGTCTCTGGTTAGATTTATTCCTAAGTACTTTATATTCTTGGGGGCTATTGTAAATGGTATTGATTTGGTGATTTCCTTTTTGAAGTTCTCTTTGTTGGTGCAGAGGGATCCAACTGATTTTTGTATGTGTATTACGCATCTTGATACTTCGCTGAAATCTTCTATTAGTTCCAGTAGTTTTCTTGTGGATTCTTTAAGGCATTCTGTGTATAAGATTATACCACCTGCAAATAGGGACACTTACTTCTTCCTTACCAATTTGGATGCCCTGTATTTCTTTTTCTTCCCTTATTGCTCTGGATAGGGCCTCCAGCACAATGTTGAATAAGAGTGGTGATAAAGGACACTCTTGTCTGGTTCCTGTTCTCAAGGGGAATGCTTTCAGACTCACTCCCTTTAGAATGATGTTGGCTGTTGGCTTTGTGTGAATGCCCTTCATTATGTTGAGGGATTTCCCTTCTATTCCTATTTTGCTAAGAGTTTTTATCAGGAATGGGTGTTGAACTTTGTCAAATGTCTTTTTTGTATCCACTGATAAGATCATGTGGTTGTCTTTTTTTTTATTTGTGTGATGGATTACATTGATTGTTTTTCTAATGTTGAACCATCCCTGCATACCTGGTATGAATCCCACTTTGTCATGATGAGTTATTTTTTTGATATGTTGTTGAGTTCTATTGGCTAAAATTTTGCTGAGGATTTTTGCTTCTATGTTCATAAGGGATACTGGTTTGTAATTTTTTTTGTGGTGTCTTTGCCTGGTTTTGGTATCAGGGTTATGTTGACTTCATAGAATGAATTTGGGAGTATTTCTTCCTTTTCTATGCTCTGAAATACCTTTAATAGTAGTAGTGCTAACACTTCTCTGAAAGTGTGGTAGACTTCTTCAGTGAAGCCCACTGGGAGAGGGCTTTTTTGTTGTTGTTAGTTTTTTTTTTTTTAATTACCTCTTCAATCCCTTGTTATGGGTTTATTTAGTTTTTCTACCTCGGTTTGTGTTAGGTAGATAAGTGTGTTTCTAGAAATTTGTCCATTTCCTCTAGGTTTTCAAATTTGTTGGAATACAATTTTTCATAGTATTCTTTTACGATCCTTTTTATCTCAGTTGGCTCTGCTGTGATATCACCGTCTCATTTCTTACTTCTGTTATTTGCTTCCGCTCTTGTTTTTCTTTTGTTAGTTTGGCCTATGGCTTATTGATTTTGTTGATCTTTTCAGAGAACCAGCTTTTTGTCTTGTTGACTCTTTCAACTGTTTTTCTATTCTCTATTTCATTTATTTCTGTGCTAATCTTTATTATTTCCTTTCTTCTAGTCTCTCAGGTTTTTTTTTTTTTTCCTGCTCTCTGAGTTGTAGGGATAATGTTTTGATTTTGGCACTTTGTTTTTTAGATGTGTGCATTTATTGCTATATGTTGACCTCTGAGCACAGCTCTTCTGTGTCCCAAAGGTTCTGGTAAGATGTGTTTTCATTTTCATTTGATTCTGTGAATTTCTTTATTCTATCCTCGATTTCTTCTATACCCAGTAGTTTTTGAACAAAGCATTGTTGAGTTTTCATGTATTTGACTTTTTTTCCTTGCTATTTCTATTATTGACTTCTACTTTTGTGGCTTTATGGTCAGAAAAGATGCTTTGTAATATTTCAATATTTTGGATTCTGTTAAGGCTTGTTTTATGGCCTAATATGTGGTCTATGCTGGAGAATGTTCCATGTGCTTTGGAAAAGAGTATATACTTGGCTGCTATCAGGTGGAGAATTCTGTATATGTCTATGAGGTCAAGTTGACTGATTGTGGCCGAAAGGATGGGGCTGGGGGGCAGCGCAGGGTGGGGTGTGGAGACCTTCTTGGTGCTGCTTGAGGGTGTGGTGCATCGTGCACTGTGGAAATAGGCAGGAGTGAAGGGAAAGGATGTGATGTGCGGAGCTAAGTATATGAGGAGAAGAAGACAGATGAGAGAGAAACAAAAGGAAAAAAGAGCAAATATATTAAAGAAAAAAAGTAAATAAAATGGGGCACGGTAGCATTGGCCAGGAGGGGAGGGGCACACCCAGCAAGGCTGTGTGCTGGTGGCACTCTAGCCGATTGATGTGGCTCAGCCTGTTGATAAGGGATGTGGGTGACATATGGGGCTAGGTAGGTGGGAGAAAGGAAAGAAGGGACAGACAAGAAATCAACAAAAACAAATAAAAATAAGTAAATATGTTGGTGGGGAGCTGGCCATTGGGGGTGGGATGGAATTGGGGTGGTTGTGAGCTGATGTCTCTCTCATCAGGTGGCATGGCACAGCCCACCAGGAAGGGGCAGAGGCAGTGCAGGGCCTAAGTGGGAGGGAGAAGGAAAAGGGAGAAGGGGAAAGGTAAAGAAAAATAAAAAATATGGCACTGAGGGAGCTGGCCTGTGCGGGCAGCACAGACCAAGGGGGCTATGTTCTAGAAACTCTCCAGCCAAGCAGTACAGCACAGCCTGCCAAGAAGTGGGGGGAAGGGATGCCACATGAGGGTAGGTTGTTGGAAAAAGGGAAAGGAATGGAGGAAGAGAAGAAACAACAACAACAAAAAAGAAAGAAAAACAAAAAATAAGTAAATAAAATGGTGCTGAGGTTGCTGGTCGGTGACAATGGCGCAGACCTGGGGAGGCCATGCCAATGACTCTCCAGCTGAGTGGTGCCCCTCAAGAAGAGATGTGGGCAGTGTACAAGGCTAGATGTGTGGGAGAAAGGAAAGGAAGAAGAAGAGAGAGAAAAGAAACAGAAAAAAAAAAAAAAGAACAAAGCAAACAAACCAAAAAATATGGTATTAAGCAAGCCAGTTGGTGGGGTTAGCACAGAACCTGAGGAAGCCCTGTACAGGTGGCCCCCCAGCTGTGTGGTGCAGCAAAGCCCAACAAGAAGGGGCAGGGATGGCACATGGGGCCAGGTAAGGAAAGGAAGGGAGAGAGACAGAAGCAACAAAAAAAGCCAACAACAACAAAGAAAGAAAATGGCACTGAAGGGGCTGTCTGGTGGAGCAGGGCAGACCTAGGCAGCAGTGAACTGGTGTCTCTCTGGCCCAGCAACCATTGCCCATTGGAAAGCAGTGGAGGCCAGGTAGAGGGAAGAAGGGTGGGGGGTGGGAAAGTATGTATCCCTGGTTACTGGCTGCTCTGTCTCCTGTTGGTAGCTCCTGAAGTTGCCTTCCTGTACTCCCTGTCTGAGTTCTTTGGTGGCTGTAGTCCCAGATGGCGAATTGGTGCTGTGTTAGCTGGTAGGGGACCTCCACTCCATAGCTCTCCTGATTCTCTGTTCTCTGTCAGTTTCTTATTCCACTCAGTGCTTGATAGAGTTCTTTATTCCTTCATTGGCACTCAGAGTTCCAGGACTGGTGTTTATATATGTTTTATTTAGTTTTGTGGGTCTTTGCTGCAGAGGGGTGGCATGGTGCTTCTGTCTATAGCACCATAGAGGTGTTTTTTTGCTTAACATTATGTTTTTAAGATTTCATTCAGGTTGATGACTGTAACTGAAGTTCAGTCATTTTAATAATAGAATTATTCCATCATTTAAACACGTATCCACATTTATTTTATTCACTCTTATCCCTGAATATTTGGTCTTTTCTACATCTTTGATCTTATGAACAAGGCTACTGTATGCATTCTTGTACATGCCTCCGGAACACATTGCTGAGAGTTTCTCTAGGGTAGTCACCAGTGTGGATCATAAGATGGGCAAATAATAAAATTGAAAAGCCAAGGTTGTTTGCCAATTTATGCTCTCACCAACAGTGTAAGAATTCCTGTTGCCCCATAGCCTTACAACACCTCATACTGATATTTTAAATTTTTATCAGATGAGTAGGAATTAAATGGCATCTCCTTGTGGGTTTAATGATCATTTCCTATAATTTCTTATTTAAAGATTTATGTTTTTACACCGTTTTGTTTTTTTAATTTCTAAGTTAACTGCACTGTGATGAGAAAATATGCTCTGTACAATATAATTTTTTTTGGAATTTATTAAGACTTGCTTCTTGGTCTAATATATGGTCAATTTTAGTAAACATTCTGCATATGCTTGAAAATGTGCATTCTCCAATGACTAAGTACAAGTTTTATATAGGTTTATCAGATTAAGCTTATTAAATGTAAGGTTCCAATATTTTACATTCTTAATAATATTTCTTTTGTCTGCTTGTTCTATTAATTAAAAAAAGAGGTGGGTAAAAATCTACTACTGTGAGGTGGATCTGCACAATTTATCTTTATAATTAGGTCAATTTTTATTTTATATTTTTGAGACTTTTAATAGGAACATACTAGTATAGAAATGTTAGACCTTCCTCTTTAGAGATGCTTTAGACTTAAAATCTACTTTTTCTAATATTCATGTATGTATACCAACTTTATTTGGGCTACTATTTGCCCTTGTGGTGCAGTTATTAACAGTTCAGTTGCTAACCAAAAGGTCAGCAGTTTGAATCTACCATTACCCTATGGGAAAATTCTACTCCGTCCTACAGGGTCACTATGCATTGGAATCGACTCCATGGCAACAGGTTTTGTTTTCTTTCCCTAATACATTTTTTTCCATATACTTACTTTCTGTTTCTTAGTCCTTATGATATTTTTAAAACCAGCTTTATTGAAGTATAAAAATACAGTATATATAAAATGTGGCTGTAACAATGGGCTCAAACATAGCAACAATTGTGAGGATGGTG
The DNA here is from genome assembly GCF_030014295.1 of Loxodonta africana. NCBI lineage: Eukaryota > Metazoa > Chordata > Mammalia > Proboscidea > Elephantidae > Loxodonta > Loxodonta africana. The sequence goes on from NC_087367.1 coordinate 25,802,964, forward strand.
CAGGGCCAGGCAGTGTTTCTTTCTGTTGTACATAGGGTCACTATGAGTCAGAACTGACTTGATGGCACCTAGCAACAACAACAATATAGATAAAATAAAATTTCATCCATTTTAGGTGTACAGTTCAATGAGTTCTGATAAATACATATACCCCTGTAATCACCACAATCAACATATAGTACATTTCCATCACTCCTCAAAATTCTCTCATGCCCCTCTGCAGTTAATGCCTTCACACCAGGCAATACTGACCTGTCGTTATAGTTTGCCTTTTCCAGAATTTCATCACTGGAATTATGTGAAGCTTTTTAGCATAATGCTTTGGAGAGTCATCCAGGTTGTACTGCTATGCGTGTTATACTGCTAAAGCCGCTCTGAACATCCATGTACTAGTCTTTGTGTGACATTATTTATTTTAATTTTTCTTCAGTGACTAGTAACGGCTGTGCCATTTTGCAATTCAATCAGTATGCGTGAGCGTTCCAATTGCTCCACATCCTTGTCAACACTTCATATTGTCAATGTTTTTAAATTTTAGCCCTTGTGGTAAGCATGTCTGCCACCTGTCTGTCAGTTTGCTGTACTCTGGTGCCTTGTAGATTGCTGTGATGCTGGAAGCTATGCAACCAGTGTCTGAAATACTAGCAGGCTCACCCATGGTGGACAGGTTTCAGTGGAACTTCTAGATTAAGACAGACTAGGACGAAAGGCCTGGTGATGTACTTCCAAAAATTAGCCAATGAAAACTTTATGAATCACAACAAAACATTGTTCAACTAACTTACTTGCTTTGGGCATGTTAATCAGGATGGATCAATTTAGTGAAACAGAGGGCCAGTGAGGACGTGGGAGATTCTTGGTGAGATGGTTTTGATAACAATAACCACATGATGGACTGGAACATGCTGCCGAATGTGAGAATAACACAGGACCAGGGAACATTTCATTCTGTTTCTCCTAAGGTTGCCCTGAATCAGAGTTGACTTGATAACAGCTAACAACAAAACCGTGAGTGTGCAGCGGTCTCTCACTGTGGTATTAATTTACATTTTTCTAATGACTAATGATGCTGAATATCCATGTGCTTACACGTCACTCATAAATCTTCTTTTGTGAAGTGATTTAATTGAACATACTGAAATTTGATCTGGAAAACAATAAACGTATGCAGAAACACTTCTACTTTACTCCAGTATTGGGCCAAATGCTGTAACTAGTATCTCTAACGTTATAAAAACTGCCTGACATCTTGGAGTAAGAGAAAAACTCTGTCAAATCCTTTTCAACCTCTAGCTTTGTCACCTTGCCTCGCCATAAACTAACAGTATATTTTCAGAAAGCAGCTTTGAATTTTGGATTGTACTCTAGGAAAAAGTTTAACTTCTCATGAAGAACTTTACTTTCTGAACCAAATTACCAAAATTTCTACAGAACTTTCTAAAGGTGTATTCAAAAGACCATCCAGTAGCACATTTTTATAAAAACAAACATAATATTTTTTCTAGGCCTTTGAACATTTTTCCTCTATTATGAGAGTTTTACATAGATTTTATACTCAAGTAGACAACTTTAATAACCCATATTTATATTGTTTTAAAGTAAGCATTTGGCAAACTTAAGCCTTCAATACTCTTCATTCAAGTAACCATGTTTTTAACACGCTCTTTAAAAAAGATGCCAGTCCTTATAACGTAGAGTAAAACAAAAAGCCTGGATTTCTATATGGCTGAAAAAGTTACTTTATATGACTGGTAAAAGAAATACGAAAATTAACTTCTGGAGGAGCCAAAATTAGAGAATACATTTAAACATCTTCAGGATAAGCAATTTGGCCATGTATTAAGGTGATTATCCTTGTCCAGTTACATACTTATATAACTCCCCAAACCAAAGCAAACTCACTGCCATTGAGTTGATTTCGACACAGCAACCCTAGAGAATTTAAAATTGCCAAAGTAGTGTGGAACAATGTACTTGTTTTATTTAGTATGTTGATATTCAAAACATTATTAATTAGACATTATTGCTTTTTAAGTCAAAGTTGGATTACATTTATGAACACATATCACTTCCCTGGTTGTCATTCTTTCTTGCATCTTATTCTTTCCTTTGGGATCATCTTCTTCCCTGAACTGCCTCCCCTTTGGAAGTTCCTTTACTAAGAGTCTGGGGTGGTAAATTCTGTTTTCTCTTTATCTTGCTCTCATTCTTAAGAGATAGTTTCATTGGATATAAAATTCTATATTGACAACTACTTTTTCTCAGCACTTAAAAAAAATTATTTCTCAAGACTTCCATTGTTGCTGTGAAGAAGTCTGCTGGCAGTCTAATTTTTGTTATGGTGCAATTTTTTTCTGTGGTTGCTTTTAATGTTTTTGTCTTTGTGTTTCGCATTTTCACTTCGATGCATCTGAATGTGGACTTGCAACACACCCTACTGGTCCTAGCAACCCTGACCAGACATTTCGGTTCACATGACTACTATAAGCCACACTTGGGATCGGTTTTACTTAGCACAGGCGCAGGGAAACAAGACCCACTGGATGGAAGCAGTAGCGATCCTGGCTCAGAAGCTCTATGTCCCAAATAGGAAACAATATCTCTCGCAACAGCCCAATGAGCATAGGTTCAAAATCCCTGCAAGGGCCATGGCCAACTACAAAAGTCATCACAACAAGGATCCCAAAGCTGTTGTTTCTCATCAAGTATTCAAACTTCATTCACAGCCTTCCAGTCTAGGAATTGTTTTACCATAAGCAATGTTGCTTAGTAACACATTCTATCTTTCTTAGGCTTCCAGGGGAAGGGAGTTGGAAGGCCAAATTTGTCTGCAGAGAGCCGGAGAAAGGCTTTTGTTAACTCTTTACTCATAGGACTTAGTAATTATCCTGCCTGGGATTCAATGAGCTCCCGAACGGGAAGATTTGTATCTTTCAACGATTTTATAAAGTTCTCAGCCATTATTTTTTGAATGTTGCTTCTTCTCTGTTCCCTATTACCTCCTCTGTTGTTATCAGTTGCTGTCAAGTCGATTCCAACTTAGAAACAGCATTTCCCTCTCATGGCAATTTTTCATGCATCTCTTTATATTTTCACATTTTGTTAAACAAATAATGCCATTTAAGGCACTGGGTCTTAGGCTGACCAGCTACCTTTATTTTAGCTATTTCTATACATCTCATATCCCCTTCTAAATGAAGTTCCTTGAAGGCAAGAACAGTGTTTTATTCATCTTCTGACCAGTTAATTAGCACATAGTTTATGCTCAATGAACTGCTGAATGAAGAAGGTCCTCCTACAGAACTGGGGAGTAGAACACCTCTACGGGTGCGTGTGTGCAAGGGGTGGAGCCCCACCTGAGAGAGAGAGCCACAAGGGAGACAAAGTGACTGCTGCAAGGGGATAGAAAGGCAGGAAAGGAGAAATACGTATACGTATGTAAAGTAGCAAATAGTACATTATACGTAATACATAAAATATGTGATAAATGTATGCCAAACCAAAAAACCAAACCTGTTGCCATCGAGTCGATTCCAACTCATGGCAATTCTATAGGACAGAGTAGAGCTATCCCATAGGGTTTCCAAGGAGCAGCTGAACTGCTGACCTTTTGGTTAGTGCCTGAGTTCTTAACCACTGCATCACCAGGGCTCCAATATAAATGTATATAAATTATAAATTTATAAACTTAAAATATGAGTTTGTAAACTATAATACATAAATTATAACAAAACATAAATTATTAATTTATTTTAAATCCGAAAAGATATAAATTATAAATTCATGTAAGAGTATATGAATACAGATATATTGATTTTACAGTTTTCCCACAGTATACATGGGGTTGCCATGAGTCAGAATCAACTTGATGGCAACTGGTTGGTTTGGATACACTGGGTAAAAGAATAAAAAATGAATGCCTCTTAAAATGTATCATATAATCATAGTACATTCAAGTAAGATTTATAGATAAAGGTGTTCAACTTACAGTATAACAGTATCTTCCCTTGAGGTAATACAAAAAGGGTTCTTCAGGTAAAAATTGGATTGCTTTATCTAGATGTTCCTGAAAGAAACGTCCAAAGGAAACGTCATCTCCCAAGTTTCAGATATTGCTGAATGGAACTGTACCAAAGTCTAGTAAACTCTAAGGTGGCTTTCCAATGTTGTCTCCTTCCCCCCAAATAATCCATATCAGTTATAAAATTAATTCTTATCGATCATTCAAATATAAAAAATGACTGCTCACAACCAGAGCCACAGCTTTGTCTATGATTTAATAAGGCTACATATGATTTAAAGCCAAACTGTCACTATAAAAATAAAAAACATCCAAGTCAAAATGTGTGCCTACCTATGACTAGCCTAGCTAACACACAGTCATTCAGAAGTGAGCTTACAGATATCAAGTGACATGCAGTAGGGTGTGAGGGAGGAAGGAGTATCAGACGGTAGAGGAATCCAACCCCCTGGCATTGTCAAAATGCCTATAGGAAGCTGGAAAACAAGAAAGAACTGTTTGCCCATCCTGTAGTTATTGCCCCTGAGGGGTTATTTATTGAGCTGTTATAACCAGAGGCAAATTATAAAAAAAAAAAAAAATTTTTTTTTTTTAATGTATGTGGATTACTTATTTGGTTCATCTACCACAGTAAATTTAAAGCCTTAGATTGGATCCTGCTTCCCTGCACCAAGTTAATATGCAGAGAATGTTAACTAATTACTCTCTATCATGCTTATGACTTATAAGTTCGGTGAGCTGATGACCAGAAGACTGAAGTTGTAATTCTCTCTCTTTGAAAAAGATGATACTCATCTACTATGTGACTTCTTTCAGGATCTAAAATAAAATAATCTTTAATCACCCAAATAGTTTGATTCTTTCTGTTGTGGCACTATTTAAAGACTGCGTTTTATTTTCTCACTGTATATAAAAAAAAGATGAATCCCTAAAGCTGAATTTGTTGAATAATTAGATTAATATCTGTTAATGGAATATATAGCTATGATAAACCATTTTTAATATCAAAAAGTACCTTGAAGCGATGTCCATAGTTGATTTTGTTTTGTAAGCCCTCAAACTCAGATACATAGCCACACAAAACTGCAAACCTAAAAAAGATAAAAACAGTGGATGGTATAAGCTTTCAATCAAGTACTACCAAATGATACATTAAAAAAAAAAAATCTCTACTCATACATCAATATTTAGCAAAAGTATCATATAGAATCAAATGTCCTAAAAACAGTCAATACTTGACATTAACATGAGGCCAGTTTCTTCATCTATAACTGGGAATACTAATACCACCTATTTCATATGTATGTTAAAAAAAAAAAATGTTATGACGGTAAAATGAGCTAAAATATGCAACGTGCTTAGAACAGTGCCTGACACAGAGTTTCAATAAAGGTTAGCAGTCACTAGCAACATCAGCATCAATGTCAAAGTCACAAAGAAACGCTCAGGAAAAGTATTGTTACGTAAATATTTAATTGGAAAACGTACTGTGTCAACAGATTTAGAAATTTAAAAACATTATTAAAAGTTTCTTAATCTTTTAAAATGTTTTCCCTCTTTAATAAAAATAAAAATTTCATGCCTTACTTTAAAGTCATTTGGAAATAAAAATATCACGACTAAATGCAAATAAAGTCAAAGATAATTTTAGAATATGCTTTTTCCAAAAACTCACCATCTTCCTCCACCCTTCCTAGAAAAGGGTAAATAGGATTATTTACCCTTTTCCTTTGGGAACACAAATTTACATAAATAACAAATATTGCAATAATTGTTCAGTAATTTGCTTATTTACTCTAAAAATTAGGAATCTGTTTCTTTTCACATGGAGCACGTTTCTGTGCAAAAGTCTGCAAAGTATTTTGGAGCATTTATTGCCTGAGGCGAAATTTCCATTTACCTAAATATTTCAAGTATAGGTGTTAATTTTCACTTGCATTGTCAAATAACTGACATGAAAATACAATTTTGGATGTTATTTATCTCAATCATTTCTGTGAATAAGCATAACTTCCAAGTACAAAAATGAGGTGAACGATTTCCTTAATTTAGAAGAGTAAGACTGACTGTTCCTTGACACACAAGATCACAAAGTTCACACAACCTCTGCACAGCCAATAAAATGGCCACTTTCCAGGTATGATTTTTTTTGACCACTTTAATTTTCAGTTTCTATATAACTGACATTAAAGAAGAGCAAGAATGATGACTAAATCAATCTATGAAAAGTAATCTGAGAACTTAACTAGACTAGGGGATACTAGAAAAATACAACCAGAATGTTCCTTAGAAGTGAGGATGGTGGGAGTTCACGTCAGTTACTTTGGACACGTTATTAGGAAAGACCAACGCCTAGAAAAGGCATCGTGTTTGGTAAAGAAGAAGGTCAATGAAAATGGGGGAACCCTCAATGAGATGAACTGGGCTCAAATATAATAATCATGAGGATGGAGCAGGACCGGGAAACGCTTTGTTCTGTTATATGTAAGGTCACCATGAGTCGGAGTCGTCTCAGTGGCAACTAACAAGAACAACAGTAACAACAACTACTCTTAACTTCCAAGACCAGACTGAACTTCGTATACCTACATCTCTACACCCACTACTAATCTGTCCGGATATTGAGCATTTAAGAAAAACAGAGTCTGGAAAAAGATTCTTGTGCTCCCTTGTGAAAACTTTCGTTACTACCTCAGTCCTCACCAGGTTCTCTTGTGCCATTCTGTTCTATTATTCCTCCCAAAGAGTTTCCACATTGTGGAAGCAAGTACAATCCTCCCAAAATTCCACAAAACTACATCTCCAAACTTTCCATTTTTGTTATGGGGACATTATCATTTTCCAAATTATTTGGACTTGAAATCTTAGGCCACTTTAAGTTAAATGAACTTTTAATTTTAGAATAGTTTTAGACTTACAGAAAAGTTACAGTGGTAGTACAGCATATCCCATTCCCATTTTCCACTATTAACATCTTATATTACCATGGCACATTTGTCACAACTGAACCAATATTGATACATAATGGTCACAATTATTAATACACTTCCATTTGTTTTTCCCTATTGCCCTTAAAAAAAAAAAAAAAATGAAGGTCCCTAAATGGCGCAAATGGTTTGCCAACCTCAAGGGTGGTGATGTGAACCCAACCAGGGGTACCACAGAAGACAGCCCTGGTGATCTGCTTCCATTAAGGCTACAGACAAGAAAACTCTACGGAGCAGTCCTCTGTAACACATGAGATTGCCATTAGTCAGAATAGACAGCAACTAACAACAACAATAATGTCCTTAGGCACTTCTGACATATTCTTCTTCATCCCTCCTTCCAGATTTATCCCTACTAATCCACATCTTGCTAGCTATCTTTTCCAACATGTCAAAATCTTTGAATTATTATTGTCAACCATCATATAGTCATCTACCATACGCCTTGTTTCTAATTCTTGTTATCTGCAATGTTTAGAAGTATATAAATGTCTGTGTCTCCATCCACTGACAAAATTACTGGACATACTGGGGTTGAAGGTATAGACATGGAGCCCTAGAATCAGCTCTAGATTGACAGTGATCTATTATCCGACACACTGAGGCTCACACCATTCACCAGCATGAGTACCCTGGCAGCTTACTTGTGTTTCTGCATCTTGTCTGCAAAGATGTTATGAGTGAACTTGACTCAAGGCCTTGTTTCAATACAGATATACTAGGCCAATTTTCCTACTCTATCTACTAGCAAAAAAGTAAAAACAGATCATTTCACATTTTTGGAAAAATTCATGTTAAGTCTATTTGATCTTACTTGCTTTCTATAGATTGATAAAAGAATCCAATTAATTATCTGTGCTGGACTCAAAGGCATAGGTGTTCACTGGTCTACAGCGGTAGGATTCATGTTCCATTTTCTCAAAAGCAGAACTACTTATGCACATCTCTAGGCTTATATTTTGCTGTCTCAGCACACTCTGAGTGAAGGAAAAGACAAAAATGTTGATTTATCAATACAATTATATCAAATAGATATTGTCAAATATGTGTATCAATTTGGCTAGGCCATGATTTCCAGTATTGTGTGACTGTCTACCATTTTGTCATCTGATGCAATTTTCCTACGTGTTATAAATCCTACTTTTATGATGTTAATGAGGTGGGATAGGTGGCAGTTATGTTAATGTGGCAGGACTTAATCTACAAGATTGGATTGTGTCTTGAGCCAATCTCTTTTGAGATATAAAAGGGAGAAGTGAGCAGAGAGACAGGGGGACCTCATACCACCAAGAAAGCAGTGCTGGGAGTACAGCATGTCCTTTGGACTCAGAGTTCCTAGGAGAAGAAGCTGGTAGTCCTGGGGAAGACTGATGAAAAGGGCCTTCCTCCAGAGCTGACAGAGAGAAAACCTTCCCCTTAATTTGGACATCTAGCCTACTAGCCTGTGAGAAAATAAATTTCTCTTTGTTAAAATCATCTACTTGTGGTATTTCTGTTATAGCAGCACTAGAAAACTAAGACAGATACGTTTTTCCTTTTAAATAATTTCACTAGACTCTAATCTTATAATATTATTTGAAATCTTCTTTAAAGTCTAAAATATTATTTATCTTCCTACATATCACAAATTCAAAGGGGACGTGGTCACTTTCTCACAAAGGGTCATCACTACTTTTCTTTCAACAACCTGCCCATGTGTGTATGTGCGTGTTATTTTTTATACTGTCCACAAAAAAAATTAAAGTTTTATTTTGCAAACCCTAGAGTTCACGGCAACTCCAAAGAGTATTAATTTGAAGTATGGCCTATTGCCTCCATCTAGAAGTCATTCTAACTCTACATGCTTTAACGACAATTCTGTATTTTCTTTGCATTGCTGTCCTTGTTGTTGTTGTTGTTAGGTGCCGTCGAGTTGGTTCTGACTCATAGCGACCCTATGCACAACAGAATGAAACACTGCCCGGTCCTGTGCCATCCTTACAATTGTTGTTATGCTTGAGCTCATTGTTGCAGCCACTGTGTCAATCCACCTCGTTGAGGGTCTTCCGCTTTTTCACTGACCCTGTACTCTGCCAAGCATGATGTCCTTCTCCAGGGACTGATCCCTCCTGACAACATGCCCAAAGTATGTAAGATGCAGTCTCGCCATCCTTGCCTCTAATGAGCATTCTGGCCACACTTCTTCCAAGAAAGATTTGTTTGTTCTTTTGGCAGTCCATGGTATATGCAATATTCTTCACCAACATCACAATTCAAAGGCATCAACTCTTCTTCGGTCTTCCTTATTCATCGTCCAGCTTTCACATGCATATGATGTGATTGAAAATACCATGGCTTGGGTCAGGTGCACCTTAGTCTTCAGGGCGACATCTTTGCTCTTCAACACTTTGAGGAGGTCCTTTGCAGCAGATTTGCCCAATGCAATGCGTCTTTTGATCTCTTGACTGCTGCTTCCATGGCTGTTGATTGTGGATCCAAGTAAAATGAAATCCTTGAAAATTTCAATCTTTTCTCCGTTATCATGATGTTGCTCACTGGTCCAGTTGTGAGGATTTTTGTTTTATGTTGAGATGTAATCTATACTGAAGGCTGTGGTCTTTGATCTTCATTAGTAAGTGCTTCAAGTCCTCTTCACTTTCAGCAAGCAAGGTTGTGTCCGCCGCATAACGCAGGTTTTTAATGAGTCTTCCTCCAATCCTGATGCCCCGTCTTCTTCATATAGTCCAGCTTCTCGGATTATTTGTTCAGCATACAGATTAAATAGGTATGGTGAAAGAATACAGCCCTGACACACACCTTTCCTGACTTTAAACCAATCAGTATCCCCTTGTTCTGTCCGAACAACTGCCTCTTGATCTATGTAAAGGTTCCTCATGAGCACAATTAAGTGTTCTGGAATTCCCATTCTTCGCAGTGCTATCCATAGTTTGTTATGATCCACACGGTCAAATGCCTTTGCATAATCAATAAAACACAGGTAAACATCCTTCTGGTATTCTCTGCTTTCAGCCAGGATCCATCTGACATCAGTAATGATATCCTTGGTTCCACATCCTCTTCAGAAACCGGCCTGAATTTCTGGGAGTTCCCTGTCGATATACCGCTGCAGCTGTTTTTGAATGATCTTCAGCAGAATTTTGCTTGCGTGATATTAATGATATTGTTCTATAATTTCCACATTCAGTTGAATCGCGTTTCTTGGGAATAGGCATAAATATGGATCTCTTCCAGTCAGTTGGCCAGGAAGCTGTCTTCCATATTTCTTGGCATAGACCAGTGAGCACCTCCAGCGCTGCATCTGTTTGTTGAAACATCTCAATTGATATTCCATCAATTCCTGGAGGCTTGTTTTTCGCCAATGCCTTCAGAGCAGCTTGGACTTCTTCCTTCAGTACCATCGGTTCCTGATCATATGCCACCTCTTGAAACGGTTGAGTATCGACTAATTCTTTTTGGTATAATGACTCTGTGTATTCCTTCCATCTTCTTTTGATGCCTCCTGCATCATTTAATATTTTCCCCATGGAACCCTTCACTATTGCAACTCGAGGCTTGAATTTTTTCTTCAGTTCTTTCAGCTTGAGAAACGCCGAGTGTGTTCTTCCCTTTTGGTTTTCCATCTCCAGCTCTTTGCACACGTCATTATAATACTTTATTTTGTCTTCTCGAGAGGCCCTTTGAAATCTTCTGTTCAGTTCTTTTACTTCATGAATTTTTCTTTTTGCTTTAGCTGCTCGATGGTCAAGAGCAAGTTTCAGAGTCTCCTCTGACATCGACCTTGGTCTTTTCTTTCTCTCCTGTCTTTTCAGTGACCTCTTGCTTTCTTCATGGATGATGTTCTTGATGTCATTGCACAACTCGTTTGGTCTTCAGTCACTAGTGTTCAGTGCATCAAATCTATTCTTGAGATGGTCTCTAAATTCAGGTGGGATATACTTAAGGTCATATTTTGGCTCTCGTGGACTTGCTCTGATTTTCTTCAGCTTCAGCTTGAACTTGCATATGAGCAATTGATGGTCTGTTCCACAGTTGGCCCCTGGCCTTGTTCTGACTGATGGTATTGAGCTTTTCCATCATCTCTTTCCACACATGTCGTCAATTTCATTTCTGTGTGTTCCATCTGGCGAGGTCCATGTGTATAGTCACCGTTTATGTTGGTGAAAGAAGGTATTTGCAATGAAGAAGTCGTTGGTCTTGCAAAATTCTATCATTCAATCTCCGGCATTGTTTCTATCACCAGGGCCATATTTTCCAACTACTGATCCTTCTTTGTTTCCAACTTTTGCATTCCAATCGCCAGTAATTATCAATGCATCTTGATTCCATGTTTGATCAATTTCAGACTGTAGCAGCTGATAAAAATCTTCTGTTTCTTCATCTTTGGCCCTAGTGGTTGGTGCATAAATTTGAATAATAGTCGTATCAACCGGTCTTCCTTGGAGGCATATGGATATTATCCTATCACTGACAGTGTTGTGCTTCAGGATAGATCTTAAAATGTTCTTTTTGACGATGAATGCAACACCATTCCTCTTCGAGTTGTCATTCCCAGCATAGTAGACTATATGATTGTCTGATTCAAAATGGTCAATACCAGTCCATTTCAGCTCAGTAATGCCTAGGATATCGACGTTTATGTGTTCCATTTCATTTTTGATGATTTCCAATTTTCCTAGATTCATACTTCGTACATTCCAGGTTCCAATTATTAATGGATGTTTGCAGCTGTTTCTTCTCATTTTGAGTTGTGCCACATCAGCAAATGAAGGTCCTGAAAGCTTTACCCCATCCAAGTCATTAAGGTCGACTCTACTTTGTGGAGTCATCTTTTGAGTGCCTTCCAACCTGGGGGGCTCATCTTTCAGCACTATATCAGACAATGTTCTGCTGCTATTCATAAGGTTTTTACTGGCTAATGCTTTTCAGAAGTAGACTGCAGGGTCCTTCTTCCTAGTCTGTCTTATTCTGGAAGCTCAGCTGAAACCTGTCCTCCATGGGTGACCCTGCTGGTATCTGAATACCGGTGGCATAGCTTCCAGCATCACAGCAACACACCAGCCCCCACAGTATGACAAACTGACAGACACGTGGGGGTTAATATCCTTAGTAACTGATAAACACTACTGTTTCAACAATTATGAAACCAACTCCATGAGTCTTCCTGCAGGACTCTTGGTTCAGCACCAATGCCATTTATACTGCGAGACAGCAGATGCAGTGTATTATAATAGAAAAAATATCACGTATTATAAGGATCCAAGATCTGGGTTCTAGTTTGTTTTTCCACTTACTGTGAGACCCTGGCTATTAATTGACAGACACACACACAGTGCTTTGTTTACTCCATCTGTAAAGTGGAAACAGGCTATCCTGTGAATCAATGCTACAAGGCATGTGGATGTAATTTGTGAACAGTAGACCACAACAAATTTGTAAGACATTATTTATAATTAGGGTCAGGCCCATTTGGCCAACAAACTGCAAATCCATTTGTAACTTTACTCTCTAGATTTCAGAAGTATTTAAAAAAAAAAAAAAAGTATTTTAGGCTGGTATAATAAAAGCAACAGAATATTATAGAAAGTTTATGCAATGTTAAAGTTACAAAGCAATTTCATTTTAGAAAAGGTGAATATAGAAAACAAGCCTTTAAAATTAATATTCCCTAAATATTAATCCTTTACAATAAAAACCAAACCAGTTGCTGTTGAATCAACCAACTCATGGCAGCCCCATGTGTTGCAGAGTAGAACTGCTCCATAGGGTTTTCAAGGCTGTGACCTTTTGGAAGCGGATCACTAGGTGTTTCTTCCAGGGCACTTCTGGGTGGGTTTGAACTACCAGCTTTTTTGTCAATAGGAGAGCACTTAACGTTTGTGCCACCCAGAGATTCCTATCCTTCACAATAATTATCCCTAAAGATTTTATCTTTTGTTTCAAACTGAAGCTTACAAACCATCACATAACACTGCAAAGCAGAAGTCTGCAAACTTTTGCTATAGGGTCAGATAGTAAATGTTTTATGCTTTGGGGCCAGACAGTCTTTGCTCTAACTACTCAACTCTGTCACTTTGCACAAATGTATGTGCATGGCTATGTTTCAATAAAACTTTATTTACAAAAACAGGGAGTTGGATTTGGCCTGCTGACCACAGTTTGCCATTTATGCTGAATGAATGAAAAAAATGCTTTATTAACATCTTAACATTCTGATAAAAATTTTGGCAGAATAAGATCTTTTCTCAAAATTTTATTACAATTAATTATTGAAATAGCTAACCTAAATTTTACCAACTGTTTCTCAAGTCAAAGTTTAAATTTCTTTTCCATCATTTTTTTAGACCTCTACTATTTAATTGAATGAGAACTCTTATATTCAGTAGATACTATATTTTTATTCAGATAACGCACGTTTTCTACCTGTTGCTGTGAAAAAAATTAGTGCACTTACAAAAATACCTCTTAGGGGAAGGATGTGGTTTGCAAACAAATGTAGAAGGCACACATTATTTGCATAAACATACGGTATAATACATTCTAAGAATTCAGATATAATTGACATTCAGGTGTATTAAATTTTAATCAACTGATTACAATTTGATTTTTTTTTTAATTAAAAACTGATAATGAATAAGAAATCATGGGAAATACATTTGATCATTATTCTATGTGTATGTTGATAAAATTTAACCTTGGGGTAAATTCCATGGCTATAAACAAAGCAATTAGTTCACAACAAGAAGTGCGAAAAAACAAAAACAAAAGAACAAAAGAGAAGTAGTCTGATTAGTGTAAGACAGACAGGGCAGCCCACTAGGGAAGAGTTAAGCATGATCTATCCGCACAGGATAGATTTGGAGGCCCTTACGAAGCCCTTGGAGAAGGTTCGACATTGTTCCTCTGTGAGAATTTGGAAACTCACACTGTTAAATGTCCTCGAATCAAATGTACATTTTTAATGTGATTCTTCATGGGTGCAGATGCATGTATGGGAGAAGGAAGAGGACAGCAGAGGACGAACAACCCAGGAGGAAGAGGAGAAGCTCAGAGTAAAGAGCAGCACTTGGGTGTTCTTTCTGCATCCTAATGTGGCTAACCAGCTCCCAAACACTTCCCATATCAAAGGAGATCAAGAAAGAGATTGTGTCTTGATCAGTACAAATTAATCACAGTTACCACTACAAACAGAAGAGCAGAAGTACCTTAACACATACATAAGTCAATTTATTAGTACATATTATGGAGTCCCTAGGCACAAATGGTTAAGTCCCTAGGCACAAATGGTTAAGTCCCTAGGCACAAATGGTCAAACACGGAACTACCAGCTGAAAGGTTGGTGGTTTGAACCCACCCATGGGCACCTCAGAAGACAGGCCTGGCAATCCGCTTCAGAAAGGTCACAGCCTTGAAAACCCTATGAAGCAGTTCTACTCTGCACATGTGCGGTTGCACCGAGTCAGGATCGACCAGACAGCAACTAACAACAACAACAACAGATAAGCTTGGCTATAGAAATAATAGCTAAGACCCTTATATACTGGAGAAGTGATTTTAAAGATATACCAAGATGTTAACTGCAAAATAACCTTTCTTTCTCCTGTAGTTTTGGCAGGGGCTTCAAAGGCACGAACAACACTTTGTGTATTAGGTACTGCAATTTGTAAAGCAAGATGCTCTATCATCCACGCGTGACATGCTAAGGAAGTCATGCTAAGGTTCTGGCAGGCTTAGCCCCTCACCCATCTCCAGGCTATACAAGAGAAGGCAAAGAATTCACTGGGAAGAGGAAGACACTGGGAGTGAGAATTTCTGTGGGCAGAGCTGTCAGGGTGCTGTGGGTTCTATCCCCCACCTTCTCATGGGTGAGGGGAGGGGCTAGGCTTACATCTCATCTTAAGACAAGTGTCAAGTGAGAGCAGCTTGCAAAGAACTATTCGTATTTTGGCATATTTCCCTTGTAGTTGGAAGGACATAAAATATTATCTGGCTCCTGCCCAGGAAAATCTTAAGAGGTGAGTTTGTGACTGGAGCTCCCCCTGGTGATGACAGAGTAAACACACAGGTTCTGCTTTGGGAGAATGGACTGCAGTTAAGTGGGGCCAAAATGAATTTCTGTGGGACAAATGTGGACTTTGTAGACAGGAAGCCATTCTGAGAGAGACTTTAGCTAAGAGTGCCACCTAGAGAAATAAAACAACCCGAAAAGAGGGGTGGATTTCTGGAAACCTAGGACTGACGAGCCCTGGTGGTACAATGATTAAGCACTTTGCTGCTAAACAAGAGGTGAGTGGTTTGAAAAAAAAAAGACCTGTTAACTTGCTTCTGTAAAGATTTCATCCTAAGAAATCTTATGGAGCAGTTCCACTCCATCTTATAGGCTCACTATGAGTCAGAATCAACTCAATGACACCTACAACAAAAAGGCTGGGGGGAGGGTCATAATACATACAGTTAATATTATATGTTCTTAGCACCTAAGATGCTTTTATTTGGGGGTAGACAGTGCTAAATGGGACTTAAAAATGTTATAAAAATGCAACTAAAACAAAAGGAATCATAATAACTTAAAACCATATATTTCTTATCTGTGTTTTATAATTGTAATACTGTCTTAAACGGAATTCTATAGAGAAGCAAAAGCAGTAAAGTGTATAAATATATATATAGAGAGATTTATATCAAGGTATATGGAAACCCTGGTGGTGTAGTGGTTAAGTGCTACGGCTGCTAACCAAAGGGTCGACAGTTCAAATCTGCCAGGCGCTCGTCGGAAACTCTACGGGGCAGTTCTACTCTGTCCTGTAGGGTCACTATGAGTTGGAATCAACTCGACGGCACTGGGTTGGGTTTGGTTTTGGTTATATCAAGGAAATGGCTCACACGGCTGTAGAGACTGGAATGTCCCAAGCCTGTGGGTCAGGCTGGAGGCTTTTCCTGATTTGCCTAGCCTCAGGGGCTGGTGAACCCAAGATCCTCAGGTCAAAGAGCAAGGCTCTTGCTCACAGGCTGTGAAGATCGATGAATCTCAAGATCAGCAGGCAAGTAAGCAGCTAGTTCAAGTCACAAGAACCTGAGGTCAGATGAACAGGATCCAGATGCAGAATCCAGCGTAAGCAAAAAGCCCCGCTCTCTGACCTGCCTTCCATGCCTGTTTTATTGAGAGCTTTTATAGGAATGGGTGTTGGACTTTATTGAATGCCTTTTCTGTGTTGATTGAGATGATCATGTGATCCCTTTGCTTTATGTGGTGGATTACGTTGATTGACGTTCTAATGTTGAACCACCTATGCATACTTGGTGGTGGTATATTATGATATGCTGAATTCTACTGACTAGAATTTTGTTGAGAATTTTTGCATCTATATTCATGAGAAGTTGGTCTGTAATTTTCTTTCTTTGTGGTGTCTGTGCCTGGTATCAAGTATCAAGGTAATGCTGGCTTCATAGAATGAATTTGGTAGTATCCCTTCCTTTTCTATGTTCTGAAATAGTTTCAGTAGTACTGGTGTGAGCTCTTCTCTCAATGTTTGGTAGAATTCTCCAGTGAAGCCATCTGGGCCAGGACTTTTTTTTTGTTCGGAGGTTTTTTTTTTTTTTTTTACTCTTCAATCTCTTCTCTTGTTTTGATTCTGTCCCTTCTTTTTTTGTAGTGTGCATCTATTGCTATAAATTGACCTCTGAGCACTGCCTTTGTTGTGTTCCAAAGGTTTTGGTAGGATGTGTTTTCCTTCTTGTTTAATCTAGGAATTTTTTAATTCCATCTTTGATTTCTTCTATTACCCACTGGCTTTTAAGCAAGGTGTTATTCAATTTCCACCTATTTGTTTATTTTTACCTGCTCTTCCTGTTATTCATTTTACTGTTTTGGCATTGTGATCAGAGAATATGCTTTGTATTACCTCAATGTTTTGGATTTTGTTGAGGGTTTCTTTGTGGCCTAAGATGTAGTCTATTATGGACAGCGTTCCATGTGCATTGGAAAAGAATGTATACTTTGTTGCTGTTGGGTGGAGTGTTCTATATATGTCTATGAGGTCAAGTCGGTTGATTGTGGCCTCTAGATCTTCTGTACCTTTGTTGAGTTTCTTTCTAGAAATTCTGCCCTTCACTGAGAGTAGTGTTTTGAAGTCTTCTATTATTACTGTGGAACTGCCAGTTTCTCCTTTTAGTGCTGTTAGAGTTTGTTTTATGTATTTCGGAGCCCTGTCATTGGGTATGTAGATATTTATGATGGTTATGTTCTCCTGGTGGATTGTCCTTTTAATCATTATATAATGTCCTTCTTTGTCTTTTATGGTGGACTTTGTTTTAAAGTCTATTTTATCTGAGATTAGTATTGCCACTCCTGTTCTTCTTTGGTTGCTGTTTGCTTGATATATATTTTTCCATTCTTTGATTTTGTAATATATTTATGTCTTTGTTTCTAAGGTGTGTCTTACAGACAGCATATTGATGGGTCCTTTTTTTTTTTTTAATCCATTTTGCCACTGTCTCTTTATGGGTGCGTTTAAGCCATTTACTTTCAATTTGATTATCGATAGGTGTGAATTTATTGCTGTCATTTTGTAGTGCTTTTTTTTTTTTTGGTGTGTGGTACTGATGTTTTCTTTGTTCCTCTTATTCTCCTGTTTTAAATTCTTTTCTGGATATTCTTTTCTGTCCTTTTTGTAAATTTTGTGTTTACTGAATCTTTATGTTTTTCTTCTTTATTTCGGTGAGTAGGTTTGTTAACTTTCTTTGTGGTTACGTTGAAATTGACCTCTCTTTTCCTAAGTTTAAACCAATCTTTTATTACTTGATATCACCTTGATTTCCTTTCCATTTGAAAGGTCAATACCTACACCATTTATTCCCTCTTTTATTGTTTTGACATTGTTGTCATCTACAGATTAAGTCTCTGGTTCCCTGTTGTAAATCTTTTAGTTTTGTTTTATCCTTGAGAGTTCATTGCCTAGGTTGGTTTTTGGCTGATGCTGCCCTGTGTCCTAGATTCAGGTTGTTGTCTGATGTTGTTGGTTCTCTAACTGAAGGACTCCCTTTAATAATTTTTTAAAGCTTGTTTTGATTTTTACACATTTCCTTAATTTCTGTTTACTTGGAAATGTCCTAGTTTTGCAGTCATATCTGAATGACAGTTTTGCAGGATATATTATTATTGGTTGGCAGTTCTTTTCTTTAAAGGTTTTATATATGTCATCCCATTGGCTTCTTATCTACATGGTTTCTGCCGAGTAATGAGACCTTAGTCTTATGGTTCCCCTTTGTACATGACTTTGCAATTTTCTTGAGCTGCTTTCAGGATTCTTTGTCTTTGGTTTTGGCAAATGTGATTATGATATCTTTTGGTGAATTTCTTTCGGGATCTACCCTATATGGGGTTCAGTGAGCTTCTTGGATGGTCAGCTTTTCATCTTTCATATTAAGAAAGTTTTCTGTCAGCAAATCAATAATCCTCTCCATGTTTTCCATTTTCTCCCCTTGTTCTGGAACTCTGATAACACACCTATTTTTGCCCTTGATTGTATCCCACATCATTCTCAGGTTTTCTTTATTCTTTCCTCTGATTTTTCCTCAAACAAAGTGGTATTTAAGGATTTGTCTTCAATTTAATTGATTCTGTCTTCCATTGTTTTAAATTCGTTCCTAAACCTTCTATTGCACTGTCCATTTCTGAAATCTTGTTATTTATCTTTTGGATTTCCAATTGCTGGTTTTGTATGCTTTCTAGGTTTTGACATTTTGTTCCTGTATTGTTTTTCTGAACTCTTCCATTGCACTGTCTGTGTTTTCCCTAATTTTGTCCATATTTTCCATGATTTTCTCTGCATTTTTCTTCATGTCTTTCCTAATCTTTTGGCAGGCCCTGAATATTAGACTTTTGAATTCCTTATCAGGTAGTTCCCATGCCTTTTCTTCTACTGGAAGGTCATCTGGTGTTTTATTTTGGTAACTTACTGTAGCCATTCTGTCCTGTATTTTTGTGTTTTGATGTTGTCTGCTGTCTCCAGGATATTTCAGGGATT
This sequence comes from Loxodonta africana, assembly GCF_030014295.1. Lineage (NCBI taxonomy): Eukaryota > Metazoa > Chordata > Mammalia > Proboscidea > Elephantidae > Loxodonta > Loxodonta africana. Next base: position 25,821,995 of record NC_087367.1, read on the forward strand.
ATTTTCTTCATTTATTCATTGTAGATTTGTTTGTTTCATCCTGTTGTTTTATTTGGTTATGCCAGGCAGGCGAGCTGCATGCATTTTGTTGCTTGCTCTTCTGTGAGCTTGATACTTCTCACCACCTTGTCCAAGTGGGCAGGGCCAGTCACTCAGCTATGGTGCAGCAGGCAGGTCCAGCCAGGGGGAAGGGCAGGGATCAGTCCTTTATGGTACGAACTGGGGCCAGTAGGCCTGGGTCGGGGGGCAGTGTGGGACAGAATATAGGGGCCTGGGTGTCCATGTTGGTGTCACTTGGGGTTGCGGTGCTCAGCGCATGGTGCAGATGGGCCAGAGGGAAGGGAGAGGATGTGATGTGGAGAGCTAAGTGGGTGAGAGTAAGAACAGAAAGAAACAGAAGTAGAAAAAAGCAAACTAAAATGAAGGAAAAAAGTAAATAAAATGGCAGCATGGTAGGATTCAGTGGTTGGAGGTGGGGCAGAGCCAGGGAGACCATGTGCTGGGGGCTGTCTAGCCAAACAGTGCATCTCAGCCTGTTGGGAAGGGGTGTGAGCAGTGCATGGGGCTAGGTTGACGGGAGAAAGGAAATGAAAGAAGCAAAAGAAGAAACAAAAACAAAAAATCGAAAATAACAACAACAAAAAATAAATGTGATGCTGAGGGACCTGGCCATTGGGGTTGGGGCAGAATTGAGGTGGTAGTGAGCTGGTGTCTCTCTTGCTGGGCAGCACAGCACAGCCCCTCAGGAAGGGAGGGAGGCAGCGCAAGGCCTAGGTGGGAGGGAGAAGGAAAAGGGAGAAGGGGAAAGATAAAGAAAAGTGAAAATGACAGCACTGAGGGAGCTGACCTGCATGGGTGGCACAGACCCTGAGAGGCTATGTGCCAGTGGGTCTCTAGCCGAGTGGTGTAGTGTGGCCCTTCAAGAAGGGGTGGGAGCAGTGCACAGGGCTAGGTGGGTGGGAAAAAGGAAAGGAAGGAAGGGGTAGAGGGAGAAGAAACAAACAACAACAAAAAAACCTTGCAAAAACAAAAAGATAATAATACAGGAAAAAAAAAAACACACACACATGAATATGGTGCTGAAGGAGCCAGCTGGTGGGGGTAGCATAGATCTGAGGAGGTCATGTGTCAGTGGTTCTCTAGCTGAGCAGTGCATTATCGCCCGTCGAGAAGGGTTGGGGCAGTGCATGGGGCTAGGTGGGCAGGAGAAAGGAAAGGAAAGGAGAAGGAAACAACAACGATAAAAAAAAATATGGTGCTGAGGGAGCTGCCTGGTGGGGGTGGCATGGATCTGAGGAGGCTGTGTGCCAGTGGCTCTCTAGCTGAGCAGTGCAGCACAGCCCTTCGAAAAGGGATAGGGATGGCACATGGGACTAGGTGGGTGGGAGAAAGGAAAGGAAGGAAGTGAGAGAGAGAGAAGAAACAAACGAAAAAAGCAAAAACAAAAAAATATGGCACTGAAGGAGCTGGCCAATGGTGGCATGCACCTGGGGAGGCTGTGTGCTGGTGGCTCTCTAGCCAAGTGGTACAGCACAGCCTGTCAAAAAGGGGTGGGGATGGCACAGGGGGCTAGGTGGCAGGTGGGCAGGAGACAGGAAAGGAAGGAAGAGAGAAAAGAAAGAAAGAAAAAATATGGTGCTGAGGGAGACGGCTGGTGGCAGTGGCACAGGACCTGGGAGGCCATGTGGGTGGCTCTCTAGCCCAGCAGTGTGGCACAGCCCATTGAGAAGGGGTGAGGATGGCACATGGGTCTAGCTGGGTGAGGGAAAGGAGAGGAGGAGAGAGAAGAAAAAAAAAAAAGCCAAAAAAATTTCAAAATGACATTGGGGGAACTGGGCTTTGGGGCAGTGAGCTTGTATCTCTTTGACCAAGCAGTGTGGCCCACTGGAAGTGGTGGAGGCTGCATAGAGGGAAGAATGGTAGGAGGTGGGAAAACGTGCATCCCTGGTTACTGGGAGTTCTGTCTCCTGTTGGGAGCTCTGTGAAGTTGCCTTCCCATACTCCCTGTCTGTGGTTCTTAGTGGCTGAATCCAAGATGGCGAATCTGTGCCATGTTAGCTGGTAGAGAACCTCCACGCCATAGCAATCCTAGTTCTCTGTGAACTTCTTATTTCATTCAGTGCTTGATCTAGTTCTTTGACCCTTCATTTGATGCTTTGGGTTCCAGGACTGACGTTTGCATCTGTTTTACTTAGTTTTTTATCTTTGCTGAAGAGGGACTGCATGGTGCTTCTGTCTGTTGCGGCATGTTGGCTCTGCATCCTGAGTCATTAATCTTGAACTAAATTTGATGCCTTGCAGAAGAAAGTAAAAGCCAGAGCAGACTTGTAAATTGCCTAAACTTTGAGTGCATTCCCTGAGCTATACATGATCCACAGGCAAAAGGTTGAATCCTTAATGGCTGAAGGTGTTTAAGCACCCCTTCTGACCAATTATTGGCTTATTGCTAAGGTATGCTCACCAAAAGAAGCCAGGCTTAAAAACAAAAACAAGGAAAAACAAAACAAGAGTCATCAGTGGCTGCATAGTGTGGGAGGAAATGGCCTCCACAGAATTAGGCCAGGCAGTCACTAATCAGATAAACAAATCAAAAACTCCCTGGGTGTTATAGAGAGTCAGAATCCAGAGATTCTGTAACATATTATCTAAAATGGACACTTTTCAACCAAAAAAGGACACAGGCAAAAAAATAAGAAAATTATGACCCATACAAAGGAAAAAAAAGCCGACAGAAACTATGTCTGAAAGGGACAAGAAGCTGGACTTAAAGACTTCAAAGCAGCTATTATAAATGTTCAAAAAACTAGAGGAGATCATGCTTAGAGAATTAAAGGAAAGTATATGACACTGAGTCATTAAATAAAGAATGACAGTAAAAAGCTAGAAAGTATAAAAAAGAACCACACAGAAATTCTGGAATTGGAAAGTACAAACATATGAAACGAAAAATTCACTAGAGGGACTGTAAGAAGATTTGAGCTGGCAAAAGAAAGAATCAGTAAACTTGGAAATAGGTCAATAGACACTAGACAATCCAGAAAACAGAATGAAGAAAAAATGAACAGAGACTCAGAGAAATGTGGGACACTATTAAGCATGCCCATATAGGCATAACGGGAGTACCAGTAGGAGGGGAGAAATAAATAAATAAATAAATAAATAAATAAAATTCAGGGAAATTAATGTCTACAAACTTCCCAAATTTGATGAAAAACATTAATAAAAAAGTTTAAAAAACAAGTAGGGTAGATACAAGAAGATCTACATGCAGACATAGTCAAAATGCTGGAAGTCAAAGATAAAAAACAGAGCAAAACAAGGAACAACAACAACAAAAAAGACTCACATGTACAGAGAACTACAACACGATTAATAGCTGACATCTCATTAGAAGCCATGGAGGCCAGAAGATAATGGAACTATATATATAGTATGTTAAAAAAAAAAAAAACCTGTCAAACAAGAATTCTATATAAAGCAAAAACTATCAGCAAAGGGGTTTATCCTTCAAAAATGAAGATGAAATGGATATTGTTTCTCAGTACTTCTGTTCTACCTCCTAGTTCGTGGCACAATGACTGGGGTCTTAAAAGCTAGCAAGCAGCCATCCAAGGTACATCAACTGGTCTCCATTCATTTGAAGCAACAGAGGAAGACGGAGAGTCAGGTATCAAAGGAGAAAACTGAATGTGTATCTGGTTGTCTCCATAAACAACTACCCTCCTTGCCATGAACCAGAAGAACTGGATGGTGCCAGCTACCATTATTGAACATTTTGATCAAAGGTTGTATAGAAGAATTCTAATAAAAAGGGTGGGCGGGGGGGAATGCACAACAGAATTTCAAATTCTCAATGGAATCTAGACTTTCTGGAGTCATTGAGGCTGGATAAGTCCCCAAAACTACTGCCCTTAGATAATCTTTAAACTTTAAACCTTAAATCAAAACTATCCCCTGAAGTCTTCTTACAACCCAAAACTAGCTTATTTTAATAGTAAAGTACATCTGCTTTGAGCACTGTGCTCTTTTAAAGAATTATCTATGTGAAATCAAATTGACAATGGCAACTCAAAAGGTTAGATGGGAATCTTAGGGGGCAGCAACTTTAAGATAATGGTGGTGGAATAATGTGGAAAAGGATAATGAGAATGGTAGCACAATTTGAAGAACATAACCAATGCCATTGAATTGTACATGCAGAAATAGTTAAAAATGGTGTATCTTTGGCCATGCATACTTTTACCAAAATAAAAGAATATACGGTTCCTGGACTAGCACCATAGGTATTACTTGGGAGTGTGTTATATACGCAAATCCTTCAGTCCCATTCCAGATCTACTGAATCAGTAACTCTAGGTATGGGGCCCAGTAATCTGTGTTTTAACAATCCTCCAAGTGGTTCTCACACCACTGTGAAGGAGGAACTGAAATTCAAATTGACTAGAGTGTATAGAATGCTCAAAAGTGGCTAAAGATTAACTTTGCAACAAGAAAGATAAGAACCAGAAAAATCAAGGCCTTGTAGATCACATGAAGGAAATAAGGATCCATGAAAAAGTTATAGGGAGGAGAGAGACAGCCATTCATTCAATTCACTTCCTTGGAGTTTTCCCTGACCACCTTATATAAAACAGACCACTGGTCACTCTGCCACACCGTAAGTTGCACCTGCATCATACCTTATGCTTCATTTGTTTAGCTTTTGTTTGCTTTTGCCTGTCATCTCTCACTATAATCTAAGTTCCTCGAGGGCAGAGATCTTGTCTGTCTTATTCAATACTGAATTTCTAGTGCTTAGAACATTTCTTAGTATGAAATAGACTCAATAAATGTTTGTTGAATGAATGAATCACTAAGTCACCAAGGATGCAGAGGTGAGAAAGACAGACCCTGATCCTTACCTCACTGAACTTACTTTCTGGTTCACATGACTAAATTTGCATTTTAGATAGCAATTAGATTGCTGTAGGTGGCGGTAAAGATTAACCCATTGTCGTCGAGTTGATTCCCACCTGTGGAAACCCTATGTGTTGTAGAGTTGCCCTGTGAAGTTTTCTTGGCTCTCATCTTTGCAGAATCAGGTTGCTAGGTCTTTATTCTGTGGTGTCACTGGGTGGGTTCAAATCACCAACATTTGGGTTAATAGTTGAGCGCAAACCATTTGCAACCCCCAGGGACCCCTTCCATGAAGATGACAGCCAAGAGAACTCTGTGGGGGCAGTTCTGCTCTGTGGTACATGAGGTAGCCATGAGTCAGAATGGACTCAATGACAATGGGTTTGGTTTTTGATTTTAGGGTGACTGGAAGCAAGGTTGGAGAGAGGAAAACTAATTTGGAAGCTAGCTGTTGCCATTAAAGTCAGAGATAATGGTGACCTCTATTAGAGAAATAACAGTGGAGGTGGAGAGTAATTTAAGATAAATTTAGGACATAGACTCATGAGGCTTTTGCACTTGATGAAATGTGAGAGGGAGGAGTCAAGCTACAAGGAGGTGAATTCTGGCTTGAGTCACTAAAGGACAGAGACACCACTTAGAGAGAGAGGGCTAAAAGGAGAGGCAGGCAGGAGAGGCATTGCATGGATCATATTTATCCTAAAAAAACTATACATTGTTTATATAAAATTCAGATTTAACCAGGTGTCTGGTGTTTTTATTTACTAATAAAATGTAACACAAAATGAAGGTGAAATAAAGACATTCCCTGATAAACAAAGACTGAGAGAATTTGTTCCCAGCAAATCTACCTTACAAGAAATACTAACGGGAATTCTTTAGACTGACAAGAAGTGACATCAAATCGTAACTCAAGTCCACTTCCAGAAACAAACAGCACCAGTAAACATAATTACATAGGTAATCACAAAAGATAGTATAAATACATTTTTCTCTTTTTATCTCTCAACTAATCAAAAGTACAATGGCATAAAACAAGAATTATAGAATTGTATTGTTCAGCTGATAACACACAAAGATGCAATATATGTGACAATAATAATGCAAAGGAGGGGGAGAAGATAGAGTTATATTGGAGCAAGGAAGTGATACCAGATGGTACTTGAATTCACAGAAAAAAAAAAACGAAGAGTACCAGAAATGATAAATATATAGGTTAATATAAAAAACTTCATATAATTTTTTTCTCTTAATGTCTTTAAAAGACAAAAGAGTCTGTAAAGCAATAAATCTGATATTGTCTGGGTTAGAACATATATAGACATAATATATATGACGATAATAGCACAAAGGAGGGAAGAGGGGATGGACCTATACTGGAGCAGATATTCTACACTTTAACGTATCTATTGTGATAAATTAAGGTGCATATTGGAATCCATAGAAAAGTCACTTAAAATTATATCAAAGACAAAGTTAAAAATGAACAAAGGAATTAAAATGGTACACTAGAAATTATCTTTAATATAAAATATGGTAGTAAAGGAGAACAAAAGAACAAAAAAGACATGAGAGATATAGAAAACAAACAGGAAAGGGCAGATGTAAATTCTACCATGTCTATAATAACATTAAATGTGATTAGATTAAATATTACAAAAAAAAAAAGCAGATATTGTCAGTCTGGATTAAAAAAATTAGAACCAACTACATGCTTCTACAATAAACCTATTTTAGATTCAAAGACATAAATAAGTTGAGAGTAAAATGATAGAAAAAGGTGTATACCATGCAAACAGTAACCATAAAAGAGCTGGAATGACAATACTAAAATCAGACAAAATAGACTTTAAGACAAAACCTGTTACTAGCGATAAAGAGGAATACTTTATAATGAAAAATAGTAAATTTGTCAGGAAAATATAACAGTTATAATCATATATGCACCTAACACCAGAGGCTGGAAATATATGATGCAAAAACTGAAAGATGTGAAGGGAAAAATAGATCACTTAACAATAAGAGCTGGAGACTTCGATAAACCAAAACAAACCAAACCCATTGTCAGTGAGTTGAATACTGACTCATAGCAACCCTATACAACAGAGTAGAACTGCCCCATAGGGTTTCCAAGGCTATAAATCTCTATGGAAGCACACTGTCACATCTTTCCCCCCTGGCGCAGCTGGTAGGTTCAAACCGCTGCTTAGCAATCGAGCACTTAACCACTTGTGCCACCACGGCTCCTTAAGCAATGCTTAAGAGGAAATTTAATAATCTATAGGGTCGCTCTCCCACGTGTCTGTCACTTTGCGTACTGTGGGGGCTTGCGTGTTGCTGTGATGCTGGAAGCTACGCCACTGGTATTCAGATACCAGTAGGGTCACCCACGGAGGACAGATTTCAGCTGAGCTTCCAGAATAGGAAGAAAGACCCAGCAGTCTACTTCTGAAAAGCATTAGCCAGTGAAAACCTTATGAATAGCAGCAGAACATTGTCTGATATAGTGCTGAAAGACGAGCTCCCCAGGTTGAAAGGCACTCAAAAGATGACTGGGGAAGAGCTGCCTCCTCAAAGTAGAGTCGACCTTAATGACTTGGATGGGGTAAAGCTTTCGGGACCTTCATTTGCTGATGTGGCACAACTCAAAATGAGAAGAAACAGCTGCAAACATCCATTAATAATTGGAACCTGGAATGTACGAAGTATGAATCTAGGAAAATTGGAAATCGTCAAAAAATGAAATGGAACACATAAACATTGATATCCTAGGCATTACTGAGCTGAAATGGACTGGTACTGGCCATTTTGAATCAGACAATCATATAGTCTACTATGCTGGGAATGACAACTAGAAGAGGAATGGTGTTGCATTCATCATCAAAAAGAATGTTTCAAAATCTATCCTGAAGTACAACACTGTCAGTGATAAGATAATACCCATACACCTACAAGGAAGACCAGTTAATATGACTATTATTCAAACTTACACACCAACCACTAGGGCCAAAGATGAAGAAATAGAAGATTTTTATCAGCTGCTACAGTCTGAAATTGATCGAACATGTGATCAAGACACATTGATAATTACTGGCGATTGGAATGCGAACGTTGGAAACGAAGAAGGATCACTAGTTGGAAAATATGGCCTTGGTGATAGAAACAATGCTGGAGATCGAATGACAGAATTTTGCAAGACCAACGACTTCTTCATTGCAAATACCTTCTTTCGCCAACATAAACAGTGACTATACACATGGACCTCGCCAGATGGAACACACAGAAATCAAACTGACTACATGTGTGGAAAGAGATGATGGAAAAGCTCAATATCATCAGTCAGAACAAGGCCAGGGGCCGACTGTGGAACAGACCATCAATTGCTCATATGCAAGTTCAAGCTGAAGCTGAAGAAAATCAGAGCAAGTCCACGAGAGCCAAAATATGACCTTGAGTATATCCCACCCGAATTTAGAGACCATCTGAAAAATAGATTTGACACATTGAACACTAGTGACCAAAGACCAGACGAGTTGTGGAATGACATCAAGGACATCATACATGAAGAAAGCAAGAGGTCATTGAAAAGTCAAGAAAGAAAGAAAAGACCAAGATGGATGTCAGAGGAGACTCTGAAACTTGATCTTGAGCGTCGAGCAGCTAAATCAAAAGGAAGAATTGATGAAGTAAAAGAACTGAACAGAAGATTTCAAAGGGCCTCTTGAGAAGACAAAGTAAAGTATATAATTACATGTGCAAAGAGCTGGAGATGGAAAACCAAAAGGAAAGAACACACTTGGCGTTTCTCAAGCTGAAAGAACTGAAGAAAAAATTCAAGCCTTGAGTTGCAATAGTGAAGGATGCCATGGGGAAAACATTAAACGACGCAGGAAGCAACAAAAGTAGATGGAAGGAATACACAGAGTTATTATACCAAAAAGAATTAGTCGATATTCAACCGTTTCAAGAGGTGGCATATGAACAGGAACCGATGGTACTGAAGGAAGAAGTCCAAGCTGCTCTGAAGGCATGGCGAAAAACAAGCCTCCAGGAATTGATGGAATATCAATTGAGATGTTTCAATAAACAGATGCAGCGCTGGAGGTGCTCACTGGTCTATGCCAAGAAATATGGAAGACAGCTTCCTGGCCAACTGACTGGAAGAGATCCATATTTATGCCTATTCTCATATCCAACTGAATGTGGAAATTACAGAACAATATCATTAATATCACACACAAGCAAAATTTTGCTGAAGATCATTCAAAAACAGCTGTAGCTGTGTATCGACAGGGAACTCCCAGAAATTCAGGCCATTTTTAGAAGAGGATGTGGAACCAGGGATATCATTGCTGATGTCAGATGGATCCTGGCTGAAAGCAGAGAATACCAGAAGGATGTTTACCTGTGGCTTACTGATTATGCAAAGGCATTCGACTGTGTGGATCATAACAAATTACGGATAACATTGAGAAGAATGGGAATTCCAGAACACTTAATTGTGCTCCTGAGGAACCTTTACATAGATCAAGAGGCAGTTGTTCGGACAGAACAAGGGGATACTGATTGGTTTAAAGTCAGGAAAGGTGTGTGTCAGGGATGTATTCTTTCACCATACCTATTTAATCTGTATGCTGTGCAAATAATACGAGAAGCTGGACTATATGAAGAAGAATGGGGCATCAGGATTGGAGGAAGACTCAGTAACAACCTGCAATATGCAGATGACACAACCTTGCTTGCTGAAAGTGAAGAGGACTTGAAGCACTTACTAGTGAAGATCACAGACCACAGCCTTCAGTATGGATTGCACCTCAACATAAAGAAAACAAAAATCTTCACAATTGGACCAATGAGCAACATCATGATAAATGGAGAAAAGACTGAAGTTGTCAAGGATTTCATTTTACTTGGATCCACAATCAAAAGCCACAGAAGCAGCAGTCAAGAAATGAAAAGACGCATTGCATTGGGTAAATCTGCTGCAAAGGACCTCTTTAAAGTGTTGAAGAGCAAAGATGTCGCCTTGAAGACTAAGGTGTGCCTGATCGAAGCCATGGTATTTTCAATCACATCACATGCATGGGAATGCTGGACGATGAATAACGAAGACCGAAGAAGAGTTGACGCCTTTGAATTGTGGTGTTGGTGAAGAATATTGAATATACCATGGACTGCCAAAAGAACGAACAGATCTGTCTTAGAAAAAGTGCAGCCAGAATGCTCCTTAGAGGCAAGGATGGTGAGACTGCATCTTACACACTTTGGACATGTTGTCAGGAGGGATCAGTCCCTGGAGAAGGACATCATGCTTGGCAGAGTATAGGGTCAGTGCAAAAGAGGAAAATACAAAAAACATAACAACTAGAATTAATAAACATGTTTAACAATGCCACAGGTTTAAAAAAATCAATATAATACAGCAAAATCAATTATATTTTTTATATGTTACAATGACCACTCCTAAAATGAAATTAAGAATGCAATTCCATTCACAATAGTATCAAAAAGAACAAAAATACTTACGAATAAATTTAACAAAAGAAGTTCAAGATTTGTACATTGAAAGCTCCAAAACACTGCTCTAAGATATTAAAGATCTAAATAATATGGAGAGACATTTATATTTAGTAATGTACATATTATTAGATATGAAATTATAATACATGAAAATATAATTTATGAAATTATATTAAAATAATTTGGAAATTCTTTACAACTAAATATTATCTATTTAAACATACTATTTTTTATATATAGAACATTTTAAGGTATTTTATTCTTTACAGCATTCTTTCTACATCATTTTAGTTGTCTTCAAGCAAAATGCTATGTTAAACCATTCTTAACTGAAATTTATGTTCGAAACCATTTGACTTGGTATATTCACTTGAGAAATCTTCAATGAAAATTTACCTTAAATAAATTTAAAATATGCATAATGAAAAATACATGAGAACAAACAGAAAAAGAATAGTACTGTGCTATCTACTAAATATATTCTTAAATGTGACTCACAGGTAAACTGAGTCAATAATATTAAAAAATCTATTGTAATTTGTAAAGTGGCATATTAGAATTTTAAAATACTGCCTGAATCATGTATGCTTACCACAGATGACAATATCCATTCGTGGGTGCTACCGTAATAGCTCTTTCACCCAAGGTTTTTCCTGAAAAATAAATGTGCTTATACTTAGTACCTTTCTTTGAGTTGGTAGGAACAAATTGTTCAGTTCAGTTGGTAATTCTCAAACTATGGTCCCAGGACAGAAGAAAGGGTGTCACTTAGAAACTTGTTAGAAGAGCAAATTTTCAGCTACTTGGGAGACCTCCTTGATCGGAAATACTCAAGGTCGGGTCCAGCAATCCGTTTTTTAGTGAGCCTCTATGATTCTACTGCACGTTCAAGTTTGAGACCTACTAGACTAAGTGATTTAGCCAAGGGCCAGGCAAGTCCTTCAACCATTATTTAAAATCATAATAGAGATTCTGTCATCACTTCAACAAACATTGCTGAGGGCCTACTAATTGCCCCATCGTGTGAGCTTCTAGGAATAAAAAATCAAATTAAGACACAATCCTTGACCTCCAAGAGCTCATAGTCCAATAGGCAGCAGCTACATAAACAAATTATATGCAAAAAATAAGCGAGGTATAAACAGAGCACAGCAGAGCACCCTGGAGTAAGAAAAGGCTTCCCAGAGAAGCTCTCTCATTAATCATGATAATGAACAGGCTCAGGGACATAAATGATTGCCCCAAATCATTTTATTTAGTTTTAGAATACCTTTTAATAATGCAATAATTAGGGAGAGGTTTGTCTAATGAGTAGAAAAATCAAAATGCTCGCAACAAAACAGAACTGCATTCTGAAAATCTTTCTCCAAAGCGTTCGTTTTGTTTTACTCCTTCATCCTTTTTTTCCCTGCTCCAATTTTGACCAAAATACCCAATGACCTGCAAAATGCTCTTCTAAATAAGTGGTTGAGATAATCTTTATAAATAAGGATGTTTTCATTCTAAAACTACTGTCCTGTTTATTTGTTAAGGTGATACCCTATAGCTCCATTCATTAAGAGAATGCCCTTGCAGAAATCTACATAAACTGGAAAAAAAATAAAAAGTGAAGCATTTCAATAATAACTGATGTTCCACTGTGGACATATTAAAGGAGTTAGAAATTTTCAAATGAACGATAAACATAAATACTCTTTAACGTACAAACATTAAAAATTCAACCACCATTTCGGCTGTATTGCCAAATGAGCAACAGCTTTTAGCTGACTACCACAAGCCTATGAAGAGGAAATTCTATCGGTACACATATAAATAAAATATAGAAATATAAAAGGAAGCTAGGTAGAATAAAGACGGGTACACCTACTTATACAACTGTAGCTTAAAAAGAAAGCTGCTTCTCTTACAGGATACTATTTTGTAACCTATCTGAGGCATTCATATCAATCACTTAATTATGAAAATTATAGTTATGTTCCTTTTAAGATATAAGATTCATATTTCACTTGGAATGCAAGTTTTGACCAGTTGTGGTGCTTCAGAAGACATACTGCATAGTGTATTCCACTTTGAGTTTTATGAAAGAATTCTGTACTCTCCAGTGATTAAGTATTCCCTTAGCCTAACAGTGTCAGTCATATGACAAAGAGGGATAACATTGGCACTTCTTCCCCCTCATACTGAATTTCAGTATCCTTCAATGGCTTGTCCACATCCTTTGCCTTGTTCTCAGCTCCAACGGACTCTGTCGTTACTTTGCCACATGCTTAGTACTAATTTTACACTGTAGGATAGTTGGTTGTCTCCATATTGATCTCTTCCTTGAGTGTGTAGGGTCATCTTACTCATATTTAAATCACTCACCTCTCCTTCCTCTCCCTCCCTTGTCCCCTCATTTAAACATTGACCCTGGACAGAGTAATTTTGAATAAATATTTCTTAAATGGAGAGAATTTTTAAAAATATATTTCAATATCTGAATGAACACTTACACGTCTGAGGCTTTACTGCTTTTTCTTTGGCACCATAAATCTTTCTTTTTTTCAGATACACTCTATTCCAATCCTAAGCTCCATCCTTGCCCCCAAACTTCCTCCAGCTTTTCTTTTCCATTTTCGCCATCTCATGCATTAACTCAATTAAACTCCTACTCCATTTAAATATAAAGATCCAAAGTGATTTTCCCTGCGTGAAACGGTTACTTCTGAAGGCAGACTTCCCTACATCGACCTCGCTCTGCCATCATATCCTCCTTCCCATTATGTACTCTCTTAATACCAGGCATTTCCTTTAAGGATACTCTTTTTGTTTCTTTATACCTAAGATTATTTGAATAATACTACCTCAAAAGCCACAAAGTTATCATATTCCTACCTCCTGACACAATGCTCAGGTTTCTCAAGCAAGTGCTTAAGAAAAAAATGTGTTTAATAATGAAGAACACTGGAATAGTTTACATAGACAGGCTTTGCTTTTCTCAGTAGATTTGAAAATAAATTAGTTTGTTTTCTTTGGTTAACTTTTTATTTACTCTGCAGTTAATCTCTTCTCTGGAATTCCATTTTGTATACGGCCTGAGAGGTTGATTGCTACAGAAAAACTGTCCCCTCCCCAAGCCAATGATGAATCTGTAAAACAAGAAGGTCAGCGGAATTACCTCATCCTCCTTCCCAGGGGAGAAAAATTAAAGTGAAGAGGCCAATTGGCAAGGAAACCTACTTGTGGAGTTTGTAATACATGTGAAGTTTGGCAATACTTTCTTCTTGGGAATAAAAAGAGGGAACTAGACTAAGAGGAGATATGTAGTATCATTTTCCTTCTTGCTGTTTCTTCTTCCTCATGCTATCTTAGAGAAGGAAAACCTGGAAAAGAGATGACTTTGAAATAAAAAAAAAGAATTAATGAGGTTTTGATGTCAAACTACTACTCTCAATCTCAGAGAGATGGCCGTTAAGGGGGTTTTGTAAGAAAAAGTTTTGATATCCAGGTAAGAGTTAAGGTGAGATTTAAAAAAAAAAAAAAAAAGATTCAACATTCTGGCTTTTTTTTTTTTTTAATTTAAGAATTTCAAACACAGACAAAAAGTATAGAGGACAGTATGAAGAACCAACATGTACCCATCACTCAGCTTAAACAAGTATTAACTCTAAGCTAATCTTGTTTTGTCTTGTTTGTCAAGATAAATTCTGAAAAAAACACAGGAACTAAAGTTACAATGGGATTTCTTTGACGTACCTAGAGGTTACTTCTTTGTGGCGCCTACAGTAATATGTTACCGGAAGGAGGGCGTGTTATTTTAACTGTGGCCAAGGACTACTGCTGAAGACAGCTGTCCTCTCTGCCTATTATTGTTTCTCAAACACTATCACTTGAAGTCTTGTGTTTGATTTTATAACTCTTAAAACTGAAATTTAAGTTTTTTCATTTGCTTATTCTAACATGCAAAGAGCCCTGGTGGCGCAATGGTTAAATGTTCTGGTTGCTAACCTGAAAGTCCGGGGTTCAAACCCACTGTTGGCTCTGCAGGAGAATGACCTGGCAATAAATATCACAGCCTAGAAAACTCTGGAGTCTTTGGAAACCCTGGTGACATAGTGGTTAAGAGCTACGGCAGCTAACCAAAAGGCTGGCGGTTCTAATCCACGAGGCGCTCCTTGGAAATCATGTGGGGCAGTTCTCCTCTGTCCTGTAGGGTCGCTATGAGTTGAAATAGACTCCATGACAATGGGTTTGGTGTTTTTGGTTTAGAAAACCCTATGGGGCAGTTCTACTGTTCTACTGTCATATGGGGTCGCTAAGAGTTGGAATTGACTGAACACCTGACAACATTCTAACGTATTCATTTTTCTTAAGAAACCATACTTTAGTTCCAAAAATGTTTTTTTCTGTCCTGAGGTTGTGTGTGTGTGCATATATATATATATATATATATATATATACATATTTTTTTTTTGGTACCAGGATATATTAAAATAGATTAAACATATTGGTTTTAAGAAAATTTAATTCAAATTCATTAGTGGTCTATTGCAGATTACAATTGCCACTTGAGGACATTAATCTTTAAAAGATACTTACCAATATTAGCATAATGCTTCTTTTCTTGTGTATTTGCAGATAACTCATACATGTCCCCATAAGCACGAGCTAACCGCCAAATAAACTCTACTTCATCTTTAAACTGAAAAGACAGAATTGCACATTAGGTTAACTCATTAGCTTGACCACAGTGTAAATATTTTCTAGTGCAACTTTTAAAAATCAGACAGGTAAACTGGTATTTATAGATGGCTGAATCTATGTACAGTATAAAACCAAAAAACCAAACCCATTGCCGTCGAGTTGATTCTAACTCATAGCGACCCTACAGAACACCGTAGAAATGCCCCATACAGTTTCCAAGCAGCAGCTGGTAGATTTAACTGCCAAGCTTTTGGTTAGCAACCACATCTCTTAACCACTGTACCACCAGAGCCCCATGTACAGTATACCAAACCAAACCCATTGCCGCCAAGTTGATTCTGACTCATACTGATTCTGACTTATAGTGACCCTACAGAACAGAGTAGAACTGCCCCATAGGGTTTCCAGTGAGTGGCTGGTGGACTTGAACTGCCCACCTTTTGCTTAGCAGCTGAAGCTCTTAACCACTGCACCACCAGGGCTCTACGTACAGTATCAAAAAAAAAGAAAAAAAAAAACACCAAACCCCTTGCCGTTGAGTGGATTCCGACTCATAGCATCTCTATAGGACAGAGTAGAATTGTCCCACAGAGTTTCCAAGAAGTGCCTGGTGGATTGGAACTGCAGACCTTTTGGTTAGCAGCCATAGCTCTTAATCACTACACCACCGGGGTTTAAGCATGTGTCAATATATAACATATTAAATTCAAATATTCATGGTTTAGAAATGTGACCTAATACAGTATTATACTTGGATCTTGAAATTAATATTATCCAAGATACTATCTCTACCTGTGTAGACGAGAGAATTGATAGGGGCCACAATGCACAAAATCCCCATTATACATACCATTGTCCTCTCTCGTCTGTAGCAGCCTCTTCTTGTTTTCCTTCCTAAGTTATCTACTGCCACTACGATACCTCAATGAACATTTCAAACAATATCTGTAAGCTGGATCACGTATGCTCAAAGGAGTAGCCACATTTTTTAATTTAGAATGCCAATATAACCCTGTTTTTAAAATAACTTTCAAATAATATGTTTAGAATTGCTAAATACTCAGAAAAAGGTTAGACTTAGCTTGCACATGGGAAAGAAAGACATTTATTTCTCCTTGTTGTTGTTAAGTGCTGTTGAGTTGATTCCAACTCATACTGACCCTATGCACAACAGAACAAAACATTGCCTGGTCCTGCACCATCTTCACAATTGTTGTTATGCTTGGGCCCACTGTTGCAGCCACTGTGTCAGTCCATCTGGTTGAGGGTCTTCCCCTTTTTTGCTAATGCTATACGTCATACTTTACCAAGCATGATGTCCTTCTCCAGGGACTAATCCCTCCTGATAACATGTCCAAAGTATGTGAGATATAGTCTTGCCATCCTTGCTTCTAAGGAACATCCTGGTTGTACTTCTTCCAAGATGGATTAGGTCGTTCTTTTGGCAGTCCACGGTATATTCAATAGTCTTTGCCAACACCAAAATTTCTCCTTGGGATGCTGCAAATACTTTTTTTTTTTTTTCTCTTTTTGATGGTGGTGGTAGGAAAGAATATCTTTTCCAGTTCAGGCCCAACATTAAACATTGAAAAATGACTAGTGGTAGAAATAGCTTTACACATTGATAGCTGTGGTGTTGACAAATAAAAAATAGCAAAATTAAAATATAGTTTTTCTCCCTCCAGGGAAGTGGTATTATGTGCCTTGGCATAATGGCCCATACCTTATTTGTTATAAAATATTTATTGAATATATAAAATTAGTAGAAAATCAAATAAATCTGTATAATCATAGCTCTAGTTCTCATTTTTATGACTTTAGAGCTTAATAAACTTTTACATTTACTTTTTAAAAATTTTAATCATTTTATAGAAAAATTATACATCAATCATTTAACTTGGTAAACCATGAAATAATTGTATGGTCATAATATGAACAGGATATTAAATTAAATTAAAAATTAAAACTATATGAACATGTTATTACATATTTCTTACCTTCTCCTTATGGTCACAGAGTAGTTCGAAACTCTCCATCTTGCCAGACTCATTCACACGTAAATGATCTGCCTTCTGAAGAAGGGTTTCTAAGTTTAATTCCTCTACGTGTGTGTTAAATGCCTTAGGGACTGGAAAACTCTGTTCTTCTGTGTCAGTATTAGCTGTAATATACCTAAAATTGTAGAAATAATCATCAACTCCTTTGAAATTTAAGCAGTAATAGCCAGAGTGATCCTTTTAAAAATGCAAGTCAAATCATGCCACTCATGATGGAAACTCTGCAATGATGGGTCCTTTCGCTCAGAGAAAAAGCCCAAGTTCAAACAACAGCACACAAGGCCCTATCTGAATTGTCCCCCAACCCTACTATCTCTATGATCTCATTTCCTAGGATTCTTCCCTGCGCTTATTCAACTCCACTCTGGCTCCTAGCCATTCCTTAAATATTCCAAACACACTTCTACCTCAGGACTGTTGCACTGGGTGTCCCCTCTGTTGGAATGCTCTTCCCTCAGAATGCCAAATTAACCATGCCCTTACCTGCTTCAAGCCTCTGTTCTAATGTCATCTTCTCAGTGTGACCCATCCAGACCATGCTATTTAATGCTGCAACCTCCCCACTCTGCCCCACCCACACAACCTTCATCTCCAATCTCCCTTATCATGTTTTTCTTTTCTTTTCCATAGCAAGTATCATTTTCTAACATACTATATAACTTACTAATCTATTACATGTGATGTTTTTTGCCTGTATCCCTCAACTAGAAAGCATGTTCCTTGATGGTAGAGTTGTTTGCTTTATTAACTGGTGTATCAAGTGCCTAGAGCAGTAAGCTCCTGGCATATAGTGGGTATTCAATGAAGGTTGTTGAATGTATGATACAGAGCTGTAGAAACTTAGCAGTCTCTCTCTTTACGTGTGTGTATATATACACACATATATACACACACATACGTGTGTGTGTGTATATGTATATATGAACCCGTTGTTGTTGAGGTGACTCCAACTCATACACATATATGCATATATATGTATATATGTGTATATATACGCATATATATATATATATGGCGCCCTGGTGGTGCGTGGTTAAGAGCTCAGCTGCTAATCAAAAGGTTGGAAGTTCAAATCTACCAGCCACTCCTTGAAAACCCTATGGGGAAGTTCTACTCTGTCCTATAGGGTCACTATGAGTTGGAATTGACTCGACGGCAATGGGTTTGGTTTGGGTTTTATATATACATATAGTGTAAAATGATGTTCCAGGAACACTGGTGGCGTAGTGGTTAAGTGCTATGGCTGCTAACCAAAGGGTCGGCAGTTCGAATCCACCAGGTGCTCCTTGGAAACTCTATGGGGCAGTTCTACTCTGTCCTATAGGGTCGTTATGAGTCAGAATTGACTTGACGGCACTGGGTTTTCTGGGGAAGATGATGTTCCAACTTCTTAGTTTTTAAAAATTAATGCTACTTTGAAATTTCTGATGGCATACAATGCAAATGATTCATTTTTATTCAACGCATGCCTTGTTCTAAAAAGATCTGAAGAAGGTGTATAAAGATGTATAACATAGAAAACATTACATTCTATTATGTATTGAGAAAAAAAGATAAAAGGAAATGTGAATGAAGTAAATTAAAAAAAAAATACACAACTTTAGATATCTATACACTTGCTAGAAGGGACACAAATGTGGCTCTATTATCTTCTAACTGCCAAGCAATTAGTCACATAACTCCCAGCCCTCATTAAATAAAACCAAAGAAAGTTCTCAAGTGCAATTATTTCCAGTACTATGACCCAAATTAATTTCTTTCAAAGTCCTTATAAAGATGACATTATGTGAAATGATGATCAAATTCTTCAGCAAAATTCTCTATTAATGAAAACTCCATTCTTTTAGTTGTTCAAACCAAAAATCTTAGAATCACCACTGACTTTTCTTTTTATCTTCTAAGCAACACACAGTGTTAATGAATCCTGTTGGTTTCACCTTCAAAAGATATTCTAAATCTTGCCAATTCTCTCCATCTCTACCACTACTACCCTAGTCTAAGTCATCATCATCATCATCTCATCTGCATTACTGCAATGACCTCCTATCATATCTCCTTGCTTTTGTCTTTAACACTTATACTATTTTCAACACAGCAGCCAGAATGACCTTTTAAAAACTTGAATGAGATCATGTCACTCCTTTGCTTAAGTCCTCCAATGGATGACCAAATCAGAGTGAAAACCTAACTCCTTACAGTGGGTTACAAGGCCCTACATGATCTAGTTCTACACTTCTGACCTCATCTCCTACCACTCTCCAACCAACACAGAGTACTCCAGGCACTTTGGCTTCCTTGATATTCCTTGAACATTCTTGCCTTCGGGCCTTTATATTTATTGTTCACTCTGTCTGGTAAGCTGTTTCTCAAATGTCCATAAAGTTTACTTCCTTGCCTATTTCACATCCTTGTTCGATGCACCTCACTGTAGGAAAGGATATACTTTTCTACTACAAATTATGAGAGTCACAGGAGAGTTTAGCAAGTTAGCTAGATATAAGATTATTATACAAAAGTCATTTTCATTTCTATATATCAGAAGAAAAAAAACAAAACTAAAAAGCATAATTAAAGTGAGCATTCCATTTACAATGATCTCAGGGAACACTGAACACCTAAGGAATAAACCTAATAAAAAGATATGAGAAAATTCTATGAAGAAAATGAAAAGTTGCGTTAAAAGACGTTTAAAAATAACCCAAATACTTGGAAAATAGCTCATGTTCATGGCTAGAAAGATTAAAAAAAAATCATAATACGTGAATTCTTTCCAGATTAATATACAGGTTTAATGCAATTTCAAATTAAAAATCTAACGGGAATTCTCATGGATTTTAACAAGATGATTCTAAATGTTATATGGAAGAATAAAGAGCCTAGAATGCACAAAGCACTCTTGAAAGAATGCAAGGAGAGAAGGTTTACCCCACTAGACATGAGGATAAAGTTATAATAATTAAAGACAATGTGGTATTGCCCGGGTATAAATGTGTGACTGGCAGAATAGACCAGAGCCCAGAAACAGACCCCCACATATGTGAATATGTGGTGCACAACAAAAGGTGGCATGTTAAATCAGTGAGAAATTAAAGAGCTAAGCTGGAAAAAAATTGGTTATCTCTATGGAAAAATATAAAATTGAATCTCTATAATCATAATTAAAAAAAACTCTAGATGATAAGGACTTAAGCATTAAAAAATATTTTTAACTCTCAGTAAAAAATTCTAGGTTACTATCTTTCAGTCCTTGGAGTAGGGAAAGTTTTCTTAACCAAGACATAAAAACATTCACTGTAAAATAAATTATTAATCAATTCGACTATATTAAAATGAAAAATTGCTGTTAATCAAAAGACACCTCCAAAAATACAGAAAGGCAAATTAAAAACCAGGAATAAATATCTTGGAATACATACCCTGGCAGAGATTAACATTAAGAATATATAAATATTTACTATAATTCATTAAGAAAAACATAGGAAACTCAATAAAAATATGCTCAAAATATATAAACAGGCATCTCCCAAATGGGAAAATACATTTAGCCAATAAACATATGAAAGGATGCTCAACATTCACAAGTAATTCAGGAAACACAAATAAAGACCACAAAGAGCACTGTGTTACATGTATTTCATTTGCAAAATTTAAAACATTTAATGATACCAAATGTTGGAGAGGATGTCAACCCGCAGGATCTGATGTGAATGTAAACTGGTGAAATGAGTTGGGCAAGTATTTTGGCATTATCTCCTAATACTGAATGTTCACATACCATCTAGGACCCAGTCTTTTGCTTATGTACAAAAGGAGACGTGTGTAAGAACAGACACAGCAGTACTTTCACAATAGCAGACATCAGGAAACAACCTAAATGCCCATCAAGAGACAGCAGTGAATCTTACACAATAATCATAATGAGTGAACTACAGTGACATGCAAAATGTGGATGATTTTTAACAAATTTATGTTATTGTAAATGGAAAAATAAAAACAAACCCATTGCCATTGAGTCGATTACAATTCATGGTGACCCCATGTGTAACAGAGTAGAATTGCTCCATGGGGTTTTCTTGTCTGTAATCTTTACAAAAGCAGATTACAAGGCCTTTGTTCCGTGATACTGCTGGGTGGGTTTGAACTGCCAAACTTTAGATTAGTAGTTGAGTGCAAACCATCTGTACCACCTAGGGACCTAGTGGAAAAATAAGCTCCTAAAATTATGTAAAGTGTGATCCCTTTCTAAAATAAACAACTAAAATTAAATATTAATTTTTAGGAATATACATAATAAAACTATATAAAAAAGAAAGCAAGGAATGAATAATATAGATTAGATTATCATTCAGGATGATAGTTACCCTCAGGTCAAGGGAGGCAGCGGGAGTCAAATGATTTGATGGGGATTACTATCTAGGTCCTATCTTTGGTAGTTTTTGCTGATGATTATTACATTATTTATAATGACTAAATAAATGAACAAAAATAGGACATGCAGGACCAATGATCAGAGTTTGTCATGCGCTAAAGATAGTTTTTAATCCAATTCTATGCACCTGAGATATAAGAGGAAAATAATAACCAAGAGAAAGTGACTAGATTAATATCAGACACAGTAGTCTTTAAGGCAAAAAGCATTAAACCTAAAGAAGGACAAAAAACAACACGAAAAGATTCAATCCATGAGGCAGACAGGGCAATCTTAGACTTGTACTCAACTGAAAACAGGAGCCTCAGATATATTAAAAAAAAAACACAAAATGACATAAATACAAAGAGAAACTAACGAAACCATTATCATAATGGAAGATTTTTAACATAACATTCTAAGTAGTTGATAGATTGTTGTTACCTGTTGTTAGTTGGCTCTGACTCATGGTAACCAATATATAACAGAAGGAAATGTTGCCTGGACCTGTGCCACAATCATGGTTATTGTTTGAGCCCATTGTTGTGGCTTTTGTGTCAATCTACCTCACTGAGGGTTCTCTTGTTTGGCTGACCCTCCAATTTACTAGCCGTGATGTCCTTTTTTAGTGATTGGTCTTTCCTGATAATGTTTCCAAAATAAGTGAGCTGAAATCTCACCAACCTTGCTTCTTAGAGAAACAGATGATTTAAACACCAAAATTAACAAGCTCAAATCCAACCTACAATATACAATCAGACTTTGACTACCTGGAGAATACCATTTTTCTGTAGCACACATGTAACACTCGTAAAAACTGCCACATATACAAGGCTACCAAAACAAACAAACAAACAAACATTTTTTATCATACAGACCATGTTCTCTGATCACAATGAAACTAATTTAGAAATCACCACTAAAAAGTAAAAAAAAAAACAATATTTTAAAAAATACACTTCCAACTATATATCTACCAAAATGAAAAACATATAAATATCAAGTGTTGGTGAGGATGTGGAGCAAATGGAACCCTCATACATGACTCATGGGAGGGTAAACTGGAGCAACCACTTTGGAAACGTTTGGCAGTGTATCTCCCAGCTGATATATGCATGCTCTACGGTCCAACAATTTCACTCCTAAGTATATACCCTCCAAAATGTGTATATATATTTTCTCAATCATAATAGTTCAAAACTAGAAGCTGCTGAAATGCCTATATTTATTCAATGGAAGAATATTTAGCAATGCAAATGAGCAACCTACGACTACACACAACAAAATTGATGCCTATCACAACATAATGTTAATTGAAAGAAGCTAGGCACAAAAGAGTACATACTGTATAATTCCATTTATAGAAAATAGAAAAATAAATGGAACCAGTCTACGTATTTAGAAATCAATATGGGCTATCCTATTGGGTCCAGGAGGCAGAGAGCAATGGGAAGGGGGCATATTGGGAATATCTGAGATGCTGGTAATATTCTGTTTCTAAATCTGGATGCTGGTTTCAAAGTTGTATTTAGTTTATGAAAATTCATTGATATGTATGTATAATTATGGCTTGTATACTTTTCTGCATGTGTATTTCAAAAAGTATAAAAAAGTTTTCTGAAATACATACCTACATAATCAGGTAAGAGAACCTACATAATAAGGTAAGAGAATGTAAGAGAATTAACAAACAATATTAGCAATGAACCAAAGAGTCATTATTAGTACAGATAGAGCACAGATTTTGCTAATACATTTGGAAACTTAGATGAAACAGACAATCACCTAGAAAAACATAACTGCTCAAGAAGAAACCAATCAATTAGGCAAGAAAATGAAATAAAAGGCACTCAGACTACAAAGAAAGAAGTAAAACTATCTCTATCTGCAGATGACATGATCTATATAAAAAACTCCCAGGAATCAAAACACACACACAAAACTATTAGAATAAACAAGTTCAGTGTAGTTTTAGGATATAAGATAAATATACAACAATCAGTTGTATTTTTATACACCAGCAATGAACAATCTGAAAATGCAAAGAAGAAAACAATTTTATTTACAACAACATTAAAATATCAGGGAATACATTTAACAAAAGAGGTGTAAGACTTGTACACTGAAAACTGTAAAATATTATTGAAAGAAATTAAAGAAGAGTTAAATAAAACAAAAGATATCCCATGTTCATGAGTTGGAAGACTTGGCATTGTGAAGATGGCAATACTCCCAAATTTGATCTACAGATTTAATGCAATCACTATTAGAATTCTATCCGGTAGTTTTTCTTCAGAAAATGACAAGCTGATCCCCAAAAATTCATGTGGAAATGCAAGAGACCCAGAATAGCCAAAATAATCTTTTAAAAGAAAAACAAAGTTGGCAAACTGACACTTCCTGGCTTCAACATTTACTACAAAGCTACAGTAATCAAGACAGTGTGGCACTGCCATAAGGATGGATATATAGATCAGTGGAATAGAATTAAGAGTTTAGAAATAAACCCTTACATTTGATCAATTGGTTTTTGACAAGAGTGCCAATACAATTCAATGAAGGAACAAATACTCTTTTAATAAATAGTGCTAGGAACAGTGAATATCTACATGGAAAAGACAAAAGGTGGATCTTTACCTCATATCATACACAAAAGATTATCTCAAAATTGAACAAAACCAGAGAGTTTACTCAAGCCTCCAGGACTAGTGAAAAGTGGAGCTGAATTGGCAAAAGATAAGTAGATGTGTCTGACCTACTACAAGGATCAAAAACACCCATTTAGGAAAAACCTGTCTCCCATTTACCTGCCCCCTCACCACTCAGTACCAGCTTCTGGGCCAGCTTCAGGAATTTCCCTTTCCCCTGGGCAAGAAGTAGGACCCATCACGTGTCCTGAACCATTCTCCTGGCCTTGGAGAGGGAACAAATTAACAAACAGGAAAAAATAATCTGCTAGCTCCCCTAAGCTGGGAACTTAGGGCAGGCACAGTTCCTTTGCCTTTCACCCCCGCACAGATCTGTGTGGGCCCATCTCAACAGTGTAGGCCCTCATTAGCACAGTACAACAGGATATATACCTGAAGCCTAACTTCAGCTGTATCAGCTATATGGTGGAGTGGCAGCTTCATGACATTTGACACCACTCTGCCTACTAAGCAGGGTCCTCATCTACCCACATCAGGGGCCTGAGGACTGGTAGCTCCACCAACTTTACTGAGCCACCTGCGACAGAGGTCCAAGAATAAGTGGTGCCTCCCAGCCCTTACAACCAACAGCATGGGGTGCCTATAGTCTGGATGCAAACCCACCCACCTTCATATTCTAGGGAACAGGGACACACTTTCCTTCCAGACACTCAGAGGCAGCTGTCAGCCCCCTACCTTGCTCAGCGTGTGATCTCCTACTGCATCAAGAAACCTGTGCCTACACCAATCACCCCTGCACATCTACAACTGTAGGTGAAAGCATGTACCACACACTCGGTGACTGACTACCTGGACGCCTGATCTGAATCCATACAAGAAAAGTAAATGGATTCTGGGCTCATATACCCAGTAACAAATCTAACCATGTGGTGACAGGATGTTAGAGCTTCAAAGGTGCCAATAATCAAACTAGCTCACACGAGCAGCCTATTTGGGCATTTCAAAACAAAAAAAAACCAAGAAGCTAGGACACAGTAAGCAAACATAAAGTAAATAAATATAATAACTTATTGACAGCTTGGAGACAATAGTCAAGAGGCAGACTGTGATGGCATCAGCAAGCTCCCAAAACAAGAATCAAGACATCTTCCAGAGAAAGAGAACTTCCTGGAATTACTGGGGGTAGAATACAAAAGATTAATATACAGAACTCTTAAAGAGATCAGGAAGGAGATCAGGAAAAGCAAGAACAAGCCAAAGAACACACAGACAAAGCAATAGAGAAACTTAAGAATATTATAGAACAGCATAACAACAAATTTAACAGGCTGTAAGAATTCACAGAGAGACAGCAAACAGAAATCCAGAAGATCAACAATAAAATTTCATAACTAGACAACTCAATATAAAGTCATAGGAGCAGAAATGAGGCAACAGAAGTCAGAATTAGTGAGACTGATGATAAAGCACTTGACACCAACTCATCTGAGGAAAAACCAGGTAAAAAGAATTAAAAAAAAAAAAAAAGAGAGAAGATACCCTAAGAATTATGTAAGACTCTATCAAGAGGAATAACCGACGAGTGATTGGAGTACCATAATGGTATGTGGTGGGGGGGGGGGGGGTAACAGAAAACACAGAGAGAATTGTTGAAGATTTGTTGGCAGAAAACTCCCCTGATATTGTCAAAGATGAGAAGATATTTATCCAAGAAGCTCATTGAACCCCACACAAAGTAGACCCCCAAAATCACCAAGAAACATTATAATTAAACTTGTCAAAAACAAAGATAAAGAGATAATTTTAAGAGTGACTGGGGTAAATAAAAAGTCATCTACAGAGGACAGTCGATAAGACTAAACTCAGACTACTCAGCAGAAACCATGCAGGCAAGAAGGCAATGGGATGACATATATAAAGTCTTAAAAGAAAAAAAAAATGCCAGCCAGGAATTATACATCCAGCAAAACCGTCCCTAAAATGTGATGGTGAAATTAGGGCATTTCTAGATAAACAGAAGTTTAGAGAATTTGTAAAAACTAACCCAAAATTACAAGAAATACCAAAGAGAGTCCTCAGGTTAGAAAATCAATAACATCAGATAACTCCCCAAGACTAGAACACAGGACAGAGCAACCAGATATCAACCCTGATAGGGAAGTCACAAAGGTAAATCAAAGCTAAAGCACTGAAAATAAAGAAACAGAGATGACAATATGTAAAAGATGACAACATTAAAACAAAAAAGAGGGACCAAAAAATGTAGTCATAGATCGTTCATATGGAGAAGTCAAATTTGATATCAGGAAATAAAAGACGGTTTGAACTTAGAAAAACAGGGGTAAATATTAAGGTAGCCACAAAGGAAACTAACAATCCTACGCATCCATGAAAAAAACAAAGACTCAGCAATTACAAAATCAACAATGAAAAAAAGGAAAAAAATACATAAAGAAAAATGACACAGCACAGAAAATTAAGTGGAACAAAGAAACTGTCAACAATACACACACACACACACATAGACATCAAAATGACAGCACTAAACTCATAAAAAAAATTACCTATCAATAATTACATCGAATGCAAACAGACTAAATGTACCAATAAACAGAGTGGCAGAATGGATTAAAAAAAACATGATCCGTCTACATGCTGCCTACAAGAGGCACACCTTAGACTTAAAGACATAAACAAACTAAAACTCAAAGGATGGGAAAAAATATATCAAGCAAACAACAGTCAAGAATGAGCAGGAGTGGCAATATTAATCTCTGACAAAACAGACTTTAAAGCAATATCCACCGCAAAGCATAAAGAAGGACACTATATAATAATTAAAGGATCAATACACCAGGAGTACATCACCATAATAAATATTTACAAACGCAATGACTGGGCTCCAAAATACATAACACAAACTCTAACAGCATTGAAAAGAGAAAGACAACTCCACAATAGTAGTAGAAGACTTCAACATACCACTTTTGGTGAAGGACAGAACATCTAAAAAGAAGCTCAACAAAGACACGGAAGATCTAAATGTCACAATCAACCAACCTGACTTCATAGACATATACAGAATGCTCTACCCAACAGCAGCCAAGTATACTTTCTTTTCCAACACATATGGAACATTCTCCAGAACAGACCACATATCAGGCTATATATAAGGCAAGCCTTTACAGAATCCAAAGCTCTGAAATACTACAAAGCATCTTTTCTGACCATAAAGCCATAAAAGTAGAAATCAGTAACAGAAAAAGCAAGGGAAAAAAATCAAACACATGGAAACTGAACAACACCTTGCTAAAAAACTACTGGGTTATAGCAGAAGTTAAGGACTGAATAAAGAAATTCATAGAATCAAATGAGAATGAAAACACATCCTACCAGACCCTTTGGGACACAGCAAAAGCAGTGCTCAGAGGTCAATTTATAGCAATAAATGCACATATCCAAAAAGAAGACAGGGCCAAAATCAAAACATTAACCCTACAACTTGAGTAAATGGAAAGACAGCAGCAAAAGAAGTCCTCAGGCGCCAGAAGAATGCAAATAATAACAATTAGAGCAGAATTAAATGAAGTAGAGAATAGAAAAACAATTGAAAGAGTTAACAAGACCAAAAGCTGATTCTCTGAAACGATTAACAAAATCAATAAACTATTGGCCAAACTGACAAAGGAAAAACAGGAAAGCAAATAACCCAAATAAGAAACGCCCTTGGTGATATCACAACAGACCCAACTGAAATTAAAAGAATCATAACAGAATACTATGAAAAATTGTACTCTTAACAAATTTGAAAACCTAGAGGAAATGCACAAATTTCTAGAAACACACTACCTACCTAAACTAACACAAACAGAGGTAGAACAACTAAATAAACCTATAACAAAAGAAATTGAAAAGGTAATTAAAAAGCTCCCAACAACAACAAAAAAAAGCCCTGGCCCTGACAGCTTCACTGGAGAAGACTCTCTTAACCCAGAACTAAAACCCGAAGCCAACTCTTCAGACAAAGAACAGACTGGACTGTAAGATACAAAATGATACTCGTGAAGGGTGTGCTTCTCAGTTCAAGTAGATACACGAGACTAAAAGGACAGCTCCTGTCCAGAGGGGAGATGAGAAGGCAGAAAGGGATAGGAGCAAGTTGAACGGACACAGGAAATCGGGGTGGAAAGGAGGACTGTACGGTCACATTACAGGCATAGCAACTAGGGTCACATAACAATGTGTGTATAAATTTCTGTATGAGAAACCAACTTAAGCTATAAACTTTCACCTAAAGTACAATTATAAAAAAAAAAAGTTGTTTGTTTTATATGTACATTTGTGTGTCTCTCTATCATCTATCTATCTATCTATCTGTCTGTCTGTCTGTCTGTCTGTCTGTCTGTCTATCTATCTATCTATCTATCTATCTATCTATCTATCTATCTATCTATCTATCTATCTATCTATCTAATCTACCTACCTACCTACCCACCTACCACCTACCTACCTACCTACCTAATCTTTTACCACAATAAAAAAAAGTTAAAAAAAAAAAAGAATTAAAAAAGAGGGAACAATCCTCAGCTCATTTTTAAGAAGCTAGTTAACAACCAAACAAGGATAGTGTCAGAAACGAAAATTATAGCCCAATTTCACACATGAACATAGCTGTAAAAAACCTACATAAAGTAGCCAAGGCATTACAACAAACATGAAAGAATGTATCATAACCAAAAATGTTTTATTCCAGGAATCTCAAACACGATTTAACACTAGAAAATTTCTCTAGGACAACAGATAAAATGAGAAACACTATATGATCACTTCAGTGGTTGTTAAAAAAAAAAAAAAAATCAAGAAATTATAACACCATTTCAGGAGAAAAGAAATGCCAAATCTTTAAACAAGAAATGGAAAGGCTTTTCCTGATCTAATAAAGGTTACCTACCAAAAATCACAATATATTTACACTTAATGATGAACCATTAGAAGCATTTTCCTTAAAATCAAGAATAGACAAGGATGTCCAATATTACTGTATCTATTCAACACTGTATGAGAGGTCCTGTTAGCACAGTAATCAAAGAAAAGCAAATAAAAATTATAAAAACTGGGAAAGAAAAAAAAGAATTGTCAATATTTGAAGATTAGTCAATAGAATAGAAAACCTGAAAGAATTTACAGGTAAGTAGTTAAAACTAAGATTTATGATCAATTTTTGATAATCAATTGTGTTCTTATACACTAGAACACAAGTTAAAAAGTGTAATTTTATGAAACATTGTTCATAATATCAGGAAAATATAAGGTACTTAGGAAAAAAGTCCATAAAAGTTTTTTATGTCCCTTCCAGGGTAACTACAAAATATCATCTGAGGACATTAAAAAGCACACAAATAAAAGGAGAAAGATTTTGTATTCTTGGACTGGAAAACTTTATATTAAAACAATTTCATACCCCAAATTAATCCATGATTTTAATGCCATTCTAACCAAAGCCCCAAAAGTATTTCCCCACAGAACTTGGCCAAAAAACCACACCCACAATCGAGCTGATTCTGACTCATAGCAACCCTACAGGCCAGAACGGCCCCATCGGATTTTCAAGGCTGTACATCCTTATGGCAGCAGAATGCCACATCGTTTTTCCATGGAGCAGCTGGTGGGTTTGAATTTCCCACCTTTCGGTTAGCAGCTGAGGCTTTAACTCTGCACCACCAGGGCTCCCCATAGAACTTACCAGAAAACCCACTGCTGTCCAGTCAATCCCTACTCATAGCAACCCTACAGGACAGAGTAGAACTGCCATGTAGGGTTTCCAAGGAGCAGATGGTGGATTCAAACTGTTGACCTTTTGGTTAGCAGCCGTAGCTCTTAACCACTGCACCACCAGGGCTCCCCCAAAACACCGTTGCCATCCAGTCAACTCTGACTCCTGGCGAACCCACGTGTGTCAGAGGAGAACTATGGTTTTCAGTGGCTGATTTTTCAGGAGCAGATAGCTAGGCCTTTCTTCCCAAGCAACACTGGATGGATTCAAACCATCAACTTTTCAGTTAGTAGTGGAGCACAAACCGTTTCTGCCACCCAGTGGGCCAACTGGCCAACGAAACAAAAGAGAACATTCAGGCTAGTCTCTTTTTCACATTAAAAAAATGCCCATCTGTGGGAAAGCTGTTTTTCCTACTTTGGACAGGGGTCTTTTATTTATAACTGGGCATTTCTCAGAAAATTATAAGAGAAATCTTTGAAAACAAATCGAAAAAAATAAGGCATATCTAAACATGCCTGGGAGAACTCAGCCCCATCTATAACTTTGGGTTAGAGCTGAGTTTTGTGCTAGGGCAAAGGAAAAGTCATTTCATATATTATCGGATGTCAAACCTTCAATATTCCAACACTCTTTTAGCAGGCCTGAAGAAGCTCACCTTACAATGCCAAATGTACTTTGAAACTTTTGTCTCTTCATGTACTTTTAATGATATCCCTTCATTTCTGCACATTCGACTATTTGCATCAATAGCAACCATGGCATCTCTGAAGGCAGGCGTGGTTGCTTTATTTAAATAAAAAATGACATTATTTACTACACGAATGTTGTTGTTTTGTGCCCTCGAGTCGATTCTGATTCATAGCAACCCTAGAGGACAGAGCAGAACTGTTCCATAGAGTTTCCTAGGCTGTAATCTTTAGGGGAGCAGATCACAAGTTCTGTTCTCTGGCAGAGCAGCTGGTGGGTACAAACGGATGAACTTTCTCTCAGTTAACAGCTGAGCACTTAACTGCTGCACCACAATGAAGTAGTGTATTTACAGAAGTATAGTGGTAGTGAGCTGCATCCAAACAGGCAAAAAGATTCCTGGCTACAGTACTGTGGCCCTTCTGACTTCAGACACCCTGATTCAGTTCCTTTCCTTGACTTTATCGTACCTCATCCTTGTTTGTTTTTTAAAAGATACATGCTAAGAGGAAGAGAAAAATCCAAAAATAAAAATAACATCTTATCTCAATGACACAGTTTTGGGGAGCAACTAATGAAATGATGACAAATTACTGAAAATAATGTAAATTGCTTTTCTTCTACAAAATCTTATTTTATCCTAACTTACTGTTTTTAATTGCCAATATTCATTTTCTACCCATTTGTTATTTTGATAAATATATTTATAATTTTGTTTAATGTGATGGAAAAATTCTGAAACATATTCACTTTAAAAAATAAAAATTTTAGAGTCTAGTATATAGGCTTTTTATTTTATGATTTCAGAGTTCTCTGAATTCTCAGATTTGTGCATATACAAACGTGAACACAGAAATCTGTATTAAAATTACTCAGTTAAAGAATCTGGTTTTTATCTGTTCTATATTTTTTTTTATATAGTTTCACTTTATTTACGTGTTTATTTTTACTTATAATTTTATCCTTGTATTAACAAAAACATCTCTCAGTCGGATATCTGGCATAAGAAACACCATGGCTACCGGGGCTGATGTAAATAAAAAATGGGAAAAATGATTAATAGAGCTCTATACATTATGTGGAGCCCTGGTGGCGCAGTGGTTAAGAGCTATGGCTGCTAACCAAAAGGCTAGTGGCTTGAATCCATCAGATGTTTCTTGGAAACTCTCAGTCCTATAGGGTCACTATGAGTCAGAATCGGCTCGACGGCAACGGGCTTGTTTTTTTTTTTTCCTTTGGTTTTATACATTATGTACAGTAGCCCTGGTGGTGCAATGGTTAAAGCGTTCCACTGCTAATTAAAGGTCGGCAGTTTGAACCCATCTGCCGCTCCTCAGGGGAAATATGTGGCAGTCTTCTTCTGAAAAGATTTACAGCCTTGGAAATCCTATGAGGCAGTTCTACTTTGTCCTACAGGGTCACTATGAGTCAGAATGGACTCGACACCAGTGGGTTTGGTTATACATTATGTAGGAATACTATTTCTAATGATTACAGTAGGATAAAATAAGGCCCTAGACTCCCAAAGAATGGAGTGCATATAGAAGACGGTACATCAAAGCTTGATACTAGGTTCAGACCATAGAAGTGTTACAATAGTCACTCAAAAACTGGGGACCAGCCGGTCTCAAAACAGTAAAAAACCTGAAACAGAGGAAAAAATCTTTGACTTCCATATTCCAATACTGTTAACAAACTATCTTTCAAAAAAAAAAAAAATACAACAATTAAAACTAGATTCAAAGTGCAATGTAAGGATCTTTTTCAGAAAATGCAGCGAAGCTTATTAAGGGGAGGGGCTTCTATGAGAACTGAGCAGGGATTTCTGTGGACTACCAACAGTGGCTGGTAGAAAAACTTCTGATTTTTTTTTCTGAGAGAGTAAGTCTGAGGAGACCTTGTGTTAGGAATTTCAACAGCTGAAGATTTGTCTTCATCTTCGGGTGAGTCAACAACTTTTCGATCTTGAAAGAAGCATGAAGTAATACTTTGACACGGGGTAAACCAGGAGCTGTTTTTACAACCTGAAGAAAATCCATCAACCAAAGCTGCAGAATAGTTTGGATTATGACTTTGAGAACCAGGATAGAGGGAATCTGTTGGATCTTTACTTAATTGGTTACTTTGCTGAATATCAGTGGCAACGTTATTTTGTGACCAGGAAGAAGAAACACCAACTGGATGAGGAATGAAGGCTGCTGTGTTTTGATAATAAGTGGCTTTATCAATGCTTTTAGGGGCTGACGTATCTGCTGTTTCAATACTCATAAAATGTTTACTGGTATATTCAGGAGCAGACAATCTTGCATGTTTTTGAGTATCAGCAATACTTGGGTCTTTAGAAAATAGTCCAATTTCATTTAGAGCCAAAAATTTCTGACAAGTTGGTTGAGAATCAAAAAAAGTAGCATTCTGGTAACAGGAAATTACACTTAGTCTAGGGGCAGAGAAAAATCTTCTGGATCTAGAGCCAAAAAGGTTTGTGGAAGAGTTTAAATCGTTGAGGCTTAATTTTTCTTGAGAATCAAAGTTAGCTCTACTTTGGTTTTTAGAAAGGGAAGTACTGTTTTTAAGTTTAGACAATAAAGAACGTCTTTTTCCAGATAAAGATATGACAGCAGATACATTTAGTTCAGTAGGTAAACTATGACTTCTTTTAGATGAACTGACTCTGTGTGTTACAGTAGGATGAGATGTTAAACGACCAGGAGGTATATCTGGTTGAGTAACAGAAGAGGCTCGAAGGTACTGGAATTCTGCAGTAACTTGTTCTTCAGGACAATATGGTTGGAAACACTGGTCCTTGTTGCAGCAGCTGGAGTGAGAAAAGTGTGAAGTGAGGAAAAAAAATAGGAAGCAGAGATGGAGACCCGCCAAGCCTCCTGAAAAATATCCACCTTACCAATATGGAAACAACAGGGAATAAGAAAAACTTGGCAGCTGAAGATAATATTCAGAGAGGTGTACCCAAAAGAATGCCTGAGTCTAAAATATTATCTCTAAATTATCTACACAGTGCCTGCCCAGTTCATTAAACCTTGGGAAGTAAGCTGAAAGACTCAGGGAAATTGGCAGAAAGAAAGATCATGGGAAATCTATGAGAGGGCATCAGACTAAAGGGTCCCCTGAAAGGAAAGGTAGAATTTCCTGTTTTAAAAATAATAAATTATAATATTTCTTTTAGGCTATTAAACTACTGCATTGAAAGGAGTTAAATGGAATAATACCCTGTTAACTATTTGCACTCTAAAAATATTAACTATGGGTGAAACAGAACCTCTCTGGAGAAAGTATTTCAGGTAAATATCTAGACATTCCAGATACCCAGTTATTGTGGGAAGGAAAAGGGAGCATTAAAGCTTGGTTTATGAATCTTTCTAACATCCTTCACCACATGAAATGGGGAGGAGTGCTGTTTTTTGTTTTGTATTGTCTTGTTTTTTAAAGACCTACCTTAAGCATTTTCCCATATTGTATTCAATCCAAAGTAAATCTTTAAAAACCCTTCCCTTCTAGGCCATCATCCTTAAGCCGTGAAATGCCCGAGTAGATGGAACAAGCCAGAAGACTGAATGCTTAAGCTGCTCGTGGAATTAGCATAGCAATAACACAGAATGTGATGAAAGCAGACTCTAGAATCCAATGACATCAGTTTAGAATAAGATTTTTTTGTGACTTAGCTTTCTGAAAAGCTGCAATTTGAGTGACTGTGGAATGTTTATTCTACCCTTCATTATGTTCGAAGAGCCAGCAAACAAGAGGCAAGGAAAAGGCAGGATGAGGGCAATAACATACATGATCGCCATACAATTCTCTCTCTCTCCCACCAGCTACTACTACATCCATAGCTAGCTAATTCACTCTTTCGCTTGAATTCTCCTTACCCCAGGTTTTTATGCCCTCCAGTGAAATGGGAGGGCAACTCTTATAGACTTCGCCCTGAAGTTATACTGAGAAGGAAAAAAAAAGACTTAATAAGGAGGAAATGTCCTTGCCTGAACAAGGAAACAATCTTCACTCACCCTGCTAGCAAAGTGGTATCTGCTTGTCTGAGCATGTGCGCGATGATGGAGGTCTGCTGTGACACTATTTATTACCACTTGAAACAGCTTACACCTACCTAAAGGCAAAGTTAATGGTCACTAGGTGAACAAACATTGTCCTCTCCCTTTTCAACCCAACTTAGAGCACTGTCCCCATAATAGGTGTATGAGCGTGTATAGCCACTTATGGAATAAAGCAACCCCTCAAATACTCTTTTTAATCTCCCAAAACCCTGACATTATACCCCACCACCACCTCCTGTTGTTCTCTTCCTGAATCCCTACTCTGGGAAACTTGAACAAATTCCTTTTCAGAGGTCTTGCTGTTGTTAGTTGCTGTCGAGTCACTCATACTCATGTAACTCTGTGTACAACAGAACAAAACTGCTCAGTCTTATGCCACCTCCCTGATCGTTGGCATTCTCAGTCCATTTTTGTGGCTTTTGTGTCAGTCCATCTCACTGAGGGTCTCCCTTGTTTTTGCTGAGGCTTCACTTTACCAAGCATGGTTTTTTTTTTCTACTGACTGGTTTTTTGTGATATCATGTCCAAAGTAGGTGAGCCAAAGTCTCACCATCCTCGCTTCTAAGGAGAATTCTGGCTGTATTTCTGCTAAGACTGATTTTTTTTGTCCTCCTGGCAGTCTATGATATAGTCAGTAAACTTTGCAACTCCACAATTCAAATACATCTATTCTTCTGCCTTTTAGCTCTCTAATTTCTCACCATACAATTGTCAGACTTACGATTTGATTTTACCCTACATACCCTCCTCCAAAAAAAACAAAAACAAAACAAATCCACTGCCATTGAGTCAATTCTGACTGATAGTGACCCCATAGGGTGTAAATCTCTATGGAAGCAGACTGCCACATCTTTCTCTGATGGAGCCACTGGTAGTTTTGAACCATTGACCTTTTGGTTAGCAGTCGATCTCTTTAACCACTGCACCATAAATTAATCTGTTACTGTTTTATAGATGCTGGCAGAAGACACAAGATTCCTGGGTCAGAGATAGGACTTCATTTTTCATGGCACAGAAAGCAACATGATCATCAGCATATTTGTATTGATTCTCTTTGACCCTAGTCCCACAAGGGCAACACAGAGGGTCCAGAAGATACCTGCATTCACAGGAAAGGGATACTGAGCTAAGGGAATTTTCCATTTTTATAGCAAGCAATAAGCAATTGTGTTAAACTAACTCTTAGTCCTGGAGGAAAATACTACCTTGTTCCTCAGGATTTCTTGACACAAACCTGAGAAATGGCCCTGATAAACAGGGGTCAGGGCCTTGCATTCTTGGCTATACCAGGTGAGACATGTGGGCACAAAAGAGGCCTAATGAGGGCTATCTCTCCCTACAGCAATCTATTATTTTTTCCCTTTCTCGTGAAAATGTTGTCTGCTGTCCCTAAGTCACACCAACATCTGTGATTACCTTTTCCAAAAGTACATCTTTTGCAAACTGCAGCAACAGAATATGTAATGCCCGAAAAGTTTCTACAAGAAACTTAGAAGTACCTGCCCACTGAGCAACCCCAAAGGAGATGATAAGGTTATGATTTGATCTCAATACTGCCAATTATTTCCGCTCAAAGGAAGTTATAAAAAAGGTCAGATCACTCCCTCAAATGAGGCAAATATATGGTTATCCATTCGAAAAAGGTGTGTGGGTGTGCGTGTTTAGAGGGTAGGAGTGGGGATCCAGATCTGCCTAGACATTTGAAAGGAAGAGAAATCTCATACTAGTGCAAGAGATACCTGGAAGTTGTTTAGTATCATTCTGGGTAGAGAACTTACCTAAGTCACTAGATGTTCTAAAATTGCCCCTTCAATGCTTATTCTTAAGGGGACTAAAATTAGACTTAGCCCAAAAGAAGGCAGTAACCCCTCATAATAACAAGCATCTAAAAAATGCTCCTCCTTCAACCCATTCCCAACTCTCTTTATTCTATCAATTCCTTGACTCCAGGTACCTCTGCTTTCTTCACGTCCTATGGCCGCCTATACCTCCTCCTTCCCTTGTTGAGCTGATTCCAACTCATGGTGACGTGTTCCAGAGCAGAAATCTACTTTATAGGGTTTTGAATGGCTGTGATCTTTCAGAAGTAAATAACCAGGTCTTTCTTCCAAGGCATCTCTGGGTGGATTTGAATTGCCAACCCTGCAGTTAGTAGTCAAGTGCTTAACCATTTATGCCACCCAGGGACTCCTCTCATACTACGGTTCCTCTATTCCCACCAAAACCAATGCTCAATCATTATACCTCGCTGTTCCTCATGAGCATCTGGTATATCTGTAACCATAACCCAACTGTAACCACACATTAAAAATACAATTTCATCATGATATCTTAGATAAATGTTAAGAAATCTTCTAGAACACAGTTTCTCAAACTTTAAGGTGCATCAGAGACACCTGGA
The DNA here is from genome assembly GCF_030014295.1 of Loxodonta africana. Taxonomy (NCBI): domain Eukaryota; kingdom Metazoa; phylum Chordata; class Mammalia; order Proboscidea; family Elephantidae; genus Loxodonta; species Loxodonta africana. The sequence goes on from NC_087367.1 coordinate 25,859,138, forward strand.
GGGCTTGCTAAAATGCCAAGATTCTGATTCACTTCGTGTGAGATGGGGTCCAAGAATGTGAGTTTCCAACAAGGCTCTGGGCTAAGTGGGATATTGATGCTGCTGGTCCAAAGACCACATTTTGAGTAGCTCTGTTCTAGAACATCTGGGTCTAACCCCCAAAGTCAACGTTAGGAGAGTTTTCCAAAGTACCCCACACAGCTTTCCATCTGAGCTGGAGTCCAGTGAGCACAGTGATTGATGCCAGGACTGAACATCCCCCCTCCTGAGCCTCAATGAAAAGTCCTTCAGAAACCTAGATTACATCTGAGAAGAAGGAGGAAAAGGGAGAAACCCAAATGTCTTTAATATGAGGAGATTAGCTCTCAACTGCAATTGACTGAGTTAACTTGAATTGGCAAATTCAAGCTTTTCCATGTTAGTCAAAGTAACTCGTGAGCTACTTTGAATTCAGTTATAGAGAAATGTGCACTTACGTCTTTAGCCACCCTGAGTGAATTACCTCACCACATTCAAAACCTTTGCTATCAAGTGGATTCCAACTGATAGTGACCTCAGGACAGAGTAGAACTGCCCTATAGGGTTTCCAAGGAACAACAGGTAGATTCGAACTCCAAACTTTTGGTTATCAGCCAAGCTCTTAACCACTTCATTTCTCCCTCTGGAACTAAGACCTCTAGACCCGCAGAGCATAAGGTTGCAGGGACAGGAAGCAAAAACTTGTAGGTGGATCACCAGGGGTAATAGTGAGTGGTGCCACTCCCACTTTTACCCATTGATTCATGGACCCATGAATCCTAGCTATGGGAAATACAGCACCATACACTGGACACTGGTTTAGAACACATACAGCCTCCTGGAGAACACTGCCCCAACCTGTGAGGTATTGCCATCTAGCTGGTGCCATAATTGTATCTTTAGGAGGCCATTCCATCTTTCTATCAAGCCAGCTGCTTCAGGATGATGGGGAACATGGTATGGCCAGTGTGGCACGGGCCCGCTGGTGAGTCCCTTGGTCTAAGGCAATGCTGTATGGGATACCATGATGGTGGATAAGGCATTCTGTAAGTCCATGGATGGTAGTTTTGGCAGAAGCATTGCATATAGGGAAGACAAATCCACATCCAGAGTAAGTGTCTGTTCCAGTAAGAACAAAACACTGCCCTTTCTGTGTTAAAAGTGGTCCAATGTAATCAACTTGCCACCGGGTTGCTGGCTGATCACCTCAAAGGATGGTGCCATATCGGGGACTCAGTGATGGTCTCTGCTGCTGGTAGACTGGGCACTCAGCAGTGGCTGTTGCCAACTTGGCCTTGGTGAGTGAAAGTCCGTATTGCTGGGCCCATGCATAACCTCAATCCCTGCCCCATGGCCGCTTTGTTCATGAGCCCATTGAGTAATGATGGGAGTAGCTGGGGAAAGAGGATAAGTGGTTTCCACAGAACAAGTCATCCTATCCACTTGACTGTTAAAATCCTCCTCTGCTGAGGTCACCCTTTGGTTAGCATTCACATGAGACACAAATATCTTCCTTTCTTTGGCCCATTCAGAAAGGCATATTTACATACCTCTTCCCCACTAAATCCTTGTCTCCAATTTTCCAATCATGTCCCTTCTAAGTCTCTGACTATCCAGCCAAACCACTGGCCACAGCCCATGAATCAGTATATAGTCGCACATCTGGCCATTTCTCCTTCCAAGCGAGGTGAACAACCAGGTGCACTGCTCGAAGTTATGCCCATTGGGAGCATTTTCCTTCACCACTGTCCTTCAGGGAGGTCCCAGAAAGGGACCCAGAAAGTGCTGCCACTGTCCACTTTCAAGTTGCATATGGCGCAGAACCATCTGTAAACCAGGCACGAGTTTTCTCTTCTTCAGTCAACTGATCGTAAGGAACTCCCCATGAGGCCATAGGTGCAGAATGGGAGACAGAAGGTAATGAGACAGGAGTGGAGACCATGGGCATTTGGGCCACTTCCTCTTGTAACTTACTTGTGCCCTCAGGTCCTGCTTGGGCCTGATCTCCTATATACCACTTCCATTTAATGATGGAGTGCTGCTGTGCACATCCAACTTTATGACTCTGTGGGTCTGACAACACCTAGTTCATGATGGGAAGCTTGGGCCACCTGGTGACTTGGTGTCCCATGGTTAGGCATTCAGTCTCTACTAAGGTCCAGTAACAAGCCAAAAGCTGTTTCTCAAAAGGAGAGTAGTTATTTGCAGAGGATGGCAGGGCTTTGCTCCAAAATCCTAAGGGTCTGTGCTGTGATTCACCAATAGGGGCCTGACAAAGACTCCAAGGAGTATCTCTTATCTGCCACGGACATTTCAAGTACCATTGCATCAGCTGGATCCTATGGCCCAAGTAGTAGAACAGCTTGCAAGGCAGCCTGAACCTGTTGCAGAACCTTCTCCTGTTCTGAGTCCCACTCAAAACTAGCAGCTTTTTTGAGTAACTTGATAAATAGGTCGGAGTAGCACAAACTCAAATGAGGAATATGCTGCCTCCAAAACCCAAAGAGGCCCACTAGGTGTTGTGTCTCCTTTTTAGTTGTGGGAGAAGCCAGATGCAATAACTTCTCCTTCACTTTGGAAGGAATATCTTGACACGCCCCACACCACTGGACCCCTAGAGATTTCACTGAGGTGCCTGAATTTTTGTGGGATTAAATTCCTATCCTCTAGCACGAAAATGTTGTACCAATAAGCCCAGAGTCATTGACACTTCTTCCTCACTAGGTCCAATCAGCATAATGTCATCAACGTAATGGACCAGTGTGATGTCTTGTGGAAGGGAAAGGCGATCAAGGTCCCTGTGGACTAAATTATGACATACCAAAACCCACAGCCATCGAGTCAGTTCCAACTCATAGCGACCCTATAGGACAGAGTAGAACTGCCCCATAGAGTTTCCAAGGAGCGCCTGGCAGATTTGAACTGCCGACCTCTTGGTTGGCAGCCGTAGCACTTAACCACTACGCCAATTATGACATAGGACTGGAGAACTGATATAGCTCTTAGGTAGGCAAGTGAAGGTGTATTGCTGGCCTTGCCAGATAAAGGCAAACTACTTCTGATGGTCCTATGAAACAAGATAGAGAAAAAGGCATTAGCCAGATTAATAGCTGCATACCAGGTACCAGGAGACGTACTGATTTGCTCAAGTAATGAGACTACATCTAGAACAGCAGCTGCAATTGGAGTCACCACCTGGTTAAGTTTTTGATAATTCACTTTCATTCTCCAAGATCCATCTATTTTTTGCACAGGCCACATAGGCGAGTTGAATGGGGATGTGGTGGGAATCGCCACCCCTGCATCCTTCAAGTCCTTGATGGTGACATTAATCTCTGCAGTTCCTCCAGGAACTCGGTATTTCTTTTGGTTTATTGTTTTCCTAGGCAGGGGCAATTCTAATGGCTTCTACTTGGCTTTTTCCTACCATAATAGACATTACTCCATTTGTCAGGGATCCAGTGTGGGGGTTCTGCTAAATGATGAGTATATCTACTCCAATTATGCATTCTAGAACTGGGGAAAGTACTACAGGATGCGTTCAGGTACCCACTGGACCTACAGTGCCACTGATGTGAGCTAAGACTCCGTTAATAACCTGACCTCCATATAGCTCCATTCTGACTGGTGGGCCACAGTGACATTTTGGGTTTCCTGGAATTAGTGTCAGTTCAGAATCCCCCAAATATCTGATTATTTCCTTTTCCCCAATGAACAGTCACTCTCCTAAAAGGTTGTAGATCCCTCGGGGGAAGGCTAGGAGCAAGATTAACAGTAAAAATTTTGGGCAGTGTATTGGAGTCCTTCCTCAAGGGGACCCAGTCTCCCCTTCATTCAAGGGATTGTGGGTCATTAAACTCACTCAAATGTGGAATTGATTGAGGGACCATGACTCTCCATCCTGGCGATTTTAGTTAGACTGCTGTTCACCTGTCCTAGAATGCATCCATTTGTACAGATCAAGTCAATATTTAGCAGACTTCCTATCTATTTCACTCCTAGGGACAGCATGACTAAGTAGCCAATGCCATAAGTCTATACAACTCAGACTACTCTGATTACTGCTTTGACTCCGCTGTCCATTACTGTAACCATGCCCACCTTGTCTCTGCCGATTGAGTGCAGCCACTTGGCCCCTACAACCACAGGGCCCAATCAGCCCCATTGTAGTTAGGTGTCTTAATTCAGTTAGGGCAGTTCCCACTGTCAAATCTGATTTGCATAAAATAGCAGTCACAGCAGTTTTCGAGGATACTGGAGCTCACTTCACAAATTCATTCCTCACAGTTGTGGTGCAGGCCACATCCTAGGGAAACTCCCTTTACACTGGATCAAGCAGGTGATCTAAGTAAGGGTGGTGTTACAATCCCTACCCTAATCCTCTTTAACGTAAAATTATGATCACAAAATAGGCAACCGCAGAATACTGGGGATCATGGCCTAACCAAGTTAATACACACATTCTTGGGGGGAACATAATTCACTCCATGACAGGTACTCACCTTGAGGGGTAGTCTGAATTCAGCAGGTATTTCAAATACAGTATGGCCTTATCCCTCTTCCCTTTATCTTCCAGGATAATGCTTTTAGAGCAGTCTCTGACATCTTACATGAGGATGAGGAAGAAAGAGGCAGTGTAATACAGTGCCTAAGTATACAGACTCTGTCCCTTACTAGTGAGCTCCCTAAACTTTCCTAGACTTCATTTCCTGATCTCTAAAATGAGGATAATAGTATTATCTACCCTAGAGAGTTATTGTGTGGATTAAATGAGAAAATACACATCAAACATTTAGGACAGGATCTGGGAAAGAAATATTGATGGACTTGACAACTATTTCCTTCTGTAACATCCGTGCAGTCACAGAACTGGGATTTTTTTCCCCCCTCATTCTTTTTAAGAATTTACTATAAATTTGACACAACGCAAAGCATTGTATCATCCAATTTAAGACTTACTGCAACATAAGACGTGTATTATGAGCCACATTTTAAGATGAATAAATTCATGTTCAGAGAATTGAAGGGACACAACTAGTTAGAAGCTGAGCCAGAATTCATACTTGGGTCAGAATGATTCCAAAACCTGTGGTCTTCCACACTGTTCTCGAAATTCTGATCTCCCTGGGTTTCTATGATGTCTTTCTCCATTGGTTCTTTTCCACTCCCTTGACCAGTCATCAGTTCTCTTTTGCAGGTTTGTCCACCTCTGCCCACTCCTTCAGTACTGGTTCCAAAAGGCTCTGAACTTCATACTCTCCTCTTTTCCCATGCCACACGTACTGCCTGAGCAATCTCATCTACTCCCACAGCTTTCAGCACCATACACACACTGGTGGATGTCCAGCATATAAACTTCCCCCAGAGAAATGTATGTCTCAGCCTTACAAGCCACCTCCTTTCATAGGCTGCAGGGCATGACTGCTCATGGTGACAGCGGCTTCCATCTCTCAGAGAGCCCTGCCCAGGTGGGTCTGGCACCTGGCTTTAGGATGCAAGGGTACTTGGCACTGTTGGCTTTGTTCTTGGCCTTTTGGGCCCTGGTTAAAACCTAGACTGAGGGCATCTCTCTTTAACACGTGGTTACATTCTAATTTGTTTGCCTTGTGAGACTGTTTGGTTCTCTGTTGTATCTCCATAACCCAGATGGTGCCTGGCACAGAGTAGAAATTCCCATGGAATGAATAACGGGGGTCTCAGCTGTTAGTAATGCCTTTCCTTTTTATTTATTTTTCATTTTTAAGGAAATTCACAAGCCTAATGGCAAATAAACATTGAAAAGATGCCCAGTATTAGTGTTCAGAAAAATGCAAATCAAAATAATGATGAGTTACCACTTTATCTCCATCAGGTTGGCTAATATTAAAAAGCCTAACAATATAATAATTTGTATAGGGAAATTAGAAATCTTATACACTGCTTACAGGTGAACTGGTACAAACCCTCTGAAGAATAATTTAGCAATACATAATAATAATACATTCATTGAGTCTATAACTCAGCAATTTCACTTACAGAGCTTCAAGAAATTCTTACACATGTATTTAAGGAATTATGAAGAAAGATATTTGTCTTAGGCTGGGTTCTTTATAGAAGCAAAACCAGTAAAGTGTATAAATATACATATAGAGAAAGATTTATATTGAGGAAATAGCTTATGTGGTTGTAGGGGCTGGAATGTCCCAAGTCTGTGGGACGGGCTGGAGGCTTCTCCTGATTCATGTAGCTGCAGGGGCTGATGAACCCAAGAATGGCAAGTCAGACAGCAGGCTCTTGCTCATAGGCTGCAAAGACCAATGAATCCTAAGATTGGCAGGCAAGATGGCAGGTAAGCTCTTAGCTCAAGTCCCAAGAACTGGAGGTCAGATGAGCAGGAGCCAGCTGTAGGATCTTAGTGAGAGCAAAGCTCATGATCCTTGCCAGAAAGTCTACCTATATTGGATGCAGTCTATATGCCCAAGGAAACTCCCTTTCAACTGACTGACTACTCATGCAGATTCCCTCATGGAGGTGATCACATCATATCATATCATGGAGATGAGCACATCATTATACGACTGCCAAACTACATCATAACTGCCAAACCACTGAGAATCACGGCCCAGCCAAGTTGACACACGACCTTACACATCACAATGTTCAATAAAGAGTTGTTTATAAGAACAAAAAAGTAATTTAAACGCCCAGCAATAAAGAACTAAACGGAGTTAGTTTAGTTCAAATCAAATACAGTACAGCAAATGAAAAGAATGAAATATGTTTACATGTATAAATATGGAAGAAATCTCAAAAAAAAAGTTTACTGCAAAAAACAAGTTGCAAATGCCATGCACTATATAATGCCATTTATGTAAATTTTAAGAACAAAAGGCCATTTATGTATTGTTTATATGAACATGCACCAGTAGGAAAAACCTCAAAACTTCCAAGGGAAGAATGTACACCAACTTCAGGATAATGGCTACTTCTGAGACAAAGGAGTACAAAGAGGAATCCAATTATATGTGCAATGTATTATTTGAAAAAAAAAAAAAGATCTGAAACAATTTTTTTGTTTTGCAAATCTGGACTACTACAACGTTAGGAATACAAAATCATCACGTAATGAATATCTGAATCTGTATTTATCTCAAAGTCTTGAAAAACTAAAATTCAACACTAAAACTGACTTGACAAAAGTAGTAATGGTAATAATAAAAAATGTAAATGAGCAAAAAGCAAGGTCTATATTTTGGCTCATGAAAATAAAATTAAGGAAATGTTTTAAACAAAACCTCAAAAGCCTGTATTTGTCTGAAGTCTCCCTTCTATCACCATCCTCTATCATTTATAAATCACGTTCACCTAAGGTACTAGGTACTATGCCTTGTATTATGCTTGTGTTCTCTTGGAGGGAGATTTGGGATTTTTTACTTTCAAATAAGCAGTACAGTGTTCTGTCGATACCACCAGAGGGTATCATATTAACCTTACATCAATATGAAAATACCTAGGTCAAGAAAAAAAAGAAAAGAGGCCCATATGGTTACTATACAATCCTAACAGACTTGTCTAACTTTGAAACACATTTACTCTCAAGAATTTCAAGCTATATCACAGTCACTTCTTGTTGTTAGCTGCTTTAAAGTCAGCCCCTGACTCATGGAGACGCTGTGCGTTACAGAGTAGAACTGCCCCATAGGGTTTTCTTGGCTGTAACCTGTACAGAAGCAAATCTCCAGATTCAAAATGCCACTAGTGCTCCTTCGTTTACTAACAACAATCAAGTACAATTACTTCATTCATAAATCACTTGTTTTTTTTCATGAAAGAGTATCATTTAAGCTCTTGGTGTTAGACTTCAACGGATTACTCCACACGTGAATGACACTGAATTACTTATATATTCTCTAGTCTATTTAGGCCTGCATGTCCAATTTAGTGGACATTAGCCTATGTAGCTATTTAAATTTAATTAAAATAAAATATTCAGTCCCTCATCTGCACTAGACACAGGTGGCTAGTGGCAACCATACTGAACATCACAGAGATGGACCTTTCTGCCATCATAGAAAGCTCTATTAGACAGTGCTGGTCTGGAAAGCTCCTATATAAGGCGTCACACAATGGCCACACATAAAAATAGGCTACATATTTTAGCAAATTACTGTCTTCCTCAACACTCACATGACGCCACCTGCTACTACTTATGTTATTTACCTTGCTTTTGTCAATGAGGTCTAAACTATCTTAAACGCTGACCACTACTGAATATGGTTTTAATTATAATCTAAGCCAAAATAATCACTCCTTTTTATGTCTTATTCATAGCAGAATACATGACTTGAAATACTTTGTGGAAATACCTAAATAATAGCAATACTATATTAACAGCAATAACTGTAATCAATAATCAGTTCCACATGGGAAACATCTTAAGGCAACTTACCCTCCTTCACTTTCTGCGTCCTCTGAACTATTACTTGTTGCTGAACTTTGAACTGTGGCGAGCCTTCTTCTTCTAGCTCTGTGCTGAGGACTTACCCTATGAACTGTCACCTTCCCCCCAAGTTCACCTTGTACACATTCTTCCAGCCTTGAAACAGCTTCTTTAAGAAATCCGATTTCCTCTTTGAGTTCTTCCATATTTGTTAGTACCTCACTTAACTTCTCCAGTATCTGAAGTTGCCTTCCTTGGAAGACCACTGCTGTTCCTTGGTCATTATATATTTTATCTTGTAAAGTCACTGAATCAGATGTACTACCCAGAGAAAGAAGTTTAGGTAAATTCATTGCTATCCTGGGTTTACGGACCTTGTAGTAACAAAAAAGAAGCAAGGTGATTCCAGCAGTTCCCACTGTGATGCCAAGTATCAGTCCTTTGCTTGTGGAATGAGACATTTCTTGGTTTTTGTTTCTAAAATTAAAAACATAAATGTAAATGAATGCTGTTTCTGTCTTTGTCCATGATAATGATATTAGTGCTTTTTCAATCAACAAAAGCCAAGTCTACATCATGAAAAAACACTCGATAAATCATAAACTAAAATATATTATGAGTAATTCCTTCTATAATGTGTGTGAAGCAAATGGAAGTATTTACTTTAAAGCACATCACCGAAGTCTAATATAAAGTAGTTATCGATCTTAATTCAAAATCTGTACTCTGAATGGCTGATCTGAAATTTACCCTTTACTGTATACCTTAAGAGGAGCCCTGGTGGCACAGTGGTTAACCACCGGCTGCTGACTGAAAGGTCAGCGGTTTGAACCCACCAGCTGCCCTGCAGAGAAAGATGTGGCAGTCTACTTCTGTTAAGATTTACAGGCTTGGAAACTCTATGGAGCAGTTCTACTCTGTCCTACAGGGCTACAATGAGTCAGAATTGACTCAATGGCAGTGGGTTTGGTTTTGGGTATATCTTAAAAGAGTCTTATGGAGGAAAAGGCAGCACTATAAATTTATCAGAAAATGATTGAAGAATTCAGATTATTCTTAACTGTCTGAATCTTTTATTTGTATAAAATTATTGTGCTCATTTCTGAGTCTTATCCAGTCTTTAATCCAGGCCAAGAAGGCGCTCTTAGAGTCGCTATGAGTCAAAATCGATTCGACAGCAAGGGCTTTGGTTTGGTTTAGTTCACGTTAGTACTTAAATTTAGAGTAATAAAACGACATCTTTTAGAGTCCAGGTTTTGAAACGTGAAGTATATTAGAGAGCTTTGGCAAGTCTGTAATCTACCCCATCTCTGTTTTACGTGACATGGAAAGCGGAAATGCTGATTGGTGTGCAGGTTGCATTCCTTTCCTATTTCTGAACCAGAATTTCTCTGTTCCCTGTTTTTCTGTTTAAGTCTGAGGCCTCAATGCTTTTGTTTTCTTTCAAATTTTTACTTTTTTTAATTATAAAAAAGTCATTTCTTTGACCTCTTTCCTTTTTCTGAGCTTTCATACACACACACTCCCAAGGCCCAAGCTTTGGCCCTCCTCGTTCCATACAAACTCAGATAGAACAAAACAAAACAAAAAAAACTGTTGCCGCTGAGTTGATTATGACCCATAGGGACATTCTGGTTAGCAGCTGAGCACTTTAACCACTGCACCCCCAGGGCTCCTTTTGGAAGCAAAGAGGCCTCTATATATTTACATTTTCCTTTAGTGGTCTTCTGACTTTAAGAACAGGGACAGGCAATAACATTAATCAAGATGGGATTTTTGCTAAAGATTAAGTTGGCATTTAGTTATAGTCATAAACGCAGCTACTATGGGACAGTTCTACTCTGCCCTACATGGTTGCTGTGAGTCTGAATAGACTCCACGGCATTGGGTTTGGTGGGTGAGTTTCCTTCTGAGACTTTAAAAGAGCAGTAAGTATATTAGTACTATGATAAATTTTTGTAATTAGAATAAAATATAGTGAGACATTTTTGAAGACTTTGAAGTTCCCAAAAATATTTTCCCATTAATTTTCCCTATTTTGTAAACAGGTAAACACCTGTATTAAATTTTGCTATCAACTTTAGAGAAATATTAAAAATTATGGTAAAGTGTCCATTACAGTACATTGACTTGCAATTTTTGTTTTCTCCCTGACACTTTCTCAAGGAGTGGATTATTATAGCACTGCCACCGATGGTTGTTGGAGGGGAAATTAAAGGCAACAATTAATAAAATAACATTTTATAGGGAGAACAATCTATAGGGTCCCATAGAACTCCACCTCTCTGAAACTTCTGATTCCTCTTTGAAAATCCATAGTAACTGAGAATTAAGAACAAAATATAAGTAGTATAATGTATACTTCAAAAATTTAGTATCTCCCCAACAAAAGAAATTTAATGAGATGAAAGAAAAAACTAAGCTCACAAATGTCTACTAAACTATCTTTGGGGTTAATATATTCTATGTGTGTTTTTTTTAAGTGCCGAATTTCTTCTACTTTTATTTCTTTTTAACCTATTTTATCCTACAATTATCTTAGGAAGTCATAACTCATGACCCATCAAAAAACAAAAAAAAACCCACTGCTATTAAGTAGATTCCAACTCATAGTGTCCCTTTAGGACAGGGTAGAAATGCCCCATAGGATTTCCAAGGCTGAAATCTTTACAGAAGCAGACTGCCACATCTTTCCCCCACAGAGCAGCTGTGCATTCGAATCACCGACACTGTGGTTTTAGCAGCCAGCACTTAATTACTGTGCTATCAGGGCTCCATGATCCATCAAGGAAGTATTAAACAAACAAAAATGCTGGCCAAATATTTTACAACAATGAAGCACATATTTGAACATTCTATCCATGTAAAAGAATGATTTTCCTAGTAAAGAGTTATGTAATTTAAAACTGGAAGAGCACTTAGAAATCCACATTCCAACTCCTTTGTTAGAATACATGACTAAGTAAAGGACAAAGTTGCTCAGGGCAAAGTTGTTCAGTTGCAGAGTTGAAAGTAGAAGTTTGATTTTTTCCATTCTAAATCCTGCGCATATTTTACTTCAATACAGCATCTTATATCACATATTTTTAAAAAGTCATTTACTTTCCTTAAAATAACATATACAGTATGCTCATTTATATAGCATTCATTTACCATTCAGTCAACAATTGTCTATATACCAGGCATTGTATTAGATGCTGGGGACACAGTAGTTAAAAGATAAACATAAAATTATTCTACATATGGTGAAATTTCCATATGATTAAAATTTACTTTTATATTTATTTTGTCATGTATTTCCAAATACGTATCTTCTAATAATCCTTATGTAGAAAAAACAATGTTATTTCACTTATTCTTAAAAAAATCAAGAAAATTTTTATAAAAATGAATTTTGTGTCCTTCCAAGGAAATAAATGCTATCTTTTTATTTGTTTGTTTTAATCCTAGTTGGTTTATTTTTTCTCCTTCATTGGTAAACTTTCACTTTTTTTGTTTTTGGTTATAATTTTGCCTGCTTCTAGGAATTCTTTTCTTATATCTTTTACCCAGTCCCTGGCATGATCCTTCCAGGCTGTTGTGGGCTATGGAATCAGACATACAAGTTTGTTAGAAACGTATTTAAAATAACAGCATGTGAGACTATACATGGTAGGAAGATGTGGTAGTCTGCTTCCGTAAAGATTTACAGCTTTGTAATCCTATGGGGCAGCTCTACTCTGTCTTATAGAGTCGCTATGAGTCGGAGTTGACTTTACGACAGTGAGGGGAGGTCTATACAAATGCTTAAATTCTCTCCTGCATGGCATGGACTATATGATAGCCGTTGTGGATGCGAAGTGGACTTTTTGTTTCATACATTACGTTTTAAGAATATGTTTCATAGAATAATAGATTTGGCAAGATTGTTGAACAGAACCTTGGCAGGGGAAAGGGAACGTCTACCAGGACAGTGAAAGGGTTAAGAAGCAGCAGTTCTGAGTTGAGTCGCCTGGGTTAGAATCCCAGCTCTTTTGAGTTTTTTGTTGTTGTTGTTGTTTCCTATTGTGTGTCCTTCGACATGGTGTTTCAGCTTCCTCAACCGTGAAATGGGGATAATAGTCCTCCCATGACAGGGCTGTCGTAAGTATCAAATGAGACAACCCATATAAAGTGATTACAACAGTATTTGGCACATAATAAAGACTTAATAAATGTTAGTTACTATGTTGATGCTGATTTAGTACACTCCCATTTTTTGCTTGCATTGTGGGAGGCATTAATGTGATTATACATTACAGATTGTATGTGCCAAGAGATCTGGGGCCTTATAGTCGACTCTCTTCACTACAATATGCCCAGCACCAAACACAGACACTAGTTCAATAAGCATAATACACAGTAGTTAACTAAAATATGTATATCATTTGAGGGCTAAACATTTTTTTAAGTTATAGAAAAATAACAGGAAGGAGGAGGAGGAGCCAACATGGCACTACAGACAGAAGCAACATGCCGTGCCTCTACAGCAAGGACCCAAAAAACTAAGTAAAACAGAGACAAGTGGCAATCCTGGAATCCTAAGCATCAAATGAAGAGAAAAAGAACTCAACCAAGCACCAAATGGAATAAGAAACTGACAGAGAACAAAGAGCAAGGAGAGATACAGGGTGGAGGTCCCCTATCAGCTAATGAGACACAGAATCGCAATCTTGGACTTCTCAGCCACCGAGAACGGCAGGCAGGGAGTACAAGAAGGCAGCTTCACGGAGCTCCCAGCAAGAGACAGAGCACCCAGTAACCATATTCCCACCCCTTACCCTTCTTGCCCTGCTCAGCCTCTGCTGTTTCCTGTTGGGCCATGGTCACTTAGATGGGAGACGTAGGCTCCTTGCGACTTGGATTTGCCTGGCCCACGCCAGCTGGCTCTGTCAGTGCCATTTTTTGTTGCCATTGTTGCTTTTTTTTGCTTCTTTTGATTTCTTTTCTTTCTCTCTCCACTTCCCCTTCCTTTGTCTTGAGCACCTGGCTCTGTGTGCCATCTCTGCTCCCTCTCGACAGCCTGTGAAGCACAGCTCAACTAGAGAACCACTTCCCCAGTATGCATCGCCATGCCTGTGGGATCCCTGGGGGCATTTTTTTTTCCATTTTACTTTTTGCTTTTCTTCATTTCTCAGTTTCTCATCTCTCTCTCTACTTTCCTTCTTTTCCTGTCTCCTGAATACCTGGCACTGTGTGCAATCTCCACCCCTTCTGGATGGGCTGTGCAGTGCTGCTTGCCGTGTCTGTGCCACCAAGCCAGTGGGCTCCCTTGGCGACTTCTTTTTTTTCCTTTTTTTAATTTCTTGTCCCTCTCTATCATCCTTCCCTTCTTTTCTCCTGAACACCTGGCACTGTGTGCCATCTCTGCTCCTTCCAGACAGGCTGTGCAGGGTCACACAGCTGGGGAGCCACATCCCTGGTCTGCGCCACCACAAAAGTGGGCTTTCTCAGTACCCTTTTTTTCTTTCTCTGTTCTTTTCTCAGTGTCTTGTCTCTCTTTACTTTCCTTCCTTACCCTTCTCCTGAGCAGCTGGTGCTGTGTGCCATCTCTGCTCCTTCTTGACAAGCTGTGCAGCACCACTCAACTGGGGACTCACTTCCAGTGGGCTCCATCGGGGCATTTTTCTTTTCTTTTTTTTTTCCTTGTTTTTTTTCCCCCTCTGTACAGTCTTTCCTTACTCTTCTCCTGAACACCTAGCACCATGTGTCATCTCCACTCATTCTTGATGGGCTGTGCAGCGCCGCTCAGCTGGGGACCCACTTCCAGTACATTCCCTTGGGAGTGTTACTTTATCTTCATTTTTTTTCTTGGTTTCTTGTCTCTCTCTACCTTCCTTCCTTTCCTTCCTCCCAACCACCTGGCATCTTTTTTTTTTCCCTCAGTTTCTTGTCTCTCTCTACATTCCTTCCATTCATTTCTCCCGACCACCTAGCCGCATGTGCCTTTATCTCTCCTTTTGTTTTTTAATCTAGTTTCATCTCTCTCTCTCCCTTCCTTCCTTTCCTTTCACCCACCCACTTAGCTACATGAGCCTTATCTAGTCCTTCTGGAGGGGCTGTGTCCCACTGACAGTTCCACAAGAATAGTAGAAGACTTTAGCATACGACTCTTGGTAAAAGCCAGAACATCTAGAAAGAAACTCAACAAAAATACAGAAGAGCTAAAGGGCACAATCAGCCAACTTGACCTCATAGATATATACAGAACACTCTATCCAACAACTACAAAGTACACATTCTTTTCCAACACACCTGGAACGTTCTCCAGAATAAACCACATCTTAGCCACAAAGTAACCCTCAACAAAATCCAAAACACTGAGATAATACAAAGCATTTTCTCTGATCACAACACCATCAAAGGAGAAATTAACAACAGGAGGAGCAAGGAAAACAAATTAATTACATGGAAACTGAATAACACCCTGCTTTAAAAACCAGAGTAATAGAAGAAATCTAAGACTAAATAAAAAGTTCCTAGAATCAAATGAGAATGAAAACACATCATACCAAAATCTTTGGGCCATGTTAAAGGCAGTGCTCAGAAGCCAATTTATAGCAATTTATGCGCTCTACAAAAAAAAAGAAGGAACAAAATCAAAACATTACTACACAACTTGAACAAACAGAAAGAGAACAGCAAAGAAGACCACCATCACCAGAAGAAAGGAAATAATAAAAATCAGAGCAAAAATAAATGAAACAGAGAATAGAAAAACAATAGAAAGAATCAACAAAACCAAAAGTTGGTTCTTTGAAGGAATCAACAAAATTGACAAACCATTAGCCAAACTGACAAAAGAAAAACACGAAAGGACGCAAATAACCCAAATAAGAGATGAAATGGGGACAGTACAACAGACCAAACTGAAAGAAAAAGAATCATAACAGAGTTCTATGAAAAACTATACTCTAACATTATTAAAAAACCTAGAGGAAATGGATGAATTTCTAGTAATGCACTACCTAACCAAAATAAAAAAATGATGGTGAAAATCTGAACAGACCTATACAAGAGAAAAGCTTGAAAAAGAAAAAAAAAACTCCCAACAAAAAAAAGCCCTGGCCCAGACAGCTTCATCGGAGAGTTCTACCAAACATTCAAAGAAGAGCTTACAACAGCACTACTTGAACTATTTCAAAACCTTAAGAAGAAGTGATATTTCCAAATTCATTCTATGAAGCCAGCATAATCCTGATATTAAAACCAGGTTTTTTAAAGACACCACAAAAAAAGAAAATTACAGACTACTATCTCTCATGAATATATAAGCAAAAATTCTCAACAAAATTCTAGCCAACAGATCTCAGCATCATATCAAAAAAATAATACACCACAGCCCAGTGGGATTCATACCAGGTGTGCAAGGATGGTTCATCACTGGAAAATCAATCAATATAATCCACCACGTAAATAAAAGAGTCACATGATCATCTCAATTGATGCAGAAAAGGCATTCAGCAAAGTCCAACACCCATTCCTGGTAAAAACTCTCAATAAAATAGGTAAAAACCAAACCAAACCCATTGCCATCGAGTCAATTCTGACTCATAGTGACCCTATAGGACAGAGCAGAACTGCCACATAGAATTTCCAAGTAGCACCTGGTAGATTTGAACTGCCGATCTTTTGGTTAGCAGCTGAACTCTTAACCACTATGCCACCAGGGTTTCCAAAATAGGTATAGAAGGGAAATTTCTCAACATAATAAAGGGCATCTACACAAAACCAACAGCCAACATTATTCTTAATGGAGAAAGGCTGAAAACATTCCCCTTGAGAAAGGAACAAGACAAGGATACTCTTTATCACCGCTTCTATTTAACATTGTGCTGGAAGTTCTAGCTAGAGCAATAAGGCAAGAAAAAAGAAAGGGCATCCAAACTGGTAATGAAGAAGTTAAACTGTCCCTATTTGTGGATGATTTATGATACCATACATAGAAAAACCAAGAGTCCAGGAAAAAACTACTGGAACTAATAGAAAGATTCAGTAAATTAGCAGGATACAAGATAAACATACACGAATCAGTTGGATTCCTATGCACCTATATAGAGAACAATGAAAAGGAAATCATGAAAACAATACCATACATAATAGTCCCTAAAAAAAAAAACACTTAGGAGTAAATCTAACCAGGGATGTAAAGGACCTATACAAAGAAAACTACAAAACACTACTTTAAGAAACCAAAAGAGATCTACATAAATGGAAAAATATACTATGCTCATGGCTAGGTAGACTCAACATTGTGAAAATGACAATTGTACCTAAAGTGATTTACAAATACAATGCAATCCTGACCCAAATACCAACAATATTCTTTAAAGAGATGGAATAACTTATTATTAACTTTATATGGAAAGGGAAGAGACCTCAGATAAGTAAAGCACTATTGAAGAAGAATAAAGTAGGAGGGCTCACACTACCTGACCTCAGAACCTACTATACAGCTATGGTAGTCAAAACTGCCTGGTACTGGTACAATGACAGACATATTGACCAATGGAACAGAATTGAGAACCCAAATGTAAAGCCATCCACCTACAGTCATCTGATCTTCAACACGGGCTCAAAGTCCACCAAGTGGGGAAAATCAGGTCTTTTTAACAAATGGTGCTGGCAAAACTGGATGTTCATCTGTAAAAAAATGAAATAGGAGCCATACCTCACATGATACCCAAAAACTAAATCAAAATGTATCAAATCCCTGAATATAAAACCCAAAACTATGAAGATCAAAGAAGAAAAAATAGGATCAACACTAGAGGCCCTAATAGACAGCCTGAACAGGATACAAACCATAACTAACAACATACAAACTCCAGAAGATAAGCTAGATAACTGGAATCTTATAAATATTAAACACCTACGCTCAGCAAAAGACTTCACTAAAAGATTAAAAAGAGAACCTACAGACTGGGAAAAAATTTTCAGCTATGACAAATCTGACAAAGGTTTAATCTCTAAGAATCTGTAGGAAAACCCAACACCTCTACAACAAAAAGACAAACAATGCAATTAAAAATTGGGCGAAGGAAATGAACAGACACATCACCAAAGAAGACATTCAAATGGCTAACAGACACACGAGGAAATGTTTGTGATCACTAGCCATTAGAGAAATGAAAATCAAAACCACAATGAGATAGCATGTTGCCCCTGGCATTACTGGCATGAATCAAAAAACAGAAAATAACAAATGCTGGAGAGGCTCTGGGGAGACTGGAACTTTTATGCACTGCTGGGAAATGCAACATGGTACAACCATTTTGGAAAACAATATGGCACTTCCTTAGAAAACCAGGAATAAGAACACTGTATGATTCAGCAATTCCACTCCTAGGAATATATCCTAGAGAAATAAGAGCTGTCACATAATAGACATAAGCATACCTATGCTCATTGCAGCAAGCAGATGGAAACAAACTAGATGCCCATCAAAAACTGAATGGATAAACAAACTATGGTACACACACAAAGTGGAGTACTACAGAGTGATAAAGAACAATGATGAATCTGTGAAACATCTCACAACATGGATGAATCTGGAGGGCATTATTCTGAGTGAAATAAGTCAATCACAAAAGGATAAATATTGTATAAGACCAATATCATAAAAACTCATGAAGACAGAGCACCCATTTACCAGTGATACACGCTTTCCCACCCCACATACTCTCCCCACTTCTCTACCTCGGCAATTCCTGGTTGGCAGTGGTGGCTCGGCAGGCCAGGAACTGCAGCATCCGTGCCACTTGGGTTCGCCCCACCCACATCAGAGGTCAGTGGGCAGGGAGTACTGGAAAGCTGCTTCACGAAGTTCCCACCAGGAGACAGAGCACCTGCACAGGCACAGCCTACCGGAACCTGCCCAGCACTGATTCCCAAGCCACCTGTTGGCCCTAGTATGTGCCACAAACAACCCATGCCAGTCCCTCCATTTCAACTAGACCTGCTCTGCTGCACCATAGCTGAGCAACTGGCCCTGCCCATTGGACAAGGAGGTGAAAAGTATTGTGACCAGTGATGAGTAAACAAAGTGCACCGTGGCCCTGCTCAAACACAAATAGAACAAAAAAGCAAGACAAAACAGATATACAATCAATAAATGAAGAAAATAACTACCGAATGTCCCAAAGACAGCATACAATATCAAAACATAAAAAAAAAAAGGGCAGGGTGGCTCCAGTAGGCATCCAGAATAAAACACCAGATGACTTCCCAGTAGATGAAAAGGCACTAGAACTACTTGTTAGGGAATTCAAATCTCTAATATTTAGAGCTATCCAAGACTTGAAACAAAATGAAGACAAAAATGAGGAAAAAATAGACAAATTCAGGAAAAAGGCAGACAAATTCATGTAAAATGCAGACAGGAAAATGGAAGAATTCAGGAAAACAAACCAGGAACAAAATACCAAAATAAATTCACAGCTAGAAATCATACAAAAACAACAATTAGAAATCCAGAAGATAAACAAGATTTCAGAAATGGACAGTGTCACAGAAGGGCTGAGGAGCAAGTCTGAAATGATGGGAGACAAGATCAGCAAAATTGAAGACAAACATGTGGATACAACACAGAGGAAAAATCAGAAAAAAGAACAGGCAAAAATGAAGAAACCCTGAGAATTATGTGGGATACAATGAAAAGCAAAAATGTGTGAGTGATCAGAGTTCTAGAACAGGGGGAGAATATGGAAAACACATAGAGGATCACTGAAGGCTTCCTGACAGAAAACTTCCCTAATATCATGAAAGGTAAAAAGCTGACTATCCAAGACACTGAATGAACCTCATATAGGATAGACCATGTCTTAGTCATCTAGTGATGTTAGAACAGAACTACCACAAGTGGATGGCCTTAACAAAGAGAAGTTTATTCTCTCACTGTCTACTAGGTTGCAAGTCCAAATTCAGGGCATCAGCTCCAGGGCATGGCTTTCTTTCTCCGTCGGCTCTGGAGGAAGGTCCTTGTCATCAGTCTTCCCTCAGTCTGGGAGCATCTCAACGCAAGAACCTCAGGTCCAAAGGATGCACTCTGTTCCTGGCACTGCTTTTTGGTGGTATGAGGTCCCTGTATCTCTCTGCTCACTTCTGTCTTTTATACCTCAAAAGAGATTGGCTTAAAACACTATCTAATCTTGTAGACCTTATCAATATAACTGCCACTAATCCATCTTATTACATCACAGGGATAGGATTTACAACATATAGGAAAATCACATAAAATCATGGACAACCACACAATATTAAGAATCAAAGCCCAACTAAATTGACAGATATTTGGGGGGACATAATTCAATCCATGACATTCCACCCTTTGGCCCCCCAAAATTTATGTCCTTGCCACATGTAAAACATATTCACCCATCATATTATAGCAAAAGTCTTAAAACAAGTCCAAGCCCAAAATCCAAAAATTCTTCCGCATCTGTGAAATCTAGAATGCAAGTTACCTGCTTCCAAAGGTACAATGGCAGAACAGGTACAAGCTAGGCATTTCCGTTACAAATGGGAGAAAATGGAGGGAAAGAAGGAATAACAGGCACCAAGCAAGTCAGCAGAACACATTACATTAGCCCTCAAGGCTCTGAAAATTATCCTCTGTTCCCTGAGACAATTTTCACAATGGCCCTGCCCTCTAGACTCTGGGTATTGGCCACACTCTCCGGATACAGAGTGGAGGTCCCTCGGTCCTGGGCTCCAGTTCTACCTTCCAGGCCCACTGGAACAGCAACTCTGCTCCCTCAGCTTTAGGCACACCATTCTCCTAATCCATCTGAATGGCAATTCAGCCCTTAGAAACACCAGAGACCATGGCTCCACCCTTGAAACCCCAGAGGTCGTGGCCATATCTTTTGAGACTGAGGCAGCTCGGCTTCTTGTGTTTCTTGTCTCTCCAGCTTCTGCTTCCTGGTTTCTTGGCCTCTCGGCAACTCAGGCCTCATGCCAGCATCTGCCCTGAAGGGGCAAGCGTTCCAAAAGCCAGTAAATCTCCACCAGTAAACTTCAGCCAGAAGGCACTCAGCTCTCTTGGTCTGTGGGTTGGCAAGCCTAGCTCTACTGGTAAGTGCCCGGAGGCACCCTACTCCAACAGGAAGCCTCCTACACACAGGCACTCAGCTCTTGCTCCATGGGTTGGCTCCAGTGTCATCTTGTGCTGGTCTGCTTCTGCTGCTGCCGCTTCTCTGCCACTGCAGGTTCCGTGTTGCCACCGGTCCTCTGCTGCTGCCATCCTCTGGCTGCTGCCAGTCTTCTACTGCTGCTGCTTCTCTATCTATTCACAGTTTCAAAACTGTTTCCCTTTAGGTATCTGTTAGAGCAGCACCCCACTGTTGGTACCAAATTCTGTCTTAGTCATCTAGTGGCTTTAGCAAACGGAAGTTTATTTTCTCACTACCTAGTAGGTTACAAGTCCAAATTCAGGACATCAGCTCCAAGGGAAAGCTTTTCCTCTCTGCCGGCTCTGGAGGAAGGTCCTTGTGATGCATCAGACTTCCCTTGGTCTGGAAGCATCTCAGCACAGGAGCCTCAGGTCAATTCAAGCCAATATAGACCCCAAAAGAAAATCACCAAGGCATATCATAATCATACTCGCTAAAACCAAAGACAAGGAAAATCCTGAGAGTAGTTTGAGAAGAAGGAAAAATCACATCCAGAGAAGAAACAGTAAGACTAAGCTCTGGTTATTTGGCAGAAACTATGCTGGCAAGAAGGCAATGGGATGACATACATAAAGCCTTGAAAGAAAAAAATCGCCAATCAAGGATAATATATCCTGCAAAAGTCTCAATCAAATATGATGGTGAAATTAGGACATTTCCAGATAAACAGAAATTAAGGGAATATGTAAAAGCCAAACCAAAGTACAAGAATTATTAAAGGGAGCCCTTTGGTCTAAGAACAAATAGCATCAGACCACAGCCTGAATATAGGACGCAAGACTGTACCACCCATATACCAACCTAGGAAATGAACTCTCAAGAACTACCCAAAACCAAAAGAATTACAACATGGAACCAGAGAGGTTAATCTGTAAATGACAGCAACGTCAGAACAATAAAAGAGGGAATAAACGGTATAGGTATAGAACTTTCTAATGGAGAGGAAGGCAAGGTGATACTAGGTAATAACAGGCTATTTCAAACCTAGAAAAGTAAGGGTAAATTTCAAGGTAACCACAAAGAAAGTTAACAAACCTACTCATCAAAATCAAGAAGAAAAACATAAAATCTCAATAAAAACAAAAGAAACTAAAAAGAAATCCACAAACAAAAGGAATTCAGCACAGGAGAGTAAGAGAAACAAAGAAAATGTCAGCACACACACACAAAAAAAACCATTACAAAATGACAGTAATAAACTGACACCTATCAATAATTACACTGAATGTAAATGGCCTAAATGCACCCATAAAGAGACAGAGAGTGACAGAATGGATAAACAAACAGGATCCATCAATACACCGTCTACAAGAGACACACCTTAAAAACAAAGATGTAAATTTATTAAAAATCAAAGAATGGAAAATAATATATCGAGGAAATAACTACCAAAAAATAGCAGAAGTGGCAATACTAATCTCAGATAAAATAGACTTTGAAACAAAATCTACCACAAAAGACAAAGAAGGGCACTATATAATGTTTAAAGGGATGATCCATAATGAAGACTTAACCATAATGCACACCTACACACCCAATGACAGGGCCGCAAAATACATGAAGCAAACTCTAACAGCACTGAAGAGAGAAATTGACACTTTCACAATAATAGTAGTAGACTTCAACACACCACTCTCGGTAAAGGACAGAACATCTAGAAAGAAATTCAACAAAGATACAGAAGAGCTAAAGGGCACAATCAGCCAACTTGACCTCATAAACATATACAGACCACTCCACCAACGGCCGCAAAGTACACATTCTTTTCCAATGCACGTGGAATGTTCTCCAGAATAGACCACATCTTAGACCACAAAACAACCCTCAACAAAATCCAAAACACTGAGATAATACAAAGTATCTTCCCTGACCACAACACCATCAAAGTAGAAATTAACAACAGGAGGTGCAAGGAAAACAAATCAATTACATGAAAACGGAATAACACCCTGCTTAAAAACCACTGGATAAGAGAAGAAATCAGAGATGGAATCAAAAAATTCCTAGAATCTAACTAGAATGAAAACACATAATACCACAACCTTTGGAACACAGCAAAGGCAGTGCTCAGATGTCAAGTTATAGCAACAACTGCACACAGCAAAAAAAGAAGGGACAAAATCAAAACATTAGCTATACAACTTGAACAAATAGAAAGAGAACAGCAAAAGAAGCCCACAGCCACCAGAAGAAAGGAAATAATAAAGATCAGAGCAGAAATAAATGAATTAGAGAATAGAAAAACAATACAAAGAATCACCAAAACCAAAAGTTGGTTCTTTGAAGTAATCAACAAAATCAACAAGCCACTGGCCAAAATGACAAAAGAAAAACACGACAGGATGCAAATAACCCAAATAAGAAATGAAATGGGGGACATTACAACAGATCCAACTGAAATAAAAAGTATCATAACAGAGTATTATGAAAAACCATACTCCAACAAATCTGAAAACCAGAGGATATGTCAAATTTCTAGGTACACACTAACTACTCAAAGTAACACAAAATGATGTTGGAAATCTGAACAGACCCATAAAAAGAGAAGAGACTGAAAAGGTAACGAGAAAACTCCCAACAAAAAAAAAGCCCTGGCTTCACTGGAGAATTCTACCAAACAGAGAAGAGCTTACACCAGTACTACTCAAACTATTTCAGAACATAGAAAAGAAAGCGATACTTCTGAAATCATTCTATGAAGCCAGCATAACCCTGATACCAAAATCAGGCAAAGACACCACAAAAAAGAAAATTACAGACCAATATCTCTCATGAATACACATGCAAAAATTCTCAACAAAATTCTAGCCAATAGAGAAGATGGCAGAATAGACAGATGCTTCTGGCGAGCCCTCTTTACAACAAAGACCCAGAAAAAACAAGTGAAACGAGTATATTTATCACAAGCCAGGAGCCCTGAGCATCAAAGGCAAGCTTAGAAAACGAACTGAGGGGCAAGGAGAAGAAGACACGGTTCAGATGTGGAGAGGAGTTACCAGACTTCAGTCAGGGGGAGCCCTCAGGCACCATTCCTGGAGCGGCAGTGGCGGGCTGGTACTAGCATTCGGCCACAGTTTCCTCAGGGAGAAGCAGCCAGCCACACAGCCCACTCACACCTCCAGAACCAGAGAAGAACGGTGCTCTCGGCAAAATCTAAGTACTTGTGTATATTTTACTGCCCCTCCCCCCCCCGCCCCCAAGCCGGCTTCAGCGACTGTTGATTCTCCTGGGCCTGAGATAGGCCTGGGTGAACACCTAGAGTCATTCTCCAGGCCTTGGAGAAGGAATAAATTTGCAACTGGGGGAAAACATAACTTGCCATCTCCACTAAACGGGGGAGCTCAGGACAGAAGCGGCTCCTGTCCAGGCATAAACGGTCCATTGACTTTGAGTACCTTTCTGCATAAGCCTGTGTGGGCCTATTTCAGAATAGGCCCTTGTTGGCACACTAGAACCTTTTCAGCTGTGTGGCAGAGAGTTGGGTGTTTGAAGTTTGACATTGCTTTGCCTATCAAACAGGGTCCTCACCTACCCACATCAGGGGCCTAAGGACTCAGGTCACTTAGCCACCTGCAACAGGGGTCCAAGGATAACTGCTACCTCCCAGTCCTTACAACCAAAAACATTGGGTGTCCATGGTCTGTCTGCAGAATACACCCAACTGTACGCTCTAGGGATTAGGGACACGCTTTCCTCAGAGATACATGGGGACAATTCTCAGGCCCCTGTCTTGTTCAAAGTGTGACCCCCTGCTGCCACCA
This sequence comes from Loxodonta africana, assembly GCF_030014295.1. Classification (NCBI taxonomy): domain Eukaryota; kingdom Metazoa; phylum Chordata; class Mammalia; order Proboscidea; family Elephantidae; genus Loxodonta; species Loxodonta africana. The sequence goes on from NC_087367.1 coordinate 25,883,527, forward strand.
GATACTGATACCTACCCAATCACCCCTACCCCTCTAAGACTGTAGGACAGAGCCTGTACCACACACGTGATGATCAGCTACCTGCACACCTGAGCTGAATTCATACAAGAAAAGTGAATGGACTCCTAGACTGATATACATGATAACAGCTCTAGCCATCTGGGGACAGGACGAAAGAGCTCCAAAGATGAAAATAATCAAGCTAGCTCACTCAAGTAACCCATTTAGGCATATCAAAACAAAACAAAGCAAGAAGCTATGACACAGTAAGCAAACATAAAATAAACTAATACAATAACTTATAGATGGCTCAGAGACAACAGTCAATATCAAGTCACATAAAGAAACAGGCCATGATCACCTCAACAGGCTCTCAAAACAAAGAATCCAGGAATCTTCTAGATGAAAGTGCATTCCTGGAATTAGCAGAGGCAGAATTCAAAAGATTAATATATAGAACCCTTCAAGGCATCAGGAAGGAAATGAGGCAATATGCAGAATAAGCCAAGGAACACACAGGTAAAGTAACTGAAGAAATTAAAAAGATTATTCAGGAACATAATGAAAAAATTAATAAGCTGGAAAAATCCATAGCAATCAGAAATTCAGAAGATTAACAATAAAATTACAGAAGTAGACAACTCAGTAGGAAGTCAGAGGAGCAGAATTGAGCAAGTAGAAGGCAGAATTTCTGAACTTGAAGATAAATAACTTGGCACTAATATATTTGAAGAAAAATCAGATAATTAAAAAAAATGAAGAAACCTTAAGAATCATGTGGGACTCTATCAAGAGAAATAACCTACGAGCGATTGGAGTACCAAAACAGGGTGGGATAACAGAAAATTCAGAGAGAATTGCTCAAGATTTGTTGGCAAAAACTTCCCTGATATGGTGAAAGATGAGAAGATATCTACCCAAGATGCTTGTCGAACTCCACATAAGGTAGATGATAAAAGAATGTTACCAAGACATAAACAAATTTGCCAAAACCGAAGATAAAAAGGGAATTTTAAGAGCAGCAGTGGTTAAGTGGTATGGCTGCTAACCTAAAGGTTGACAATTCAAATCCACCAGGCGCTCCTTGGAAACTCAATGGGGAAGTTCTACTCTGCCCTATAGGGTCGCTATGAGTCGGAATCAACTCGACGGCAATGGGTTTGGATTTTTGGATTTTAGGGGTAAAGGAAAAGTCACCTACAAAAGACAGCCAATAAGAATAAGCTCGGACTACTTGGCAGAAACCATGCAGGCAAGAAGGCAATGGGATGACTTATTTAAAAAAAAAACTTAAGGAAAAAAAATTGCCAGCCAAGAATCATATATCCAGCAAAACTGTCTCTTAAATATGAAGGTGAAATTAGGACATTTCCAGAAACAGAAGTTTAGGGAATTCATAAAAATCAAACCAAAACTACAAGAAATACTAAAGGGAGTTCTTTGGTTAGAAAATCAATAGTATCAGGTATCAACCCAAGACTAGAACACTGGGCAGAGCAACCAGAAGTCAACCCAGACAGGGTAATCAAAAAAACAAAGCAAGACTAAAAAAAAAAAAAAAAAGCTCAAAACAGGGTATCAGTGATGTTATTATGTAAAAGAAGACAACATTAAAACAATAAAAGGGGATTATGAAATGTAGTCATAGATCTTCCATATGGAGAGTAAGATGAGGCAATACAAAGAAATAAAAGTCAGGTTTAAATTTTGAAAAATAGAGTTAAATAATAAGGTAACCACAAAGGAGACAAACTATCCTACACATCAAAATAAAATACAAGGGAAAAATAGAGACTCAGCAGAAACAAAATGAACAACAACGAATACGAGAAAAGGACAACATATAAAGATGATCCACTCAGCACATAAAATTAAGTGCGAAAAAGAAACTCTCAAAAACACACAAAAAAAGACATCAAAATGATAGCTCTAAATTCATACCTATCAATACTTACCCCGATTGTAAATGGACTAAATGCACCAATAAAGAGACAGAGAGTGGCAGAATGGATTAAAAAACAAGATCCATCTATATGTTGCCTACAAGAGACACACCTTAGACTTAGAGGCACAAACGAACTAAAACTCAAAGGATGGGAAAAAATATATCAACCAAACAACAATCAAAAAAGACCAGGAGTGGCATATTAATTTCTGACAAAATAGACTTTAAAGTTAAATCCAACATAAAGATAAGGAAGGGCACTATATAATGACTAAAGGGACAATATACCAAGAAGATATAACCGTATTAAATATTTATGCACCCAATGACAGGGCTGCGAGATACATAAAACAAACTCCATCAGCATTGAAAAGTGAGATAGACAGGTTCGCAATAATAGTAGGAGACTTCAACACACCACTTTCAGTGAAGGACAGGACACCCAGAAAGACGTGCAGTAAAGACACTGAAGATCTAAATGCCCCGAACAACCAACTTGACCTCAAAGACATATACAGAACACTCCACCCAACAGCAACCAAGTATACTTTCTTTTCTAGTGCACATGAAACATCCTCTAGACTAGACCACATATTAGGTCATAAAGCAGGCCTTAGCAGAATCCAAAATATTGAAATATTACAAAGCATCTTCTCTGACCATAAGGCCATAAAAGTGAAAATCATTAACAGAAAAAGCAGGGAAAAGAATCAAACCCTTGGAAACTGAACAATATCCTGCTCAAAAAAAGACTGGATTATAGGAGACATTAAAAAAAAAAAAAAACCCATTAAGAATGGAATAAAAAAATTCACAGAATCCAATGAGAATGAAAACACTTCCTATCAGAACCTTTGGGACACAGCAAAAGCAGTGCTCAGAGGTCAATCATATCAATAAATGCACATATACAAAAAGAAGACAGTGCCAAAATCAAAGAATTATCCCCACAACTTGAATAGAAAGAAAGCAACAGAAGAAACCCTCAGGCACCAGAAGAAAACAAATAATAAAAACTAGAGCTGAACTAAATGAAATAGAAAAGAGAAAAACAATTGAAAGAATTAACAAGACCAAAAGCTGGTTCTTTGAAAAAATCAACAAAATTGATAAACCATTGGCCAAATTGACAAAAGAAAAATAGGAGAGGAAGCAAATAACCCAAAGAAGAAATGGAAGGGGTGATGTTACAATAGACCTAAATGAAATTAAAAGAATCATATCAAATTACTATGAGAAATTGTACTCTAACAAATTTGATGACCTAGGAGAAATGCATGAATTCCTAGAAACACACTACCTACCTAAACTAACACAAATAGAGGTAGAATAACTAAATAGACCCATAACAAAAGAAGAGATTGAAAAGGTAATAAAAAAAACTCCCAACAAAAAGAAGCCTTGGCCCGGATGGCTTCACTACAGAGTTCTACTGCTACTACGAAAGGTATTTCACAACATAGAAAAGGACGGAATACTCCCAAACTCATTCTATGAAGCCACCATATCCCTGATACCAAAACCAGGTAAAGATACCATAAGAAAAGAAAATTACATGCCTATATCCCTCATGAACTTAGATGCAAAAATCCTCAACAAAATTCTAGCCAATAGAATTCAACAACATATCAAAAAAATAATTCAAACTATGACCAAGTGGGATTCATATCAGGTATGCAGGGATGGTTCAACATTAGAAAAACAATTAATGGAATCCATCATATAAATAAAACAAAAGACAAGAATCAAATTATTTTATCAATTGATGCAGAAAAGGCATTTGACAAAGTTCAACACCCATTCATGATAAAAACTCAGCAAAATAGGAACAGAAGGAAAATTCCTCAACATAATAAAGGGCATTTATACAAAGCCAATAGCCAACACCATCCTAAGTGGAGAGAGTCTGAAAGCAATCCCCTTGAGATCAGGAACCAGGCAAGGATGCCCTTTATCACTGCTCTTATTTAACATTGTGCTGGAAGCCCTAGCCAGAGGAATTAGGCTAGGTAAAGAAATAAAGGGCATACAGATTGGCAAGGAAGAAGTAAAATTATCTCAAAACTACAAAGCTCTTCTGCAAGAAACCAAAAGATAGCTACATAAGTGGAAAAACATACGTTGCTTATGGATAGGAAGACTTAACATTATAAAAATGTCTATTCTACCAAAAGTGATCCATAGACTTAATGCAATTCCGATCCAATTTCCAACGACATTCTTTAATGAGATGTAGAGATAAATCACCAACTTCATATGGAAGGGAAAGAGGCCCTGGGTAAGTAAAGCATTACTGAAAAAGAAGAACAAAGTGGGAGGCCTTACTCTACCTAATTTTAGAACCTATTATACCGCTACCGTAGTCAAAACAGCCTTGTACTGGTTCAGCAACAGATACATAGACCAACAGAACAGAATTGAGAATCCAGACATAAATCCATCCACATATGAGCTGCTGATATTTGACAAAGGCCCCAAAACAGTTAAATGGGGAAAAGACAGTCTTTTTAAAAAATGGTGTTGGCATAACTGGATATCCATCCGCAAAAAAATGAAACAAGACCCATACCTCACTCCATCCATAAAAATGAGCTCAAAATGGATCAAAGACCTAAATATAATACTTCAAAAGATAAAGATCATGGAAGAAAAAATAGGGACAACATCAGGAGCCCTAATTCATGGCATAAACAGTATATAATACATTACTAACAATGCAGAAGAAAAACCAGATAACTGGGAGCTCCTAAAAATCAAACACCTATGCTCATCCAAAGACTTCACCAAAAGAGTAAAAAGACTACCCACAGACTGGGGAAAAAGTTTTTAGCTATGACATTTCCGATCAGCATCTGATCTCTAAAATTTACATGATACTGCAAAAACTGAACTACAAAAAGACAAATAAGCCAATTAAAAAATGGGCCAAAGATACGAATAGACACTTCACTAAAGAAGACATTTAGGCAGCTAACAGACACATGAGGAAATGCTCACGACCATTAGCCATTAGAGAAATGCAAATCAAAACTACAATGAGATTTCATCTCACTCCAACCAGGCTGGCATTAATCCAAAAAAACACAAAATAATAAATGTTGGAGAGGCTGTGGAGAGAATGAAACACTTATACACTGCTGGTGGAAATGTAAAATGGTACAACCACTTTGGAAATCCATTTGGCGCTTCCTTAAAAAGCTAGAACTAGAACTACCATATGATCCAGCAATCCCACTCCTCGGAATATATCCTAGAGAAATAAGAGCCTTTCTACGAACAGATATATGCACACCCATGTTTATTGCAGCACTGTTTACAACAGCAAAAAGATGGAAGCAACCAAGGTGCCCATCAATGGATGAATGGATAAATTATGGTATATTCACACAATGGAATACTATGCATCAATAAAGAACAATGAGGAATCTGTGAAACGTTTCATAACATGGAGAAACCTGGAAGGCATTATGCTGACTGCAATTAGTCAGTTGCAAAAGGACAAATATTGTGTAAGACCACCATTATAAGAACTTGAGAAATAGTTTAAACTGAGAAGGAAACACTTTTGTGGTTACCAGATGGGGGAGGGAAGGAAGGTGGGAAAAGAGTATTCACTAATTAGATAGCAGGTAAGAACTACTTTAGGTGAAGGGAAAGACAACACACAGTACAGTGGAGGTCACCACAACTGGACTAAACCAAAAGCAAAGAAGTTTCCTGAATAAACTGAATGCTTCGAAGGCCAGTGTAGCAGGGGCAGGGGTCTGGGGACCATGGTTTCAGGGGACATCTAAGTCAATTGGCATAATAAAATCTATTAAGAAAACATTCTGCATCCCACATTGGAGAGTGGTGTCTGGGTCTTAAATGCTAGCAAGCCGCCATCTAAGATGCATCAATTGGTCTCAACCCACCTGGATCAAATGAGAATGAAGAACACTAAGGACACAAGGCAATTATGAGCCCAAGAGACAGAAAGGGCCACATAAATCAGAGACTACATCATCCTGAGACCAGAAGAACTAGATGGTGCCTGGCTACAACCGATGACTGCCCTGACAGGGAACACAACAGATAACTCCTGAGGGCGCAGGAGAGCAGTGGGATGCAGACACCAAATTCTCATAAAAAGACCAGACTTAATGGTCTGACTGAGACTAGAAGGACCCCAGTGGTCATGGCCCCCAGACCTTCTGTTGGCCCAGGACAGGAACCATTCCCGAAGCCACCTCTTCAGACATGGATTAGACTGTACAATGGGTTGGACAGGGATGCTGGTGATGAGTGAGCCTCCTGGATCAGGTGGACACTTGAGACTACGTTGGCATCTCCTACCGGGAGCGGAGATGAGGGGGTGGAGGGGGTTAGAAGCTGGCGAAATGGACACAAAAAGAGAGAGAAGAGGGAGAGAGCGGGCTGTCTCATGAGGGGGAGAGTAATTGGGAGTGTGTAGCAAGGTGTACATGGGTTTTTGTGTGAGAGACTGACTTGATCTGTAAACTTTCACTTAAAGTACAATAAAAATTATATATAAAAAAGAAACATAGCTTAATTTAATCTTTTTTTCCATTTAATAGATAAATAGGAGTGAAAAATCTACCTCAGGAGGCCTTATCCCTGAGACAAGACCAGGTGTAAACAGGTGGGAAAGGGTATTATATTTTGTTTGACCTTTCTTTAGGAATTATAGCTATTCCAAATTATATCTTTGAGGCAGGTCCTATTATTTCTATTTTGCAGGTCAGAAAACTGAAGTATACAGTTGTCAAATAATTTGCCCAGGGACCACCCAACTCGGAAGAGAGCTGTCACCCTTCAAAGTATCTGTTCCTAACTCCTGGATGCATTGCTACCATGATAAAGATTCAGAGAACATCAACAAGGACATGAAGGAGAACGCTAACTGGGCAGAGCTGTTCAGAGCTGAAAAATGGTTTCAGAACTATGAAAATTAACTGGAAAAAACTAGAATTAATAGAAGGGGTATTTATTTTAAATAACCACAATTATAGACCAATGGCCCAACCTATGTTTGTTTTGTATCAGCATAAAATGAATGTGCTAAGGCAATTACTTGAAAAATGCCACCAATAACTTAAAAAAAAAAAAAAAACTAATGTAGAAATGTACTAAATCAGAACACCTGCCTTCCTGCAGTGCAATTTTTCAAAGATTGTATTGTCATTCATAACCTTTTTACTTTTAATTATCAAATTAGTAGTGTATAGCTGTATTTCAGTATCGAAACACATTAAAATTTTCATTGACTAAATACTAAAATTCTAATGCTTTAATAACCAGATCTTAACTATTATTCCTGATACACGTTTCAATTTGTAAGGCACTAATAATAACGAGGGATAGACGTTATTTTAATATAAATTATCAGCACCTGAAATTAATAATACATAATTAAAGGTTATTTGGAGAGAATCAAGAATTCTAATAAATCATCAAAATATTAAGACTAAGGAAATTGCTACATTAAAATTCCTTTATAGAAACTTCATGAAAAATTAACTTAAAAATTATCTAATTTTCATCTTCTTGATTTTTTAGATATGGAAACTATGCTTTATAAAATTATGCTTAGCATATATGTAGTATATACATCCTCTTAAAATTCATCAGCAGAACCTTGGGGGAAAAACAAAACACACATTGATAAACTTGGGAAGTAAATTGAAAATTTAGCAAGAAGGGTAAACATTATGGGTTATGAGCATGTCTGAGGTTTAAATTGCCCTGAGGCTTTACTGAATAAACTATCAGATCCTTCGCAGGGCCTGGATAATCTGATACTTCCGAAGTGAATTCTAATACTCATATTTCACCAGATTTTCGTTATACTATTTTATAATTTTTTTTTAATTTAGGGCTCCCTGATGTTTATTTTATTTGCAAATGGTTGCAATGACGATCTGGTCTTAGTTTTTGTCTAAAATAGGTAGAGGATCCGAGTTTGAGCAAAAAAAAAAGCCTGCTGAACAGTCAAGGCTGATAGGTAAGCCCCAGGGGGCCGAGGTGAGAGCTGGAAAGGTGTCTCAGGCTGAAATTTCTCCGGATTTGCGGGGCAGGTTCCCATTCATCTCGCAAGTGGCGACCTGCGCGGATATACGGAAGACCGAGGGACCAGAGCTTCCGAAGCGCGGGCTCGCCCGAGGGAGCCGCCGCGGGTCCCCTCTCCAGCCTGGAGGAGGCACAGTAGCACTGACTGCCAGAACGACGCACAGACCCACACAGACCACTGGCGGTGACGACCGCAGCGTCGACGGCGGCCAGGAAGACACTACGCGACCCGGAAGCATCTCCTCCGCCGCCGGAAGTGCGCCGTTCCCCGCCTGCTCCCGGCCGTGTCCCGCCCTAGCTCGCTTCCCCGCCTCAGCGCGCACCTGTATCCGCCACGCGGGCTTTCCACCTAGGGGGGACCGGGGTCCTGCGGCCCGGCAGACGAGAGGAAAGTGGAGGGCGGAAAGCAGCCCTGGAGCGGCGGGTCCCGAGTACGGCGCCGCGGCCGCCGAGTCCTGACCCGACAGCGGAGGTGCCGGGGGAGGAGCCCGCGGCCGCTCGCCCGCGGTTCCCGCCTCTTCCCGCGGAGCGTTCAACTGGCCCGGGCCGAGCTCCCAGCGCACCGCTCACAAATCAGAATACCGAGCCCTGGCGGGCGCTTTGGCCGGGCCCGGCATTGTTGCTGGGATGTCGCCTTCCCTCGATGCCCTTGTTCTCGCCGGACCGCCGCGCCGCGCCTCAAGACCATCCGCACCTGACCCAGTGCGAGGCCCGGCGCGCGCCCTCCACCTTGCGGCCCGATCCCCTCAGGTCACCCCGCCGCCCAAACCCACCGCCCCTCCAGGCACTCCCGCCGCCCAAACCCACCCACCTCCTCTATTTTAAGCCTTATCTTGAGCCCCTTTCAGGGCACAGCCTTGAACCTTTCTCTATAAGGTGGTCAAACGTGGACATGTTGCAGTAAACATCTCTGCTTCTTTACAGCAACTTGCTGAATCTCAAGCCCATTGCCTCCCACCTTTCTGAGTTGCTTTCAGGTGAAAACCACTATCTTCTCAGCATGGCCAACGTTCAGAATTCCACCCAGCTCACTTTCTGAGGTTTGTGTAATGAAAATAAAATGAAGCTCCACCAGATAAACTCTTTAAAAACTACAAACCCCTTTCTGTATTGCCATCACTTAAAAGTAGGCTTGCATAGAGCTTAATTCCTAACTCTCATCTCCCTGCCGCCCCCGCCCCCGCCCCTGCCCCCACCCCTGGCCTTGTGCCGAACAGGATTAAAAACGGTACACTTCTATATGTCATGTAACGCTTGCCCTATTAAAAAATCAGAAGGCCAGTTTTACAATGCATAGAACACTTCATTGACGGGGATTAAGAATTATATGGATCTTAAGAATATAAGATATTTTTTGAACTTCAAGCAAGCCACACTAATGAATACGTAAGCCTA